>NC_041406.2:115023713-115623713 GCF_900747795.2 Erpetoichthys calabaricus | reverse complement strand
CCGTGATTTGCTGACATAATTTCTGCCAGTGTCCCAGAAGGTATGCCCTTGTCAGTCTGGCTAATATTTCAACGAATCTGCCACTAGATGTTGGTTCTTACTAGTGTACATGCTTCAGAGGAAGACAGACTTTGATAATTTTCAAGCAATATTAGGAAACCTTTCCTTTTTTGTGCAGAAATCTACTTCTGTTAAGTGGGGCACCAACACTTCATCTATTATCTTTCAATTTTGATGCACTGGTTTCTTCTGTGCACTTAAAACTGTTAGCACTTAAGAATTTAAGAAAGCATTCATGAATTCAGAAAAACAGCAAGGACACTCATTATTGTGAGCATAGACAAACAATGCAAAGGATGGGCATGACAGTTGCTGCCTCCAAATACGCAGTCTTCACGAGGCTGGTACTGTAAAAAAACCTGACGGAATACATTTATTTACATATATAAGTAATCAATGTCCCCCAAACCTAATATTCTCTTCTCTCTTTCTCTGTCTCTGTCTCAATTCTACATACACACATAGCTTCAGTACTTTAATGCTTTATGCCTCGTTCTTGGATCCACTTATAACTTTCTTGCAGCTTCAAGTCTAATTTGTTTGGCACTCAATATCACTTTGTGATGTTTTCAGCAGGGGTTTTCTTCCTCCTAAAGTTCTTGTTGACTCTGCTTTCAGGTAACCCATAAGCATTTACACAATGTTGTAAGGCGAGACTCACAAGACTGGTCCTGGGCTGCTGGCCCTTGCCAACAGATTATAGTCTCTTTGAGGGGGGGACTTTACTCCTGTCCACTGCCCAAAGAGAACCATTCTAGCCTTTCTCAGCACCTTCTCTACTATGTAGTGCTTTCATGCTACACCAGAGAATTATGCATACAATGTAAATACACTGTTCTAGTTCCATACACTTTGGTCAGAAATTCCTTATTTTGTTTGTTCCTTCTCCTACCTGTGGGCTTCTTTCTATTTTCATTTTGTCACCAGAAAATTGCTATTTTGGCAGTTAATGTTATGAATAAGATATTAAAAATGGCATCATTTTAAAAACAACACTTATGCTCTGGCACTTTATTTGTGTCCTTTCCTGAGGATTTAGGTTTGCCAAGCTGCCTTCACAAACCCAAATGTGCATATGAGTAGGTGCCTATAGAATGGGGAGGGTAGAAAGTTTAAAAATATAGGAAAATTAAGACGATGAACAAAAAAATTAAGGATACTTGGAAATTAATGCATTTATATATTTATTTCTAATAGGATTAACTACAGCAATGTGTTATGCAAAAGCTATTTAAATCGTTCTTTATGTAGCTTTCAGATCGATTCAGTACAAATGATGCTGCTAGAAAGTATGACCACTGTTCTTAACTCCTAATATTGTCTTAAAGCTGTTTACAAAATCCATCATCATTTTAATGTTTTGTGTATTTTTTTGTGTGAGATTCCTAGTTTGACTGAGATCAGAATCTGGGGTTTGAGCTGACCAATGGATATGGGAAAAGGAGGCCTCAGCAATCCAGAAAAAGTTTAGTCAACCAGCTCCTTTTTAACTTTTGTTTCAAAGTCAGGGAAAAAGACCAGACAACAGCATGAATATACAGTATGTATGATTTGCGTCAAGTGACTTTATTGTCATACCATCCATACACAGTATTGCATAATACAGTGACATGAAATAACGTTCCCCAGGACCATGTGAAGCTGTGTTCTTACATTCTGATCTTTGCAGAATGCCCTGGCTGCTCAATTGCTCCAATAATGCTGGGCTAATATTGTATGCTGGGCAGTGACCACTGATGTAAAGCAGTGTATAGTGACAGTGGGTTTTCTTCACAATATACGCAGATACAATCGACACAAGAGGCAGCATTTAACACATTTTGCACCAAATTCTTCAGACCCAGAGCAGCTGCATGTCTGCACACACTGCCATCTTGCTGGAAGATCAATTTTTGTGAGTATAGGAAAGTTTGGAACTTCTGGCACTACATGTGACTGTTGTGATGTAAAGTAATTTAAAGTAAATTTAAAGTAAAGTAACTAAAGTAATTTGACACCTGCAAGCAATGGCTGAAGAAGGAATAAAGAAGAGACAGCACTCATGATGTTTCTCCTTTAATAACTAATCGGAGATAGCAAGCTGACTGGAAGCCGGAAAAAAAGACACAAAAAATATACTTTACAAAGTGGGCAACATCTGATTGGGGGAACCAACATTGTCCACAGCTCCCAAATATTTGACCAAAAGTGTTTATTCATCCACTTACTGAACCTGCTCAATCCATCCACAGAGCCATTAAGAGCACCGTATTATAATCCCATAATGATATACAGTACAGTATCTCCAGCCCACTGAAAAAAGAGCAGACAACTTGTTATGGTTTCTATGGTCTAATTTAACCAACACTTGATCCTTGCCAAGTAAATAAAGTGGACAAAGTACATTAATTTGAGAGATAACAAAAAAATTTTAAAATAAGCAAACATTTCTTAGGCTTTCTTCAGTAATTAATTGTATAAATCTAATTAAGAGGGCAATTAGTGTGAAGTGCACCATAACAAGTGTGGGTGATAGGCTGATCATCATGACATGAAGTCGCACAGTGCATAAAATTAGAGGCATCCTGAATTTATGTTTCCTAGCTGCTCAGGTTTATGGTAACACATGACATTTTGAACAAAAGAAATCAGTGGCAAGTGAAGACAAAAAATTCAAAGCCAGGCATGGCCTCAGTTTAAAGAAAACACTTTAGTCACTGTGTGTATTTTTATATACAGTGTATATATATTTGTTTTTTTTTTGTTTTGTTGTTTTAGTTCATTTTGAATCATTTTTGTTATTTTTTATGTCTTGATTTTGTTTGTTATTGGTTAATTATATACTGTCTCTTTAAATTTGTAGGTGTTCCCTGAGAGTTGTGGGTGGTTCCAAGAGGTCGGACCTGTTCAATAAACTAACTGAAAAAATGTAATAAGTATAGACAAGTAATCATTAACACTATTTTTTATTAGAAATTAATTACTGAATTATTTCTGCTTTATAGTAAAATATTAGCATGGTTGAAGGAAATAAGATAAATTAAGATTAACATGCAGTTAATTTTGATTCAAAATTTTAATTATTTGATTAATCATGATTCATTTTTGTAATCGAACAGTGGCCCCAGTTTTAATTGTAATCACTTGTTAATGATTCATTGATTGTTATTTCATGTTAAACATGTACAGTATACTGTGTACATTAGTTCAAAACAACTGCACCCTTAAGTTATTTTGAGTGGGATTTTCAGGCAGAAGAATGAAAAAATAAAAGTTCAAAGGAGTGAATGGTTTCACAAGGCACTATAGTTAACCTAGCCAAATAAAAGTTGGTGATTTAAAAAGAGTCCATGATTGTGTATGACTTTCTGATCAAGATTCTAAGCAAGACGTCAACGAAACAAGGGATGACAATGCATCACAACGGCAGAAGGTTTTGAACTGGCAATTCTTATTTTACTTTGTTGTTTTCACTAATTATTAACACCAATGCCACTGGGGAAATTAATTTTCAGCAGGTCTCCCACAATTTAGGTAGAATTTATAGAGGTATAGAAATGTGAACGCAAGGATGGGTTTGTTGCAAATTACCAGGATGGTGTAAATGATTCTCACTAATTAAAATTCCCATTGTGTGTTTAAATTAGAAGCTGTAGTAGCAGCCTCCCAGTAGTTAACACACACACACACACACACACACACACACGCACACACACACACTTATAAGCTTAATCTATTTTTTTTTATAGACTCTTTGAAGCAATACAACATCTGTGACCTAAACTCATTACAAGCATCTATGATTCTAGATTATTTATGTTTTAAGGGGCGATTTGGCCTGTGGTTAATTTAAAATATTTAGACTGCTTGTTTGGATACTTCCTTAAAATGCATGCCTTGAATGTTTAAATATCATGTTTTAATGAAGTCTTGCAATTAATTAAAACTGACTAGGCTCCTTATTTCATAATTATTCAACAAAGCGGTAAATGAGAGAATAAGATCTTAAACTGTCGCTCTGCATTGCCAGCGGTGCATTCCCCTATCACTATATTCCGATCCTTTCACATATTCAAGATTGTTTTTGTTTTATTAGTTTTTTATGAGCAGAGAAAAAAAGTCAATTAGTGCCGATCGAAAAATCAGGGACATTTAATATAATTTTGTCAGGCACATTCAGCTTTGTGGCACCCATGTGGACAGCATCACATTGGAAGATTTACTGTGACCCAAAAAGTTTAGGGAATAAGAGACACAAAGTGAGAGACTGTTTAAAAGTTTGACAATTACATGATGTTTTTAGATTTTTTTATAAATAGGAGAAAGAAAATTCAATAGATGTACTGGGCTTAGAGCTCTACCACTGACTATCGACTTTGATGCCAGCAGGAATGCTGAAGGCTAAAATCATGCAAGAGGATTGTCTACTAATTTAACCCAAGGATTCAAGGAAGCTGCACTGCATTCATTTGCTGCTCTATCAGTGTGCTAATGTCATTTATATGTCAATCTGAAAAAGACACAAGAAATATTCATTACAGAGTGGGGCGAATTCTGCTCATGGAGAACCAGCAAAGTATCTAATTATCCATTTATGGAACCTGCTCATATCAAAAGTAAAGAGTCATGAAGACCATTGTTTTCTACATCTGTATTGACATGGATCCAGTGCATTTGTCACATATTATGGTTAATATAATTAGTCTCATTGAACTAAGACTTGGTTCTCACCAAGTAATTAAAGCAGACAAAGTACATTAATTAAAGAAACAACACAAATTAAAAAAAACAAACATTTCCTAGACCTTCTTAAGTAATTAATTGTATAATCTCAGTTAAGAGAATAATTAAAATGAGGTGTACCAAAACATATTTGTGTCATGAAGTGATGCCACACTGTGAGTAAAATTGTGCATTTTCTGAATATAATCCTATTTGCTCAAATTTGTGGTAACACATGACATTCTCATCAAAAGAAATTAGTGACATGTTAAGACAAAAATGTAGGGTTAGGAAGGCCTCATTTGCTTGGAAACAATTTAGTCAACAGCTAATTTATGTGCATTGACATAGCAGTAACAAAGCAGAGACAATAAGGAGTGTTGTCGCACCCATAGACAAACCCTGTGTAATTGAAATAGAAAATAAAAAAATAAATAAATTAATGTGACTAACAGTGTTAAAAAGAACGTCTTTTCAGATGGGAGTCTGGTTCTGACTGCTGAAAATGGTGGAGCTTCCAGTTATGCTGATCTATGGCAGAAAGAGTTGGGTCCAGGCCGATGGACACCAGCAATGATGTTGGTGTTGCAGAGGGAGGAAAAGAGAAGTCATTATCACACAGCGCCAACCCCTGGAGTGGTGGACAATTATCATCACCAGACCCCTTCAGCTGTCCCCAAGCTAATACACATGACAACATATAATGTGAGATGTGCTTATTGAGCTAGCCATGTCTGTATGTTCGCATAAAACTACTCGGCCCATCACGATCCAATTTTGTTGCAATTTGGCACACTTATTCTTCAGATAGATTTGTTGATCCATACAGTATCTGAATTTTTGTTGAGATATCTTAAACAGATCACTCAGTACAAGGTTTTGAAATTTTAAAATCTCCCATTGAAAAGCATTGGTGAACCTGCAAACTCATTTATCTTAAAACACAGAAACTTTAACTGTGAAATAAAGTGTTTTCTGTTTCAATTTTACCTTGATAGCATTATACCAATTGGTACATTTTTATAAATGTCTTTATATGACAGCCGCTTAGATGTCTATGGTGGTCCTAGAGTGCAATAAGCAAAAACAAATCAGAAGACACAAAAACAAATCAGAACACTCAAAAACAAATTGAATGCACAAATCAGAAAATGTAAAAAGAAACTGGAAACACAAAAAAATGAAAAAACACATAAATAAATTGAAAATGCAAAAACAAATCAGAAAACTCAAAAAAAGAACATTGAAAAGTAATAAGAGATGTCTCACCTGATTAAGGTATTTTTATATTCTTTGGAGAAAAGATAACATTTGCTTAGCTAAAGCACTCCCTGCCAAAGCAGTGGCAGAGTCGACTGGGGTTTCAATAGTAAATAGGTTTGTATACAGTAGAAATCTAACATGTATACCGCAAGCATAGCACGACACATTTGATGCCTCGATATCAGATATACTAGTCTGGTCTAAAATCAGCCTCCTAACAAATTGCGTTAAAATAATCAATTGTTGCATTTGTCAAAGATGATTACTTTTGGTTGGCTATGTGTGTTCCACAACACTCTGGTATGAATAGTTGCTTGCCGTCATGCTCTCAGCATTACTTTATGGTTTTCTGTCTGTCAGTACAAGACTGACAAACTTATGTGTGTAATATTTAAAACGGCTCTCCGACAGTTATGAAAACGTTTTATGTTAAATCTTTAAAAAAAAATACCTAAATAGACAGGACCAAACTACGTCAACCATTAAGACCCCATAACTGAGTTATGACATACTGCCTCCTTGCTTCTTTTTTTATTTCTCTTTTTAACCTTTGGCTTTGACAGCATTTGTGGTAGCATTTAAAAGAATGTCCAGGCTAAAATATGAAGACAGACATAAAAGACTTTGTAATTGAACAAAAAATTGTCATACACTAAAAGGAATGTCTGGCTTGTTTCATACTCACTTTCTAAATACGGTAGTATCAAATACTGAAAGTGAAATATAACAAGGAAAAAGCAAAGTACCTGAATCACACTGAATCAAACAATCAAAAGTCCTGTGCTATGGCAGACAGCACTTACGTGAAACAGTTTTCTATTTTATCCACGAATAATACACAGTAGTAACAATACTATAGCACCCCTGGGTCCGAATGTGAGAAGGACATGCTCCTTTAGGGGATGTGCACTGTCCAAAGGAAATACCTGGAGAATGCATCAGTAAAAGTAGCCCCTTGAATAGCAGGAACAAGGGGGCACAGACAAAGCACTTTGGACTGCGTTTCCTCCAGTAGCTAAAGCTCATTGGTTCTGATGCGGATCATATGTGGACCCTGGCCTTGGGTTGGCTCATGGAACAGGGGGAAAGTGTGCTATATGTGTTGACCTCAGCTGAGCGAAGTGAGATGGAGCAGATGGCGTGTATGATGTGAGGAAGGTAATGGTACTTTTTAGGGCTCAAAGTGACTGCTTCCATTTCTCCTTCTCTCTTAGCCCCCAAGTCGTTACAATACAGTTTAGGCTCCACACCTAATACTGCCAACAGTGTTGACATGAAAAGCTAATAATACTAGGTATTCAGCGTGTTATAAAAACACTACGTTGTACATGTTAAATAACACCCATTATACTAGTATAAAAATAGTGCCAATATCAAACATTTTTTCAACTTCAAGTCCTGTGGGTATTACATGATAGGTTCACAACCAATTAAAAATACTGAAATACGTTTGTAATACTTTAAACACTGCTCAGGTAGAGAGTGTTCAAAGTTATGCAAACATTATCCATTCTGCCAAAGTATATAAAAAATACCTGTAAAAGGTAAGAGAACTCTTTTACTGTTCAGTTTTCTTACTTCCACAACATCACTCATTGGAAAGCTGGGTTTGAATTGTGATGTATGTTCAGCTTTCCAGTTTTTTTCTTCTTTGATTTGGGTTATGCGCTGCTCTTTTTGTTTTCATACTTCCCAATTTGTTTGCACAGTTAGAACAATAGAACACTCTAGACGAGAACAGGCCATTCAGCCCAACAAACCTCGTCAGTCCTATCCACTTATTTCTTCGATAAAAACATCAAGTTGAGTTTTCAAAGTCCCTAACGTCTTACTGTCTACCACACTACTTGGTAACTTATTCCAAGTGTCTATCCTTCTTTGTGTAAAGAAAAACTTCGTAATGTTTGTGTGAAATTTACCCTTAACAAGTTTCCAACTGTGTCCCTGTGTTCTTGATAAACTCATTTTAAAATAACAGTCTTGATCCACTGTACTGATTCCCTTCATAATTTTAAACACTTCAACCATGTCACCTCTTAATCTTCTTTTGCTTAAACTGAAAAGGCTCAGCTCTCTTTCCTCATAATTCAACCCCTGTAGCCCTGGAATCAGCCTAGTCGCTCTTCTCTGGACCTTTTCTAGTGCTGCTATGTCCTTTTTGTAGCCTGGAGACCAAAACTGTACACAGTACTCAAGATGAGGTCTCACCAGTGCATTATAAAGGTTAAGCATAACCTCCTGTGACTTGTACTCCACACATCGTGCTATATAACCTAACATTCTGTTAGCCTCCTTAATGGCTTCTGAACACTGTCAGGAAGTCGATAGCTTAGAGTCCACTATGACTCCTAAATCCTTCTCATAAGGTGTACTCTCGATTTTCCGACCTCCCATTGTGTATTTAAACCTAACATTTTTACTTCCAATGTGCAATACTTTACATTTACTGACATTAAATTTCATCTGCCACAAATCTGCCCAAGCCTGTATGCTATCCAGGTCCTTCTGTAATGATATAACGGATTCCAAATTATCTGCTAATCCACCTATCTTGGTATCATCTGCAAACTTAACCAGCTTGTTACTTATATTCCTATCTAAATCATTTATATATATTAAAAATAGCAGCGGCCCTAGCACTGACCCCTGTGGTACAGCACTCTTAACATTAGCCAGTTCTGAAGAGGTTCCTCGCACCATCACCCTCTGCTTCCTGTGTCTGAGCCAATTCTGCACCCATCTACAAACTCATGTGGCACCTTATCAAATGCTTTCTGAAAGTCAAGATAAATAATATCATATGCTCCACTTTGATCATATCCTTTTGTTGCCTCCTCATAGAATTCCAGTATGTTAGTAAAATATGACCTCCCTCTTCTGAACCCATGCTGACTGTTCCTAATAACTCCTGTCCTTGCCAGGTGTTGCTCAATCTTATCCTTAATAATTCCTTCTATTCATTTTCATGTGATGCATGTTAAGCTTACTGGCTTATAGTTGCTTGGATCTGCCCTGTCACCCTTTTTATATAATGGGATGATATTTGCCATTTTCCAGTCCTTCAGAATCTCTCCAGTACGCAATGACTTCCTAAAAATATGTGTCAAGGGTTTATATATGTACTCACTAGCCTCCTTAAGAACTCGAGGATAAATATTATCTGGTCCTAGTGATTTGTTTGATTTCATCTTATTTAATCTGAGCAGCACTTCTCCCTCTACAATTTCCAAATCCCTCAGTACCTCCTTAGTAGTCCCTGTTACCTCTGGGAGGTTATCCACTTGCTCACTTGTAAACACCTCAGAAAAATGTAAGTTTAGGGCATCTGCTATTTCACTGTTTGTATCTTTTATTTCCCTTTTACTATTTCCGATATACTTGACCTCCTCCTTGACTATTCTTTTACTACTAAAAAAATGAAAGAATCTCTTAGGGTTGTTTTTCGCCTTATCTGCTATATTCCTCTCCAACTGTCTTTTAGCCTCCCTGATATACTTCTTAATGGTTGCCCTCAAACGTTGTCGTTTAGTTTGCAGGCTGCTTCATTTGCGTATGTTGTTTCTGATTTGTTTTTGTGTATTCAATTTGCACTTTTATGCATTTTCTCATTTGTTTTTGCATTTACAATTTGTTTTTGTATTTTCTGATTTGTTTTTGCATGTTCAATTTGTTTTTGTGTTTTCTCATTGGTTTTGTGTTTCAAATTTGTTTTTGTGGTTCCAATTTGTTCTTGCATTTTCTGATTTATTTTTGTGTGTTCAGTTTGTTTTTGCGTCTTCTGATTTGTTTTTGCATGATTTCATTTGTTTTTGTACTTCCGGGCCACCACTTCATACAGCAGCACCTTCTCTAGATGCTTTAGGCAAAGTAACCATTAAAGTATAAATAAAAAACACTTCTCTGGAAATGAATGGAAGAGGAAAGCAATTAAATTAATGTTTATTGAACTGAACTGACTGAACTAAAATTACGTGCAGATTATTATTATAAAGAACTTACATTTGAGCTTGAATTAATTAATTACACAAGAATGGTGCAGCTCCCCTAAGTTAAACAAACATGGCATGGGTTTAAAAATGGAACTGCATGTAATATGTGGGCAAAAGACCAGACATGCAACAAGGGCTGCACTGTGTTGTACAGTTTATAGGATGCACAAAGAGGTCGACTGTGCCAGAAATAGCAAGAACAAGGCATGATTACATTTAACATGTGCTGAAAGAGTCACTTAGAGGTATAATGTGCAACAGACTGAGCATTGGTTATGGTTTATCGTTGCCTGAAGAGCCGCTTTTGCCATTAATCTCCCAAATGGATTTAAGATTTTTAAGATAATTGCCACCTTTGGAATTCCTTTATGCAATAATTCAGTCCAAGTTCTTAGTTCTTTTTAAAATTTTTAATGAATTTCTGGATTTTAACTAATACTAATAGCTGAATGGGGAACTTATTTCAGGTGCTTTTCTCCTTTTATAGGGTAATATTAAAAGTGATTTATAGTTTCAGACCCACCACCACTAACACACATCGGTTTGAAACCACTTTTAGATCACTTGAATTGAAATCTTGTGTGAATGAAAGCTATTGAGCCATTATAAGCTTTTTTAGGCTACAGTTGTAAATACATGACACTGTAAAATGCTTTCTAAAAGCATGTACTGAAACATGTAATTGCATTCTGTTACAGTATCACTGTTTGTTCTGAATATGACTTATTGTCACACAAACATTTTAATAAGCAAATATGCGAAAACAGAATCTTGGATGAAGTAACTAAAAATATGAAATGCCCTGACTTTCATATCAGATAACTAAGTACGGAAACACACCTGAATGTTACTATTTGAGCGTAAATGGAGGAAAACTAAACTAACTATTGACTATGAAATATTAAAAGTTAAAATAACAGAATACAATAACACAGTCTGTCTTGAGAGGCGCTGCTATTTCTCTAAGATTATAAATAACAATGCTAGTAATCCCAGAGTCTTATTCTCAACAATTGATCATCTGTTAAACCCAGGTAACTCAAAGGAATGCCTCCTAAGTACTTCCAGTAAAACCTGTGAGGCTATCGCTGTATTTTTCAATCAAAAAATTAATGATATTAGAAATAACATAGTATATCTCCCCAACACTAAGGATCCTCCTAAACCCCAGTACCCCATAATAAACAAATTAAAGTCTTTCACTAGGATAGATTTACCTGATTTACATAAAATAATTTCTCAAATGAAACCCTCCACCTGTGCCCTTGACCCAATACCAACAAATTTTTTCAAAGAAGTATCGGGCGTGCTTAGTGATAATGTTCTTGACATAGTAAACTCATCATTAGATACGGGGGTCTTCCCAGACTGTCTTAAGACTGCGGTAGTTAAACCCCTACTTAAGAAAAATAATCTCGATCCCTCTGCTCTTGAAAATTATAGACCCATCTCTAACCTGCCTTTCTTAAGTAAAATTCTAGAGTAGGCAGTCATTATACAGTTAAATGAGCACCTCAATAAACATGCTATTCTTGATAAATTTCAGTCAGGTTTTAGAACAAATTACAGCACAGAAACTGCACTCGTTAAAGTAGTAAATGACTTGCGGGTAAATGCAGACAGAGGCCATTTATCTGTTCTCATCCTCTTAGATCTGAGTGCCGCATTTGACACCATTGATCATAATATTCTTAAGAATCGCCTTAGTCAATGGGTGGGCCTCTCTGGCAGTGTCTTAAATTGGTTTGAATCCTACCTGGCAGGGAGAAAATTCTTTGTTAGTTGTGGTAATTATAACTCAAAGACACATGATATTCTATATGGTGTTCCACAAGGCTCTATCCTGGGTCCACTGCTCTTCTCAATCTACATGCTTCCATTAGGTCAGATTATCTCAGGGCACAATGTGAGCTACCACAGCTATGCTGATGACACACAGCTGTATTTATCAATAGCACCTGATGACCCCAAATCTCTTGATTCGCTAACACAATGTCTAACTTGTATCTCAGAATGGATGAATAGTAACTTTCTCAAATTAAATAAAGAAAAAACCGAAATCTTAGTGATTGGCAATAATGGATACAATGAGGCTATTAGAAATAAACTGGATGCATTAGGATTAAAAGTCAAATCGGAGGTAAAAAGCTTAGGGGTAACCGTTGATTGTAATCTGAATTTTAAATCACATATTAATCAGATCACTAGGACAGCATTTTTTCACCTAAGAAACATAGCAAAAGTTAGACCTCTTATATCATCGAAAGATGCAGAGAAATTAGTTCATGCGTTTGTTTTCAGTCGGCTAGATTACTGTAACGCACTCCTCTCAGGACTACCCAAAAAAGACATCAATCGTTTGCAACTAGTGCAGAATGCAGCTGCTAGAATCCTTACCAGGAAAAGAAAATCCGAACACATTTCTCCAGTTTTGATGTCACTACACTGGTTACCTGTGTCATTCAGAATTGACTTTAAAATTCTGCTTATGGTTTTTAAAGCTTTAAATAATCTCGCCCCGGCTTATATATCGGAATGTCTGACACCTTATATTCCAAATCGTAACCTCAGATCCTCAACTGAGTGTCTCCTTAGAATTCCAAGAGCAAAACTTAAAAGAAGTGGTGAGGCGGCCTTCTGCTGTTATGCACCTAAAATCTGGAATAGCCTGCCAGTAGGAATTCGCCAGGCTAATACAGTGGAGCACTTTAAAAAACTACTGAAAACACATTATTTTAACATGGCCTTCTCATAACTTCACTGTAATTTAATCCTGATACTCTGTATATCTAATTCATTATAATAACTATTCATTCAAAATCTGTACTAACCCCTACTCTCTCTTCTGTTTCCTTTTCCGGTGTCCTGTTGGTGGTGGCGTGCGCCACCACCATCTACCCAAAGCACCATGATGTTCCAACAATGATGGATGGATTAAAAGCCAGAAGTCTGTATGACCATCAGCATCAAGTGACTCCGTGAAAAACTCGAACTACAAAGAGGACTATTTCATTTATGTTAGGTAGAATGCTCAAAGGGGACTGGGCGGTCTCATGGCCTGGAACCCCTACAGATTTTATTTTTTTCTCCAGCCTTCTGGAGTTTTTTTTTGTTTTTTCTGTCCACCCTGGCCATCGGACCTTACTCCTTTCTATGTTAATTAATGTTGTCTTATTTTAATTTCTTATTTTGTCTTTTATTTTTCTTCTCTCCATTATGTAAAGCACTTTGAGCTACTTTTTGTATGAAAATGTGCTATATAAATAAATGTTGTTGTTGTTGTTGTTATTTCTAACTTAACTTTTGCTTCAGAGTCAGAGAAATGCAACATCAGAGATGCAAACTGATGTATGAATGGATGGATGGGCAAAAAAAAAATCATCTTCTGTAAGAACTAGAAACTGTGGGGTGCCTGGGACATGTGACTGATGTGTTATTTTTCCTTAAAGTAAATTTGATGGCTACAAACAAGCCTGAAAATTCTATAACAAAAGGCATAGACTTTAAACTAAATCACTTCTTAATGATTCAATCATTGATATTTCAGGTTAAATATGTACACCGGTTAAGAAAATGTAACTTTATAGCGTTATGAACTGGAATTTTTAAGCATCATAATGAGAAAAAGGTTTAGTTTGGAACAGAATTAAAATTTAAACTTTATCATTCTGTAATAAGAAGGTTTCTTTACAAATAATTTATCTAGATAACCAAAAAGAGAACCAAAACAGAAAAAATCCAAATAAGAAACGGGATTTTTCTAAAAATCCAAGGCAAACAAACAAGTACAAATTTACATTCCAGTGAACAGTAGCCAAAAACAAACAGTAAAAATTCAATAACTATAAGAATAATTACAAAATATATTCACTAAGAAATACACTCAACCACAATCAACGAACCTCTGAGAGACCAACTCCCCATCCAAAATAATGAAGGCTGAGGGCGGTCCCTCAGGAGTGACATAAGGATGGCCCCGCCTCCTGGGGTGCCACATACAGAAAACAAGCAACACAGGCAAAGAAACAAACATAATACATAAGTATTAAGTAATTAAACAGAACAATATTAAGAAAAGGTCCACAACTAGAAACACATGAAAAATAATAATTCAAAAAGAACAGAAATAACAATAAAAGAATAATAAACATAGTCCAGGGAGCAAATCATGACTGAAATATAATAATGTGTTTGTTCCATGTCAGAAAGAAAAGGGAATGACCTTGGTAATGTTTGCTTTCAAATTTTTATATTGTCCCTTTGGTTTTGACATTTGTTCTTCTGGTGAATTTGGTTATTAGAATCCTGCTTGATGAACTCCACTGTGATTCTGCTTTATAATTAAGTTACAATATGTACCTTTCAGCTCTCAATATTTACTTTAGTCCTGCAGCCCTTCTCATTTTCTCCAGTTTATAAGATTGTACCTTGAGACAAAAGACAAATAGCTTTCCAAAGTTCATTTGACTGTTGTGAATGTCAACAAAACTCAAGACCAAAAAGGTTAAAAAAAATCTCCATCACACTTAACAATCAATAAGATAATTTAATTAAATTTACTGGACAATTAAACTATAATTCAGCCAATAGAATTTACTTAAATTAACAACACTGAAATGAATTAAACTAAAAAAAAAAATCACAGTATTTATCTGTTAACATTCAATACTAAGTAAAAAATAGAAGATAATATACAAAGTTAAATAATACAAATGAAACAGAATTACACTTAAGAAATACAATCAATTTAGAAGAAAGACAAAAAAATATACATTAAACTATAAACTGAACTAAACTTAGTTAAACTAGTAAATCACAGTATTAACTTTAACTATCAACATTCAAT
This sequence comes from Erpetoichthys calabaricus, assembly GCF_900747795.2. Lineage (NCBI taxonomy): Eukaryota > Metazoa > Chordata > Cladistia > Polypteriformes > Polypteridae > Erpetoichthys > Erpetoichthys calabaricus. Next base: position 115,608,854 of record NC_041406.2, on the reverse strand, counting down.
ACTAAGTGACAAACAAAAGAGAATATACAAATAAATAAATACATAAACTGAATTATACTTACAAAATGTAATTAATTTAATAAAAATTCCAAAGAAAACACTGTGGGAAGCAGCCCGGACACAGACAGGCGGACATCATTTTGTCACCCAACACACGTTTTTTTACAATATTTACAAATGTTATGAAGCACACAACCCAGTGCCGCAGCACCAATCACCCCAAAGTCCAGGCCTCTTTCCTCAGTGCCTCTCTTCGCCACCTCCACTCCTCTTCTCCAAGACTCTTGTCCACTTCCACCCAACTCCAGCCATCGAATGGAGGGAGGCGGCCCCTTTTATAGCCACCCGGATGTGCTCCAGGTGCTTCCTGGCAATCTTCCACCGGCACTCCCCAGTGTGGCGGAAGTGCCGGCTGCATCCCCGGAAGCACTCCGGGTGTCCCTGCTTCTCTTCCCCCCAGCACTTCCGGGTGTGGTGGAAGTGCTGAGGTCCAAGGCTGCCAAGGCATCCGGGCACCCCCTGGGTACCACCCCCAGCCGCGTGCCACAACACTTTAATTACATAATGCTGAACTAAACAAAACTCTTCTTTATTATTACCTTCTTCATGTTTTGGTGAAGGCAGGACTTCCTTCACAGGTTCATGTTTAAAGAGCTTCTTTTTATTTTCTTTGATCTTTTAAGATTTTAATAAAGATCTTCTGTTATCTTATTATTTGTTTAACGATGCATTATCTGTAAGTTTTTATCATATTTGACTATTATTTAGCATCTATTTATGTCTGCAAATCTCTCATGTTTCTTGTATTTTGTGGGTGAATCACCAAGAGGCAGGGCCACCTATTCATCACTGTCCCCAGTGTACTTCATTTCTAATGCTCTCTGTTGGATTTAGCCAATTCTAATAAGTATTATAATTTTCTTTGACTTTTTCTCTGGTTCTTAACTTTTTACTACCATTTCCTGGATTGTTCTTGATGATTTCAGTTTGATTCTGTGTTGCTGCGGATTGCCTTTTTTAGGCAAGTTTATTTTGATTATTTTTTGTTACTAGGTTCTTTTGTTGTAAATTTCTTTTTCTGTCAATAAACCCTGCATTTGTACAAATCTGTCATGACATTGCTCTATAAAAGATAGGGATTCGTGGTGATCCACTCTCTTGTGGGGCATTTTCAATGTGTTTTTGGAATTTTCATAATTTATCCTGTGAACTTTGAGAGTGAAATGCATTTTAGCTAAATGTAGGACAAAGTTTGTCACTCAAGAAGAGGCCACACTGTTTTGTGTGCATCTTTTCTGGGCAGGCTGGTGGGATAACGGACTGCTTTACTTCATGTTTTTGAAGGTCTCACAACACGTTTGCCCACTAGTGAGATTAAATCATAACCATTCAAGATGCAAAAAATGTCAACCTGGTAATCTGAATCTGGTAAAGACATTTTTCTCAGTTTCATCATTAAAAATCATTTATCTTGCAAGTCGGACCCAAGGCTTTAACTTAAAGAGAAAAAATAAAACTAAAACAAAATTCATATGGAATATAGGAATCCAAAACCAAAATATACAAAATCTAATTGTAAATTTTGATGACTCAATTAGAAAATGAAGGCCAAAATCAAAGAGAACAGCATAGCCACTCAATGCCTCGGTAAAGAGTTTAGACAAGTCCTTATACAGTGTCATAATAATGACCATAAAACATTGAGAAGGATTGGGGCAGCCACCCGTATAATTGTTCCTGGCTGAAAAACTAATTCATTAAGCAAAACATGTTCATACAACAGAGTCCAAAACAGAACTGATTCTCTAGAGACAAGATAGCGGCTTCAAAGGCCAGTGAAGGAAGTGATGTCATCAATACTGGAACTGGAAGTGACGTCATTGGCTGCCCCAGAGCCGGGCGGGATTTCCCTAGAATGGTCTGCAAAAGATCGAGAAAATTAGTACACTTCGCCACCCCCTAGTCTGGCATGGAATCACATGTATTCAAGCCCTTTAGTTGTCTCCTAAACACACGTGTGTGACAGGGCCTCCCCCCCTCAGCCCAGACCCATTGGGTCAGGCGTTCTGCACCGAGAGGTCGTGAACGCGGGAGAGAGTATCGGTGTTGGCGTGAAGAGAACCCTTCCAATGAATAAGCGAGAACTTATAAGGTTGTAGATCAAGAAACCACCTCGTGACTCAAGGGTTAGACTCCTTATGCAGGGCCATCCACTGTAAAGGTGCATGGTCCGTGACAAGTGTAAACTCCCGACCCAAGAGGTAGTACCTCAACTGTGTAATCGCCAACTTAATCGCAAGAGCCTCTCTCTCCACCGCTGCATACCTGGTCTCCCGATCCAGTAGTTTCCGGCTCAGGAACATGACGGGGTGTTCAGCACCATCGACGCTTTGGCTCAACACTGCTCCTAGGCCTGTGTCTGAAGCGTCCGTCTGGAGAATAAAGGGAAGTGAAAAGTCAGGTGCCTTTAAAACAGGTGCCGACATCAGGGCCTTTTTTAAGTCACCGAAGGCTGCCTCAGTCGTCTCAGTCCATACCACAGTGTTAGGAGCCCTCTTCTTTGTTAAATTAGTCAAGGGCACGGCTCTGTCCGAAAAGCGTGGTACAAACCAGCAGTAGTACCCTGCCAAGCCGAGAAGAAATGCCTGGACCTGCCTCTTGGTTCGCGGATGGGGCCATGTCAAAATGGCTTCTATTTTAGAGTACTGTGGCTTCACAGTACCATGACCCACCAGGTAGCCCAAATATCTGGCTTCTTCCAATCCAAACAAACATTTCTTTGGATTGATTCGAAGACCAGCTTCACCCAGCGTCCGTAATACCGCTCGGACGTGCTGTAGGTGTTCCTTCCAGGTGCTGGAATAGATGACGATGTCATCCAGGTAGGCAGCACTATACGTGTTATGGGGGCGGAGCACTTTGTCCACCAGACGCTGGAAAGTTGCAGGAGCCCCATGTAACCCGAATGGAAGGACACGATACTGCCAGTGCCCACTAAGGGTGCTAAACGCGGTTTTACCCTTTGCGGAATCCGTTAAAGGAACCTGCCAGTACCCTTTGGTCATGTCAAGTGTGGTCAGATATTCAACCTGTCCAAGCCTCTCAAGGAGGTCGTCCACTCGAGGCATTGGATAAGCATCAAATTGTGAGACCTGATTAAGCCGACGGAAGTCATTGCAAAACCTCCAACTGTCGTCGGGCTTAGAAACCAAGACAATTGGGCTGGACCAGGGACTATGACTCTCCTCTATGACTCCTAGGTCCAGCATGTGCTTGATTTCCAGTTCCACTTCAGCCTTCTTTGCCTCGGGAAGACGATAGGGGCATTCTCAGACTATGACCCCAGGCTCAGTCACAATATCGTGGGCAATCAGAGAGGTCCTTCCGGGGTTTTCGTCTACTACATCCAGGACGGACGATTTAACTGCTTCGAGCTATCGCCTCTGTTGGGTATTCAAATTAGACCCGCAGTTACAGTGCATCCGGAAAGTATTCCCAGCGTATCACTTTTTCCACATTTTGTTATGTTACAGCCTTATTCCAAAATGGATTAAATTCATTTTTTTCCTCAGAATTCTACACACAACACCCCATAATGACAACGTGAAAAAAGTTTACTTGAGGTTTTTGCAAATTTATTAAAAATAAAAAAATTGAGAAAGCACATGTACATAAGTATTTACAGCCTTTGCCATGAAACTCAAAAGTGAGCTCAGGTGCATCCTGTTTCCCCGATCATCCTTGAGATGTTTCTGCAGCTTCATTGGAGTCCACCTGTGGTAAATTCAGTTGATTGGACATGATTTGGAAAGGCACATTTCCCGGCCAATAGAAACGGAGCTTAATATGCTCTAGCGTTTTCTCGGTGCCCAGGTGGCCTCCTAGGAGGTGGGCGTGCGCTAACTCACAAACTTGCAGCTTCCGCACCCATACGTGCTCACTGACCCGATATAATAAATCATTTTCTATAACAAACTGGAGCCATTGTGGCATGGGCTGATTGGTGCGTTGGCCATTGACTAGAACAACTGCATTCTTAGCAAAATTAAGGGAATCATCATTCCATTGCTCCCTTTTAAATGAGGCCAGTGTTTGTCTAAATTGGAAGCTCAGATCTGAGAGGGGTTCTGGTCTGACCTCAAGGGGCGGAGAGTCATCCCATTCTAGCAAGACGCGGACAGATGATGTAGTGGTCCGCGACGGTCCTGGAAGTTCCTCATCCTCCTCTTGGTCTCCCATATCTCTCTCCACCGGCTGAGTACACAGTGTGGAGACAACCTGAGACGGCAGATTCCTGTCTGTAATGAGGCCCAATTTCGGACTAGGAGAGATCAGTACTTCACCGCTTTTAATATCAGACCAGTCTCGCCCAAGAATCACAGCGAATGGTGGATTTGGGAGGACCGCTATGGAGATTCTTTTAAGTGACCCTCTGTGGCTGATGAAACATCAGGCGGATTTATAGCAGCAGATATCTCCGTGTACACAGGTAATACTGGTCTTTATTTTTAACCACTGTCGCGGTAGTACGTATCGGCGATCAACAATAGAAATGTTGCTGCCGGAATCAAATAGAGTTTTTACTTTGAAACCATTTACTATTACCTCTCCTGTATGAGCCATTAACAAGGGGTTTGAAAGTGCACACAATCCACCCCTCTCTCTCCATTTACATTTCGCCTTGCTCCCGAGCGAGGGCTGCGCCCACAGAATCAGGGACTCCAGTGCAAACTCTGGTTTATGCCGAGAGGGCAGATTAAGAGGGACATAATGTCTACGGCATCCGCTTAAGGACCGTTCTGCTCTCTCAAATTGCGAGGCTGTCCTTGATGTTTCAATGAGCTCAATGAGTTTGGTTACATTAGAAAATTCTCCCCAGACTGACTGGGTGAAATGCTCTGGCAGGCAATTTATTAATAGAAAGCAGGCCACTTTCTTGACCAGATGGAAGGTGGTGCATTCAGCTGGCCTTAACCAACCTGCCACCTCTTCCCAGAAGAGTTTAGACAAGTCCTTATACAGTGTCACAATAATGACCATAAAACATTGAGAAGGTTTGGGGCAGCCACCCATATAATTGTTCCCGGCTGCAAAACTGATTCATTAAGCAAAACATGTTCATACAACAGAGTCCAAAACAGAACTGATTCTCTTGAGACAAGATGGCGGCTTTAAAGGCCAGTGAAGGAACTGATGTCATCAATACTGGAACCGGAAGTGATGTTATTGGCTGCCCCAGAGCTGGGCGGGATTTCCCTAGAATAGTCTGCAAAAGATTGAGAGGAAAAATTAGTGCACTTCACCACCCCCTAGTCTGGCATGGAGTCACATGTATTCAAGCCCTTTAGATGTCTCCTAAACACACGAGTGTGACAACAGTATAACAAAACCTTAGGTGACTGTTGCTATCAGCGACACAATTGAGTAAGTAGTAACAATTGATTGTAAAAGGAGACCTCATCCACTTTCTCTCTGTTTTAAGGGGAAAATGTTTAACAAAGCCAGAGCAGGGTATGGAGCACCGGTGAGAACCTGGCATTGGTAAGTAGTATCTGCTGAAATAGGTTAGCAAATAAATTTAACTCATTGCCCAAGTCCAACTTTGATCTGGTTGGCAAAGTACAGAACCGGAGAATGCATATCATTACAGGGGCCATTAAGTCAGTGCCTATCAGGAGCTTGAAACCATTACAGGGCTCCAGCCCTTCATGGACTGTAGAGACCTTTTCATGCAAGCTGCTGAGTTTAAGAGTGTAGAGACCCACTCCATGAAAGGTAGACAGTCCCAGCCTACAAAGGGTCAGCTGAAAACAGGCAGAGCAAGTCCCTTGAACAAAGGCATCAGAACATCTTTGATCACGATACCAAAGAGATTTTTTGATGCTTGGCAGTCCCTGGACAGAGCGTTGCCTTAATACACATCATATGCTGCAACATCCCTAGTGTTAGCAAAAAAGACTCTCAAAGCGGCAGCTGACAAATCTGCTAAAATTGCATGATGAAATCATATTCAACGAGCACTGGAATCTTGGAATGTTTCCAACATCTAGAGGAATCCATAGTTAAGCAGCATAGGATGGTGGTCTGTAAGATGACGTTGGAGATCAAGAAGAGGAAGAGAGAGAGGGCAGAGCCAAGGATCAAATGGTGGAAGTTGAAAAAAGGAAGACTGCAAGGTTGAGTTTAGGGACAAGGTGAGACAGGCACTGGGTGGTAGTGAAGAATTACCAGACAGTTGGGAAATTAGGGTGCTTGGTATGACATCTGGACAGAGGAAGGAGGAAAAGGAAACCTGTTGGTGGAATGGGGAAGTACAGGAGAGTATACAGAGGAAGAGGATGGCAAAGAAGAAGTGGGATAGTCAGAGAGATGCAGAAAGTAGACAAGAGTACAAGGAGATAAGGCACAAGGTAAAGAGAGAGGTGGCGAAGGCTAAAGGAAAAGCGTATGATGAGTTGTATGAGAGGTTGGACACTAAAGATGGAGAAAAGGACCTGTACCGATTGGCTAGACAGATGGACCGAGCTGGGAAAGATGTGCAGCAGGTTAGGGTAATAAAGGGTAAAGTTGGAAACATACTCACAAGCGAGAAGAGTGTGTTGAGTAGATGAAAAGAGTACTTTTAGAGGCTTATGAATGAAGAGAACGAGAGAGAGAGAAGAGGTTGGATGATGTGGAGATAGTGAATCAGGAAGTGCAACGGATTAGCAAGGAGGAAGTAAGGACAGCTATGAAGTGGATGAAGAATGGCAGAAGATAACATACCTGTTGAAGCATGGAGGTGTTTAGGAAAGATGACAGTGGAGTTTTTAACCAGATTGTTTAATGGAATCTTGGAAAGTGAGAGGATGCCTGTGAAATGGAGAAGAAGTGTATTGGTGCTGATATTTAAGAATAAGGGGGATGTGCAGGACTGTAGTAACTACAGGGGGATAAAATTGATGAGCCACAGCATGAAGTTATGGGAAAGAGTAGTGGAAGCTAGGTTATGAAGTGAGGTGATGATTAGTGAGCAGCAGTATGGTTTCATGCCAAGAAAGAGCACCACAGATGCAATGTTTGCTCTGAGGATGTTGATGGAGAAGTATAGAGAAGGCCAGAAGGAGTTGCATTGCGTCTTTGTGGACCTGGAGAAAGCATAGGACATGGTGCCTCGAGAGGAGTTGTGGTTTTGTATGAGGAAGTCGGGAGTGGCAGAGAAATATGTAAGAGTTGTACAGGATATGTACGAGGGAAGTGTGTCTGTGTTGAGGTCTGCGGTAGGAGTGACGGATGCATTCAAGTTGGAGGTGGGATTACATCAGGGATCGGCTCTGAGCCCTTTCTTATTTTCAATGGTGATGGACAGGTTAACAGACGAGATTAGACAGGTGTCCCCGTGGACTATGATGTTTGCTGATGACATTGTGATCTGTAGTGATAGTAGGGAGCAGGTTGAGGACCCTGGAGAGGTGGAGATATGCTCTAGAGAGGAGAGGAATGAAGGTCAGTAGGAACAAGACAGAATACATGTGTGTAAATGAGGGGGAGGTCAGTGGAATGGTGAGGATGGAAGGAGTAGAGTTGGCGAAGGTGGATGAGTTTAAATACTTGGGATCAACAGTACAGAGTAATGGGGATTGTGGAAGAGAGTGCAGGCAGGGTGGAATGGGTGGAGAAGAGTGTCAGGAGTAATTTATGACAGACGGGTATCAGCAAGAGTGAAAGGGAAGGTCTACAGGACCGTAGTGAAATCAGCTGTGTTATATGGGTTGGAGATGGTTGCGCTGACCAGAAAGCAGAAGACAGAGCTGGAGGTGGCAGAGTTAAAGATGCTAAGATTTGCATCGGATGTGATGAGGATGGACAGAATTAGAAATGAGTACATTAACATTAGAGGGTCAGCTCAAGTTGGACGGTTGGGAGACAAAGTCAGAGAGGCGAGATTGCATTAGTTTAGACATGTGCAGAGGAGAGATGCCGAGTATATTGGGAGAAGGATGCTAAGGACAGAGCTGCCAGGCAAGAGAAAAAGAGGAAGGCCTAAGAGAAGGTTTATGGATGTGGTGAGAGAGGACATGCAGGTGATAGGTGTAACAGAACAAGATGCAGAGGACAGAAAGATATGGAAGAAGATGATCCGCTATGGCAACCCCTAACGGGAGCAGCCGAAAGAAGATCTGGAGAAATCCATACCATGAAAAACTGAGGCTGCGTTTGAGAGCAAAATTACATCCTAGCCAGTGTCAGTATGGTGTTCCTAATAATTTTCTCAGTGAGTATGGGAAAGGTGACAATATTAGTGGGTGCCACAATGGTAAAGCCCCTAAATAGCACAGACTCCCAAGGAATTTTAAAGATCCCAACAATTTGTTTTAAATAAGCCTATTAGATGGGGTCTGAGCTTGTCCTTTTTTCTTTCACTGTCTCTCTCTCTCTCTGCTTCTGCCAAATAATTTTAACTGCAGTTTTGTTTTCCTTAGCAGATAGCAAACTAAAGTTCTTTCTTGTTTTCCATCCTTTAAATTGCTGAACCTGAGAATTGCCAGGAAGTGTGTTCCAGTTGCTAGTAAATCTCCTGAGAAGTGAAATAACTTCAGTTGTTTTCTTATTGATGAGGGAAACCTTGGATGTAATTTACTCAAAGGCAAGCCCGCCTTTCTCTCAAACATTTAGCAGCAACCCTAGCAGTCACATTCTGGGCCAAGCAGGATAACAGGGATAACTGACAGTGTGGCTTCCATAGGCAGAGGGCAACATGGGTACCCCACTGTCCTGCTCAGCAATAGTTGTTACACTGCATCATATTTTCTTCTTTATGCATATTGTCTGTGTCTCATTGAGGGTATATGTAATTTATTTCTGAAGCAAGATATTAGAATGGCTGATTTGAGGATTTCTCCATAAAGAAAGAGTACAGTACTAGAGGTAGGCACATCCTTGACAATTTTCTTTGATTGAACTTGGCACATGTTGATCTACTATATATAACCTTTTTGCTTACTTTTAGCTGAGTATCTTTCATGCCCTGAGGATTTGGCATCTGTTTGGGAACATGCTGGCGTCTGTGCTAGCCCTCCATTACCAGATGGGGCTTTTGTTGTCCTTGCTCTGACCTCTGGTTTATTTCTTTTTTGAAATTATCAGATATATTAAGGGCACACATCCTTTTCAATTGACTATGATGTGTTCGAGAAGATTCTCTTAAATAACAGTTGAAATCATCACCATGTTTCAAAGATGGATGTTGTTTATTACAATGAGTCTGAGGGAGCCCTGTAGATGAACACCTCACTTTATAAGAAAAAATAATTATGGGAGAGGATTATTTTGGAAAGCAAGGATAATTTCCATAGCACAGCTATGAAATACTCCAGTTTTCACCAATCAACATACAGATATCTTTGGCAAACATTTTATCATTGAACAGAAAGTTCTTTTCTACTAAAGGCAACAAGTCTACTCTTCAAGCACATTCTTGCATGCTGTCACATTCTTTTTTATATAAACAGTAAAACACAACAACAATACATAAGAAATAAATATAAATGAAAAAAAATAATATTGACTCTGGGGTATATCCATCAAACTTCACCTCAATCAGAGACCTGTATGACAAAAGAGCACAATCCAAATTAGTTCTTCATATAGAATAAAGCAACACATAAAATAGAAAGATTTCACCACAGGCCCATCATGCTTACGTGGAATTGCATTAATGGGTTCTTGTAAAATTCTGATCTTTGTTAACAAAATTAGATTTTTGTCCCACTTTGAGGTAGTTCAGAAGATCGCTAGATTTTTAATAGTACATTGTTACCCCATCTGGTATTACTGCAGATATTGCTGTTAAATGTTTTGATCCAAGGCTATCTGAGATATGTAGAAAAACATTTTCCCAAAATGGATTTAGCATTGAACATTCCCAAAAACATGTGACACAGCAATATGGGTACTGGTTGGCATCACTCACATGTTGGTTTTTGCCCTGGTTATTTTAAAAGATAATTTCAGACAGGATATATGTGAACAATTAACATTGTTTTACAATTATGACATGCTTGGTAAATATTCACCTAAAATGGATTATTTAAATGGCTGAATTCCATTTCTTTTCGGAAATTTTAAATGAAAGATCCCTTTTCTGTTAGATCATCAAGGGATTAATTTCTTGTAATGTTTTCCTTTATTAAGAGATCTAAACTGGTCAGTATAACCAGGTACAGGGGAAAGATATGGGGAAGCTGGGTAGGCTTCATGTGACATTTTTGTATTAATTTGTACACAGAGGAAAAACTGTGCCACTGGAAAATTATATATGGAGCATAATAGTTCAAAGAAAACAAGAAAGCTGAAATAAATAATTATCATATGTATGCTGTATGTATGTTTGTTTCCTGCCTTGCGCCCTGTGCTGGCTGGGATTGGCTCCAGCAGCTCCCCGTGTCCCTGTGGTTAGGATATAGCGGGTTGGATAATGGATGGATGGATGGATATCATGTGTATTCGTAGCATATAAGACTTTTTTCTAAATTAAAATATATATACTGCATCAGATCTATGTCTTTATGAAAAAGTGAATCTGGATTGCCGCTAAATTGATGTTAATTAATGTTGACTGGAGCATATCTTATCAGTTCTAATGGGATGTTCTAATATGTTCCCTTCAAAACTGGAGGTAAAGCTTTTATACTTTGCTTGGGTCCAGATTGCAAACTGACTTAATTAGCAAATGCAACCTCGATTACACGTCAATTGAGCTTTTAATTACAAGCAAAAACATATCAGTTAACCCATTAAAGGGCATACTGTTACAAGTGCAACCCACAAGAAAAAAAATGTATTACTAGAGTTCAAGTTCAAGTGGACTTTATTGTCATATTATCTACAGTTGTGTGAAAAACTATTTGCCCCCTTCCTGATTTCTTATTCTTTTGCATGTTTGTCACACAAAATGTTTCTGATCATCAAACACATTTAACCATTAGTCAAATATAACACAAGTAAACACAAAATGCAGTTTTTAAATGATGGTTTTTATTATTTAGGGAGAAAAAAAAATCCAAACCTACATGGCCCTGTGTGAAAAAGTAATTGCCCCCTTGTTAAAAAATAACCTAACTGTGGTGTATCACACCTGAGTTCAATTTCCGTAGCCACCCCCAGGCCTGATTACTGCCACACCTGTTTCAATCAAGAAATCACTTAAATAGGAGGTGCCTGACACAGAGAAGTAGACCAAAAGCACCTCAAAAGCTAGACATCATGCCAAGATCCAAAGAAATTCAGGAACAAATGAGAACAGAAGTAATTGAGATCTATCAGTCTGGTAAAGATTATAAAGCCATTTCTAAAGCTTTGGGACTCCAGCGAACCACAGTGAGAGCCATTATCCACAAATGGCAAAAACATGGAACAGTGGTGAACCTTCCCAGGAGTGGCCGGCCGACCAAAATTACCCCAAGAGCGCAGAGACGACTCATCCGAGAGGTCACAAAAGACCCCAGGACAACGTCTAAAGAACTGCAGGCCTCACTTGCCTCAATTAAGGTCAGTGTTCACGACTCCACCATAAGAAAGAGACTGGGCAAAAACGGCCTGCATGGCAGATTTCCAAGACGCAAACCACTGTTAAGCAAAAAGCACATTAGGGCTCATCTCAATTTTGCTAAGAAACATCTCAATGATTGCCAAGACTTTTGGGAAAATACCTTGTGGACTGATGAGTCAAAAGTTGAACTTTTTGGAAGGCAAATGTCCCGTTACATCTGGTGTAAAAGGAACACAGCATTTCAGAAAAAGAACATCATACCAACAGTAAAATATGGTGGTGGTAGTGTGATGGTCTGGGGTTGTTTTGCTGCTTCAGGACCTGGAAGGCTTGCTGTGATAGATGGAACCATGAATTCTACTGTCTACCAAAAAATCCTGAAGGAGAATGTCCGGCCATCTGTTCGTCAACTCAAGCTGAAGCGATCTTGGGTGCTGCAACAGGACAATGACCCAAAACACACCAGCAAATCCACCTCTGAATGGCTGAAGAAAAACAAAATGAAGACTTTGGAGTGGCCTAGTCAAGTCCTGACCTGAATCCAATTGAGATGCTATGGCATGACCTTAAAAAGGCGGTTCATGCTAGAAAACCCTCAAATAAAGCTGAATTACAACAATTTTGCAAAGATGAGTGGGCCAAAATTCCTCCAGAGCGCTGTAAAAGACTCATTGCAAGTTATCGCAAACGCTTGATTGCAGTTATTGCTGCTAAGGGTGGCCCAACCAGTTATTAGGTTCAGGGGGCAATTACTTTTTCACACAGGGCCATGTAGGTTTGGATTTTTTTTTCTCCCTAAATAATAAAAACCACCATTTACAAACTGCATTTTGTGTTTACTTGTGTTATATTTGACTAATGGTTAAATGTGTTTGATGATCAGAAACATTTTGTGTGACAAACATGCAAAAGAATAAGAAATCAGGAAGGGGGCAAATAGTTTTTCACACCACTGTATAAATGGGCAGTACAGTTATACAAAATGCTATTCCCCAGTACCATTGAGCAACATAAAAACAAGTTCTATATGAGTACTGTATGAAGGGCTACATACAAGGGGGATATACATATAAATAAATCTATAAGTATCTGCAATTAAAGCAGTTAAAGAATATTGTGCAGTTTTCACAGTGACTATACAATATGCATTGGCCAAGAGTTCTGGAGAACTTTCTGACTTCACCTCCATAATGCATTCAGTACATCTTTGCAGAGTCTGCATGTTTTTCAGTTCAATTTAGATTATTTTTGTATAGCCTTCATTAGCTGCAGGCGCATAACACTTTGACAAATTCACACATTGATATAAATCCAAACTTTACAAATTATTAATTATATTATAGGTACCAGAGGTGGCCTTAGGGGTGTGCGGGGCCTAGGGCTGACCAACCCCACGTGGGGCCAGTTACGTCAAACGCTGCTACAGGTATGTGTGGACTGTATAAACTTGTGCACGAATTTAATAAAAATAATGTTAGCATACACTCATTACTGTATTCAGCTAAATTTTTGCAAGATAACACATGGACTTCATCAAAATATAACGATATCTGTTAAAAAAGTGCAATTCATAATTCATGATAATACCACGACAGCGCAAAATGCCATGCGGTGTCATGTGGAAATTTTTTTCCAATTGGAAAAGTCATTGATGACATCTTAATAGTCTAATATGGATGCAATGTCTTTTTCTATAGATACGAGAAGCCAATCCAGCAACTAATGGGCTATACCCATTTTAGGAAGGGATTATACTGGCGACTGTTTTCGGGCGATGAAGGTGGACTATGGAATGTTTTCAAAGATGTACATGTGGTAGGAATTTGACTTTGAACAGGGATTTTAAAAGGGTTCCTCTTAGAATCATCTCAAATATATATATATATATATATTGTCACAAACTCGAGACAGAGTAATATAAAGGTTTGGGGCAGCCACCCGTATAATTTGGTTTCCTGGCTGCAAAGTTGCTTTCAAAATAATACAGCACTGATGTGTACAAAACCGAGTCCAAACAGAACTGAGGGAATAGGGAAAAGGTGGAGGCTTTTAAAGGGGAAGACAGAAAGTGAAGTCAAAGGGGTTGGGCTCATGTAGGTCTTCTGCCATTGGTGCAAGCCCGGACGTGACATCACTGGGGCCGGAGCTGGCAAGGTCTCCTTCCATTGGCTCGGTCCCGGAAGTGACGTCAAGAGGACCAGGTGGAATCTCCCGTGAATGGTCTGCAGGCAAGGGAGAAAAAGAGTCAGTGCACTCTGCCACATCCCGGTATGTCTCGGAACTGTCCCTATTCAAGCCCTTTAGCTGCCTCCCATGCTCACATGTGTGACAATATATTGAACAGTTTAACTTGAGAAATCCGCTCGAATGGGTCATGTGGGGCTTGGGGCGGTCACCCCACTTGCCAACCCCAAATGTACACATAAAGACACCAATTTGTTTAAACAGACAGGAAACAAAATGGTTCAAAATTGATTAACATAAATAGAGCCCAGCATTATCTGTTCATTAATTTATTGTTGAACTATAGCCTATGGCTAGCTGACAGTAGAGGAGAGGAAAACAAAAACTTCAATCAGCAACATCCCAGTTGGTCAGTTATAACAGAAAACAGTCACAGTCCTGTATATCTCAGCTGCCTGGCTACCCACTCACCTCTGGTCATTCTATAGTAGATCCATTTTATCTGTTAATAGAACCTTTACATCCATTGATTCCACAGCTCCAGTATCTTAGATGTCTTTCCAAGGGCTGGAAAACAGCTTAGATGTAGCTCAGAGGAAGCCAAGTACCACAACAATATACCAAGAAGAGAAACAGAATAGAGGAAGGTTAGTAGCAGTTTGTAATTGTTGATTTACTTACAGTATATTTATGTGTGAATCACTAACAAAATATGCCTAGCTATTCTGCAGCTCTATTCAGGTTATGGTAGTCTAAAGTAGTGGGTCTTCCGCCTGGATTTAAAAGCTGAGACTGAAGAGGCATCACTTACATGAATAGGCAGATCATTTCATAAGCTCGGGGCCCTGCAACTAAAAGTTTCACCTCTCAGTGTTATTTTATTAAAACTTAAAATCTTTAGTAGGTCAACAATTTGAGATCTCAATGAATGCTGTGGTTAGTAAGTAACGATAATTCCAGATATGTAAACAGGGCCTTGGCCATTTAAAGCTATACATGTGAGAAGGAAGGTTTTAAAATCAGCTCTTAGCTGACTGGTAGCCAGTATAAACATTTAAGAACTGGAGTCATGTGTTCATACTTTCTACTTCTTGTAATAATTCTTGCAGCAGCTTTTTGAATTAACTCAAAGCTGCATACAGTATACTGTAGAATGATTTGAACAGCCTGTGAATATCACCTTACAGTAGTCAGTCCTACTAGATATCAATGTATTTTAACATGGAAAAAACACGTAGCTGTGATTTCTCTCTCAAAAACATCAAACATTACTCTTTAACAATCTCTAGATGAGAACAAACACGTATCGCTAGCTAAATGGAGGCAAGGTATGCTCCAACACATGGTGAGAGGTAGAGCAACGGAGGCTGGAGATCCCTATTCCTGATGTCCCGCTTCTCCCTCCCCTCGGCCTGTAGCCTGCCTCTTGGATTTGTGCAACTAATTGGTGCTTCTACTGAACTATAATACTTAACACGATGAGAGAAATTGCAAAATCAACCAGAATGTTCAAGCAAATTATAGAAAAAAGCCCAATCTAAATCTATTAAGTAATTCTCTTGTGAAAAGCAGACAGACTTACAGACAGAGGTTGCATTTTATATATATATATATGTATATATATATATATATATATATATATATATATATATATATATAGTCAATGAGTGGACGCTTGAGGGCGCTGTCGCCCTGTGAAACCCAACAGACAGATGCCGACACAGGTTTAAAAGCACCAAGAAGTAATTTAATTTTCTTCTTTACAGTGCCACAAAGCACCTCCACCACCATAAACACAATCAATAATACAATAATACAATTCTTTTCCTCCTCTCCTCCCGGCAGCTCCGTCACACTCCTTCCCAACATCGGCTCGCTTGCTGTCCTTTATATAATCCTTGACCCGGAAGTGCTTCTCCTCATCTGTTCACGTGACTTGTCAGCACTTCCGGGTCAGATGGAGAATTACATTTTTCTTCAGCTCAGAAGTACTTCTGTTCCTCCGTCCCCATGACTTGGGAGTACTTCCAATCTATATGGGAAACAAAAATCCCCTTGTCTCCCTGCAGTATCACACGGTGGCCCCCAGGGTACCCAGCAGGGTTGTAAAGCCAAACTCCATCTTCCATGATGCCCTACGGGAATCTGGGGCACCTCTAGGCTGCAGGGAAGACGCCATCTAGCATCCTGGATGTGTCAGCCAGGATGAGCTGCCGGCCGTCCATCACAATATATATATATATATATATATATTCAGAGACAAGTAGTTCTCATCCATCTACTGTCATCTTCTTATATAATATGCTACTGTGGCTGTTTGTTTGTCTGTCCAGGGTTTTAAATCACCTGTGCATGTGCACGTGCACCATTTTCATTCCCTACCACCTTTGTGGTCACTTCCCCTACCTCTTCATATCTTGAATCATTCTCGAGGCAGATTGAAGACTTAAGTGCCAGCATAAGTGAAAAATTAAGAAAAACATACTAAGTAATTGCAACACAAAAGCTAACTTAGTCAGTTTTAACATGAAAAGATGCCGACGAAAGAAGAGAAGCAGCGGGCCTCTAGGGTAGAGAAAAGAAGAGCTGCTCAGAAAGCATCAAGCGCATCAACCTCTGAGCAAACAAATGCTAAACATACAGAGAAAGAAAGAGGATGAAAACCAGTAATGCTCAAGTCAAGTGTATTCACTGCACGTTATCATGCAGTGCAATGTTACTGGTAATTAAATAAAATAATACAAGTGAAAATGAAAGTTATGCTTTCTTATGATGCTTTCAATGGATGCAATCAACACGGACATAGAGATGGGAAGAACACCCAATTGGAAGTCTTACTTCTATGCTTGTTCTCTCCCCTGTGAAGGAACAACTCTTGAAGATAAACAATACACCAGAATTAAGACTTGCTCCCACACATTCAATAGCCTGCTTTCATGATGGACCTAACAACATGAGATAATGAGACTGAAAGAAAAGGGAGAGAAAACAATTAGATCAACCAGACTTACAGTGCCATGAAAAAGTATTTACCTCCTGCCCGATTTCTTTTTATTTTTCCTTATTCATAAGGCTGAATTGTTTCTGATCTCCAAACAAATTTAGTATAATACAAAAGACAACCTGAGTAAACACAATAAACAGTTTTTTTTAATTATTTGATTAATTTAAAGAAAAAAGTTCACCAACACCTATATCACCCATGTGAAAAAGTAAGTGCCCCCTTACTCACTCAATAAACCAATGAACCAAATGTAAAAGATAACAGTTTAATTAGACTAGACACACTCAAGCTAGACTTCTGCCAGCCCTACTGAATCTAAACATAACTTAAATAGAACCTTGCCAGCAATGTGAAGTTACCTAAAAGATCTCGATAAGCAGCATACTGTGCCTCAATCAAAGGATATTCCAAAAGATCTAAAAAAATAAAAGATACTGAAATATATCACTCAGGAAAGTGTTGCAAAGCATTGTGTAAAACTGTGGGACTTCAGCAAATCACTGTGAAAGCCATCTTCTCTAAATGCAGAAAACTTTGAAAAGTGTCAAATCTAGAATGGTCGGCCTTGCAATCTTTCTTTAAGAGTGCATAGAATACTCATCTGGGAAGTCAAAAAAAGAACCCAAGAGAACATTTAATGAACTGCAGGCTTCTCTCAGCTCGATTAATGTCAGTGTTAATGATTCCACCATTAGAACGACCTGCAGTACAACTGAGCAGATCTGATCATGTCTTACTCTCACAAGTCTGGGATTGACAGTAGCAGCTCTCTTATTCAAGCCAAAAGTTCTTATGTATGTTTGAGTGGATTTGTTACTTATTTTTTTGCTACATATATCATATATGGTAGCGTCAATGTGTGAAATTAGGCATTGTATAGAATGCCTAGGAAATCTATAGATGGCCGAAAATGGGACGTCAAAGTATGAAACGATTCAAATTTCAAACATTTCCTAGGCATTCTATGCAATGCCAAAGGACAAACAAGCACGTCACTTCTGTATAATGCCTACGTATTATTTACAATGCATAAGGAAAGTATATAAGTAACACAGAAATTTCATGCGTTGCCTAAAAACGTCAAGCATTCTATAGCATGCCTGGGCATTCTATGCAATACCAGCTTTTCACACATTGCTTGTAACATATACAGTGATCCACACGCTTTAAACACATGTAAACTTATTACAACACACTTTGTAAACACATATGATATGTGGATGTCGGCCTAAGAATATGAGTAACATCTCTCAATTATAAAACATTTTAATGTCATGCAAGACAACGCAGTGATTGACATGCAGAGCAACAAACAGAACAAACATCTTGGTAGAACCAGCACAAAGTTCACTTCTCCTTAGCTTGCATTCGGCTCCATACCCCCCCCCCCCCCTTAACAATTGGAAGTGGCAGAAGCGCCTCCGGGTGGGGGGGGCGGTTTGAGCAAAGTCCACTTCTGCTTAGCATGTGTTCAGCTCCCCCCCTTCACAAAGTGAGCGGCAGAGACTAGAAGTGGCAAAAGGATGGCTGCTGTGCAGGCTTTTAAGTGATTGACGCAAAGCGCGACAAGCACAACACACAGCCTGGGGGTGGGCAAGCGAAGCGAGCAGGGGGCAGAGCCCCCTAGTAATAATAATAGTACAGTATTAATAAATCTGCAATGTAGTGGGGGCACAATAACTGAACCGTGATATAGCGAGGGATCACTGTATATGTTTTATTATATTATAGCTCTCTATTATAAAAGAAAATCCTGAGACAAGACAAGACAAGACTATTTCCAAGAGATTTTTTCAAGTCCCGCAAGGTGAGACTTTTGCTATGAGATGTTTACAAGTCCTGCTCACCTCTCATTCGTGTGAATGCTTTTGACAGACAGTTCCTGCTCTCTCAACTCTTTCAAATTTTTACGTTTTCCTCACTTTAAGTTCCCAATTAAGGAAGATTTATTATGTTCAAATCTTATTGAAGAATTTCTTCCCAAAGGGTTATCAACTGAAGAATTTAGTACATGGGCATTCCTAGCACCAAGAAATGATGAAGACAAACACATTAACGAGAAAATTGTTGAATGGTTACACGGCAAAATGGTTAAATGTGTATCAATACACTATGCTGAAACAGTTGGTTGTGATCGTGCAGAAGATGAAAACATCAACTTACAATATCCCGAAGAATATCTACAACCATTAACACCATCTGGTCTTCACTCACGGGCAGTTATACGTTGCATTGTCACGATGTAATCCAAACACGGAATCAAAATTCAGTGCAATATTGACGAAAATTTAATTCAAAAAATTGTTTTAACTGAAATTTTACAGTAAAAGTGTAAGTTTAAAAAGTATTTGCATGTTAATTTCAAAGCCAAATAGAACAAAATCATATAATACAATGAATAACTCTAACACGACATGAAACATAATTTACTTTCAAATTATTACGTTGTACTATTTTTTAATATGGTTAATTACTCGCTGTAATGGAAAATAGTTAGTTCTATTATGCATATGTAACAATTCCCATGAAAATAACAATTTGTTTAAATTGTACATCCGTATCCCCATACACGAGTGGCAGAAACACAAATTGGCTAGCGAGCAGTGCTGGCCCAGGGGTTGGCGAGCGAAGCGTGCAGGGAGCAAAGCCCCCTAGTATATATCATTTTTTTTTTCTTGAGTTTTTGCTTTAAGTTTTACTTTCCTTTTGGGGTCAACTAAAATAAAAAAATATATAATATGTAATAATAAATAACATAAATATATATACGCCCTGTGGTGAGCTGGCGCCCTGCCCGGGGTTTGTTTCCTGCCTTGCACCCTGTGTTGGCTGGGAATGGCTCCACCAGACCCCCGTGACCCTGTAGTTAGGATATAGCGGGTTGGATAGTGGATGGATGGATGGATAAATATATATAAATATAAATATATATATATAAACTTTATAATTAATCAAGTATACAGTATATCAGTCCTATATCTCCTGTTATTATGGCATTGAAAGGAGCCACAATTGTCAGATTGTGCATCAGTAGCAATGACGTATTTATCACAGTGGCGCAGTGGGTAGCGCTGCTGCCTCGCAGTTGGGAGACCTGGGGACCTGGGTTCGCTTCCCGGGTCCTCCCTGTGTGGAGTTTGCATGTTCTCCCTGTGTCTGCGTGGGTTTCCTCCTGGCACTCCGGTTTCCTCCCACAGTCCAAAGACATGCAGGTTAGGTGGATTGGCCCAAGTGTGTGCTTGTTGTGTGGGTGTGTTTGTGTGTGTCCTGTGGTGGGTTGGCACCCTGCCCGGGATTGGTTCCTGCCTTGTGCCCTGTGTTGGCTGGGATTGGCTCCAGCAGATCCCCGTGAACTTGTGTTCGGATTCTCCGGGTTGGATGGATGGATGTTCTTCCTTATTCATGTTTGCTCAACTCCTACAGCACACAGGAGCTTGAATTTCATACAGATATGGGGAAACTGACAAGCAAAGTAATGCTTCTGTTCTCATTCATGTTACTAGGTTTCTGACATTTTAGGGTGAACAAACTGTGGCCCTTCTGAGTAATATTTAAAACGGTCAAAGTTTAGATATTGGAGACTACGTGATATGTTACATCTGTGCTTAGATATGAAAATTAACCCAGTTATAATTATTTCATAGGAGGATATCTTTAATAGGTGTCACAGAAGTTGTTAAAACAGTGCTTATAAAGTTTGTAAGAGGTTTGATCGGAGTAGTGAAAAATGACTTCTATTCAGTAATATATTTTACTTTCTACTGAACAGGTTTTGTCATATTAGTACAGCGAAAACAATTGCTCTGTATGCTTTGTGTCATGGTGGTGTGATTTCTGTTTCTTTTAAATATTATTTTGTCCTTGTTATTGATTATTTTTTCTTTTTTTTTTGTTGTATGTTTTAGGAACATTTTGTTTATTGATAATTTTAGATATATATGATTTATATATATATATGATTTTTTGGTGCCTTGCCCTTTAATTTATATTTCTTGTGTCTTGTTAATAAGACACACCTATTAACATGGCTGCTTTGGCATTGAGAATTGTGACCACAGCTCATGTTTGATAGTATTGCTATTGTTAAGTGATTATTGGATTTGTTAGCTTCTAGGTATAGACTTTTAGGCAAAACCTATTTTTTACTCTTTTATTTGCTCCTGCCTTTGTTTTTGAAGTTCTTTTGAATCCTTCAGTAAATCTATAAATATTTAAGGAACATGATATTGTGACGTCCCGTCGAATAACACACTCAGGAGCCGCTTGTCCGGGGAAGTCTTCCAAAAATGCCGACTGGCTTTTTATTCAATCAGCCGCGATATAAACGGTGCCCTACAGCCGCCCGTTGTCTGGGTCACGGGGACACCTCCAAAATAACAAAGACTAATCACCTTCGTCCTATCTACCTCTCTTACTCTCCAAACAGTTACTTCCCTTCCTTTACACCTTATACTGTTCTCCCGCCTCCAACTCCAACTTCTGGCCACACACACCTTTTTATCACGCCCCATTAATTAACCCATATCCTTGTCACTCATCTCTCTCTAGGGAGGTGCCCCAAGCCCTTACAAACAGGGTTCCCTCAAGACTCCACCCCAACACTGCTTCCCTTCCCTATAGTCCATGCAATGGCAAGACACGTCACACTGCCCCCTCCTCAGCTCCTCGTCCCCGAGGAAGCACATAATCATGCAGATGTCTTGGCAGCTGTCTTCGCCGGCGTGGGCGTCTGTTAGTGGAGTCAGGCCGGGCAAGTGGTATAACGTCTGAGCCAGGATTTGTGGAAGGTGTTGTGGCAGTCATGGGTGCAGGTTGTGAAGGAGCACAACCTCTGTAACTGGCCAGACGGTCCTGATGCAAAAACACTCTCCTGCCCGGAGGTGGTAACTGGACCCAGTACACAACCTCCCCCACCCGTTCCAATACTTGACAGGGTCCCACCCAAGGACTGTCCAGCTTTGGAGAGCGTCCCTTCTGTCTTTTTGGCCCATACACCCAAACTTGATCACCTGCTTGAAAAGGCTGCCCCCGAACCCTAATGTCATAGTGGCGCTTCTGTTTCTCTGCTGCTACTCTTATCCGGCCCCTTGCAAAGTTATGTGCCACCTCCAATCGATCCTGCAACTTGCGAGCATAGTCAGGGCCTGGAGGTTCAGCTGGGGTGTCGGGGGAACACCATATACAAGTGCAGACGGTGTTCGCAGCTCTCGTCCTAGCATTAATAAAGCAGGGGTGCATCCAGAGGATTCCTGCACAGCAGATCGGCAGGCCATCAGAACCAGAGCCAGCTGTTGGTCCCAGTCCTTTTGATCCTTAGAGGTGGTAAGAGCCAGCTGTGTGGTCAGAGTCTGGATAAACCGCTCGGCTAGCCCATCACTCTGGGGGTGTAGAGGGGTGGTTCGGGTTTTCTGGATGCCAAGTCTCTCACATACTTTTTGAAAGACCTGGCTTTCAAAGTTTCTCCCTTGGTCTGAATGCAGTTCGACAGGCATCCCAAACCGACTAAAGAATCCTGTAATTAGGGCTTCAGCAACAGTCTCAGCTTCTTGATTAGGTAGTGCATAGGCCTCGGGCCACTTGGTAAAATAGTCCATTGCGACTAAAACAAACCGATTCCCCATAGCTGAGCAGGGAAATGGCCCAAGAATGTCAATTGCCACCCGTTCCATTGGAGCCCCTACCTGATACTGTTGTAGTGGGGCAGTAGACCTTCCTTGGGGTCCTTTCCTGGCTGTGCATAAATCACACCTGCGGCAGTAGTCCTCTACATCGCGCCTGCACTGTCCCCAATAAAACGCCTGCCTCACCCGCCTTAAGGTCTTGGTGACTCCAAAATGACCAACTCCAAGCATTCCATGCATGTTCCTCAGGATCTCTTCACGCAGCTGTCGTGGTACAACGATCTGCCACCTCCCTTCTCCAGTTGCAGGGTCCCTCCATTGTCGCTTCAATACCCCCTCTTCCACAACCAAGCTGTCCCACTGGGACCAAAGACCCTTAACTGCAGGTGATTCAAGTGCCACTTCCTCCCAGCAGGGACGATGCTATTCCTCTTTCCACTGGAGAACCTTCTTGACCTCAGGATCACATTCCTGACTAACTCGCCATTCTTGGGTACAACCTGGCACTGAAAGAGCTTGGCACTGAACTGTATCAAGATCCTCACAGCTTTGATCTTGACGCTCCCTTTTTTCACAATAGGCACATCCCTGATCTGCGCAGGGTCGTCGAGACAGAGCATCTGCATTTTTGTGTTGCTCACCAGGTCGATGCTCTACTTGAAAGTGGTAAGTCTGAAGTTCCTCCAACCAATGAGCAATCTGACCCTCAGGTTCTCGAAAAGACAGTAACCACTGAAGAGCAGCATGATCAGTGCGGACCACAAAAGAGAGGCCACACAGGTAGTGCTTGAAGTGACGAACAGATTCCACCAGGGCGAGGAGCTCCCTCCGAGTCACACAATAATTCTTCTCAGCTTTTCTGAGAGCACGGCTATAGTAAGCCACCACACGCTCTCCCTCTGGGTGCCACTGTGACAGCACAGCCCCTAAGCCCACATCACTGGCATCGGTGTCAAGGAGGAATGGCAGGTCAATATTGGGTGGAGCTAAGATCGGTGCACCGCAAAGGGCTTCTTTCAATTTACAAAAGGCTGTTTGTTGGTCCCCCCCCACTGGAATGCTTCATCTGGGCTCAATAAACGATGCAAGGATGCAGCAATAGTGGCAAATTCAGGTACAAATCGCCTATAGTAAGAGGCCAGTCCAAGAAATTCACGAATCTGCCTTCGATCCTGTGGCTCTGGCCACTCTTGCACAACAGACACCTTATCTTTCTCTGTGGTGACACCTCTTTGACTCACACGGTGACCCAGAAATGACACTTTTCTCCGGAGAAGGTGGCACTTATCAGGATGAAGTTTAAGGTTGGCCACACGAAGCTTCTGCAGAACTTCCCTCAAGGACTCCAGAGCTTCCTGGAATGTCTTGCCATGAACCATAAATCATCCAAGTAGACAAGGCATTGAGTACCAGACATACCTGCCAATAATTTATCCATTAACCGTTCAAAGGTAGCTGGAGCATTGCAAAGACCAAAAGGCATAACTCAGAACTGCCAGAGCCCCTTTCCTGTGGAGAATGCAGTCTTAGGTCGAGCTTCAGGTGTTAGCGGCACCTGCCAGTAGCCACTGCGCAGGTCTAGTGATGAAAACCAGGCTGATCCTGCCACCAAGTCCAGGGATTCATCAATGCGAGGCAACGGATAGGAGTCCTTGATGGTTACAGCATTTACCTGCCGATAATCAACACAAAATCGCCACTTGCCATCCTTCTTAGGGACAAGGACCACAGGAGAGACCCAGGGAGACTCAGAGGGTTCGATAATTCCGGCCTGTCTCATTTCCTGTAGAATGTTCTCAGCTGCTGTCTGTTTAGCTAGTGGCATACGGCGGGGGCGCTGTTTGATAGGGAAAGCACTCCCAGTATTGATGTCATGCTGCACAAGAGAAGTCTGGCCAACATCATCTGCAGAGGTAGCAAAACGGTCCCTAAAGTCATGTAACAACTGCCAGAGCTGGCGCTGTTGCTTGTGTGTTAACCCTTCCCTGTTGGCATTCCAAACAGTGCGGACAACCTTCATTACTGGTACGGTTTGAGTGATGTTAGTGAAAATAGGCACATGTTCTTCTTGGGGAGCCACCACTGGTGGTTCCCTCCTTCCTTGCTGGTGCCCTAACAAGGGGAGTGTCCCAATGCCTTGAAGATACAGAGTCCCCATCTGAAGATCTATTCGCGCTCCAACTGCTTGTAAGAAATCAAGTCCCAAGATACAGGAGTTGTTGATATTAGCCACCCAGACATCCTGCACCCACTGCTTCTTAGCAATACAAATGTCTATTTGTGCTCTGCCTAACATGGGGGTCATCTCACCTGTCGCTGTCATCAACTTAGTAGAATCGGCTGCACATAGGACCGCCACATCCAACATGTCAGGATGGATAATAGATGCAGTTGACCCTGTATCCACCAGTGCCTTGCATACATGACCGCCAAACAAAACTGAAAGGTGACAGTAATCTCCCTCACCCAACTGACCAACAGGGACTGTTCTTGGGGCCAGCGTTGTCCCTCCTACACTGGTCCCATGTCGTTTCCCGGTACAATGCTTAGTTGGGAGTCCTCTTGTTTAGCCCTACTGGGGCAGTCACGTTGTAACTGTCCATGTTGTCCACAGTACCAGCAGCGGGGTGGGCGCATTAGGCATGAAGGATTCCTGAATTTCTGTATGGTAGTCACTGGAGCCACTGCCTCATACTCTTGTTCTACATCTATGGCCTTAGTTTGGTGGATAGCTTCCGGTCTCCTCCCCTTGGTCGACTCTGCTGATGCGAGAGGTGCTTGGCTGTAACCCTCTTTAAGTATTTGTTCTGCCTCCTGGGCTGCAGACAAAGCTTGTTCCAAGGTCTCAGGCTTAGCGAAACGGACCTGCTGTCGGAGATATGGTGGGCTCAAACCCCGCAGAAATGCCTCCTTAGCCAACTCTGCCTGCACGGATCTGTCAAAATGGGGATAACCCCGTCGCACCAGAGACTGTACATCTGCTGCAAATGCCCCCAGGGCCTCAGTTGTCCTGCGAACCCTCTGCTCCAGCTGTTGTCTTATTGTAGTCACAGCTTCTATATGGCCAAACCGTCGCTCCAATGCAATTTCCAAAGCATGGGCATTTAACAGCTCATCTTCTGGCACATCCGTCAGAACCACCAATGCATCACCATCTAATGCTGCAGCCAGCTGTACAGCTTGGTCCTCCAAACTCCAGCCATTTGCCCTGGCAATCATGTGAAAACGAGTGTTGTATGCTTCCCAAGACCCAGTTCCATCAAATCTGCCAATCTTCAATACAGTCCCACCCATCCGTTGTGTCTTTATTTCATCACTCACATGCACCGCCTCCCTAGCTGCCCTCAGCCACGTGTTGTCCATGCAGCATAACAGTTCTGTGTAGCCACGGCGCCCTTCGCGCAATCCTTCAGCCAACACGTTTATTGCCTCTCCATCTACATGTGCCAATAACTGCCCTGCTCCATAATCCTCCGTCCATCCATACTTATTTGCTAAATAAAGGAAGCGCTGTTTAAATTCGGTCCACGCCAACACACTCGGGAAGCGCTGCAATTCTTTCGTTTCTATCGCTCCATCCGGCCTCGCATTAAATTGAGCGTCTTCCATAAAATGGGGTCGCGCTGCAGGCTCAACAGCATTCAGCCTCATAAATGCAAACTGCTCAGACGGAGGCTCTAAGTCGCCCTCTTGCTTCACGCGGGCTGAAAACCCGCCCTCCTCCATGAGTGCTAACTGCCTAGGCCAGGGATGTGCAAAGTCATTCCTGGAGGGCCGCAGTGGCTGCAGGCTTTTGTTCCAACCCAATTGCTTAATAAGAAGCACTAATTGCTCTAGAAACACTTCTGCTTCATTTTAGTTATCTCCCTCGTTAAGATTTTGAACCCTTATTGCTTATTTAAGTCTTAAACAGCTGCATTCTTGGTTTTTAATTGCTCCTTATTAGCAATAAGATGCAAATGACAAAAGAAACCAGCAGTTATCCATTTTGCTTGTTACCCTTTACGCCTGTGTGTATTTATCATGCACTATTTGGTTTAATTAAATACTTGGAAGTAGTGATGGGCGGAGTGAAGCCTCATGAAGCATCAACACGTTTGAAGCAATTGTGTCGGAAATCGTATCGAAGCTTCGAAGCATTTGACACTCACCTCTCTAGGGACACCTCCTGGCCATTTGTATTAACAGCACATTTTAACAGTAAACTCTTAGAGCATTGTGGATGAATACCGAATCTCTATGAAGTTGTGATATACACCTTTGAAGTCAAAAATTATAATTGGCAATTGTAAATCGACATACGCTTAGCAAGTAATTATTCTGCAGTAATCGGATCAACGTTGACTAGTTACGTTAGGCGCCAGCACGGATTACCGTTGTTTAGAAGTAAATGTATGCGTAACGGTGGCTCGAACAATTACGCCAGTCGGACAGCGCCAGGTCTCGTGTTCAATAACAAACCTGGTCAGCATCTGTCTGGGGATTGCACATTGCCGTTGCCTGATGCGTTTGATTGATAGTTCCGATTATGCGGCAATGCTCCTTGAAAACCTGGTTGGTGTTAGACTTCTAATCGGGAATTTAATCTGCATAATGTACATTCATATTCTAATTCCAATGTAAAACCAGCATATATCAGTATTTGAATTAAACTCTTCAACCAAACTAGACTACACCTCGTGGAAATGCGATTGGTCCATCACTAACTGTCACTAAATTTTGCAATAACTATACTGATACGAACTGGCGCTACACATCCACATCATCACGTGCATTGGAAATGAGACGCTGAGCTTTTAACGCACAAATGTTTCAAAACGACACCTTGAAGCTTGTTTAAAAGTGCACGTGAGATGATGAAGGGGAGGTAAAGCCAAATGTCACTGAGATATGTCGTGTGTTACTTTTATCAGCACTGTCAATTACTTCACCCCATGTTAGCCTTGTTAATGACGACGCTGTAGACTCTTCATCGACTGATACAGACGCCGACATGAAGATCTACTAATGCACTGGAAACAAAGAGCAGGCAGCTATCCATATTTATAGTAATTTCAAAAAAAATCTGTCTTTGCCAGAAACATTTATTCTTGTTTACCGTAAGAGCAGCCCATACTAATCATTTATCTCGAAGCATGCGCAAATAAGCACTGATACACGTATATCACCTTAACGTTCAAAGTACAAGACCTGCAGTTTACCTATTGTAACATAATATAGCTAATACAACTAATGAAACCCTCTACGTTAGCTAGATCTACAATTTCATCATACACATGAAACAAGACACATATTTTCATTAGATACATCTTTATCACACTGCTGCCTCACAATAAGGAGACTCGGGTTAATTTCCCGGCTCCTCCCTGCGTGGTGTTTGCATGTTTTCCTCGTGTTTGCGTGGGTTTCCTTCGGGTGCTCCGGTTTCTTCCCACAGTCCAAAGACATGCAGGTTAGGTGCATTGGAGATCCTAACATGTCCCTAGTGTGTGCTTGGTGTGTGTGTGTGTGTCCTGCGGTGGGCTGGCATGCTGCCGGGGATTTGTTCCTGCCTTGCGCTCTGTGCTGGCTGGGATTGGCTCCAGCAGACCCCCGTGACCCTGTGTTTAGATATAGCAGGTTGGACAATGACTGACTGGCTGACAGACATATTGAACATTAATGCAGTAATTATAGCAGTAATAATGAACCTGAGGAAGAAAAGGAATATTTATGAGAAGGGACAGAAACAGTGATATCGTAGCAAACAGTATAAAAACAACATATAACACAGTAAATAGAACATATAGAATATCAAACAAGATATTACACTTCACCAGCAACCACCCGGTATCTCATAAACGGAGCTGTGTTAAAACTCTATTCAGAAGAGTCCACACCCACTGTAATACGAAGGAAACAAAAATGAATGAATAACTTCAAACGGATACTCAAAAACATTCATTAATCGGAGCTTACACAGAAGACGCCAAAAAACTCAGCAAACAATTGAACTGAATCAGAACCCCCACCCCACCTGGCACTCACTCCCTCATCACCACAATGTGTCAGAAGGTACAGCGGGCATCCTGGCCAAGTCAGGTGTCAGAATAGTGCACAAACCCACGAACAATCTGCGCACGGTCCTCTTTAATGCTGAAAACAAGAAATCGATAGCAGAAACACGAAACGCAGTTTATAGTATTCCACGCAGTTCTTGCTCAGCAGTATACATAGGACAAACTTCAAAAAGAATCGCAACACGTATACAGGAACATCGCAACGCCATCAGAAGAAAGGACTCACTTTCATTGATCTACACGCATACTAAATCAACAGGACATACATTTAACTGGGACAAGTCAAATTTAAGGCCAGTACTAAAAGAGGCAGAGAGCTGGCCGAATCTTGGTTATCAAATGAGAACGCCATCAACAGATACTTGGACGTAAATCCAGCATATGTAAACTTAATAATAATTCATTACATTTATATAGCACTTTTCTCAGTACTCAAAGTGCTATCCACACAGGGAGGAACTGGGAAGCGAACCCACAATCTTCCACAGTCTCCTTACTGCAAAGCAGAAGCACTACTATTGCACCACCTGTAAGGACACACAAGAAGAACACGTTCATAATAAATAAACTGTACACCCAATCCCCCCCCCCCCCCCCCAAAATCACACTGATTTAGCCACACCCCCATCCACATAATGTTTTGCTATATATTGCCTTTGATTCTTGCAAGTCTAAGCATTATCCTCTGATGAAGACCCCTGGCAGGGGTTGAAAGCTCAGGAATAAAAACTACTTTATGATACATTTTTTCTCCCTTTGTGGATCTCCAGCTGCAAAATATATATATATATATATATATATATATATATATATATATATATATATATATATATATATATATATATATATATATATATATACAGTAATCCCTCACCTATCGCGGGGGTTACGTTCCGCGAAGTAGCGACCTATATTTATTTTATTATTTATACATATTTCTAAGGCTTTATTAAACCCTTCCCATACTCTTACAAACCTTTCTCACTCTCTTGTTAACCTTTCCCACACTCTTATAAACACTTCATATGCTCTTAAATACTTTCTACATTCTTAAACACCTCAGACCAACACTGCACGCAGCGATCAGACGTCAATGTGTCTGCAGTCGCTTTGTGAAGGGGGGCAGCTGAACTCACGCTGAGCAGAAATGGACTTTGTGCTGCTTCTGCCAAAATGACTGCTTGTCGCTCTGCGCGAGGAGTGTGTGTGTGCGTGTGTGTGTGTGTGTGTGTGTGTGTGTGTGTGTGTGTGAGAGAGAGAGCTGAACGCACCTTCGCTCAAACCCCCCTCCCCGGAGGAGCCGCACGCTCCTGCCACTTCGCATTGTCAAGGGGGTGGGGAGCAGAATGAACGCTAAGGAGAAGTGGACTTTGTGCTGGGTTTGTGCTGCTTGTCGCTCTGCGTGTCAATAATTTAAAAGCCTGTACATCACCAATTTTCCTGTCTCACTGTCTTGTCTTGCGTGAAGTTAAAATGTTTTATAATAGTGAGATGTTACTCATATCCTTAGCCCGACATTCACATATCATGTGTTAACAAAGTGTGTTTTATAAGTTTACATGTGTTTAAAGCATGTGGGATGGGTATTTTAAGGCTTAAACTATAAAAATGTTTATTTATATGGTCTTTCTATATCGCGGATTTTCTCCTGTTGCTGATGGGTCTGGAACATAACTTCCGCGATAGGCGGGCAATCACTTGTATTTAAAAACCCGCGAAGTCGTGAATCCGCAAAAAGTGAACCGCGAAGTAGCGGTACAATCATATATATGTTGATTTCTATATTCAGTGAATACACGCATAACACTGTTCACTATAGAAGTGAGGCAGTGCAACACAGAGACTGGAATATTTATGAGAACAGCCAGAGTATTATGGTGAAGGAAGTGTTTTGAACCATATTAGTACAGCTGTTCTTATGCATTCTAATAGTCAGCATTTTAATATGCAAAATTTGTCATTTTATATTTTGACACTAAGTAATCTACTGCACAATAATTTCAGTTGTGTTGATGATCCAGAAAGATTTGTTTCACCAATCACAACTCTGTTGAAATTTTGTAACCTGGTGGTGGAATATGCAGTGTAATGTAATTAATATAACTTCCTAACTCTCGGGTCGAAGCAGTAAGCTGACATGAGGAGTGGAAATGTCCCGCCCCCATGCATTGCGGTTCGATACACTGAGCAGACATGCGTAGTACTGAGATTGCATCCTGATGGGGTGCTGAAGCCTCAGACATGCTGAGTACTGAGATCGTGACGCGACTCCGAAGCCTCTGCCATGCGCACTAGGTTAACTGAGGCTTCGAAGCGTCGAGCAGATTTGAAGCCTCAGACATGCGCACTGGGGTAACTGAGGCTTCGAAGCGTCGAGCAGATTTGAAGCCTCAGACATGCGCACTGGGGTAACTGAGGCTTCGAAGCGTCGAGCTGATTTGAAGCCTCAGACATGCGCACTGGGGTAACTGAGGCTTCGAAGCGTCGAGCAGATTTGAAGCCTCAGACATGCGCACTGGGGTAACTGAGGCTTCGAAGCGTCGAGCAGATTTGAAGCCTCAGACATGCGCACTGGGGTAACTGAGGCTTCGAAGCGTCGAGCAGATTTGAAGCCTCAGACATGCGCACTGGGGTAACTGAGGCTTCGAAGCGTCGAGCAGATTTGAAGCCTCAGACATGCGTAGTACTACTGAGATTGCGTCATGACGGGCTTCAAACGGGGATTTGAAGCCTCAGACATGCGTAGTACTGAGCTCATGACGGAGCTCTGAAGCTTCAGACATGCGTAGTACTGAGCTCATGACGGAGCTCTGAAGCTTCAGACATGCGTAGTACTGAGATTGGATCATGATAGGGCTTCAAAGTCTGGAGCAGACATGGTCACTGGTTACTGAATCTTTGTGAAGCCTCAGCACACTCAAAGGCATTGACCTCTATATTCTGAGAGTCTATCTGACACTTAACTCTCTAGTTATATTTTGTAATTCGTATTGACATTACACACTTCACTTAATATAGTTAAACTACAATTCAGGTAGTTGCTGAGAAGTAATTATTGTTCTTGTGGATTGCTGTGATTTCCTTTGTCTGATACATAGTGTCAAAGATATATTGTCATATATCAACTTTATATATATAAAAAGATTAGGTAAATCGTGCAACCTTTTTATGGAACACTTAATTTTGTTCAAAACCGTACGTCATATAGTATACATCTATAAATATAATTTTTTTGTCTTCATTAGGAGAATACAACAATGATACTCTCGTGTCAATTAAACCAATTTAACGTGCATATGTCAAGCAACATATTTCCACATCCGCCGCAGTAAGAACAGTAGTAGTAGTTCAGTTGTGCGAAGCTCGTTAATTATCCTGATTAGGTGGCTCAATGGTATCGCAACTGTTTCTCGGTAAAAACACCAGCGGTTCGCGTCGTCGATCCTCCACTTGATAAAGGTTTTTTTCAATTCCTCCATTTAACAATATTTTCAGCTTGGACGGATAGCGAGCGAATCGAGCTGTCAAGGGAAGATTGGGCCGCCATAGACGGGCAGGGGGCACACGTCCCTAATTATATTGTGTATGTAAAGAGTTTCACTGTAAAACGTAATAAGCTTCATATTTGTGTGTTTGGAGACCCTGGTGTCGTACTGAATTTGTATTGTAGAAAAACAAACTACTGTGCAGCATGCCTAAATGTGTCTTTTCGTTTCTGATCGCTATACGGCACTACCAATTTAAGACAATTCGCTATAAACAGTTTCAGCCAATCAGCGCCTTCTAAACATGCAGAATGACAGTGTGAACCTTTATTGTAGCGGCGCAGCATCTTCGTTTCAGTCAGTCATTGTCCTGTTAGACTATTTACTGTTAAGTGCTGCTTGAGGTAGCGTTTATAGTACAACAGGTAGCCTACGTAGTTCTTAAATTGATATTGAAATGCACACACAAGTCTCCTAAATTATTTATTGAAATGCCTACATTTACAGTGTCCATTTTAGGAAGTCGTAGTTTTTACTTGTTCCCGTTATTAGGGATTACAATTTCTCAGTGTCATATATTATTCGTTACTACTCGCGAGTCCCGCATCATTGAGATTCTGATTTATATTCGGTATAAGCAATTTTTTTAAAAGGAGCGTTAATTGAACTGACTATAGCAGACTTGTCATCTTCTTAAAATGACTTTATTGATTTGATGTTGACAATCATAAGGTCAAAAACCAAGGAGGCGATGAGTTTGCACGGACTGTGCTGTTTCTTTTTTTTGTGACATCGCATCAGTAGAGAGTGCATGATGTTAACAATGCATTCTGTCCTAAATGGCAGCGCATACGCTTTTTTTATATTTCCTAAAGGCCAATGTGTCTCAGTTTGCTCATTAATATATTTTGACAGTGTATTTTAGTGAGAATGATTATAAACATATTACCCACGTTCATTTCCCATGTAGATATGTAACGTTTGGTGAGAATAAATAAAAAGTAACAACACATATAATAGTTATGTTGCATTGTTTATGATTAACAAAATTCATAGTTTATCTGAAATGTTCTACTTATACAGTTGATTTATTCCACTTCTGAAGGTGTACATTGTCGGTATTCTCCATTGCAATTGCCCCAGAGTGTAAGGTGTGCCAGTGCAACTGAAGGGTGGCAGACGAGCTTACGTAATGAGTGACAAGGCACATCCTCACCCTGATGCCGAGGCTCTTGTCATGAATATTCCCATCTTGTGCTTTTTCTCGTTCCTGCCAGTTTACTATTATTATTGGACACGTATGTAGAGGGAATGTGTGTCTTATTTTATGTCTATGAAAGGAAGGACGGTAAAGCCTTGAATGAAACTGAGTGTTGATGCTTTGGGTGACACGACAGGTGAGGAGCAGGGAACGTTAAATGTGACAGTGACTGCGGGGGATTGTGGGACTGGAAGATGGTTTAAGAATACAGAAACGACAAAAGCTTAGTCTTTCAATATTTTTATTTACATCAATGACTTACTCCGTTGTGCTGCAGTTCGGAAGATTACTTATTTACCCCCCGGCGCAGCCTTTGATAAGATGCATTCAGAAGGAAAGGATGTTACTGACAAAGTCAGGTGCTTTTTTGAAAGTTTGGCTCCAGATGTGCTTATCCAGCTGCTCCTTCTTGTCAGTACTTGAGTGATCTTTATGTTCACCTCTGGATGAATTCGCAAAGTTTCTTTACAACGTTTTTGTCTCATTAACGCAGAACTCCCGAAACTTTCCTAAAATTGCAGAAGACAGTTGTGATTAGTTATGCAGCACACGCTTTTACACACATTGCTTTTTGGAAATCAGTAATACAAATCAGCTACAGATCTGGGAATCACTGAATAGTAAAAACGTTTAATGATAGTGTCTTGCGCATATACTGGTGTAATGACCACGTCGGCTTTAGTGAAGCGTTTCTTAGCCTCTCTGATATGATCGACATGGCGTAGAGTAGATTCTGGATTGTTATAATACGTGCTACCTTACGCAAAATATGCTCATTAATTTGTTACAGATTCTAGGTGGACACGATTCCACACCAAGGAAAAAGGTGCCCCATGTAAATCGTTCATAATGTCTCCAAAATATATTTGTTAACTTTCAGACAAGTACTACTTAACTGTTTTATACAAAATCCTTATTTCAACATATGCGAGCCTAAATTAGGATTTGATCTCGGGTTAGCGAACCTTATCGCTGTAGCAAGAACAACTGCTTTTACGCTTTGAGCCAAAGCACTTTAACAGACTAGTGAATTACCAAATCGACTGCTGACTGCGCAGATATCAATGACGTCATTACGCAAGCGTG
This sequence comes from Erpetoichthys calabaricus, assembly GCF_900747795.2. Lineage (NCBI taxonomy): Eukaryota > Metazoa > Chordata > Cladistia > Polypteriformes > Polypteridae > Erpetoichthys > Erpetoichthys calabaricus. The sequence goes on along the minus strand of NC_041406.2, from coordinate 115,574,624 downwards.
ACTCAAAATCACGTGACGGGCGCATTTGAAGCAAGCCTCGAAGCGGCGCTTCGATCTCCAGTGCTTCGAAAGCTCGACACAGTGTCGAAACCTGAGTATCGAGCGGCCCATCACTACTTGGAAGGAAAGAGAAGACAAAAAAGTCAAGGATTGAGAATTACCCATCCGTTTTACACTTCAAAATATTTGGATATCTTTAGAATGGAAAAAAAAATCTAGGATTTCAGAATGACTTGACATAGCAGAGTTAAAGCACTAAAAAGCCATGAAATGTAATTATTGGCAAGGATTGTTTTCTAATTAAACAACTGGGTTGGAATTCAAACCCGCGGCCACTGCGGCCCTCCAGGAATGGCTTTGCACACCCCTGGCCTAGGCGAACTTATATTCAGCGTGAACGCTTCTTTAAATACACTCTCACCCGGACTTTGACTGCTACTTCGTTTCATTTCCACACTGTCGCGACTCCGTTTGTCTAATAACCAAATCCCACTTCTGATCACCAATGTGACGTCCCGTCGAATAACACACTCAGGAGCCGCTTGTCCGGGGAAGTCTTCCAAAAATTCCGACTGGCTTTTTATTCAATCAGCCGCGATATAAACGGTGCCCTACAGCCGCCCGTTGTCTGGGTCACGGGGACACCTCCAAAATAACAAAGACTAATCACCTTCGTCCTATCTACCTCTCTTACTCTCCAAACAGTTACTTCCCTTCCTTACACCTTATACTGTTCTCCCGCCTCCAACTCCAACTTCTGGCCACACACACCTTTTTATCACGCCCCATTAATTAACCCATATCCCTGTCACTCATCTCTCTCTAGGGAGGTGCCCCAAGCCCTTACAAACAGGGTTCCCTCAAGACTCCACCCCAACACTGCTTCCCTTCCCTATAGTCCATGCAATGGCAAGACACGTCACAATATTTTTTTTCATTTGGCCGGAGGGTTTTATGGCTTCATCTTCTCTCCTTTTTGGTATATGTGAATTCAGTTCAGCATGTGCTTGCCATTCACCTGCTTCTTGGGTTAGGAGCCAGGTGCCTGAGGTGGTGAGCCTGGTGCAGACCTAAGGAATAAACAGCAGATCTGGTTTTTAGTTTGTGAAGCTAGCATCCTTTTTTGTGCCTTAAATAAAGGGATCACAACACATTGCTGTAGCAAAGGTCAGCATTAGTGGCACATTTTAATTGGTGGCATAATAATCTTTTAATTAAATGTTGAATATTATCTGCTTTCAAAATAGGTTAAAAATGGGATCAGAAAAAATTAAAGTGGTGTCTGTGGCATATGTAACTTACAGTATTTTCTAAGGTGCACATTAAGAGAATATCAAGTAAGCAATTTGTGTAAAGGTGGTTAGAGACGACCTCTAAAACTACCCCCATTTGACAGTAAAACACAAAAATGATAATAAGCTGTCATCTCATGATGTAGCTAATCTTTGGTCATGACATTTTGAAATTTATTTCTGGAATGGCGCACACTAACAATTTTATGTGCAAGAAATCTTTTCTTTTTTTCAAAAGTCAAAGTTGGAATTTCTTTCTAAACTGAGATGTCTTAACAAAAGCAGACCCCTTTCATAAATTAATGAATGCCCGGGTTAAAGCCAGGATTTCCAAACCAAACTGCTGGATGTTATTTATTTTCTTATACACTAAGCAGAAATTAGTTTTTTATGTTATTCTGGAATTACATCTTCCTTTTCTCTTCTTTTTCTAGCACTAATCAACCAGTTTGAACCTACAGCGTTACAGGGGTCTCCAACACGTCGCTCGCAAGCTACCGGTACCTCGCAACCCCTTTCCAAGTAGCTCACCAAAAGGTTAATGAATCCTACATAAATTTGAAAACTTGATTAGTCAAATTAGGGGTGGGCGATCTTTCTAAAAAATCATGTCACGATCCTTTTAACACAAAATCACGATCCACAATCTGAATTGCAATCTATTTTTTCAATGTGGCATACACTTAAGAGAATACCCGGACTCAGACTCATCAAGACCTAAGTAACACTTTATTTTAAATATCAAACAAAGCTGAACTCAATTGTTCTCTCGTTCGCTAGCTAAACGGAGTTAAGGTACACACCCCGAAGCTTGGTGAGTGAGTGAAGAAGGCCTCTTCCCTCAGCCCACGCATTGTTTCTCAGATACGCACAAATAAATCGGTACTGCAAGTGAACTATGATACATAGCGAAATGAGAGAAGTCACAAAATCAACTGGAATGTTCAAGCAAATTATAGAAAAAACCCTCTCTAAATTCGTTAAGTAGTTCTCTTGTGAAAAGCGGACAGAAATACAGACAGAAAGACATTGGATTTTATATATTATATATTTGTAAACCTTCAAAATAATGTGCAGTTAAAGTCTCAACAGCATTCTCAGCATTTCTGGATCTTAGTAGAGCCAGATAACTCTATAAGACTCTTTACCAAGTAGCTCTGAAAATGCTTTGTTTGGGTCTCCATAACTCTGTGAGTCTGCCTTTTCTGACATGAATGTCATGAAATCAAAGTTCAGAACAAGACTGACAGATGAACATTTAAATGACTTCATAAGAGTGAACCTGAGTGGCTACACTCCACCATACACCTCTCTTGTTGACTCCATGCAGTGCCAGTCATCTGAGTAACTAAAAAACATATCACACATGCAACTGGACATGTGAATAAAGTGAGACAGTGACATGTAACAAGATGACAAATGAAAAAGTAATATCTGTGTATTTGTAATTGCATTGTTTTGTTTTGAGAGCATTCATGTTTTAATTCAATAGTGTGAGATACACTACAAAATGCATATAGACATACAAAATGCACTTGCAGGTGAACTAAATATTTTTTGAGATGTTTTAATGCAAAATGTGAGTTGTGGACACCAACATTTTGTAAATGTTCAGGCAAAACAAGCTTATTCAGTTTGTTTGGGTTGAAATAAGCTATGAGAATAAATGTTAGATACACATGAGTAGCTATTGGCCATTTTCATTTTGTAAAAGTAGCTCTCAGGGGAAAAAAGGTTGGAGACCCCTTCAGTAGATGGAGCCTAGCAACATCAGATGCAAGTCAGGTACTAAGCTGACATGGGACGACACTCACTCACACATTTCAGATGAACGCTCATGGGACAAATTTAGGGTCACCAAAAAAACTACCAAAGATATATGTGGATGTGGGAGGTAAACTGATATACCTGAAGAAAAACTGACACAGAAAGGACTTTCAAATGATGTGAGGAAGCAGTATTAATTCCTTCTCTGTTAATGGCTTTTAAATCCTCCTCGCATTTGATTATTTGATTTCCTTTTCTTTGTAGACATTAGCATATTGTTACAAATGAGGTGTCTTCTCTCGTGTTTACAGTACTTTATTTGGAGCAGTACGTTTGCAGGTCTAATGCATATATATGTGTTGTCACACATCAGTACATTGACATAGTTATGTTCTAACTACTTGATGTCCAGGGTTATAAACATAAAAAACAACAAAAAAGGGAGAAAAATAAAATGATTAAAAGCACAAAACAAGGCAAACCTAATACAATTAAAGTCATATAACTGATTTCTCGTGCAAAGACCTAGAACAAGGTGAAGTGATTTAAATGATTGTTATGACCAGAGTTTAGTACATGTTTTTTGTCTTTGGTTTCTTCTTGTTCATTTTCTTAGCCAGTACGAGTAATCTGGCTTGGCTTCAGCCATGCTGTTGATGGTTGTGCTGTTGGCACCATGTGATCACTCTTCATTCTGAGGTTTTACATCTTTGCCCCTCTCTGTTTGCTGGCACTTTGTTTCAAGTATCTGCATTACTGCATGGCGAAATAACGTTTTCTGGAGTTTCTGTTTTGTGTTTTGTGTTACTGAAAGGCTACTAGACCAGGTTCTGAATACTTTTTGACCCACGTTTTTTGGAGGATAGTTGGTTTTTGGAAATTGTTTTTTCAGGTACTTCCTTTGATTTTCAAACTCAGCCAGTTAGCTATACAACTAAACATTATCTCTTCCATTAAAATAGTTTTCAGTTCCCTAATCTTTGCTGTCTTCTCTTTATTGTGATCATGCACGGTGCCCAAGGATTCTTATCCAAATTCTAATGGAGTTTCTTACTAATTGTAAGATTTTGGCATGTGGTTTTGCTCTGGCAGGTTTTACAAGGCCACAGGTGTATTGTTTATGGTTGCTATGATAAGATGGTCACATACCATCGAAGCTCAAAACATACAACAAACACAGTGCTAGTAAGGGTAAAGAATTAATTTTAGCCTGAGGACTTTTGCATCAACACTTTGACTATGATTTTGTTTTTTGTGCTTTGGCTTTCTTGGTCTTGGGCTTTACTTGCTTTTCTTTCTTGTCTTTTTATTATTTTGTCCGGTCTTTGATAATAATGATGTCTGCCACCTTTTTTTTGGCCTCATTTTAAAGAAGCTTTTTTAAACACACAGCTTTTACTTGTGTTTACAACAATTTCTACCCCTTTAAAAGTATGCCTATTTAAAGTATGACTGTGAAATTGCAAAAAGAAAATTACTACTCCCTTGTGCCAAATAAAAAGGTGAGTTACAGAGGATCTATTGGACTATCATTATTTTTGAAGGTAAAATCTTAAGTAGCAGCCCTACCAGCTGCCATAGTATGGTTTGGCATATAGACAGATTGATATCACTTGCTCAAGGCTGTCTAAAAACCTTGGAGGAATCACAAAAGAAAAAGTGTTTAAAAGTGCAGAAAAATATTAAATTACATAAAAACATAAGAAATTTGACAAAAGAGAGGAGACCATTCAGTCTCTCAAGCCCATTTGTTTTGCTAATAGCTAAGCTGTCCCAATATTTCATCTCGATTCTTCTTAAAGGTTGTCAAGGTTGGTAAGCTAAAAGTGAAAGCTCTTAAACAGTCAAATTGCAGGTTAAAAATGATGTCTGATGTTGGTGGAAAGATCATCTTAGCTTAGTATTGAAAATGTCTTCTTTCTATTAGGCCTAGCTGCACTGGATGGTTTTAGGAGGTTGACCTTCTGTTTAGAGTGATTAGTGAAAAGACAATTTTATGATGGGACCTTCTCCATTAATTCAAACATTTATTTTACTTTTTTATAGAATGGTTACAATAAATATAATGGTTCAATAATTCCAGCATTAGCTACTCGTGTATTATGGTGATAGTATTTAAAATATGCAAGCATCTAAGAAAAAATATTTCTATAAAACAGGGATAAAAGTATTACAGTTTTCAAAAAACAAAAAAACAAATCTCCAAAGTTGTATTTGAAATGGATAGCACAATGACCGCACTTAGATAGATAGATAGATAGATAGATAGATAGATAGATAGATAGATAGATAGATAGATAGATAGATAGATAGATAGATAGATAGATAGATAGATAGATAGATAGATACTTTATTAATCCAGTGCTGCTATCTCACTGATTCTTTGTTTTGGGTTCAAATTCTAGCCTGTTCACTGCCTTCGTGAAATCTTCATGTTGTTCCCAGTTTTCTACAGTAGCTAGGAGTATCCCAGTTTTTCCTCCAACATCTACAAAAAATCTGTGTGGTAGGTTAATTGGTACGTCTTCATTACTCCTGCGTTAGTATGTGTGTGTGAATGAGTAAGAATTGAAAAGAACCGACATTCTGTGCAGAACGCAGTGACGCCAGGTTTATCTCCAGACTCATGACCCTCAGTTGGATGAAGCGACTTTGAGAGTGTTGTATATTTGTTATAAGCTCGGGAAGCTGAGTGAAATTCCAAAATTTGCTTTTCAGTTTGGATAGGAGTGGGCAATTGAATATTCTTTTACTAAAACAGACTGGACAGAAACTGTAATCTCCTTGCATTATAACACATACTGTATGCACCCCTTTTACTTCTCTAAGCTAAGAAATATCCTTGTTCTTGTTTAAATGATATTATTTTACATTTTGTGGTTTAGGAAAGATATCATGCTGACTACTATTTCAGTTTTAATTATTCTCCATAGCATGTTTGTATTTGGTAAGATAATGTTCCAGGATGAGGTAGAGGTACCACTGTTCCTTCCATCTCAACTTCAACATTGCACGAATGACAAATGAATGAGTGTGCAGTGTTTTGTTTCTAAAAAAAAAAAAACACATTTTTCTGTGTTGAAGACCTAAATAGCTCCTATTATTATCTACCTGATAAGGCAGAATGTATGATGTAAAATAAAAACATGGTAGATTCAAGTAGGCGTACAATAATGGCCGGTCATTTTGGCATTGCACCGAAAGCCAGATCATTCAAAATGTTGATTCACTTTTCAAACAGATGCATTTCACTCACAACGTTGGTAACAACACTGCTTAGGGTCTATGTAAAGTGAAATTTGGGATTGAGGATGCAAGTTTAGTTACGAGGCTCGGTTCGCTTTTTAGACCACAAGTGAGAAATGAAAGGTGTAATAAGCTGAGTTTAAATGAGTGAAAATCGATTGTTCTGAGGAGGAGAAAGTAAATGGTCAAAGCATAGCTAGACCCAAGTAGCTTAGGCCACAGTGCCTTGCCATATCATCGGAACGTCATAATTTAAAGGACTGATTCTTTGTTTAGGACTCAAATATGTTTTTTAATAATAATAATAATAATAATACATTTTATTTATATAGCACCTTTCCAAAGCTCAAGGCGCTTCACAAAGTCTTAAAAAAAAACCCAGCAGAGTATATGTAACATTGGATACAAATGTTTTCCTGAATAGAACAATGAAACAGGTAACAAAACATTAAATAGAATAAAGGACAATAAACCAGAGTAAAATACTAAATTCAATACTAAAAGAAAAACATAACAAATAACCTAATTTGTGATATAGATAGATAGATAGATAGATAGATAGATAGATAGATAGATAGATAGATAGATAGATAGATAGATAGATAGATAGATAGATAGATAGATAGATAGATAGATAGATAGATAGATAGATAGATAGATAGATAGATAGATAGATAGATAGATAGATAGATAGATAGATAGATACTTTATTAATCCCAAGGGGAAATTCACATAACAGACACACATATTATCCTGAGCACCTGGACAGAGAGGTAACTGAAAGAAAGGGCAGAATGTTAAGTTAAGTTAAAAGCCTTCCTAAATAGATGAGTTTTAAGTTGTTTTTTAAAAGAATGAATGGAGTCAGCTGATCTAATTAATTTTGTGATGTCATTCCAAAGTCTGGGTGCTATGGAGCTGAAGGCCCTGTCACCCATAGAGTGCAGGTTAGTGTGAGGCACAAGAAGATTACAAGAATTGGAGGACCTTAGTAGGTGAACAGGAGCCTAGTAATTTACAGTAGAAGGTCACTGATGTAGTCCGGTGCAAGGCCATTTAAAACTTTGTAGGTTATTAATAGAATTTTATATTCAATCCTGTAAGACACAGGGAGCCAGTGAAGGCGAAGCAGGATGGGTGTGATGTGCTCACTGTTGCTGGTTTGTGTAAGGACTCTTGAAGCAGAGTTTTGAATCAACTGGAGCTGTGATATAAGATTAGAAGGGGCACCTGCCAGCAGCAAGTTACAATAATTGATGCGGGATGTGATAAAAGCATGAACAAGTTTCTCAGCATTAGAAAAGGAGAGGACTGAGCAAACATGGGATATGTTACAGAGGTGAAAGTAAGAAAGTTTCTTGATGTGGTTTATGTGGGCGGACTAAGAAAGGGAGGAATCAAAAATGACACCAAGATTCCTTGCATCAGAAGAAGGTCTGATGAGATCACAGTCAAGAGTGACAGGGAAGGAGCTCATTTTATTAAGTAGCGCTTTAGTGCCGATTTGCAGGAGTTCAGTTTTGTTGCAATTTAATTTTAAAGAGTTCTGCTCCATCAAGGTTTTAATTTCACTGAGGCAAGTTGTGAGCTGAGAAAACTCAGATGAAGTTGCACTTTTGACATTGAAATAGAGTTAAGTGTCATCTGCATAAAAATGATAACCCAGTCCATAGCTATGAATAATATGGCCAAGGAGAAGCATATAAATACAGAAGAGAAGCGGGCCGAGAACAAAGCCCTGAAGTACTCCTTGTGTGACTGGTGCTGAGCTGGATCTGCTGTTGCCAAGACTAACAAACTCTTGCCTATCAGTCAGATAGGACTTGAACCACTGGAGGGCAGTGTCAGAGATACCCAGCATGTTCTCCATTCTGGACAGTAGAATGTCATGTCTGACCGTGTCAAATGCTGAACTGAGGTCTAACAGAATTAATATACTGGTTTGTCCAGAGTCTGCTGCCATAAGCAAATCATTGGTCACTTGAAGAAGAACAGTTTTACAGCTGTGCTGCACCCTGAAACCAGACTGAAAGGGTTCCATCAAATTATTAGAGGTTAAGTAATTGGTAAGCTGGGAGGCTACAACACGCTCAAGAACGTTTGACAGAAAAGGTAATGGGAAATAGGCCTAAAATTGTTAAGATCGTCACCATCAAGACCAGACTTTTTTAACATGGGGGTTACTGAAGCGATTTTAAAAGTGGCAGGTACAAACCCAGTGTCAAGGGATGTATTGATTATTGTTGTAACAGTCGGGATTATGACATGAAGGCAGAATTTAAGAAGTGTTGTGGGGATGGGGTCCAGTAATGTATAAAAATGAAAAAGAAACATTTTCAAAATCTTTCATTTCATTTAAGCGAGGGAGCAGATAGCTTATTACCTATTTGATTAGGAAGTCTTGCTGGTTAATGCTTTGCTGCCGTTTTCTAATCAGGCCAAGGTTTTATTTTACTTTGATGTGACCAGAAACACTTAAGCAGCAGCTCTGCAGTCAGCTCATTTTTAAACCTGTTTCCTATTCTGAAGTGATCCTCTGCCACTGGAACAGTGTGCTCTATCACATCACCTCAGCACGACTTTCATTGCCCATGATGTGTAAGCTGCCTTCCTGATCCTTGAGGCAGAACGTGGCAGCACAGATTAACGTATCCTGTGAATATCCTGAGAACTGCTGATAAACTGGGAAAGTGAAAAGGCACACAGTGCAGTCTTTGAGCTGGGAAAGAATGGCACATACAGTATACACACACAATATATGCACACACAGTATAGTCTGCTTTCTTATACCATACAGGGGAGAAGGGATGGCATTAATACCACTTACTGAATTTACAAGAAAATATTGTAACAAAGTGCAAAAAGCTCTTTAAAGGCAGAATAAAGATGAATTAGTCAACAGACATTGACACCGATATTGAAATGATGCATATGACACTGCAAAACCAAACCGTCATGATATGCCTATTGAATTTGCGTGAAGGTTTACCACTGTGCAAGTAGGTCCATGGCAAAAAGTCAAAATGATTGCAATTAAGTGGAATACTGTGGTTGTGGTATGAAATCAGAAACAGGTATTCCTCTCCCATGCAGAAACAGCTTTCTTTTTCCAAAGTCCAGTACCACTTGGTGTGCCCCTCAAAAAATCTGCTCTATAGATGCCATCCAGAATTTATGTTCAATCCAGAGATGTATAATGGTAATCATAACAGTGTTTTGCTCTACATCTGAATTTCATCTCCTTTTCAGAGTACCCAGTGCACCTTCCCAGCCCTCTGTTGTGCCATGCATTGTCTCCAGTAGCAGCCCAGTCCTTGCCATAGAGGTGGTGGAACCAGTGTCTATCACAGCTTTAAAGGAGACAGATTCAATTTAGTAGTAAAGGCAAGGGCTACTCAAGAACCTAGGTGGACGGTGGTTAAAAAATTTGCTCATGGTGGGCTGGAGTGATGAAGCGATGTCTGCCTCAATAAATCGCCCCGGTCAAGTTTCCCTGTGACTGAGCATGAGGCTCTGGACAGACCTTTGCCTTGGAGCTCTTCTTGCGGCAGTCATTGTCATTTAATTTCTGCTGGATAGCAATCTGATTCCTTTAAATGTGTCATGTCTCCTTCACTGAGTGCATGGCAGGAATGTTTGCTGGGTGAACGCAAGAGAACCTCCACCCTCTCAGCATCTGTAAGTGTCTCACTGAGACTCCTAGACACTGTCAGATGGATGTACTGCTGGAGCATTACAGGAGCCGGCACTATAAGTGAGTTTTGAAGGGTAAGTATCTCTTGGAGATCTTCAAGAAACTCTGGCTATTGTTGATAGGTGTGGTATATCGGAGCCATACAGCTCCCCAAACCCGCACACAGACAGGCACATTGACACGCAAGTGCAAAACCACCACACACTTTATTTCTTTTTCCCTTGTGGAAAAAACATCTTCCCCGTTCCCTACAGGTATAACACAGTCCCAGAAATACTGCTTAGTCCCTTCTCCCTCTCTCTCCTTCTCTTCTCTACCACCTCCACTCCTCTCCCAGCATGCTTTGTCTTCCTTCTCCCGACTCTTGCTCCTTGAACAGAGTGAGGCGTCCTCTTTTATACTGAACCCAGGAAGTGCTCCATGTACTCTCAGATCCTCTTCTGCTGCAGTCCAGTGCTGCAGAACGGTCCAGGCGCCCCCTGGCAGTGACCACAGGCCCCAGCAGGGTTGAGCTTCTGAATATGTCCTCTCCCTAGGTTTTTGTGGAAGAAAGGTAACAAAGAGAGTGCAGGCAAAGTGGAATGGGTGAAGAATAGTGTCAGGAGTGATTTGTGACAGACAGATATCAGCAAGAGGGAAAGGGAAGGTCTACAGGACGGTAGTGAGACCAGCTGTGTTATATGGGTTGGAGACGGTGGCACTGACCAGAAAGCAGGAGACAGAGCTGGAGGTGGCAGAGTTAAAGATTTGCACTGGGTGTGTCGAGGATGAATAGGATTAGAAATGAGAACATTAGAGGGTCAGCTCAAGTTGGACGGTTGGGAGACAAAGCCAGAGAGGCGAGATTGCATTGGTTTGGACATGTGCAGAGGAAAGATGCTGAGTATATTGGGAGAAGGATGTTAAAGATAGAGCTGCCAGGCAAGAGAAAAAGAAGAAGGTTTAAGAGAAGGTTTATGGATGTGGTGAGGGAGGACATGCAGGTGATGGGTGTAACAGAACAAGATGCAGAGGACAGAAAGATATGGAAGAAGATGATCCGCTGTGGCAACCCCTAACGGGAGCAGCCTAAAGAAGAAGATGTCCTCTCCATAGGTCCTTCTATCATAGAGGCATCCAAGCCGGGCAAGGGCCCTGTCCGCCCGCCACATAGGTAAGCAACAAGATGTCGGCTGCTAGAGTTCTGTGTGGCCCCTTCTTTGCTTTGTGGGCAAGGTAGCCTGTATGTGTTCTAGCCTCTCTAGTTCTCTGGATGAATATCTAACAAAGCGTTTGCTGGTTCTCCATCTAACACTATGCCCAGGTGTACTATTGTTGTTTCCCTGTCCCTGTTTATTGTGGTGGGCAGCCAGGTACAGCAGTGCATGGTAAGTTTCCCACATCATCTGACTATTGTATCTGGGTAAACTAATCTCCTTCTGTGTAGTTGAAGTGGTAATGGTCTCTTAACTGTTCTAAGTTTTAGGTTGACATCACAACTGATGTTCCATATCCCAGATCTCAGCTTTCAAACTGTCCATCATCAGCTCATATTGGGCCACTGTAGCACTCAGTGCTTTGCTGAGTGGGAATGTTTGTCCTCTCCTTGCCTTGCTTCTGACGCCAATGTAGCACTGCACGGTGCTTGCAAGCGCTGGCCCAGTGGATTCATGCTCAGTTTATCCTCTTTTATTAGCTTGATATCCTTAAAAGGGCTGCCAGCTTTTATTAGCATCTTTGCCGCTGTTGATGGAATGCCAGCTCATACTTCTGGTAACTTATCCCTGTCTGACATAACTTGTCCAGGACCACTACGATACAATTTTAGGTGGGTGCCTTTGGAGTATCAGTCTATCAAAGAGCACACACATATGCATTGCTTACACTTTAACAATTAATGTACACATGCACATACTTTGGAATTAGAAGGTGAACCTGGAGAAAACAAAAATTGATGCAGATGCCACACATGACTTCCATGCAGGTGTGCTCGACCTTAAAGAGTATGTAACTGGCTACTTTGTGCTTCTGTTAATCTCCTGCAAACTCCTTTCCAGGGCTTCATTTACAATTATCTTTAACAGGAGTTAAACTGCTAGTGCCTCCATGTATCCTGGGATTGACTGATCTATTTGTGTATACTTCCAGGCTTCTATAACGTATTGTTCAGAAATTTCTCCTTCTACTTTATCACGAGGTCCCCTTTATTGCAAATAAAAAAATTCAATTACAAATTATTCTTATTAAGCACCATTCCACTTATTAGACTTGCACACTAAACAGTTATTAGAAATTAAAATGAAAAATGAAATGCAACATAAGCACAAAGCTTAATGTTGCAATATAAACAGAGAAACCTCATGCAGTATATTCAACAATATGCAATATATATGTTAGTTTTAAGTCCAGCTGACCCAGGTCAGCTGTTTCCTAGAAAGGATTATCGTGTATGGAAATGACAAATTAATTCGGATAGGGAGACATCTGAAAACATGTCCATTATATGTAACGATGCTTTCAATCAAAGCAGACCAAATATGAAGGGCATTCAATAATACCTCAGTAGGAAAGAAAAGAGATTTCAAAAAATGTTTGTTTTATTTTTCAATATAGTTCCCTAATAGCTCCATACACTTCATCCACTCTACCAGCAATGACTTTAACTCCTTTGAAAAAAAAAATCTTCTGTTTGACCTTCAAACCAGGACATCACAGCTACCTTGATGTCTTCATCACTTGAAAACTGCCTTGTCTTGTGTGGTATGAACTTCAGAAGCAAAAGTCCTTCAATATCCCAGAAGACAGTTGCCATGACTTTGCCAGCAGATTTTTCTGTCTTGAACTTTTTTGAGTTGGGGGATGACTTGTGCTTCCACTGCATTGACTCCATTTTGGACTCATGATCTCTGTGATAGACCCAAGTCTCATCTCCAGTCACCAAACAATGAAAAAAAAATCACTTGGTCTTCACACAGCAGCTCTAAGTTCTCCTGACAACACTGGAGCCTCATGGCCTTCTGACATGGCGTCAGCATTCTTGGAACCCTAATTGAACTGACCTTTGACATGCCCAACTTTTCATGAATTATTTTCCAAACTATACCCGCCGAGATGCCCATTTCTTCAGCTGGTCAGGAAAGCTTAATTTGTCTTTCTGACAAAATTAAAACCTTGATATTCTTGCACATTTTTGTGGAAATCCAGTGTGAGAGTCATCTTCAATGGCCCCTCTAGCCCACTTAAGCTGCTTATTCCAAAATTTTACTTTGTAAGATGATGGGGCAGACTCACCATAAACTGCAGTCATGCGTTCATGGATCTCTTTTGGCTTTTTCCCTTCTTTTGTGAGAAATTTTATTACTGAGCATTGCTCCAAATCTAGCAATTTCTTACTTGATTTGCATGAGGACTCTCCTGACATCCTATCTTTTGGAATGTTAGACTCACACTGAGCCACAAGTGTGCATTAGTCACCCTGAGAAGTGTCACAACCTGTTCAGACTTGTTTCAACATGCTTGCTACTTTCTTTCACACTCAGGTAGATAAATTATTGAACACCCCTCTTAACACCACAGACACAAATAACGGAAAGAAAAGAGAAAGAGAATATTTGTCATCAGACATGAGAAAACATTTTACTCCTTGTTATGGTTGGACCATTAATAGATTTGCATTGCTTACACTTAGCCTTTGGAAAAGAGATGTACTTTTATAACTTGATTAAAAGGAGTGGTGTCATCCCATTTCTCTCATACTATGCCATCTTATCACTACTCTCACTCTCCCCATTTCCTTTCTCTTTGTGTCTGCATTTGAGTGAAATACTGTAAAGTCATTCTTGTTAGAGTCAAGTTTGGTATTGTACAAGTTGTCTCATCCCATCTTCAAAAGGTGGATTTGGTCACTCAGTGATTACCAAGGTTTTGAGTATATTGTTCACTACACATAAGAAAAGACTGTCAGTTTTCTGATGTTACAAGGGGCCTCCGCCCCCTGATCGTTTCGCTCGTCAACCCCTGGTCTTGGGTAACCCGAAATAGATTTTAAAGAGTTTTTATTGTCTGTCTTGGTAATTGTTACATATGTATCATGTTCACCGTCATGACATCTGTAGGTGTATGTATATATGTAAATAACAATAGCAGTTTAATTGTTATGTTATGTAAGTATAGAATGTGTTTGAGTTTGTGCAGATCTATGTATGAGATAGATTGGAGTGTAAAGGTGTAGATGATGTACAAAGGATATCTTCACACACCACATTTGTAGTAAAGATGGCGTGTTGTCCTTGAATGAGTTTTCGTTGGTATGGAGTTATTATAATCTTGACGTTAATGTCACATGCATGCGGAACTCTTGAGAAGGCTACATAAAGTTGTCCATGTCTAAATACAGGCTCAGAGAGGTAAAGGCCGACTCTGTCCATGGTCTGTCCTTGGGATTTGTTGATTAGGTATACGTTGTTTACTGTTAGTAATATGGATAATTGCACTTACTGTTAAAAGTACCTATTTCCGTTAGTTGAACTCTTTCGTTTCTGAGCCGTGGCTCCTTCGCTTGCGGTGCATAGGCGCATGCGCCCTCCGTACTATCTCGTGTTTGACTATGCTGTGTTTTGCGGACGTTTGGGGACTCCGTACTTTCTCTGGTTTGACTGTGGGGCGGGACGCGGAAGCCTCTTCTGTTTGTGTTTTCTGTGAGTACTTATAGTGTTGTATTACTGTAATGTGATTCACATATGCTGTGGAGTCTGGATCTTTGGGGCTTCTGTACTATCTCGGGTTTTTGCTTGCGGTGCTTTTGAAGTGTGTTGTATGCGCCTGCACCTTCCGTAATATGTCGGGTTTGACTATGCTGTGTAGTGTGGACGTGTAGGGTTCTGTACTCTCTTGAGAGGGCTACATACAGTTGTTCATGTGTAAACTCTGTGTTATTTGAGAACCGCGTTGTAGTCGCCTGCGTTCATTGTTTGTATCCAGGCGGGCTCGTTTTTGTAACTCCGTCAGTCGAGCTCTTTCGGTTTGGAGCCGTGCCTGCTTTGCTTGCGGCATTTCAGACGTGCGTTGTAGGCGCCTGCGTTCATTGATTCTATCCAGGCGGGCTCGTGGTTTACCATTCTCGGTTAGCCTGTGTTTTCTGTGTTTCTTCTGTTAATATTGTATTACTGTAATGTGCTTAATATTGTATTACTGTAATGTGGTTCACATATGTTGTGGAATCTGGATCTGTGGGGTTTCTGTACTACCTCGTGTTTATGCTTGCAGTGTGTTAGAAGCGTGTGGACCAAGCTGTGTAGTGTGGACGTTTAGTTCAGAAGCGCGTTGTAGGTGCCTGCGCCTTTCGTACTTTCCCGCGCCTTCCATACTATCTTTGTGGACCTGTGGGGCCTCCGTAGCCTCTTCCATTTGACTCTGGGGTGCATCGCAGAATCCTCTTTTTTGTGTGGCTGTGTCGTTAGTCGTTAGCTATGGGCGCGTTGTTGCTTCATTTCTTATTTACGTTAGTTGAGCTCTTTCGTTTTTGAGCCGTGACTCCTTCATTCGCGGTGGATCAGACTTCGCTTGCGGTTTATGAGACGCGCGCTGTAGGCGCCTGCGCACTATGTCTCCTGCGTCCATCGCCGTGTACCTGGGTCCATGCCTTCCGGTTTACCATTCTCGATTAGTAATATGGATTAACATTCATTTTAGCTGGCAATGGAGCCACTCTGGTATAGTCAGTGTTAGTGCTGCTACCTGACGCATCTAAAGTACTGAAACAGAATTCAGGCCCAGACAATATCTGGGTAAAGTTTGCATCTGTTTAGAATAGAATAGAATAGAATAGAATAGATAGATAGATAGATAGATAGATAGATAGATAGATAGATAGATAGATAGATAGATAGATAGATAGATAGATAGATAGATAGATAGATAGATAGATAGATAGATAGATAGATAGATAGATAGATAGATAGATAGATAGACAGACCATGGACTGTGTGCTAGGACTACCAATCCAAGATATTAAATAAAATAAAGATTAAGTGACAGGCAGAGACATTGTATGACAAACCTGCAACCTTCCAAGAAGGATGGATTTTTAGGACAAAGTGGACATTGTCCATTTTTCCAGGCTTTTAGTGAAACGCAAGGCCTGTTAAGACAGCAGTTTTAGCAGGGATGTAGAAATTAAGCTTCACCCCCCACCTGCACTCCCCAGTTAACACTAAAGTGAATGACTGATGTGCAGCTCCAGCAACACTTCGTTCAGCTCTGTTCTTCATCGAATAACAAAGGTGTCATCTGAAAACAAAGGTGTAAATCAGAGTTAAGCTGACACCTTTGCAGAGACTCCTTCAGAAATAAAAGCGCCCCAGATGGACATTCATTTTAAACTTGTAATTGCAAACTGATCTCTAGCTGGGTGTGATGGACATATTAAAGCACCTATAACAGACACTGAATCTGTAACTGGAACTGATTTTGATGCAATCACCAGAAGCTACACTTGTTATGAATCTTGAGGATTCTCAAGTGCAAAGCCTCAAAATATCAAAAAAAAAAAAACAGCCACCAGAAGGAAAATATTACCGTCAAACTGAATCTAGTAATAAGGACAAACATAGGATGTTTATAAAAGATAATGATTTGTTCTTCTCAAAAATGCTCTGAACAAAAAATAAGCTCACTAGAGCACAAAATGCATAAAGGTGTTGCGTAAAAGTGAAATAAATCCCAATCCAGAATTCAGAAAACAAAGTCAAAACATGAAGTCAGTACACTCCAATAAATCACAAAGCAGAGTAAAATCTCAAAGACACACTCGCCAACTCCCAAGTGCATTTGAATGAACTGCAAGGGACTGTGGGTTTCCTACCCCTTTACAGGGCTAAGGGGCAGTGCCATGTGATGTTGGGCAGGTGGCCCCATCAAATATAAAAAACACATAAACAAAATAGAAAGCACAAAAACAAACCAAATACACATAAAGCACAAAACATACAATATACTACAGAACATACAGGGACATAAAGAAATTAAATAATCAACACTATTAACATTAAATATGAACAAAATGACAACTCAACCCCATTCATGGGGAAGGGAATGTGACCCTGACTGAAATACAACAACAACTTTCTTCCAAACTAGCTACATTCACCTCATCTGTTGTACTTGAGGGGAGCAAAAAGCTGACATCCTATTCTCTCTTTGGGGACCTGAAATCTGATGAGCTGTTCATTTGCGGGGAGCTGAAAGCTGACAATCTCCTGCTCTTTTGGTAGGTGCAAGCTGTTGGGCCACTGTGTTGGGTGTAAGCACCATCCACTGTCTGTAGAGCAAAAGTCTCACAAACTTTCTTTGGTCAGGAAGCTACTTTCCATAGAGTCATAGAGCCTGATGCCAATGTCGGCACCATTAAGATTCACTCTGCCAACATCACTACTTCAAGAAGGGAGCTTCAATGCTTTTATTTGTAACAGAAGTAGCAAAGGACAGAGAGCAAAGAGCCTAACAGCAAGTGAAGGAAGGCAGCATCACTTTACACCATGAATCATGTCCCCATAAAACAGACATCAAGAGTGCACTCCGACACAAGAAGAGTCCTCCACTTGAACCTGAAACAACAACAATCAACTCCACACAGCATCGTAAATAATCTTTGAAGGCTTGGTATTGTAACGCTGTTCAATATAAACTAGAACTCTAAATAGCCAGTAACAGCAATGATCATCTTTGTTGTATGTTTGCCTGACTTGTCGCTCTTGCGTCCTGTCTTCTATGTCAATATATATGCAGTTATTATATTTCTATAATCCTTGTGTTTATCAATAAATTGTATTACTCGTTTCTTAAAACAAGTGGTATCCAATTCTTGATGTAAGTCTAATGCTCAGAACCCCAAAACCACAGAAAAAGGTAAGAAAAATACAGAATAAGCTATAGTATAGTTATTTAATTGATTACTGGCATCTTCAAAGACAAAACTGATAATTATTTAACTAATCCATTAGCACCAATCAATTCTTCTTCTCACATCATTATACAATTTTTCTACATATATTAGGCATCTCCAGACAGGTCATCAAAGAAAGACCCCTCACTCATTTCTTTCCTGTAGGATCATGAGAGCCGCGTTGTGAACAAGGATGAAGAAGACAGGAACAGGTGGGGCTAAGATGGGTGACCTTGAGCAGAGCTGATTTGCTGCTGTTATCTTGTTATTTTTCGGGTGATATAGGCTGGTGTCAATGGATGATTCTGGAACAAAGTCTACCTTAAAATTAAGCTGCATGCCAGGAAAGTGACAAGGCTATGTTTAAATCTCACTGAATAACTAGATTTAAGAGGAGAACTTCCTAATATGAGTGGCATGTGGTTATGTTGGTTAGCATTGCTACATCACTGCTATATCGTCTTGGATCCAAATAGCACCACAGTTACTGTCTGAGTGGCATTGGGACATTTTTCGTTTGTCCACACAGGTTTTTCTCCAGGTCTTTACATTACATTTATATAGCGCTTTTCTCACTACTCAAAGCACACTCCACACAAGGAGGACCTGGGAAGAGAACCCACAAACTCCTTACTGCAAAGCAGCTGCACTACCACTGCGCCAACTGTGAGGTCCTGTGTTTTATCTCTCCCACATTGCAAAAATGTGAACTGCTGCCTGCCTGAAGACTTACTTGTCCGTGGTTGTGAGTGAGTACATCTTTAGACTGAATGATATCCTGCCCAGGATTATTTCCTGCCTTGCACCCGATGCTGCCAACAGCCATGACATTCAAGTGGATTAAAGTGGTTTGATAAAAAATGGATGAAAAAACTTCCTAATACAGCTGAGTAGCATTTGGACCTCAGGATTTCCAGAGTCTTTAGAGAAATGCATCAGCAGGAGCATCAGAAAAAAAAAGTAGCATTTTTATTCGTTAAGATGGCAAATGTTTCTGATCAACAGAAGCTTGATTGATCGGGAATCCAAATGCTTCTAATCAATAATGGCCTAAATTGAGCTCTGTGCTCTGGCACAATTATTGTTCATCTTCTGTTTAGAAACAAATGCTCAGCATGGTCATTTAATGTGTTTCCAGCAATACTTAATCTCTGACAAGATCTGTCTGGCTTTGTCTAACATGGAAAGCATGCAGTCGATATATACTTTGAGAATGGGAT
Organism: Erpetoichthys calabaricus; assembly: GCF_900747795.2. Taxonomy (NCBI): domain Eukaryota; kingdom Metazoa; phylum Chordata; class Cladistia; order Polypteriformes; family Polypteridae; genus Erpetoichthys; species Erpetoichthys calabaricus. The sequence goes on along the minus strand of NC_041406.2, from coordinate 115,555,484 downwards.
GGGGATGCAGCGAGGCAGAACAGCGACTGCAAGAAAAAGTAATGGACAAGTCATGCAGCAGATAGGAGAAGGAGGGAGCAGGAATGTTTCCAAAGCAATTCATAGATCTGTGTGCAAATTTTCATCAGCCACTCGTTTTCTGAGCCAATACATAGTGCTAGGGAGCTGGATCAGTCACACACCAAAAACCATCACCAGGACAGCATGCCAGTCTGTCTTTGGTCACACACGGGCAAACACCCATACTTACATTGAACCAGTTCAGATTAACCAATCAATCTTAATTTACATGCGTGTGTGTGTGTGTTCACCCTGTGATGGACTAGTGCCCTGTCCACGGATTCTTTCCTGTCTTGCACCTTTTGCTAGCTGGGATAGGCTCCAGTGCCTCCCATAGCCCTGTTTATGATTAAGCGGGTTAGAAAATTACTTTCTGACAACCATCATTGGACTCATCACAAATGGTGACGAGTCTGCATTGAGAAGAGAGGTTGAGCAGCTGGCTCTTTGGTGTGGTCACCACAGTCTGGAACTAAACACACTCAGTACTATGGGGATGACAGGAATTTAGGCATACCCCCAAATATTAACCCCACTTCAGAATTCATAATAGTGTATCAGTGGTGGAAACCTTCATGTTTCTGGAATCTGTAATCTACAGCACAGTGACTCTGATGTGCAGTGCACAAAAGCTAATTAGAAAACATAAAAAAATTGGAAATGCAAAAAACAAATCAGAAAACACAAAACAAAGCAGCAAGCTCAAAAACAAACTGGAAATGCAAAAACAAATCGACAAACACAGATTGGAAAAGCAAAACCAAATCAGAAAGCACCCAAACAAATTGGAAATGCAGAAAGCAAAATCAGAAAATACAAAAACAAATTGAATATGCCAAAACAAATCAGAAATCAAAAACAACAAACTGGAAATGCAAAAACAAATCAGCAAACACAGATTTGAAAAGCAAAAACAAATCAGAAAACACAAAAACACATTGGAAATGCAAAAATAAATTAGCAAACATAAACTGGAAAGGCAAAAACTAATTAAATACACAGGTAACCGGGTCCGTGTACTTTTTGGTATTTGAAATTTCATTTTAGAAGCAAAAATGAAAATACGAAAAATGAAAGGAATGTTCAGATTTTGATTTTTGATTAAAGAATAAAATAAGGGAAAATAAGGTATTTTTTAATTCAGTGGTAACAAATAGCAGTCATAAACTTAAAATTACGGTCCGTGCACTTTTTGCTATTTAAAATTTCATTTTAGAAGCAAAAACGAAAATACGAAAAATGAAAGGAATTTTCAGATTTTGATTTTTGATTAAAGAATAAAATAAGGGAAATATGGTATTTTTTAACTCAGTGGTAACAAATAAACTTAAAATTACACATACTTTTCTGCATTTATTTGTGATTCAAATAATGAAAGTGTTATAGCTCAAAAACAGTAAAACAGACACATTTTCGTTGTCTGAAACCTGAGGTCTGCGCGATTTTTGACGACACGTGCGAACAGTCCTCCTCCTCGCAACACATCGACGGACGGCCTTGAAGTTACACTGCATGGCATCAGCAGAGAATGGACCGTTACGGTGTTTTTCGGAACAGTAAAAAGAGTGACACTCCGGGACGAGGACATGACTGCAGAAAAACTGAGTCACATCTTTCAGGTAAAAATACAAGCTTTGCAAACTTTGCTTCGTCGATGTAGCAGTTCTTTTAAGAAAGTTATTGTTATTACTTACTGTGAAACAGCTAACATTTGGTGATTTCATTTACTAACACTAAGTCTGACAATGTTTATAGTGCTAGCATTTTGAATGCGTGTAAATGTGTGAACGCTTGCTCATTGACAAGTGTAGCACATGTTAAGAAAACTTTCTGTAAATCACGTTGCTCTCCTAACGTGTTACACTTGTGCGCACTGTTAATACTTGAAACGTTTACTAGCTATAGTAGCCGGTAAAAGTCAATGAGCAACCATTCAAATTGCTAGCACTATAAAAATTGCCAGACTTAGTGTTAGTAAATGAAATCACCAAATGTTAGCTGTTTCGTAGTAAGTAACAACAATAACATTCATAAAAGAACTGCTACATCAATGAAGCAAAGTTTGCAAAGCTTGTATTTTTACCTGAAAGATGCGACTCAGTTTTTCTGCAGTCATGTCCTCGTCCCGGAGTGTCACTCTTTTTTACTGTTCCGAAAAACAACGTAATGGTCCATCCTCTGCTGATGCCATGCAGTGTAACTTCAAGGCCGTCGGTCGATGTGTTGTGAGGAGGAGGACTGTTTGCACGTGTCGTCAAAAATCGTGCAGAAGAAGAAGAAGTACCTCCGGTTTCAGACAACGAAAATGCGTCTGTTTTGTTGTTTTTGAGCTATTACACTTTCATTATTTGAATCACAAATAAATCCAGAAAATTATGTGTAATTTTAAGTTTATGACTGCTATTTGTTACCACAGAATTAAAAAATACCTTATTTTCCCATATTTTATTCTTTGATCAAAAATCAAAATCTAAAAATTCCTTTCATTTTCATTTTTTCATTTTTGCACCTAAAATGAAGTTTCAAATACCAAAAAGTACACTGACCAAAAACAAAGCAGAAAGCACAAAAACAAATTGGAAACACAAAAACAAATGGAATACACATTTTCTAATCTTCTTGCCATTTTTCAGTTTACAAATTACCTTTTTACCTTTTGGCAGATGCACAGTGATGCAGCCTTTCTTTTCCTCCATCATATCCAAACTGCCTGTTGGGTTTATAGATGCAGGTGCAGGTGAAGGATACTGGTGAAGCTGTTGAAGCAGGAAGGCTTTCGGACAAGTCACTACTGATCTGGTGAAACATCACTGCCAGAGTACCTATGGATTGTTTAACAGGCCGTCAAAGTGTTAACACAGATATGGAGGCCCTCGTGGAATGCCATGTAAAACATCAGACTACTCTCTGGCAGTCTGTTTGTATACAGTGTACATATTCAAACTTAAAGAAAGGGAGACACTGAATCTTGATAATGTGCTAAGCCTGCCATGATTGGCTGATACATACCATGACTTGTTTTAGACCTACACGTATAGCTTTTGTAAAGGTGTATTTTGTAAATTATTGTGCACACACGTGTATTTTGTGTGTTTTATTGTGGAAACCTTTAACAGAGCAAATAGTGTAGAACTTGACTAGCTCAGTACAGGCTTGCAGTATATTGCCTTGATTCAGAAAATCGCAAACCAGAAGAGCACACATGTAATGAAAAAGACTCTCCCTTTCCTGCCAATATGCTGAAATTTGACTGAAATTCAAAGTTAGTCTTAAATGTGTAAACACTCACATATGCAAAGGTACAGCTGGCCAATAGTGCCAGACCAATTATCCAGAATTAGGCTAGCATCACACAGCACAAAGACTAATGAGAAACTGCTATAAGGATTTTAAAAGTAAGTTAAATTATTGAGGGAAGATTATTACATATTTTGTGTCACCATTCAATCTGGTGGGGCTGTATACCACTGACCACTAATCCACGGATCCCACTGCTCTCAGGTTGTGCCACTGAACTTAAAACAGAGTAGCAAACAGAACTGAGCCCTGTCTGTGTATCTGCAGGTGGGTGGTGTGGGTGGCACAACCACTGTGGCCATCTTGTTATACTCGCACGTCTATCAGCTGGCAAGGACCATTTAATTTTTAGTAATGTCAGATAAACATATGTTATTGTGTAAAAGCCTTAGGCACTTATGTCTTGGGGTTTCAGTACAAAAGAGAAAATTTCAGATTTCCAAACATTAGTTTTTCAAAAAATTAAATGATACTGAGAAATTTGATATTCTGTTAGTGAAATTTACGTATTAAGTAATTAACCCCTTTTTAGATATAAACCTAAATTTTTGTAGGTATATAGCCCAGTGCACGATTAAACAAAGAAAAATAACAGGTGGTATTGATCAATCACGTAAAGAGAAAATGGTGTAGAAGAACACCAGAGGTGTGGATGTCACTAATGTGACAGTTCAACTTTCAAATCATCAGTCCTCACACTATGAGCAGAGTGACCATAGTTACAACACACAAAGTTACCATCCTGCAACAGCAAGGTCTCTCCCAAGCAGAAATTTGGCAGCAGACAAAAAAAAGATATGCTGTCCAAGCTCTTCTGAAGAAGCCCAAGGAAATGAGCACAATTGAGGAACAGAAATGCATGGGTCAGCAACAAATGAGGTACATCAAACATCAAACTGACATTCCTTTGAACTCAGAAGAAGTCAAGCACTGCTGTCAGCTTTGAAACTAGTGATACCCAAGTACATCCTCCCATAGTCTGAAGAAGTCTTGTTAGAAGTGGGGTTTATACAAATGGGCAAACAAAACCAAGAGGATCAGCTTTGCACAAAAACACAAGGACTGGGGTGCTGAACAATGGCACAAAGTCTCTGGACTAACTAGTAAACATTTGGAATGCTTGGCTCAAATAGGAGGCAGATTGTCCATAGAAGAATTGGAACGTGCTACATGAACGAGTGTCTGCAGCCAAAAGTGAAGAATAGCAGAGGTTCCCTGCAGGTGTGGGACTTCATTTCCAGAAACAGAGTTGTGGATCTGGTCAGAATTAATGGAAGCCTCATTGCTAAGAAGAACAAGCCGATGCTCAAACATCATAAAATAACATCAGGAAGGTGTCTGATCAGTTCTATTTCATCTGCAGCAAGATAAGAACCCCTAGATGAAAAACAGCTATCATCTATATATACAGTATATATAAAAGTCAATGTGTGTATGTATGTATGTATGTATGTATGTATGTGTGTATGTATATATGTATGTATGTATGCATGTATGTATGTTCCAGCATCACTTCCAAACGGTTGTAATGATTTTCATGAAACTTGGTACACATGTTTCTCAATGGTCGACTAAAAATACTGTAGGGTGAAAGCAGCCCTTACCAACCCCTTTCTGGGAAGGGAGGGGGGTAATCTTGTGGTCTTGTATGCATGTTATCATCCAGTTCACCCTCGGAACGACCACCAGAGGGCGAACTGGAGGCGACTGCCAGCATTCTTAATGTTTGAGTACCACCACGCCCCTGTTGCTTTTGAACTTAAATAGAGTTCTATGCGTACAAGTGTGTGTGTCTGTCCGGCCCAGAAGTGAGACATAGAGTCGGGGTGAGGGCTCCAGCTCCGGGGATACGCAAGTGAGGAGAGCACACTGGCAAAAGGAAACCTCCTAAGAAAGACAGTCGCTTAGCTGCTAATGCACAAATGATGCGAGCATGTCGGCAACACAAATCCTCATAGCAGAGAGATGCCTAGAGTAGATCTGATGATTTCAATACTTTCTAGGATTGGCTTGCACAGTTAGTATATAGCAGGCGACTGCCAGCATTCTTTATGTTTGAGCAGCACCGCGCCCCTGTTGCTTTTCAAATTAAATAGAGTTGGCTGGTTCCGAGCGTCAACTGGATGATAACATATATACAAGACCGCAAGACAAGCACATTAGTGAGTCTTTATTGTTTGTTAATTTATTTTTATTTTTAAAGTTGTGTTTTTTTTTTAAATTATGTTTTTCTCAAACAATAAAAAAAAAATCACTTTATTTTCCTCCCGGGCAACGGTTGGTATTTCAGCTAGTCAATAATATAAAAAACAAAGAATTCTGTAATACATGGTATGTCCTCTGCAGAGCCATTATCTCATCCATGATCATGGCTTTCAGAAATTACCTAGAGAGATAGACACAAGCAAGGCAGCCAAAGTCGGTAGAAGAACTGAGGCAGGTTCACTGAGATGCTTGGAACAAACCTACCAGTCTGTTTTCTTATATTCAGTAAGTGCATCACAGTATACCAAAGAGAATTGATTCAGTTTTAAAGGTCAAAGGTGGTCACACCAAACATTGATTTCATTCTGTTTTTTTATTGTTTGCTGCTCCATATAGTAATTTTTTTAACATTTAGAAACTTTCCTTATTTTTTAATGCATTTCTGCCTTACAGATTTTTTTTTACATGCAACTTTTTCACAGTACTATACATATTTTATCTACCTGTCTGATTATAAATATGCAAAAGGAGCAATTACTGGCTTTATAGTGACAACAGCAAAGGGCAAGGCTTCAACTTTGAATTTGTGTGTGCTTTCCTTAGACTTGTCCTTTTTGCATTTTTTTTTCCCAATTTTATATAACATAGCACTGTAAAACACACGTAATGCAGTTCAAGATCTTGAATGGCTGGGGTCTATCATAGCTGCAATAAATGCAAGGCAGGAACCACCCCTGGATGAGGCGCCTGTTTATTGACACACCCACTCACTCACACCTCAATGCTCACATTTACACAGGGACAATCTGAAATTATTAACTAATTAATAATTGCAAAATAATAAACAAGTAATAAAAAAATGTTGTCACTGAGTACCTCAGTCGTAAAGTGTAATGGGAATACAAGGGGTAGACTCTCCAAGATAAAGTGAAAAAGAAGCAGCCATCCATCTTCTGTTGCTTATCTGGGTCCAGGTCGCAAAGGCAGCAGTTTAATCAAAGATGTCCAGACATCCCTTTTACCCACCACCTCCTCCAATTTGTCCAGATAATACCAAAACCAGGCCAGTCTAGAAATATAATCTCTCCAGCAGGTCTGCCCCAAGGGCTCCTTCTGGTTGGACATGCCCGATACACTTCCCTAGGAAGGTGTCCAGGAGGCATCCTAATATGATATCCAAACCATCTCAATTGTAGCTCCTTTCAATGTGCAGGAGCAGCAGCACTACTTTGAACTCTTCCTGAATGTCTATGCTTCTAACTCTATCTCTTTGACAAAGCCCAGACACCCTGCAAAGAAAATTTGTATCTGTGATCTATTAGTGACTTTCGGTCATTACTCACAGCTTGAGATCATAGATGAGGGCAGGAATGTAATCATTCAGTAAATCAAAAGCTTACCCTTTCAACTCAGGTGTTTCTTCACCACAACTGACAAGTACAATGTCATGACTGTGAATGCCACTGTCATCCACCTGTCGATCCCCTGTTCCTTTCTTCCCTCACTCACTGGATGGTCATACTCCCATGGAGCCACCAGAATCCATGTGAGGGTGTTTTGTCTTGGTAGAGTAATATTTTACTCTACTTTCCCCTTTTGTATTATTAATATGTAGCCTTTGTCAGAATGCCTCAGATCTCCCAGACTTATCACTGTTTATAAGGTACTGTACCATATAACGTCTCCCCACCTTCCCTTCTACATGAGGGTGTCCCAAAATTCATGCAAGAAGTAATTTTGATAGAGAACACAGGTTTTTAATTAAAAATTGTAAATTTTTAATTGATTCATAAAGTATACAGTATAGGGTTATGTATGGAATAGCATATCGGGTAAATGGACTCCACGGCTTTGCTGGCGCATACACACTGTTTTGTCAAAATTTTCCATGACCGTTTTGCATAAATGTGGCTGAATTTCATTGATACAGCGCTCAATTTCCTCCTTCAAGGCGTGGGCTTAATGGCATAAACCTTAGACTTCAAAAAACCCCAAAGAAAAAAGTCCTACGGAGTTAAATTGCATGATCTGGGCGGCCAATTCTGATCACCAAAACGGGAAATTACACGACCAGAAAATGAGTCATGCAGTAATTGAATTGTTTCTCGGACTGTATGGCATGTGGCACCGTCTTATTGAAACCACGTGTCGTCCACATCCATATCTTGCAATTTAGGCACAAAAAGCAGGATTATCATGTCACGATAGTGAGCACCATTAACTGTTATTGCCTGACCAGCCGCATTTTCGAAGAAGAATGGTCCGATGATGCCTCCAGCCCAGAATCCGCACCAAACAGTGACACGTTGTGGATGCATTTGTTTCTCAACAATCACTCGTGGATTTTCTGAACCCCAAATGCAACAATTTTTACGATTAACGAAGCCATCAAGATGAAAATGAGCCTCATCACTGAAGATGATTTTGTTTGAAAAATCAGCATTCACTTGTTGTTGTTCCAAAATCCATTCAACAAACTCTCTTCGCTGTGCGTGGTCAGTAGGCTTCAGTTCTTGACTCAATTGAACTTTGTAAGCATGAAGATGCAAATCTTTCGTGAGAATACACTGTAGAAAGCTTCTGGAAATGTTCAATTCTTGACCACGGTGCCGAATTGATGTTCCTGGACTCTCAGCAACACTCTCACGAACTGCTTCGATGTTTTGTGTTGAACGACTTTTTGAAGGACGGCTAGATTGTTTAAGATCACTAATTGATCCATCCATCCATCCATCCATTATCCAGTCTCCCTGAATTTTTTAATTAATCTCTTCACAGTTGATGAAGTTAAATCACTATTCCAACCATATTTTGTACGAAAATTGCGAACTGTAGCTGCCAAACCTTCATTATTTTTAAAATATTGCTCAACAATGAAAAAGCGTTGTTCTTTCATGTAGCGCTCCATTTTTAATAACCCTGAACTGTGAGCTGTCACGCTGTCTTTTTTTTTCGTTGGCAACACTTTACCACACAAATGGCACCAAATTCAAATCTTGCGTGAATTTTGGGACACCCGGGTGTAGACAAGCAGGAGTTAAGTTACACTTTAAATAATGTGTTATTGATAATATTCATAAATAATAACAATATACAAAGTACATTTGAATATTGGCCACCATACAACCTGATAAATGGTGATGTGCATTTTCAGGCGGCACACAGACTTGTTAGTTACTTAAAATGTCTCTAGTTAAGGCATCATTTGTGGTCAGCTTTCTTCAGAACAGGCCGCATACCTATCTCAATATGGATGCCGAGCTGTGCTCTTCATTGTGTTGTCATTTTCAGTTCATGGTGTGAGATGGTCTTTCATCAGTTTAGTAAGAGAGAGAGAGGGTGAGGTAAAGCAAGCAAATTTATAGGTTTTCTGTCCAACCCCTAGAACCAATAGGGCATCATGATACTTAAAGTCTTTTGATACAAGCCAGTTCCAAACAGCCATACTTCAGACCAATGGGGGAATAGAACACCTTCACACCTGCCCTCCAAACCATGTGTTAAGGTAAATCTTGGCAGTTAGGCAGGCTGACTTTCCTGTGGAGGTTGAGAGAGAGACTTTAGCAGAGAAACACTTACCAAATTTGTTTGAGGCACTTCCCCCCAATCCTGTCATAAAATTATCCTAAAAGGGGGGAAGGGGTTCTTAAACCATCAAACCATTGCTGTTATTATCAATAATGCAACACTAATATTACATTGCTTTGTCTAAGTTACAAATACATACAAAATATTTATCAACTTGTATGCACAATTTCACATCACAACAGAGAGTAAAAAATGCATCTAGTGTTCCACACCTGAGAAGAAATCTAACATAGGCCTTACCAGGCAGACCAATCTGCCTAAAGTTGGAACGCACCCTCTTGTCCCATTTATTAAAGATGGGGACCACCACCCCAGTTTGTCAATCTGGAGGCACTGTCCCTGACCTTCACTCAATGTTGAAGAGACGTGTCTGCCAAGACATCCCAACAACATCCAGAACCTTTAAGAACTCAGGGAGAATATTATCCACCTCGGAGCCCTGATACCATGAATTTTGTAACTAAATAAGTAACTTCAGATCCAGTGATGGTGGAGTCCTCCTCTGAGATCTCTGTCTCTGCTTTCTCAAAGGAAGGCATGTTAGTAGGATTTAGGAGATCCTCAAATTGCTATTTTCAATACCCAAATATATCCCCAGGTGAAGTCAGCATCACTCCATCCCTGTAATAAACCACTTAGGTGAAGCATCGCTTCCCCCTCCTGAGTCACCTGATGGTTTGCTAGAATCCCTTCGAGGCTGATCAAAAGTAATATTCTATGGCTTCACTGAACTCCTCCATTACAAGAGTTTTTGCTTCTGCCACTGCCATTGAGGGTCAGAGGTGACCCTCTTGTCTAATGGGGTAAACTCCAAATGTATATGCATGGTGCTAGGGGCCTATAAGTAAGTCCACACCCACCCGATGCCTTTCACCTTGGGCAACTCCAGAGTGAAACAGAGTCTAGCCCTTCTCCAGGAATTTGGTTCCAGAGCCCATGATGTGCATTGAGGTGAGCCCCACTATATCTAGATGGTACCTCTTTACCCCTCTCAGTAGCTTTGGTTCCATCCCTGCCAGAGAGGTCACATTTCATGTCCCTAGAGTCAGTTTCAGCATCCAGAAATGAGTCTACCAAAGTATCTGCCTTCAACCGCCACCCAAGCCACAATGCACCAGGCTCTTATGGTTCCTCCTGCTGGTGTTGGGCCCACTGGAGGATAGACCCATGTTTCTTCTTTGGGTTGCACCCAACCAGGTCCTAGGAAAAGGTATAATCAAGAAATGCCTATTTTTTGTTCTGTAATTGCCTCAGATTTATTAATGTAGGGAGCTGCTAGGGTGGTGTGGCGCCAGCACAAGGGGTCAGGCCAAGCTCATAAATTGTGATTTCTAAAACAGTTCTGGATGCCCAACCCTTTAATTAGAAACTAAGGGACATAACTACTGAGAAGTTAGAATGTTATGTGGCCTGGTAGCTTTACAACATCACGGGGCAGTCTCTGAGCTCACATCTGAATCAAGGAAAATGGATCAAAGAAGCACTTAGCAGATGATATCCCAGTACAACCATTTGCTTTCAATCAGTATCAGACCAATAAACGTGGAATGGGGTATAAGAGTTTTCACTATTTGGAACAAACAACTTTTATCTTATACAGTATCCTTCTAAAGTATTTGCCATTGGAAGTTTTTTTTTTAAGTACAGAACTAGTCATATAGCACGATTATCAAAGTAATTGTTTTTGCAGTTGGAGTAAGTTATGAATGAATTTGTTGTGATTCTATTTCTATTATTAGCATGATGTTTTTTCTAATCTTTTTCATTCCTGTTATCAGTTTTGAAGCAATCTGAAACCATTAATGATAAGGGTTTTTGGTTTAAATTTAGTTTAAATTAGCTAAAATATGTTCAAGTCTTTTTTTTGTTTTTCACAGGCAGCAACATTTTGTTTATGGTTACCATAATGTCACCAGAGAAATGACCCAGAAGTGTGCAACTTATGACGTCAGCATCATGACAGGATAACTGGTCAACACCAGGCATTTCCTAGTCATCCGAGATTATGGATTGTCCTATAGAACTTAATATGTAGTTTTCACTGGTTTTATTATCTCTTGGTAATTGACTTTTTGGCTATGAATTTTGACTTAATTTTTGGGTTTTGTTTCTGGTTTTGTTGCTTGTGTTTTGCTCTCCTGGTTTAGACCTTTGAATGTATATTTTGATTTTGTCCATCTCCTTTTTTGCCAGTTTGAAGTACAGCTACATAAAATGTCTTGTTGTATGTTTCTATGTGTGGTATCTGTCTGACCTTTTCTTTTTATATTTAAATGTGTCTGAAGACTGTAAGCAGCAAGAACATGGATACTTGCAACATTTAACTTCTTTCTGGAAGGGATTTAAAAAAGAACTACACAGAGAGAAAGAAGAGAATTCCCCTGTAAAACATCTGGATAACAATCAACAGCACAAACAACTTCTATGGAAAAGAGCGATTCATCATCACTTCTCACCTGGTTACACTCGGCAGGAAGGGGTCTTGGACTCTTCACCATCCACTTCCCATGGCTGTTGATTTCTTTTCTGAACTCACTGGTAAGATTGGTTTGGTTTTTGTTTCAGAATTCCAATTTGAATTGATTTATCTGAATTCATTTACTTTTCCTACAGTAACTGTACTTTTACTTTGGATTTTGAGTGTGTGTATGGTTGCTCGTTCTACTTTTGATTAATATTTTTGTTTCCTGGTTAAGGTATAGGAGGTCAGGATTGATTTGTGTTTTTCTTTATTTTATCACTGTAAGAGCCATTTGCTAGTCTTTTTAAGTTATATTACATCTTTCCCCATATATTAGTGCATTGTTTATGGGAGGTTCTTATAATCCCCACAAGCTGAATTGAATTGGTATATTCTAACTATTTCTTGTCTCTCTGACAACAGTTTAGTCTCAGTTAGTGACCTGCCTTACCAAGGGTAAGGCATGGATTGCACACGGTTTTAAACCATACCTCAACGTTCCCAATAGTATGAAAGAACTTGCTCTTTTGAACGTACTGAGCTGTATGATTAGAGCGTACTGAAGGCGAAGTAAAGCATCTTTAAGTATAGAAACAACTGAAGTTTGACAAGAAAAGCTAAGTGTAGACATGAGACTTTTTTTCCAATTTTTTTTTTTGCCTTTTATTCTATGTGTTGTCGCAGATTGAGGCCCTTGTCGTCCTCTTGAACCCTCTGACTCGACTCCAGACACCAGGTAAAAGTCCAAATATTACTTTTATTTAGACAATACAGTGCACAAAGCACCCTCCACTCCACAATACTCATAAACTAATCAATAAACACACTATAATCAATAATCAATCCTCCACACTCCCAGACACTTCGCCACCTTTCCTCCCAGCTCAGCTCAGCGTACTGGTTTCCCAGAGTCCTTTATATAGTCCCTGACCCGGAAGTGTTTCTCCCTTCTGTCCATGTGATCATGAACACTTCCGGGTCGGATAAAAAGCTCCTTTCTTCAACCCGGAAGCACGTTGTTTCCTCTTGTCACGTGATCATGACGCACCTCCAGGTTATAGGGCAAGTAAGAGTCCGGCAGCCTCCCCACAGCGACTCCTGGTGGTCCCCATGGTATCCAGCAGGGCTGTGAATATAAACTACATAGTCCATGAGTCCCTGCTGGAATTCGGGGAACGTCCACATTGTTGGGAGAGCTCCACCTAGCGGCCTGGGGGTGAGGTCCGAAATATTTAGCCTGCCACACACCACAGTGTGTAACAACCTTTTTACTTTATTCTTGTGTGGATTGTTTGCTCTGAATTTTCAGTAAATCTTTTAAAACGAACTTTTGGAGAGATTTCTTTTGGCATGCGTTTGACCCGTGCTTCATCCTGCCTTACTCATCAGCAACTACAATCACTGTACATATTTGTATTTGTGGTGGTGAATAAAAGTCACCTTTTTAACTCTTTCAGGGAGGATGTCAACTTTTGTCGAAATTCACGGGTAGAGGATGGTAATCACCTGTAAGCTGTGACAAAACTCGCCGTTCTGTTTTAGTTCAACTCTCTTTAAAGTTAGCTTCGTTGATTTGACCGAAATTTCCTGCGCATGCATGAGTAGAGAAGGGCAAACGACCCCTCAAATGGCATCGTCATCTGGCGAAAGACCAAAGCGAAAACGCAAAATGAAATGCTCTGCGGACAACGTTTAGAGTATCGTGTCACTGAGTTAGACTCTGAGTTGTCGAATTCTGATGTAAGTGATCTGGAGATCGAAAACGAAAGTGAGGGTCCAGCGTCAGCTGATCGTGGTGCTGAACATGTCCGTGTAGCTAATGCACCTACGCCAACGTTCACCTGGGAGGACTGCCTCTTATGATGACAAGAGGTACAAACCAGATTGTGTCACACTGCGATTGCTACTGCTGTCCATATTCGTGCTGGTCGTTGAGCTGCCCCCGTGCTGTTGCTACCGCTAGAGACAACAAACGGGGGCCGACAGCAGCCACGGCATGCGGCAAAAGACCTTTTATGCTGATTTATGTCTGAAACCACTGCTGTGCCTTTCAGAAAACTGGAAAAAATATTCAGCCCTCAAAGAGTTAATAGATATACTTAACTGTTTTTTGTTGTTATTGTTGCTGTTGTTGAGTGGGGAATTTGTGTAGAGGTTGGAGCAAAACTTTTAAAGGTAAATGCAGTTTGGCACGGTCGAGTCAAGACTTCATTCAAGCAAAAACTTTCCATCCATCAAGCATGGACGTGGTTATAACTTGTTTGTTGCAGGGAAATTAGGGTTAAGGAAAACTGCTGTGCGTACCTGTGCTGAAACCCAGCAGAACAGGTAGGCATTTAGAGAATTTTATTTTTTTCTTCTGCCTTTTCCTATCTGGCAGAACAGAGCAGAAGCAGGTTAACTGAATTGCTCAGGGTGGGCATGCTAGTACTTCAGAGGGTCACCTTCTGGACTTGTCAGAGGTAAGCACTACCACCACATGATGCCAGGGGGTGCAATTGCTGACTCTTCTGTCTCTTTTGTCACCCACAGATGCCCCTTCAGGCCCATGAGCTATAAAAGCAATGCATTCCCAGAAAGAGGTGTCTCATTCGGGAGACGAACCTCCTGCTATGGAGCTCCCACCCCAAAGAATGGCTGCTCTTCACAGCATTTAAATTACAGCCAATGACTATATTTTGCTTTTGCTTATTTACTGCACCACTGAGTATTTGTTGCTTTGAGTCCAATTATTATTTTGAGTAAACAGGGAGGCCTGGTTGGCACCCAAACATTTCACCTTTACTCCTGTTTTACCCCTGACTGACGACAACAGCAATGTTCTGCCTAAAAGTTAAGCAATAAAAATCTCGACCATCTTAGAGGCAATGGATGTGCAATACATTAGCTGAGCTTTTATTGGCAAAAAAAAAGCCAGTCAATAGGTGGGAGACACAGACAAAAGGAAGCCCATGAAGCGTGGAATCAAGGAGCAGACAAGTTGTCTGTACAGACCTAAATGAGACAAGCACTTAATAAACAAGGGACAAAGAAGGGAAAAATCATTTTGTTGTTTCTATATTCAAATAAAAAATATCTTTTTTATATGACTGTCTTCTTTTAGTATTTTATTCCAACATCCAGGCAGCACTGTTACTATATGCTTGTGACTCAATCCCAGGAATATGAAAATGATAGCGAGGGATTCTTTTTTCAATCAGCTAGCCTACAGAGATTAATTCTTAAGCAATTTGTGTTTATGTCTCCAATCACTTTAGCTGAAAGCAGAAGTGATTCCCACAATATAATTCTGCAAAAACAGCAAAAGACACAATGGTTGTCTCATATTCTAACTGTCTGGCTAAATAGCAGAGTGATTTAGAACTCCTTTCATTAACTGGAATCTGCTAAACAGTAGGAAGATTAGTGCAAAACAATTTTAATGTCAGCAAATATTTGGCTTAAAGCCATATTTGGCAGCAGAACACTCTTCCTAATCAATTATTGAATGAAATAAATTTGTATTACAGTGTGGCAGAGTAAGACCATGGTTTGTTTTATTTCTGTAATAAAAAAAAGAAAAAATATTAGTTGTTTCTGTTATTTTTAGAAAACACAAATACACTTGCATGCTCAGTATATTTTACTATGTTGCAAATGCACTATGCTTAAATTAAAACAAAATAATATGTATCAAATCCAAAATATAATTTAACATGTAGAGAAAAATATTGGCCAGCTGCCTTTAAAAGTTGTCACGCACGTGCGAGTAGGAGGATGTTGTATGGACCAAGTGAAGGTAATTCCAGTTCAGAGGTTGGCGGGGTGCGCTAAACCTTCTTCTGTTGTCTCTGCAGACCAGCCACGGGAAAACCTGTCTGATTCATCCCTGAAGACATCACTTCCGATTATGTGATTGAAAGAAGGTTACTTCCGGTTCCCCTAGGTCACTTCCAGTCTCAGCATATAAAGCTGCCATCTTTACAACCTCAACTCATTTCACTTTTGGACTCCATCAAAGACACTCATGTCTACTTTTTCAAAGCCCATTGCAGCCAGGAACAATACACGGGTGGCTGCCACAAACCTTTTTGAGTGTGACGAGTCTGATCATTTCTCAAAGTACATTCCTGAAGTGTTATGATTTCTCAAAATTCTCTTTCATATTTAATTTATTTTATCTTTTATTTATGTTTCTTTTGTACATCATACCTTATCTTTGGTTTTGTCTACATTTATTAGTTGCCTTTGCTATGTTGTATGTCTTGTGGGCAGTGCCAGTGTTAGGTTATTTTGTGCCCTAGGCCAGCCAGCTGTTTGGTAGCTAACCTGCAAGGCTCTTTTGATCTGTGCCCTATGTGAATGGCTAATTCTTCTTAATGTTGGCCCTGCTTGTGGGTGGTCCCTCAAAAGTCGAGGCCACTTGCCTGTCACCACCAGGAACTGCCCTCCTCCTTATAAATCCTGACGGTCTTCCACAGTTCCTGACTGTTTCTGGTGGTTCATTTCGAATGTGCTAGGGAGTTAGTGAGCTTAGTTGTGTATCTTTGATTTATTACATTTCTCAATTTTTAAATCTTACTAGGGGGCTTCGCCCCCTGCTCGCTTTGCTCGCCAACCCCTGTGTTTGGTTTTCCAGATACACACTTTTAAGATTTTTTTTCTTTGAATTGCTGCTATTTCATTAGTTTCACTTTTATTTCAGAACTTCTGTAAAAACAATTTTTGTAATCTTGCGAGTCCCAATATACTGAATCTTTTTAATGAGGTCAGGATAGGTTTCTCTGTTTGGAATTTCAGCACAGACAAAATGATCGACATCATCAGCAGTTAATAATTTTTTTTTACAAAGTAAAAAAGTAAGTAGAATTCTGCATTGGACTCCTGTCTGTAAAGTCGTGCTATTTTCCTCTCACAGTTCCAAAAGTACATGGGGTTACCAAGGTGATACCCCAGGTTTTGTCTAGGTTTTTGTACAAGGGCTAGACAGAATGTTTTTGACTCCTGGGGTAAATGTAGCTTTTTAAATAAGCAGTCAGATAAATACATATACATGAACAAAGTAACCAATAAATGCATGTGCGGTAAACTCCGTTTTTGAAATTCTCAAGATTCTTTATTTGTCACATGCGTAGTTACACAGGACAACACGCAGTGAAATGCATCCTGATCCGCTTATCAAAAACTGTGCAAAGTTAGAAGAATATCAGTTAGATTAACAAAAAGTCATAGATTGAAAGATAACAGTATAGTAGAACATAATAAATAAGTAAAATTATGTGAATATAGTAGAATTAAGTGTTAAGGTGCAATAGTGTAGTAATTATTGTGCAAAACCAAAGTTAGACTGGTGCATAGTTAAATGAGGCAGTTTGTTTGTTTGCGCTACTGCGATCTTTACTTTTTTTTATATTTTCTAATTTTCCTACTTTCATATCCTTTAACTTTCTCCACATGTGTATAGCGCCGTTTTTTTTTTTTTGGTTTTTTTTTTTGAGCCTTTCTAATTTCACTGGTTTCATAGTCTCTAACCTGCTCAGCATGTGTTTAGCGTCAACATTTGTAAACGTCATTATGAAGTTCTACTTTGTAATTTTACTCATTGTCTTTTAATTCTGAGCCATACAGTACAATACATAGAACAGAATAAATCCTCAATACAGTATAAAAATAAAAATTCTAGAAGTACAGAGTAGAATTTCACATTAGATGATATCACATAATATGATTTGGATTTGTTTTAAGTCCTGGGGACCTCATTCATCAAGCTGCCTCCCCCATTTTGCCATTCCACATCTGAAATAGCGCTAATCCGATGAAAGGACCCCTCATTCCCACGTCCCCATTCATCAGGGATGACTTTACCTTAGGCAGGCAATCTACAATTTAAAGAGATTGTTATTTTCTTGTGAATTGTTACATATGCATTATTTTCACTTTTACTTTAAAAACTTTTGTAAAAACAATAATTGTTTCTTTATTTCCTACCCCGCGCGAGGATACATCTCTTTCTTCCCAGACGTATAATACTGCTCGTGTTGTGAAGGGTGTTGCGGCTGAACGTACGCTAAGGATATGCCTTTGGATCATTTGCTGTCTTTTTGCTGCTTGCTAGCTGCCTCTTCTGCCTGTCGCATGTCGTTGTTTTAAGAGCTCTGAGCACACAATGCTTGCCTGCCAAAAGCAATCCAACAACTGCTAGCTTAGAGGTCTGTTGACTTGTTTTAAATGATGGCTCACTGCCTGGTCTCGCGTGACGTTGTAAAAGCAATACCTGTCTTTTATTTCTGGCCACGGGCGTGGTTGAATTCTTCTTGCAGGATGTATAACGCTGCTCGCGTTCGATTGGGGTAGCTGTGTGTATAGCGCCGTTTTTTTTTTTTTTTTG
Source organism: Erpetoichthys calabaricus (assembly GCF_900747795.2). NCBI lineage: Eukaryota > Metazoa > Chordata > Cladistia > Polypteriformes > Polypteridae > Erpetoichthys > Erpetoichthys calabaricus. The sequence continues at coordinate 115,537,506 of NC_041406.2, read as the reverse complement.
AGCCTTTCTAATTTCCCTGGTTTCATAGTCTCTAACCTGCTCTGCATGTGTTTAGCGTCAACGTTTGTAAACGTCTTTATGAAGTTCCATTTTCTTTTACTCATTGTCTTTTAATTCTGAGCCGGATTGGACGTGCTTTTTTTTTCAATTCCACTTGTTCCGGGCTGATAATTATTTTCCTTATTTACTGAATGTGCACCTCGATTAATCTTTTTTGCTCTTTTTTCTGTCCAACGCATTTGAGTCTCTTTTCTCCGCACCCAATTGGACGTGCTTTTTTTTTCCATTTCACTTGTTCCGGGCTGATCATCACGTTCCTTATTTTCTAAATTTGCACCTAGATTATTGTTTTTCTTTTTAGCATTTTTTTCTCTCCATCGCTTTTGGGTCTCTGTTCTCCGCACTTTTATTTCTTCTTCGTTTAATCGTCAACGTTTTATTTCTACCCTATTCATTTCATTTCTACCGTATTGACCTTATACACTTTATATGCACTGAGAGCCCTGGAGTTGTGTGTGCTGCATGACTGCCTTTACACTACTGATTTGTTTTTTTTTGGTATTGCTTGTAAGTAGGGTGTGTCTTGCAAGACTCTCGTTCTATGTTCCCATGAGACGCACTGTGGCAGGTCTCTTTCGTCTCGCGGGTCTTTAAATTATCTTTCGAGAAAGATCACATATCATAGACTATCAGGACAGGGGACAGGATTTCTTTTTATAATAGAATGTTTTTGACTACATTCCTGAATTACTGTATTAAGGTTTGTTTGCATTGGATTTCCTTAGTGTTTTAAAGCGATTCCTTTGCTGCTTGTGTTCCATGCAGTTTCATTGTTATTGAGGAGCCTTTTATGAAAATACATTTTTCATTTTATAAAAATCTAATGCTTGCCCTTATTACTTTTTTGATAGTAATATCCCCCTCTAATTAAAATGTTTATATTATTATAGAAATTATATGATAAAAGCTTCTTTCCTTGAAGTGACTTATGTTCAGGCACAGCTTGTTGCTATCTTCTACAATGGACTGGCGTCCTGTTTAATTTAAAATCTAAAACAGTATCATAAAAGTGTAACAACTTTAACTACCAAACAATATAAAAAGCAAGTAACAAAACAGGTAATTCACACATAATAATAATAATAATAATAATAATAATAATAATAATAATAATACTCTTTATTGAATTTTGGCAATAAATAAAATTTCAACAATAAATTAAAAAAAATCATAAAAATAGAACCTTAGAATAGTGCACACATCATGATAAAACTGTTAAAACATTGAAATATGACTAAATACAATTGTTTTCAGTTTTGGATCAATCTCCCACCATTTTCTTCTTTTATATCCTGTCCTTTCTGATTTAAACGCCTATTCATATATCATCAGTGAGCACTGTGAGTCTCTTGTCTGCAGGTCAGTACACAAACTTATTCTTCTGCGACCTAGTTCAGTATACTGTACAGCGAGTCTCTTCTCTGCACAGTTTGTGAATGAACTTCTCCAGTTCAGTAGGGGGCATACTGGTTCATTCATTCAGTTAGTATACAGAGATGGTCATAGTCACCCAGTCAAAATGAACCAGTCAATGCAAGGTGCTTGGTGTCATCTACCAAGTCAGTCATTGGCTAATTGTCGTCATGACCATTTTGCTGGAACAGTTTAGTGATAGGATATTTTCCAAAGACAGCAGTCATTAAAGCAAAGTTATGATAGCTCCAGACTACTCGCAGAATGCTATATAAAATGTAGCATGCACTGCGCATGACTCAAAAAGAGTTGTTCTTTAATGTCATTAAACGAGTACATTTGTTCAGAGACTAAGACAAGTACAAAAGAACTTGTTTGTTCATTCATTGCACATCACTACTATATAATGGCCAGTACGAGTTCCCTTGCAGGTGTTCAGCCTCACATGAGCATGAGCCTATCTACCTTGATAGGTGAGTGGAGTAGATGGGGGTGGCAGATTGCCTGGATTATATTTAAGGAGTTGCCAGCCAACAGGGGTTGTCAGTGAACCTAAAGGCAAGGTAGGGATAAGCACTGCTGAGCTATACAGGGATCAGTTGTTTTTGTTTCTTGACAGCTCTGTAAATATTTTTTGCACATATATATCTCTGAGTGATAGGTTTGGTGGATATATATATATCTTTTGTACATTTATATATACATGTTGTCTATATAGGCGCCTGACCCGACACAGACTTACACTGGAGGCATGTATAAAAATAAATAAACTTTTATTTTTCTTTACCTGTGGGGCACATCTTCCCCGTGAGCCCCACAGGCACAACACAGTCCCAAGTACACAAAATAAAGCACCAACACACACTTTCTTCCTCTGCCACTCCTCCTAGGCAACCTCGTCCTCCTCCTCCCGACTCTGGCACCCGGAGTGGTGGCTGCTGGCCCCTTTTATAGTTCACCCAGAAGTGCTGCAGGTGGTTGACTGCCGAGTTCCGGCTGAACTTCCAGGTGTGGTAAATACACTGCCCATACGGGCTCAGGAGTCCTAGCTGCAGCACCCCCTGGTGGCACCTGCAGGACCCAACAGGGTTGCACCCAACTCCAATTCCCATGGAATCCTGCAGGAAACTGAGGCACCGCTCCAACCCAGGTGGGCGCCATCTAGCGTCCAGGGGGAGGTATTGCACAAGCCATGGCTGCTCCCCCTGAACATATAGCGAAGGGGCCGGGCATGGACCTTAAGCCATCCACCACAATGTATATATATATATATATATATATATATATATATATATATATATATCTATACTAATAAAAGGCAAAGCCCTCACTGACTCACTGACTGACTGATTGACTGATTGACTGACTGACTCACTCATCACTAATTCTCCAACTTCCCGTGTAGGTAGAAGGCTGAAATTTGGCATGCTCATTCCTTACAGCTTACTTACAAAAGTTAGGCAGGTTTCATTTCAAAATTCTACGCGTAATGGTCATAACTGGAACCTGTTTGACTGACTCACTCATCACTAATTCTCCAACTTCCCGTGTAGGTAGAAGGCTGAAATTTGGCAGGCTCATTCCTTACAGATTACTTACAAAAGTTAGGCAGGTTTCATTTCGAAATTCTACGCGTAATGGTCATAACTGGAACCTGTTTTTTGTCCATATACTCTAATGGAGGAGGCGGAGTCACGTATTGCGTCATCACGTATTACGCCTCCTACGTAATCACGTGAATTGAAAACGAGGAAGAGATTTACAGCACAAGTCAAACGCGGGAACGAAGGTAAATGACGTTAATTGTTGACTGTCTTTTAATACTGTGTAATTGTTGAGTGTCTTTTAATACTGTGTAAGCATACATATTAACACATGTGCAATTAAACGTGTGCATTTACGGGGTGATTTCTCAGGCTTAAAAGCTCGCCTTTTATTAAAAAGGTAAATGCAAACTCTTTTCATTCTGAAGGGCACAAACCACGTTAGATTTCAGCCGTTAAACGCGCAAAAATGTCAGTACACCAGATAAATAAGCGCAACATATTATCAGTTGTATTGTATGCTTACAATACATATAGAAATGTGTTAATCGTTAACTAATATTATGGGATGGTGTTTTTCGACTCGCGCCTTGATTTAAACGATTGCATGTCTTGGTGGGTTTGCGTAGCTTATTATCAATATCTTTACACCTCTTTTTAAGACTTAATTTAAAAAGGTTTTCTTTTCTTCTTAATTAAGGCTTTGCTACAGGATACACCCTCCACAAGTTAAGGAAGTAAAAATAAAGGTGTATATTTCTGTTTTATTTAAACCTTTTAAGTTCGTATGCATAGCCCCATTTGGCTGTTTTAGTTTTTTTTTTTCTTTCTTCAGTAATATTTAATATCCTTAAAGAAAAACAACATATGCATTTTACTTTTTTTGTATCTCTTTAGTAATATTTTAGTGTAAAAGGATAACCAGTATTTAAACCTTTTATGTTACTTTATAAAGTTATTTTACACAATGTTGAAAAATTAATAAGAAAGCTACATATTTTGGCAGCTGCTGCTTTAATTTTCAATGAAATAAAAAAAGCTCTCCAAGAGAAAACCTCAATGAAGAAGAAACAGTTTGCACTATCTAAAAAGGAGAAACCCTCATTTATAAAGGTTTGCTGCAGATGACTTAACTGAAAATAAATGAATAGTTCCTATGTATATAATACATATTTATCTATTTGACTTATGCCTTTATTCCAGCAACTTGCAACATCTGAGGTACAATTTGTTACATTACTTTTGTTTTTTGCAGCACAGGCAGGTGAAGTGACTTCCTCAGGGTCACACAGTGGTGTCAGTACCAGGATTTGAACTGACAAGCTCCGGGTTTGCTGAAATATTACTGAAGAATGAAAAAAAACGAAAACGGGCAAATGGGTCTATGCATACAAATGTCCATCCATCCATTATCCAACCCGCTATATCCTAAATACAGGAGCCAATCCCTGCCAACACAGGGCACAAGGCAGGAAACAAACCCCGGGCAAGGTGCCAGCCCACCGCAGGGCGCACACACCCACACACCACGGACAATTTAGAATCGCCAATGCACCTAACCTGCATGTCTTTGGACTGTGGGATGAAACCGGAGTACCCAGAAGAAACCCAGACAGACACGGGGAGAACATTCAAACTCCACGCAGGGAAGCGAACCCGGGTCTCCTAACTGGCACCTTTCACTGCGCCACCATACCACCCGCATACAAAAAGGTTTAAATAAAACAGAAAAATATACCTTTATTTTTACTTCCTTAACTTGTGGAGCGTGTATCCTGTAGCAAAGCCCTAACTTTTTTCATGAAAGCCCCTTTCAGTCAATAAGACTTAAAAACAGGTGTAAAGCTAAACTTGCAGCACCAATCACAGGCCCGATTAGAAAGCGGGAAGCTGTGATTTGTCGTCTCCCTCCCATGTAACAATCACAGCCCGTGTTACAACGCACTATGTATGTATGTGTATATGTATATATGTGTATGTGTGTGTGTATGTATGTGTGTATATGTATGTGTATATATATGTTGATATGTGTGTGTATATATATATATATATGTATATATACAGTAATCCCTCCTCCATCGCGGGGGTTGCGTTCCAGAGTCACCCGCGAAATAAGAAAATCCGCGAAGCAGAAACCATATGTTTATATGGTTATTTTTATATTGTCATGCTTGGGTCACAGATTTGCGCAGAAACACAGGAGGTTGTAGAGAGACAGGAATGTTATTCAAACACTGCAAACAAACATTTGTCTCTTTTTCAAAAGTTTAAACTGTGCTCCATGACAAGACAGAGATGACAGTTCCATCTCACAATTAAAAGAATGCAAACATATCTTCCTCTTCAAAGGAGTGCGCGTCTTTAGCACAGAATGTCACATAGATAGAGAAAAGCAAACAAATCAATAGGGCTGTTTGGCTTTTAAGTATGTGAAGCACCGCGGCACAAAGCTGTTGAAGGCGGCAGCTCACACCCCCTCCGTCAGGAGCAGGGAGAGAGAGAGAGAGAGAGATAGAGAGAGACAGAGTTTGTTTTTCAATCAAAAATCAATACGTGCCCTTCGAGCTTTTAAGTATGCGAAGCACCGTGCAGCATGTCGCTTCAGGAAGCAGCTGCACAAAAGATAGCAACGTGAAGATAATCTTTCAGCATTTTTAGACGAGCGTCCGTATCGTCTAGGTATGCGAACAGCCCCCCTGCTCAATCCCCCTACGTCAGGATCAGAGAAGGTTACATAACCTCTTTAACACACCTACTTCTCCGCTGCGAAGCGCGGGTATTTTGCTAGTATATATATATACAGTGGTGTGAAAAACTATTTGCCCCCTTCCTGATTTCTTATTCTTTTGCATGTTTGCCACACAAAATGTTTCTGATCATCAAACACATTTAACCATTAGTCAAATATAACACAAGTAAACACAAAATGCAGTTTGTAAATGGTGGTTTTTATTATTTAGGGAGAAAAAAAAATCCAAACCTACATGGCCCTGTGTGAAAAAGTAATTGCCCCCTGAACCTAATAACTGGTTGGGCCACCCTTAGCAGCAATAACTGCAATCAAGCGTTTGCGATAACTTGCAATGAGTCTTTTACAGCGCTCTGGAGGAATTTTGGCCCACTCATCTTTGCAAAATTGTTGTAATTCAGCTTTATTTGAGGGTTTTCTAGCATGAACCGCCTTTTTAAGGTCATGCCATAGCATCTCAATTGGATTCAGGTCAGGACTTTGACTAGGCCACTCCAAAGTCTTCATTTTGTTTTTCTTCAGCCATTCAGAGGTGGATTTGCTGGTGTGTTTTGGGTCATTGTCCTGTTGCAGCACCCAAGATCGCTTCAGCTTGAGTTGACGAACAGATGGCCGGACATTCTCCTTCAGGATTTTTTGGTAGACAGTAGAATTCATGGTTCCATCTATCACAGCAAGCCTTCCAGGTCCTGAAGCAGCAAAACAACCCCAGACCATCACACTACCACCACCATATTTTACTGTTGGTATGATGTTCTTTTTCTGAAATGCTGTGTTCCTTTTACGCCAGATGTAACGGGACATTTGCCTTCCAAAAAGTTCAACTTTTGTCTCATCAGTCCACAAGGTATTTTCCCAAAAGTCTTGGCAATCATTGAGATGTTTCTTAGCAAAATTGAGACGAGCCCTAATGTTCTTTTTGATTAACAGTGGTTTGCGTCTTGGAAATCTGCCATGCAGGCCGTTTTTGCCCAGTCTCTTTCTTATGGTGGAGTCGTGAACACTGACCTTAATTGAGGCAAGTGAGGCCTGCAGTTCTTTAGACGTTGTCCTGGGGTCTTTTGTGACCTCTCGGATGAGTCGTCTCTGCGCTCTTGGGGTAATTTTGGTCGGCCGGCCACTCCTGGGAAGGTTCACCACTGTTCCATGTTTTTGCCATTTGTGGATAATGGCTTTCACTGTGGTTCGCTGGAGTCGCAAAGCTTTAGAAATGGCTTTATAACCTTTACCAGACTGATAGATCTCAATTACTTCTGTTTTCATTTGTTCCTGAATTTCTTTGGATCTTGGCATGATATCTAGCTTTTGAGGTGCTTTTGGTCTACTTCTCTGTGTCAGGCAGCTCCTATTTAAGTGATTTCTTGATTGAAACAGGTGTGGCAGTAATCAGGCCTGGGGGTGGCTACGGAAATTGAACTCAGGTGTGATACACCACAGTTAGGTTATTTTTTAACAAGGGGGCAATTACTTTTTCACACAGGGCCGTGTAGGTTTGGATTTTTTTTCTCCCTAAATAATAAAAACCATCATTTAAAAACTGCATTTTGTGTTTACTTGTGTTATATTTGACTAATGGTTAAATGTGTTTGATGATCAGAAACATTTTGTGTGACAAACATGCAAAAGAATAAGAAATCAGGAAGGGGGCAAATAGTTTTTCACACCACTGTATATATATATATATGGTTCTGGTATAGTTATTCTTTTGGGTTTGGTGCAATTGACTTTCTTTTTATATATATTGTGGAAGATGACCCAGACACAGACAGGCGGACACGTTCAACTCACCCACAACACGTTTTATTTACACAATCCATTATTTACAGCAGTGTACACTAACCCTGAAAGTCCCCAAAGTCCAGGCCAACTCAAATGCCTTCTCTGTCTTCAGGCCACCTCCTTGCCTCCTCCCAGACCTCGTCCTTCTTCCACCTGACTCAAGCCCCCGAATGGAGGGAGGCGGCCCCTTTTATTCACACCCGGATGTGCTCCAGGTGTCTTCCAATGAGCTTCTGCTGGCACTCCCCAGTGTGGCGGAAGTACCAGCTCTGCACCCGGAAGCACTCCAGATGTCCCCGATCCTCTTCCCTCCAGCACTTCCGGATGTGGCAGAACTGCTGAGGTCCAGAACTCCCAAGGCATTGGGGCGCCCCCTGGCGGTGACCATGGGCCCCTATGGGGTGGAGCTTCAAAGGTTCCCATAGCCGCCAGGGAGGTCGCTCCCACGTGGTCTGGGGGAGGCGTAAGCCCTACTCCGGTCATCGGGTTGCCCCCCCAGCCACCTGCGACACTGCCCCACCGCCAGCGAAGACCTGTCGGGCAGAGCGGCTCGTCCTGTGAGGGCAGCTCATTCCCGAAGTGGGTCCTACTCCTGAAGCTCCATGGTCCGGTCCTGCAAAATAAAGCGCAGAAACAGGGGCGGAGACGCTGCATGGACACCACCATGGAGCGTCCTGTCGTGCCTCGTACAGGCAGTGCTCCCCCCCCTACCGGCACCCCATCCGAGGTCTCCGTGCCCCTTTGGTTGGAGCTACTTGTACCCCCATAGCCTCAGCCTGCTGTGAAAGTGCTCCTTCGCCAGTGTAGAGCCGTCCGGCAAAGCAACCGTCCCGCGAGGGTAGGTCCCGAACGAAGCGGGTCCTACTGCGCGTCCAGGGTCCGGTCCTGCAACCAAGACACAAACAGGGGCAGAGACGTTGCCTGGACACCACCACCTGGTGTCCCTCTGTGCTGCGCACTGGCAGCACTCCCCCCATGACCGGCACCCCGGGACTTGCCTCTTCGGCATCCCCTCTGCAGGTTCCGTGCCCGTCTGATCGGAACAACAAATGGGTCCGCTTGCACTTCCGTCACCTCCGCCAACTCTAGGGCTTCCCTCTGCCTCTGCAGATGGTGGGCATTCTCTGGATGTGAGCTTCCTGCCTCACGTCCTCCCTTACCGGAGGAACTGGCTCTCTTCCCTCGATTCCGCCTTTTCCTCTGGGACACTGTGATGGTTTGGGTCTGCCTATGGCAAAGGCACAGATCCTGTTCCGTCTGCGTCCAAGGCCGGCTGCCAGTGAGCAGGGAACTCACCTCCCGGACGTCGTCCCGGGTGCCTTCAGCGGCAGCACACTCATAGGAGCCTGCTGCACTCTTGTAACGCCCGTCACTGACTTTCTGCACCAGGTGAGAACACTCCTTCTGTGGTCCAGTGGCGGTCTGTGGGTCAGCTCTGTCTCCCGGGTCTGTGTAAACTCCGCTCCCGGGACACATGTGTGAGTGCACCTGCTGCTCCGGGCCATCCACAAAATTATTTTTTAATGGGGTTCCCCACCTTGGAACATGCAGATTGCCCCACATTGGGTGCCATTGTGGAAGATGACCCGGACACAGACAGGCAGACACGTTCAACTCACCCACAACATGTTTATTTACACAATCCATTATTTACAATAGTGCTCACTAACCCCAAAAGTCCCCAAAATCCGGGCCAACTCAAATGCCTTCTCTCTCTTCAGGCCGCCTCCTTGCCTCCTCCCAGACCTTGTCCTTCTTCCACCCGACTCAAGCCCCCGAATGGAGGGAGGCGGCCCCTTTTATCCTGTATAGCTCTGTACCTGTGGTCCCCATAGCCGCCAGGGCGGTCACCCCCACGTGGTCTGGGGGAGGCGTAAGCCCTCCTCCAGTCCTCCAGGGCATCTTAGCCAGGTCGCCCCCCCAGCCACCCGCGACAATATATACACACTTTGTTTTTCTTGTAAATATTTTTCTGTATTTTTTTCCCTTTTAAAAAGCTTCCTAAGTCAGTTACAACAAATGAAGACTGTCTGTATTTGTGCGTGTGTGTTGTTTTTGTATAGAGGATTACTGGAGTGCACTGTACCTGCTGTAAATACACCCTAATGTGTTTTTTTTTGTCCTTTTATTCCATTTACATTTTGTTGGAGTGTCATTGCTGAAAGACTGTGAATCAAATCCCACCTGACACTGCTGTTGTACAGAACTCTTTGTCTCTTCTCTCCTCTTATCTGGATCGGCACATGATCTATCAGATGCCCTGAGTGCAGGTTGGGGCCACTTTCCCACCACATGGGATATCACAGAGCCCTGTGCTCGGTGGGATAGGCTCCAGCACCCCCGTGACCCTGTTAAGTGGACTAGAAAATGACTGACTGATTGACTGACTCTTGCTATCTTAATATTTTTTGAATGGAACAGAAGAAGCCAAACTGCTCTCCTAGATATTCATGGGTTTACTAGATCATACAAGAACTATTGCACACTGCTGTTTATCATATTGTTGGTTACTGGTTCTGTGTTTAGTTCACATGCTAGTTTGTGATGAAACTTTGATTTTTGCCTTTACAATTGATATATTTCTCTTATTGTATTTAAGGATTTATTACCCTACTTTTTCTGTGTATTCTGTTCACCCATATTGCTTTTGAAGGCTTTTACCTGTGTCCATATTTAAGATTTTGCTTTTCTTAATGGCAGTAAAAAGACTGCATTGAATGCATCTACTTCTTTCTGTTTGTTGTCTTTTTAGCCATATTCACTGTTTTTATTTGCTTCATATTTTCATAACCAGCTGCTAATTAAACTTGAGATGCAAATAGCAAAGGAATCAACAGTTCACCATGTAACTCTTTCCCATTTATGTCTGAGTGTGTTCATCATGAAATATGTTTTTTTTAATAACATATTTAATAAGAAATAGACAAGAAAAATGAGGGGCTGAAAATGACAAATCTGCTCCAGCCACAAATCATTTTAATGGTATTCTCAGACAAAAAAAAAACGAAAAAACCTGTACGAATGACCTGACGTGGCAGAATGAAACGCCAACAATCCATTAAATTAAAAAAGTTCTGTTATCAGCAAGAATTGGCTCTAATTACACAATTGGGTTGAAACAAACAAAAAAAAAAACTGCCTTGAAGGGGGTGCATTTCAGGCCTGTGTGTGCAACAATCCAGTGTCTAAGTAAGATTTAAAATTTCTGAATTCTGAAAAAATGAATCCAATAATGCAAATAAGATAAATTACTTTGAAATGTGCAAAGGAAGCTCAGGATTAGCAACTTAATAATTTGTAGATAACATGTTCAGGTTCAAACTTCTCCTGGTTCCTAGCGCAGGGTATTGTCACCAGTTCATTTATTTATAGTTAGAAGGGAATCCTGGTGTAGTCAGCAGGATACCATAAATGTTTACTTTAAAGTGGATGGCATGCACACTGTTTAAATAGCTTCCAGTGTTCTGCACTGGGAAATGCAAAGAAAATGAATGGGAATGACCAGGGGCCTCATGTATAAATGGTGTGTATGCACAAAAATGTTGCGTAAGAACATTTCCACGTTCAAATCGTGATTTATAAAACCTAAACTTGGCGTAAAGCCACGCACATTTCCACAATAGCCATACCCTGTCGTATGCAAGTTCTCCGCTCGGTTTTGCACACTGGCGGCACCCAGCGTCAAAGCAGTGCTACTGTTCCTGTGTGGTTATCCTTTCTTTTTCAGATCCACATACCTGACACGGCTTTATAAATACACTGAAATTAACTGCATATTGTTTATTAGTTTAATGCATCTGATCGTAATTAACCTATAACAATATAATGGTCCACAGAATGTTCAAACTATTCCAAATACCATAACTGCTTTAGCGTTGTTACTCTCACTGCACCTTCTTCTTCTTTCAGCTGCTCCCATCAGGGTTTGCCACATTGGATCATCTTTTTCCATATTACTCTCACTGCACCACTCAAAGTATTTATATACTGTGTCTGAGTGTGAATCACAGCTCTACAGCAGCTGATCGAAAAGAGAATTATCGGTATACAGCATCAAGCACACGCTGCCTCAGCCATTTGCTATTTGAACTGCTCTCATCCGACAAACACTTCAGAGTCTTTCCTGTACTGACCTTGCGGTTCACAAACAGTTTCATCCCAAGAACTATAAATACATTCAATCAGTCTCAATCAAGTGCTCCTTGTAGAACTGTCTGTACTTATAAGTACAATCACCTCACTGTAAACTTGCGATACAGTTATAATATTGCACAACCTGAGCCAATTTATAAAGCGCGTATTTACAGTACATATGATAACAATATCATTTTTAAGATGAAATGCAGCAAAATATGTTTATTATTATACAGATAAAACTTTAACTTTAACTACACGGTGGTGCAGCGTTAGCGAAGAGCTGGATCTTTGTTCACGGATTGTTCCTGCCTCGCACTGTATTCTTGCTGTGGCTGGCACGACACTGGAAGGATAGATGGATAGAATAATTAAACATTACGAAGATATTTCAATGTTCCTTAAATGTTTTGAAGAATCGGCGTTCTAAGCTTACATATGGCTTAATGTCTATTACAGAGCTGATTGTGTGGCGATTGGATATTTGGAGAAAGAAAAGTAGGGACAGGAATTGGAGGTTAGTACGTTTGAAAAAGACAGTACTGCTGTAATAAAGTATTTCATCGAAGGTCGCGCATGGTGCAGCAAGCATCTTGCGCGAGACATGAACAATCACTGCGCCACCATGTTCCCATGTTTAATAAACATGCTTTAACTCTTATCATCATGAAAATATCACGGATACTTCTCAGTATTTTAATTATTCAGAGAGCTGTAATATTACGAATATAATGGATTCTGTTTCCTGTCGGAGCACATAGAAGATCAAATACAAAACAAAGCATTTAACGTGCTACTTTAGTTACGATTGGACTTGAGAAACTAGTAAATTAAACGCTTTTAAGATTAAGTTTATGATGTTCTACTTTAATGATAAAATAAATTACGTGATTAAAGTGGAAATTTCAAGATTAAAGTTGACATTTTGTGCTTTTTCACACTGTGCGCCTTTTTTTTTTCTCTGTACCCTAATAAGCTTTCATATGACACTTAGACAGTGGGCTACGGTTCGCCTTTTCACGCCGACTTTGATATGTGACAACTTCTTTTTTATTTCGGGCACTGTGTGACTTTGTGAACTTGAGCTTTTGATTTTCTCTGACACGCTATGTCACTCAATCAACTTCCTTTTGTTGTTTATACCACTGTTTAAACCAAAAAATAGTATGTTTTTCCTTGCCTCCACTTGGTATTCGCTGAAATTCTTCTATTTTCCCTCATACTTTTGCCATTGTCTTTTCACAGAAGGCTTAGCTTAAGGGCTATTTATATTGATGGGCATATTCAAAGAGACGTAATTCTGGGAGGAGTTGGGGCGGGACAACAGGCGCGTGCACGTGCATTCATTTTCACGCTGACCGGGATTTATGTAGCGGAAGAATGTGGAAGCTGGCGTTCGCACAGATTTATGCATCTGGATTTTTTTGTGCGTAAGCACATTTCCGCTTTTGTGCTTACATCATGTTATAGTGTGAATTCTACGCACGGCGTTATGCATGAGGCCCCAGGAGAGAAAATGTTAAACAAGTCAGAAAGCGGTAATCAGGAATCAAATTCATATTTTGTCTAATAAAAAATTGTAAGCCAAGAATCAAAGTATCAAACAAAAGCCGAATGTCAGGAACTGGGAAGTCTAAACAGCACTACTCCACACTCACAAGAAGGTTTTGGTTTAGTTCATCCATAAACTCAGATGTTGATGGATATAACGCACTGATATTTTTAGCGCTGCTCAACCTCTTGAACAGTGCTCCGACAACAACAGCACAAAATGGTGGTCTCTTGAGAGCTAAGGGCTAAAAAATATGAAACATCCGGAATCATGACACAAAGCAATGGAGTGGAAATATATTTTACTGTGAAAAAAAAGAGCAGGGACCTCTTAATTTTCCTTTAAATGTTAACTATTCATGTATTTGTTGACAACCTAGAAACAAATGAAAATACACATTCTACTTTAAGTACTTAAGAAAGCAAAACAATGGCCAATGTTCAAACACTTCTAATTTTGTGTTAATTTTCCTTTAGTTTTTGGTCATTGAACATCTCCAACTTCTTAGAGCCACAAAATTATAATATTCCTTATTTTAAATCTGCTAAATGAATTGTTCTACATCGTTAGTCAATTGTTTTGGTAGATTTGCCACTTTAATTAAGTCTTGCTTGCGCAGAGTCATATAAATAAGCAAATTAAAATTTGATAAGCTGCCTCTTCTGAAATGAATGTATGGAATCCAGTGGCAAAGCATAAAGACAGAAGAATGTAATTATAAAATATTAAACATTAAAGCCATTAGCTTTTCAGCTATTCCCCCTGCTGCTATTGTAATATTTACATAAGCCAATAAACTTTCTGAAATCTTCAACTTCTCCTCAAATGTTGCAAGGCAAACTTAATGCTGTGAAGATTTTCTGAGTGGATGTTATACCTTAAGTTGTCCTCCTATCACTACTGGACATTTGAAGACAAATTATATATGAAATATACAACCTTCATATTGTGGTAGAGTGCAGGTGAAGCATACTGTTCATTTTTTTTAATTATAAATAATATTTACAATATGTTTAGGAAGGGATCCCTGGTAGTTGACATGAGATGTTGACTATGAATTGTAGGTGGACTCTAGTGTTCTGCAAGTCAGGTCTGTGAAGGAAGTCAAAATATCATTGATTACAATATAAACCATAATTTTTAGGTTTGGCTACATTCTGTTTTTGAAGACACATATTGCTTGAGTTTACGGATTTGTCATTGGCATCGAAAGAGTCAGCAGCAGAGCACTGCAGTGATGCTTTCGTTAAATGAAACATTAAAGTTTGACACATTGGAGGTGCCTAGTCATTGATGCACAATGGAGTAGAGGTTTTCAACTGGAGTAGCCTAGGAGACAGGCACAGCAAAATAAAATTAAAAAATCAATAGTGCAACCTGACTCTAACTTCAGGCTTTGAATATATTGCTAAAGTACTGATTTAATTTAAAGTCAAAATATCAGTGTCTCCCAAATGGGTTTGCTTTTGAATTTGCTTTAAAACTCAACAAATATCATCCTTCTTTGATTACTATGAGGATTAACGTCTTTCATTGTTTGCCTGCACCCTCTGTTGTCAGGTTGTGCTTTAAACACATAATTGTGTAAGGGATTTCTTGGACTGGGTTACTGACCAATCAAGACATTAGCAGAGGAGAGACTTCTGGTTCAACCCTGGAAGTTAAACCTTAAAACAGGTTTTTTGCACTTAGAAGGGGGCAAGTCCGCAACAGCAACAGTTCAGCAAGAGATTCTCCTGTTTCGTGCACCTGTCATTTCCATCGTCATCACAGCTTTATCCAGTTCTTATAATTCATCATTTGTCAACAGAAGAAAAGGAAGCCTAGCCAGGCTAAAGAAAGTGAAGTTACATAATTCAGGCAATTTACACCTCTACTGTTTTCTACAGTTAATCATTTCACTTGGAACAATTCAAATCTTTCATTGGATCTTGCTTTAATATTCATCTTATATCTATTATAATTGTCTGTTATCTTAATTATGTACACAATATTGTATAGTTTAGGGGATGTATGTTTGAGGGGTTAAACTGCAGCAAGGAGGTTTGGAGAGCTTTTACATATTATTGCAATTGTTTTTTGTGCTTGACTATAATATATGTTTATGTATATATATATATATATATATATATATATATATATATATATATATATATATATATATATATATATATATATATATCCATCCATCCATTGTCCAACCCGTTGAATCCGAACACAGGATACGGGGGTCTGCTGGAGCCAATTCCAGCCAACACAGGGCACAAGGCATGAACCAATCCTGGGCAGGGTGCCAACCCACCGCAGATATATATATATATATATATATATACTGTATAGTACCTTATATTTGGATGATTATGTACCAGGTAACGCTTGTGGTTGCTGAGCCAGTCAGCACACATCAGCCACATCCTCTCAGTTGCGATAAGCAGATCATAGACATGTTATATAAAACTTGCCAAATAATACAGATACAAATACAATACACCCTCAGACGCTGATGTCCAAGGTTCGATCCCTGCAATGGGAAGAAAATGTGTGTACGCCTGATGAGCCCCAAATAAGACGAAGCATGTGTCATGTACTCATTGTATTATTTGGCAGGTACTATATTATGTATATATACTAGCCATCCCCGGCGTCTCCGCCCATGCATTAATGAAACGGGACAGTGAGGAGGGCCCTGCCCCGGCTCCCTACTCTTGACGTTATGCTTCCCTCAGCCTGCAGCCTCTGTCTTGGATTAGTGTGAATATATCACTCCTGCAAGCAAACTATGAGTCTTAGTGTGATGAGAGAAGTCGCAAAATCAACTGGAATGTTCAAGCAAATTATAGAACAAAACCTGACCTAAATCCGTTATGTAGTTCTGTTGTGAAAGCGGACAGACATACAGACAGACTGACGTTGGATTTTATATATAGAGTGTGGAATAAAGCGCTCTATAGCACCCCTTGAACCCACCAAACAGACGTCCAGGACACACTTGTAAAGGCACCAAGAATACTTTCTTTAATATTCTTCTATAAAGTGCACAAAGCACCGCACACTCCAAAATTCTTCCAATAATACAATGAACAATAATCAATAACAATAATAATAATAAATCACACAATCCTCCAACACCCAGCAGCTCCATCACACTCCCACTCAACTCTGGCTCAGTCTGTTGGGGTTTCCCACAGTCCTTTTAAAGTCCATGACCTGGAAGTATTTCTTCTCCGGGTAAACACCACATCTTCTTTCATCAAGTGTCCCGGAAGTACTGCGGGCTTCCGTCCGCGTGACCCCGAAGTACTTCCGGGTTAGCGTAACCGTAATAGTCCCCGGGTTCTTGGTGAGCTCCTCCTGGCGGTACCCACGGCACCCAACAGGAATGAAGAAATGGACTCCATGTCCCATGCTGCCCTGCGGGAACCTGAGGAACCCTTTCCATCCTGGGGAGCTGCCCTCTACTGTCCCGAGGAATGTAATGCCCTGAAAAGGCTGCTTTTTCCTGATGAGGGACGTCCAGGCCAGGCTGAAACGCCTGCCGTCCATCACAAGAGATATATGGAACCAAAAGTCTGTGATACGGTTTGCATATTTGTAGCATATTTTTTTTTTACAGTATTTCACCCAGGAAAGACCCAGGACGCCAACTCACAATCTCCTTAGTGCAAGACAGCTGTGTGACTTGTCAACTGCTAACACACAACTCAATGGCTACTGTTCTTAGCGAAACAGATGTATATGTTTTTTTTTATGTATTCACATTAAATAGGTTGTATTGACACAAGAGTATCATTGTTGTGTTCTCATAATGTAGACAAAAAAATGATATATAGATGTTCACTATATGATGTATGGTTTTCAGAAAAAATAATCGTTGCATGAAAACTTTGCATGATTTAGTATTTGATTGTATGTTCGAGGGCTAAAGTAGGAGAAACAAGCTGTATGACCCAAATGTTAAAAAGTCAAACACATAATCTGTGGTTGGCGCTATTGACTCTCTACATGCTACCCTTTATGAACTGATTGATGACACTCCACATATTCATTCCTGGCTTGCTAAAAAATTCTCTCTAGTTGACTTCTCATTTCACAAACATTCTGGTTGGTGTTGTGCACTGAAAACATGATGATACAGCATTCTCTGTGGACGCATTAACCAGGAATCATGGTCAGTGTTTGGCCTGCTTATGATTGCAAGGATTAACAAAAGTCAAGCTTTTAGTTACAGGGCCCTGAGGCTGTGGAATAGTCTGATATCATAAGAGATGCCTCCTCTGACTAAGTTTTTAAATCCAGACTAAAGACTTCCTACTTCAGTTTAGCATACCATCACCTAAAGCTGCCGATTAGTTGTGCATATGGCATCTCTGTTTGTTAGTCATTAGTACTAAAATATAAGTAGTACAAAATTTATAAAATGTTACTAACCCTCCCCTATTCCATTTCTCTTCTTGGTATTCTCAAAGATCTGGTTGCCTAGTAGGCAGTCATCAGTTCCTGGTCCTTTGGAACTTTGGACAGGCCTTCCTGAACTAGGCGTCCATAGAGAATGCAGTATCACCATGTGTTCATTGCACAGCCCCAGAGTGTTTGTCAAATGAGAAGTAAACTAGACAGAATTTTTTAGCAAGATCATATGATGGACATAAAATGTAACTCCTTTGCTGAGTTTAAAAGGCTGCTGTCAAGAACACCCACCGAACCTGCATGAGAAACCTTTACTCAAAGCAATACTTCTTCTTCTTCTTTCGGTTGCTCCTGTTAGGGGTTGCCACAGTGGATCATCTTCTTCCATACCTTTCTGTCCTCTGCATCTTGCTCTGTTACACCCATCACCTGCATGTCCTCTCTCACCACATCCATCTACCTTCTCTTAGGCCTTCCTCTTTTCCTCTTCCCTGGCAGCTCTATCCTTAGCATCCTTCTCCCAATATACTCAGCATCTCTCCTCTGCACATGTCCAAACCAACGCAATCTCACCTCTCTGACTTTTTCTCCCAACCAGCTAACCCTCTAATGTACTCATTTCTAATCCTATCCATCCTCGTCACACCCAGTGCAAATCTTAGCATCCTTAACTCTGCTACCTCCAGCTCTGTCTCCTGCTTTCTGGTCAGTGCAACCATCTCCAACCCATATAACATAGCTGGTCTCACTACTGTCCTGTAGACCTTCCCATTCACTCTTGCTGATACCCATCTGTCACAAATTACTCCTGACGCTCTTCTCCACCCAATCCACCCTGCCTGAACTCTCTTTATCACCTCTCTTCCACAATTTAAACTCATCCACCTTCGCCAACTCTACTCCCTGCATCCTCACCATTCCACTGACCTCCCTCTCATTTATGCACATGTATTCTGTCTTGTTCCTACTGACCTTCATTCCTCTCCTCTCTAGAACATATCTCCACCTCTCCAGGGTCTCCTCAACCTGCTCCCTACTCTCGCTACAGATCACAATGTCACCAGCAAACATCATAGTCCACGGGGACTCCTGTCTAATCTCGTCTGACAACCTGTCCATCATCATTGCAAATAAGAAAGGGCTCAGAGCCGATCCCTGATGTAATCCCACCTCCATCTTGAACGCATCCATCACTCCTACTGCAGACCTCACCACTTAAACCTTTGAATTCATTTAGTAAATAAATTAAATAAAAACTCAAATTTGCAAATTCAAAATAGAGAATACAAAATCTATCGAATTAATAATAAATGAATTAACAAAGCAAATGAATAAAGAATAAACAATAATGAAAATTCTTAAGATAAAAAAAATAAAAGAACTTTAAAAAGAAAGTAACAAAATGAAATAGAATTTTAATAATTAAAAAGTTACAGGGATTACTTCAAACCAAAATTTCTAAGAGCCAAGCACAAAACCCTAATCCAAGAGTCAAAAGACTTAAAAAAAAGAAAAGCACAAAGGAAAGCCAAAGAACATTGGTGCCCTAAAGCTGATGTCACATTACATGACCTCTAGTCGTGGGGAATAGCAGATTTACTGACCATCGTTGCCTAGTTCGTTGCTGGACCATGTACTGTATATTTAAACAACTGAAAGCTGTTGTCTATGTCATGTTTATCACCTGAGCTGAGGACCATTGAGAAAAGTTGTTTCTTACTTCTTTTTTATGACAGCCATTAGTGTTTCTGCTGACAGATCCAGCACTGTTCAAAGGGTTAACAGTGATGGCAAGTTTTTTTTTTTTTTCTATTTTCCATTCACTCATGGTATGTAAAACTTGAGACATTAAATAGAAGAGCCTCTCTTCTGTTTGTGAGGTCCAAAACACCCATGGTGTTAATTCCTCATTGCTGCATTCTGTGCTTTGTACTTCCGGATGACCATTCATTGGTTGTCAGCTTGCATGCACTCAAAGCCCACCTCTACAACTAAAGACAAAGTCAGACATGTTTGATTTTATAGGAGCGAGTACAGACTAGTTGGAGTGAGTCACAGAGTCCTTCACATAAAGGTTACTGTCTTTACGGATGTGAGCCACCAACTGCCTGTGACTCACTAAGATTATGTCAATGAAGGCCCGACTGAAAATCATTGGAGTAGTGGCTTAATGTGACTTAGCATTAAGCAATCTAATATCACATCTGTTATGTCTCTGCCAGGATTCCTCCTCTAGTAGGGTTCAAAACCTTGTCTCTGTTAATATTGTTATTTACTTAGTTTCTTTGCAGTTGTGTAGCCTTTGTTATGTGCCTTGTGTGTTATGGGTGGTTCCCCAAGAGGTGGGACCACCTGCCCATCGCAGCTTAGAACTGCTCTCAGCCTTATAAAGGAGAGGGTTTCCCACATTTCCTGGCAGTTCTTTCAAATGCACTATGGAGTGCTGAGTGTTTCTTGAGATTTTACTGTGTCTTATGCTTATTAAGATTTTTTGGATTTTTGACCATTTTGCTCTTTTTTTTTGCCTTGCCTTGGATTTCATATTAGAACTTTGTTCTCATTGGGCTGCTGTTATTGTTTCAGGCAATTCCTTTTGCCTTTTTGTGCTCTACGGAGCATCATTTTATTTCAGAACATTTTCATTAAGGATAAATCTTTCATTTTATAAAGCTTCTTCGTGGCCCTCAGTGTTACTAGCCAGGGTTTTTTGATGGAATTTCCCCACCTTTTGGGCATTGTTGGTACTGTTAGAAACGTATGTGCTTTAGGACTCTTGAGCGGCAAAATAACAGCAAAATGTTTATGGCAACAGGTGACCTAAATAGCCTTTATGTAACTGGACTTCAGCACTTGAGAACTGTGAATTAATCTGAAGTTTCACCCTTCTGAAAAGGACCAGGAGAAAAACAAAACAAACAAAAAAAAAACATAAAGCATAATGTAAAAGGAACAAAGGCAAGGGGGTCCCAGAAAACAACCACACAAAGAAAAGCTTAAACATGGGCAGAGTATGAATAAAGTCCTAACAGTATGTATACGCTGTGGAAGTATACATTTGAATGGAAAAGCGCAGAGCTCTCATGTTAACTGTCCTTATAGTCAGCCAGTGGGACTCCTGGACATGACCTCTGCTTGGTCCTGTTATATTTCATTACATGCTTGCACCTTTTTTGATTATTTTTATGAAATTGTAAATTAGTAGAACTGAAATATTATGGAAACTGTAGAAAGACTCTAATGCATGAAGTGTATTCATTTAACTACAATGAAATATGAAGACCCACATCCAGAAGATGGATATACAGGCTCTCTTGGACATTTGTCTCCATTAGACTGACAGAGATTAACTGTGATTAAAATAATTGATATTCTGGGTCAGTTACAGTGTTTTCTGATGCCTTGTAAGAACTGCTCTGCAAACAGCATACAAAATGTAATATGGTTCCTTGTAGCTCAATTTGATTTTTCTAAGCTACAGAAGATAATGCAATTGTGACATCTGCAACCTTCATGGTGACATTGTTTTTTTGTTTCTTTTTTTGATTTGTTTGTATCCACTATATTTATTTTGCAATCACTTGTATTAATTTATTTTTTAACTGAGTCTGAGAACTAACAGCAATCTGTGAATGTTGCTATCGGGCTAGGCTTGTAGCCCACAATTCCATGAATAAATACATCAGAAAAGGTGGCGAGCAATTCCCTTCCTGTTTCACAGGCAGCTTGCTGCTAAATTGAAAAATGAACACAGTCTTTTTTCTTATTGCTGAGGCATGAGATTAGCCACCGTCTGATGATTCGTGGCCTTACTTTCAAAGTCACTAACATAGGCCTTCATATCAATCCGAGATTTTAAATCCTTTTTGCTTTGCCGCTCACTATGATAACAGCAAACTTAATACTTATACAGTTTTAATTAAATTAAACTCAGAGTAGCTGTGTCCCGGATGTTTTTGCAACTCCTAACCTATCCTTCCTATATAGCAAAACACTCAATAAGAAGCTAAAAAAAAAGCATTGATTTGGACAAATCTCACTGGTATTATTAACGAGTGTATGGGACAGCCCTTTACACACATAAAAACATAAAAGGGGCAAAAAGCTGCAGTCAGATGTTTTACAAAACTCAACCTCACATTTTCTGATATCAATACACTGCAATTACCAGGAATTTCAAAAGTGTGCTTAAGCCGATGTCCTATTACACAACTTTTTGCCATGGGGTACGTTAGATTTGCTAATTGCAGTTGCCGATCTTGTCGTTGCACCATAATCTGATAATCACAGCCCAGGTCACATTTACTGACCAAGCACAGATCTTCCAGTGCAGTTGTGCTTGGTCCCCAGAGCTGGCACTGTACAAAGGGTAATAGCTGCTCACAATTCTGCAGCAATTTCCACCCCTTAAATTATTTTTATCATTCTGTTATGGTATGTAAAATATGAGACATCAGACAGACGAACTTCTCTTCTGTTTGTGAGGTTCACAACCCCTGTGCTGGCTGAGACAGCCAGTGCTGTACCAACATTGTGTGAAGGGTTAAAAGATGTGGTGTATTCAGCCAGAGGTCTCGGCCTTTATTTCTTTTATCCATTCTGTTTTGTAACATAAATATCATAATAATTCTTTACAATTCTACAGTGTAATGATTACATCTTGTCTGAAGTAGTGACCTGAGTTTGCCTCGAAAGCTTGCATATTGTAACCTTTTTAGTTAGTCAATAAAAGGTGTAATTTTGCTTGACTTCTCACTACATTCATAATGGCTAACATGGTACAACACCTTAGTACTACAATTCTATGGTGATTTTCTCACTATACAAAGTGCGTCAGTGAGTGGAGAGCCACTTCAACTACCACTAATGTGTAGCATCCACCTGGATGATGCAATGGCAACAATTTTTGCAGCAGTATGCTCACCTCACATTAGCTATTAGGTCGTGAAGTGGTGAGAGAGAGACAGCCAGCTACAGAACAGAGGATGACTAGGGGGCCATAATGACTAAACTATGGTGTGCAGTATATCCTGGACATCAGGACACACCCTACTCTTTCCGAATGATGCCCAGGGATCTTTATGACCACAGAGAGTCAGGACCTTGGTTTTACATCTCATCTGAAGGACAGCGCTATTATTATAGCACAGTTTCCCCACCACTGACCTGGTGCATTGGGATCCACATTCAGACCACAAGGTAAGCACTTCCTGGTGGCCTTACCAACACCATTTCTAGCAGCAACCCAAACTTTTCCTAGATGGTCTCCCATCCAAGTACTGTCCGGGCCCGAACATGCTGTTCTGAAGTGAATGTGGTATGGTTGTAAACATGAGACATGAGACAAGTTTCTGTTATATTTGTGAGGTTCAAAACATGTGTGTTCCTTATTCTTCTTCTCTGCATTCTATGCCTTACACTGAGCATTCATTTTCACAGACTGGTTGATTTCAGTCATTGGGTATGACACAATAGACGATTGTCTTCATGGGAGCACACAGCCAACGGCCACCAACTGGTTAAGATTATCTACAAATGAAAATTGCTGGAATAGTCATCTAATGTGACATAGCCGTTATTCAGCACTGGCAGCAACAGCCAGTTTTGTCTGAGTAAGTAATTTTAAGTACTGATCCTTTGTCTGCTAGTCTTGCTTCAGTCTGTTTTGGTGTTTCACTTGCTCTGGCACTGTCCTTAAAACACTCTGTGGTAAAAAGGAAAAAAAAATCTACCCACATAGTCAAAATTTTGGGTTCAAAAGTAGTCGACATGTGCAAAGAATTTTATTTGTATTGGTTCAAGTGTGTATAATTGTATAAAGAAAACACACACACACATTGAGCTTTATCTATTAGATGCTAGGTCACTTACTCAGAACGTCCGAACTGCCACATGTAGTTCAGAGGCTGATTGAGTTTACAGTCAGATCGATAAATTTTGAGAAATTTTGTGTTGTAAGGTGAACTGGAGAATTTGGGTCAGTTATGAAAATGATGGAGCTACACTCCATACAAACCAAAGAGGAAACCTTTTTAGATCGGTGATGAGAGTATTTAGCCAATGTGCCTTCATCGGCAAAGGGGAAGGTGTGCTAAGGTGAGAACGAAGCAGCATTGTCTCAAAGAGGAAAGCCCAGGTAATTTCTATGGAAATACTTTACAGTCTTTACAGTTCTTATAAAAAGTATTCATCCCTTGGAAGTTTTCATATTTTAATATTATACAACAATAAGCACAATGAATTTAATTTGCCATTTTTAATAGTGATCAAGAGATAAATACTATTTAATATCAAAGTGAAAACATATCTGCAAAGTGATCTAAATTAATTACAGATATAAAACACAAAATAATTGATCTTCATGTCAGTATTTAGTAGTAGCACCTGTGGCAGCTGTGACGGTCTTGTTTTTGTGTGCACAGGTCTCTATCCCGTTTGCACATCTGGACACTGCAGTTTTTCCTCATTGTTCTTATCGAAACTTCTGAAGCTCCGTCAGGTTGTAAGAGGCGCCAAGACTGAACAACCTTTTTCAACTGAAGCCACAAATTCTTAATTGGACTGAGATCTAGTTTCTAACTTAGCCACTTAAGGACATTCATATTGTTTTTATTTTTGTTATTATTATTTTTTAAGCTATTCCTGTGTAGCTTTAGCTTGATCGCTGTCTTGCTGGAAAAACAAATCTTTTCTCATAGCACATGTTCCTTGAAGACTACATTCAGTTTTCTTCCAGGATTTCCCTTCATATTGCTGCATTCACTTTACCCTCTATTACCCTCTAGACACAAGTCTTCCAGGGCCTGTTGTAGAGAACTATTCCACACATTATGGTGCCACCGCCACTGCTCTTCACAGTATTCTTCACGGTAGGTTTGCTGTGATTTTTGATGATGTGCAGTGTTCTGCTTACACCAAACATGGCATTTAGTCTGATGACCAAAAAGCTCAATTGTGGAAGTATAAGACAACAGAACCTTCTTCCAGCTGACTTCAGAGTCTCCCATGTGCCTTTTGGCAAACTCTAGCCAAGATGTCACAAGCATTTTGTTCTTATTGCCACTCTCCCATAAAGCTGTGACTGGTGTACAGTTTCTCTAATCTAAGTCACTGTAGCTTGTAACTCATTCAGAGCACTCATAATTCTCTTGGTGGCCTCCTTGACTGGTCTTCTGCTTGCACAATCACTCATTTTTTTGTGAACGGCATGCTCCATGCATTTTTACAGCTATGTCATACTCTCCATTTCTACATGACTGATTACCTGGACTCCAAGAGATGTTCAGTGACTTGGATGTTTTCTTGTCTTCATCCCCTGATTTACACTTTTCAATCCCCATTTCACTGAGTTGCTTGGAGTGTTGTTTTGTTTTCATTGTGTAGGTTAGTCCACCACATTGACTCAAAACAAGTTGGACCATTCAGATAAGGTGCACTGATAATATAACCAATGGAAACCCCTTTGACTCCAGATAGTGTGACTTCTAAAACCAATTGTCTTTACCAGAAGCATCATATTAAAGGGGGTGACTATGTATGCAGTCCATTATTTAGCATTTTATATTTGTAATTATTTTAGACCACTTTTTATTTTCACTTTGACATTAAAGAGAATTTTTCTGTGTATCGGTATCAGAAAAGCCAAATTAAATTCGCTGTGATTCAATGCTTATACTTGTATAAACTTATACTTTATGGAGGTACTTTATATTTTAAGTGGGCTTGAGTATATATAATATGAAATTTATTATTAAAGGGTTATTCAATTTAAATCATATGGAAATATACACATTAAGTAAGTATTTTCCATGGAGTTTTTTAGTGCCACAGAAATGCAGCCCATGATGGGTTGTAAAAATGTTTTTTTCTTCCAGAAAAACAAACTGAAAGTCACTATTCAATAGAAGTTCCATGCAAATTAGCATGCCTGAAGATCCGGCAGCTATGCTTCTGAATTAATGTTGGTAGCTATTAAGTGTACACTGACATAATCAGTGTCCAAAGATAGGTTATTTTTTATTATATTGCATTCTTAATTTGGTGCATTATATTGTACTATTTATTCGCTTACTTAGTTGAGCTAAACATGATGGTGAATCATTGAATCATGACTCAGAAAATTAGTTCTTGAGACAGAATAAAAAATCCTAAAGCAGGATCCTATAAATAAAGTGCTTTTTTAAGGGAGACTAAATCAAATGAATCACTAAACTCGAATGAACTCAAGTGAATGACGGTTAAGGAACAATCAGAGAATCAAATTAAATGGAGGATCATGGAATTTTAAGGCTGATCACATGAAAAATAATCATTCAATCAAATTACCAAGAGAAGCAAAGCAGAAAAATCGTATGATATAAATAATAGCCAAACAGTAATCAAATGAACAAGTTATAAAGAAAGAGGGAAATGTTAAAGCAAAATTTATTCATCCAAAAAACAGCATTCTTGAAAACAAATGTCAATGATCATAATCCTACAGGATCAACAAAGACACATAAACAAAAACAAGCTAATGAACAGCAGAATTACAGAATTGAAAGTAAAAGAAATGAATGAGAGAATTCTTAATTTAATTTGAATACAAAGGACCATGAGTCACTGAATCAAAATAAACAAATCAGAGAACTGATTCAAGTCAATACGCTGGCATGTATTGGTTTTCCAATGCTTTTCACTGCTCATTAATAAATAATTTCTTATCGTTAGTTAATTATTGGTAGACACCTTTATCCACTGCGGTGGGTTGGCACCCTGCCCAGGATTGTTTCCTGCCTTGTGCCCTGTGTTGGCTGGGGTTGGCTCCAGCAGACCCCCGTGACCCTGTGTTCGGATTCAGCGGGTTAGAAAATGGATGGATGGATGGACCTTTATCCAATGAGGATTTCAAAATCACAAGACTTCATAAAGGAATTACAGATAAGTTTTTTAGAGTTGTCAAAGACAAGAGAGACCAAAAAAAAAGGTTTGTGGCAGCCTCCCGTATAATTGATCCTGGCTGCAAAATGATTGAAGTTTGTGTACAAATATGTACAGGTTGGAGTCCAAAACAGAACTAACTTGTGAGGTTGAGGTGGTGGGTTTTTAAAGTGCAGCAGAGGAAGTCAGATAATTATGACCGGAACGGAAAGTGACATCATTGGGCTCATGACCGGAAGGGGCGTCATCTGCACCAGAAGTGGCGTCATCGGGCTCCTGATCAGAAGTCATATCATGGATGCCAGGCAGAATTTTTCGCAATTTGTTTGCAGTGGAAAAAGAGAAAGGATCGTGCACCTCACCACCCCCTGGTCTAGTGTGGAATTACTTTCCCTTGAGCCCTTTAGCTGCCTCCCATGTGCACGTGTGTGACAAGTAGTAAACAGGGAACTGAGAAGGAAATCTGTGAGGGCTCTGTGGGTAGATAAAGAGGTTAGAAGAATATGTGAGCACATGACACACCATCTATGGTCTAGTGATCGACGATCTGCTTACAGAGGAACTGAAGCATTACATACATCTGAATCTGTTTCTCGGAGGGCCGATGATGTTGCAGTTGTGACTCACTAGGCTGGCTACTTTGAACAGCTGTTTAAAGATGATCCTCCGGCCAGGACGATGAACATCTCTGGGTCCACAGTTCTTAACACTGATCCTCCAATTAGCTGTGAACCACCCAATTTCTCTGAGATTGCACAAGTGGTGAACCAACTGAGGGTAGGGAAGTCTCCAGGGATCTGTGATATCTATGGGTGAACTTCTCCAGGCTACTGTTAAGCCTATCCTTCTGGCATTGCAAATGGAAGCAAAGCCTATCTTTGCTTCCATTTGGAAGACGGGTGTCATCCCAACTGGCTGGAAAATGGGACTTCTCCTCTCTATCTGGAAAAGGAAGGGTGATCGCCTGGATTGTGACAACTACAGGGGGATAACACTGCTCTTGGTGCCTAGTAAGATCCTTGCTAGGGCCATCCTCCATAGGATCCCTGATCACTTGCTCACCTACCAGCAACTGGAGCAGTCTGGCTTTATGCCTAATAGTCTACCATCAACCACATACTGGCACTAAGGGTTCTCATATATATAGTGCAAACGAGAACATCAGCAGAGTTTCTTTGCAGCCTTTGTTGATTTTCATAAAGCATTCAACTCAGTTGATCGAGCTGTCCTGTTGGACATCCCGAGACAGTGTGGGATCCTCCCAAAGTTGCTGGATGTCATGGTCAGCCTGTACACTGGTAGTGTGAGAGCTGTGCAGAATGGAATCAGAACCTCTGCATTTTTCCCAGTTGATTCCAGGGTTCCTCAGGGGTAAGTTCTTTCTCCTACTCTGTTCAGTTGCTTTCATGTATTGGGTTTTGGGCAGAACCATGGGTGAAAAAAGATTCAATGATCTTGACTTTACAGATGATGCTGTGATCTTTGCGGCGTCAATGCTGGCTCTGATCAGGGCTCTCAAGAGACTGAGCGAAGAGTCTGAGAGTCTAGGCTTATGAGTGTTCTGAATAAAAACCAAGATCCAGGCCTTTAATGACCTCTTCGGCACAGCCATCGGCAGTGTGTCTTTCTGCAGAGAGAGACATTCATGTCTGTGGTGACTCTTCCTATGACGTAAGTAGATGGATTGGGAGAGCATGGGGGGTTATAAGATCGTTGGAAAGGGGTGTGTGGCGTTCCTGATATTTCTGCAAAAGGACAAAGTTTCAAGTCTTTAGACTCCTGGTGCTTCCTGTCTTGCTATATGGTTGAGAGACATGGACGCATTCCAGTGACCTGTGATGAAGACTGGACTGCTTTGGTACTGTGTCTCTTCTGAGAATCCTTGGGTACCACTGGTTTGACTTTGTGTTGAATGAGTGGTTGTTCACAGAGTCCTGAGTCAGGCACATAACCTGCAATATTAGGAAATGTCATTTATAGAACTGCGACCATGTGGCATTATTCACCAACAGTGATCCAGGTCATAGGATCTTCACTGTTGAGGACCTGAGCAAGTGGACCTAGACAAGGGGACGCCCACAAAACACCTGGCTGCTGCAAACAGATCATCATGGGGTGGGACTGGACCAAGTGCCTTCCTCTGGGGTTGCTAACCAGGATCCAGCTGTTTCATTGTGTGGTGGGTGCGGCAACAGACTGTACCTGTGCGTCCTCCCCAACCTGACCTGACTTGACCTGACCTATAGCATCATACAGTATGTAATTTAAGTGACGTGTCCAGAAGATAAGAAGTGTACCTGCCGATCTGTAATTTTAAATTGAGTACTTTAGCCGTAACTGCATGCAATGTCTTACCTTCCAAATTTGTACAAGTATCTTCAAAAGCTATTGCTTGTTCTTGCAGGTTATTTATTTATTGATATACTGTACTTCAATCAGGTTAGGTGGATTGGTGTCACTAAATAAGCCCCTAATGTTTGTAGGTGTGATGTGTGTTTGAGTGCGTTCACCCTACTATGTACTGGTGCCCTGTATAGGGAACTGTTCCTGCCTTGTACCCTGTGCTTGATGGGTTAGGTTCAAGCTCCAAAAGCAAACCTGTTCAGGATTTAGTGGGTTGGAAAATGATATGACATATCACAACACTTCTTCAATCATTTATGACATTTTCTTGCCAAGATTTTTGCTTCACTCAACTTCACTTGAATTATTTTAATAGATTATCATGTTTTTAATACATGGTAATGCACATACCATACTCACTCTCCCATGTCATTGTCTTCTGTAATCCTAATTAATATTCTATGTTTATTTAAGAAAATGAGAGCTGCATAAAGAACTAATCCAACAGTGTGTGGCCACTTAGACTGGACAGCAGCCCAGCACTGGAGGCTCAACAAAAGGGGTTGAGTAGCGTTAGAAGTGATAAACAAAGAATCAGTGGATAACTTCAAATAGCTGCTCGGTGAATTCAAATTAAAAGAGACAATTATAATCAAAAGCAAATCCAACTGGAAGCAGAACTACATAGTGAAACTGAATCAAAGTGGACCGAGACAATTAAGAGTCACTAAACTGAATCAAAGTCAAAGGGAGGAAACAATGAATAAAAAGAATTAAAACTTAAACACCTAAAGTATTAACCACATCAATGACTGAACTGTTAACTTTCACACAACAGCAGACTTAGAAAGTAATCAGAACACATCTCTATATATATTGTAACAGATAGGGGGGCGCTATCGCTCCCTTGAACCCTTGTTCGAGATGCCAGACACCAGATAAAAGTCCAATATGACTTTATTTTATAATAATAATGTGCACCAAGCACTCTACACTCCACTATACTCATATAATAAACAATAACTACACAATAATCACTATAATAACCAATACAATAATCAATCCTCCACTCCCAGACGCGTTGCCACCCTTCCACCCAGCTCAGCTCAACGTCTGGGATTTCCCACAATCCTTTTATAGTCCTTGACCCGGAAGTGTTTCTGTCCCTCAGTCCATGTGACTTTCTATCACTTCCGGGCTAGGTAAAAACGTCTCCGTTTCTTCAGCCCGGAAGTATATCATTTCTTCCGTTCCCGTGACTTGGAAATACTTCCGAGCTATACGGAAAGCATATATCCCTGGGCCTCCCTGCAGTGACTCCTGGCGGCCCCCATGGTATCCAGCAGGGCTGTGAAGAAAAACTCCAAGGTCCATGATTTCCTGCTGGCATTCGGGGCACCTCCATGCTGCAAGAAGGGCTTCATCTGGCGGCTTGGAAGGGGTTGGCCGGAATATATGGCCGGCAATCCCTCACAATATAAAAGCCAACTTCTATCTGTATGTCTGTCCGCTTTTCATGAGAGAACTACTTAATGGATATAGATTGGGATTTTTTCTATAATTTGCTTGAACATTCTGGTTGATTTTGCAACCTCTCTCATTGCACTAAGAATCATAGTTCGCTTGCGGTACTGATTCATTTGCACAAATCCGAGAGAGACACAGCGGACTGAGGTGTGTGTGGGGGGGGGGGGGGGCCTCCTCCCTCTCACTCACGCGCCAGCCTCAGGGTGTACCTTACAACAACAACAACAACATTTATTTATATAGCACATTTTCATATAAAAAGTAGTTCAAAGTGCTTTACATAATGAAGAAAAGAAAAATAAAAGACAAAATAAGAAATTAAAATAAGACAACATTAGTTAACATAGAAAAAGAGTAAGGTCCGATGGCCAGAGGTGACAGAAAAAAAAAAAAAAAACTCCAAACGGCTGGAGAAAAAAAATAAAACCTGCAGGGGTTCCAGGCCACGAGACCACCGAGTCCCCTCTGGCATTCTACCTAACATAAATGAAATAGTCCTCTTTGTAATTAGGGTTCTCACGGAAGGACTTGATGATGATGGTCATGCGGACATCTGGCTTTTAATCCATCACTGTTGGAACATCATGGTGCTTTGAGTAGATGGTGGTGGTGCAAGCCACCACCAAAAGGACACCGGAAAAGGAAATAGAAGAGAGAGTAGGGGTTAGTACAGATTTTAGAGCCACCATGAACAGTTATTATAATGAATTGGATATACAGAGTATCAGGATTTAAATTACAGTGAAGTTATGAGAAGGCCACGTTAAAATAATGTGTTTTCAGTAATTTTTTAAAGTGCTCCACTGTATTAGCCTGGCGAATTCCTACTGGCAGGCTATTCCAGATCTTAGGTGCATACCAGCAGAAGGCCGCCTCACCACTTCTTTTAAGTTTTGCTCTTGGAATTCTAAGGAGACACTCAGTTGAGGATCTGAGGTTACGATTTGGAATATAAGATGTCAGACATTCCGATATATAAGATGGAGCGAGATTATTTAAGGCTTTATAAACCATAAGCAGAATTTTAAAGTCAATTCTGAATGACACAGGTAACCAGTGTAGTGACATCAAAACTGGAGAAATGCGCTCGGATTTTCTTTTCCTGGTTAGGAATGTAGCAGCTCCATTCTGCACTAGTTGCAAACGATTTATGTCTTTTTTGGGTATTCCTGAGAGGAGTGCGTCACAGTAATCTAGTCGACTGAAAACAAACACGTGAACTAATTTCTCAGCATCTTTCAATGATATAAGAGGTCTAACTTTTGCTATGTTTCTTAAGTGAAAAAATGCTGTCCTAGAGATCTGATTAATATGCGATTTAAAATTCAGATTACAGTCAACAGTTACCCCTAAGCTTTTTACCTCCGTCTTGACTTTTAATCCTAATGCATCCAGTTTATTTCTAATAGCCTTACCTCCACTTAGCTAGTGAATGAGAGAACTACTTAATGGATTTTGATCTGGTTTTTTTTATAATTTGCTTGAACATTCTGGTTGATTTTAAAACTTCTTTCATTATAATAATAATAATAATAAATTTTATTTATATTGCACTTTATTGCGCTAAGAAGCATAGTTCGCTTGTGAAGACAGAGGCTGCGGGCCGAGGGGAAGGAAGGGATGCGTGACATCAGGAGTAGGTTGTCGGGCAGGGCCCTTCTCACTCACGTGCCAGCCTCTGTTCGAGTCACTGTACCTCTGCGTTTTGGAGTGTACATTTACCTAGTAATACCTGTTTGTGTATTGATTTTTAAAGTTTGTCCTGTTTCACTTCTACGTGGGCAAAGCCGTGGGGGACGGTTAATCTTTTATATAACAATTGTCATTGTCACATACACTATATTTATTTATTAAGTTGATACTGAGACATGACTTATACCTGTTCTTGTATGGAGGAATATTTCAGGCAAAATTAATTAAATAAACAATTAAATGTCCAAATAAATTACATTTATTGTGAAATGCAACAATAAATAAATAAAACAGTAACAGGCCAACTGAACTAAACCTAGCTTCAGGTGTGAGTTTTTACTTCATTCAGTGAAGAATTTACTTTTGAGTTTTGCCTCCAGGGCCAAAGTTTCTCACCCCTGGGTTAACTTATTACAAAACACAATGATGTTTACATGGTACAGATTTGTGGAGCTCATGCATTTAATTAAATGTTTTTAAGTTAGTAGTATAATGAATGCGGCTTCTGTCAAAATGTCAAAAAATGATTGATGAGTTAAGCCCCGCCCCTTTTGGATTAACGTCATAAACTCCCGCCCCTTCCGGTTTTCCCGGCCGGATGTCCGGTCCTTCCTTGAACCCTCCCATCCTGTTTTTACCCCAGGAAACATCTGTCCCTTCCTTGAACCCTCCCATCCTGTTTTTACCCCAGGAAACGGCCAAGATCCGTTTGGCGGATGTCCGGTCCTTCCTTGAACCCTCCCATCCTGTTTTTAAACCAGGAAACACCTGTCCCTTCCTTGAACCCTCCCATCCTGTTTTTACCCCGGGAAATGGCCAAGACTTTATTTGATGGATGGGTGCCCCCTCCTTGAACCCGCCCCCACCTCTCCCAAGGACAAGTTCAGGCAAGTCTGTAGCAGACCCTGCCGTCCGCACCTCTTGGTGGTCGCAGGTCTTCTGACTTAGAGTTTCCTGCCCACGGTCGGTTAACCCTGAGGACGCCCCCTTCCGATACCCGCCCCTGGAGGAAGAGACCGCCCACACACACACATACACACACACACACACACGCACACACACACAGCAGCATCCTGACCCTTCTGAAACTGATATATAAAAAGCGACACATTTTTGTTTCTAAAGACTCTGTGAAGAAAAATGGAATCTATGACCAGCACCCCCCTGAAGCGTCCGATCCGCAGGGTCCGATTGATGGAGCGTTTGAGAAGGATTAAAAGATGTTTAATGCCCGAGTTTCGTGCAGCTAAAGCGGAAGACGATGCGGGGGCTACGTTGCGCTATACACAGGAGGTCTCAGAGGACAACAAGGAAAACTGTCCTTGGACTCCGCCGCCGACTTCTTGTGCGAAACACAGGAGGCCTCGGAGGACAACGAGGAAAAAAGGTCTCCGCCTTTAGTAGTCATGGATTGATTTCTGCATATTGAAGGGGAGGATCAGGCTGATGACGTAACGGAAATACCACCTTTATTTTACACCACACCCCTTACCCTTTTACCATAAATACTCAGACTGTTACTCAACGGACCCAAAAGGAGGACGTGAACATTTAAGATCCCCAGCATGTCGGCCTCTACAGACTCTGAAATGACCGGGCTCGGAGTGACAAACTCAGGGATCCCGTCTGAAGCACCAAGGCCTGAATCTTGCCAAGTCTATAACTCATTCCGGACGGACGGACTTCGGGATCCACGTTATTTTAGTATACTCCCCGATTACACTCTCTGGTCAAGAGACCTTGAGCCAGACAGTGGCTTCCATTCTCCAGATCCTTGGTGTTCTACCCCCGTCTCCGCTGATGATCAGACGGATAGCCCTGTCTCCGATAAGGCTACTCAGACGGATCTCTCTTACCTAGCTCCAGGACAGCCGTGGGTGAACAACCAAGGTCCCCAGGAGCCGATGTCGATCGGCCTATCTGAGACGGAGATGGATTGCCCAGACGGTGTGCTGCCTGAAGCCTGGAAAAAGGCCCAGCAGATTATTAAAGGTCTGATGACGTGTCTGCTGGATATTATCGTCTACTACGATCAGCAAAAAGAGTGTCAAGGCTGCAAGGTTGATCATCCAAGTCAGAGGAGACATACCTGTCTCTCTGAACCTGAAATCACCTACCGAGATGGACGCTTTCTGAGGATTCTGAATATTTTCCGCAAGTCTTGGCTGAAACGACTGGCTGTGAAAATTCTGGGGTATTTTAACTTTCTTTTGCCGATTCATAAAATAAATGCTGTGGTTGAAAAGACTGTGGGTGAGTTTGAAAATACTAGCTCTATTCATGATACTGTAATGCAGTCATTTTATGAAATGGATGAATACTCCTATTCTATAGTCCGCCGTGTGGCAAATGAGTTTTGTAAGCGGAATATTAATCATGAGGGTTATATGAACCAGTGGACTAAATATGATTTGGAGTTTAATGATATGATAGAACTGAGTGGTAATTCTATACCTGAAGCATTGTGAACAATTCAGAATCCTAAATAAAATGTTTTCTATAGGTTAAGTGTTGTCAGTGTCTGGTTTATCATCGACGATGGAGCAGGTCTTGGAAAAAACATATTATAATTCTGAGAACGCGGGGGCCTTGGGGGGTAAAGACTCTTTGAAAAGAGCTCTCAGGCACGCGGGGATCCATATTGGGGACCGAGAGGTATCCGAATGGTTATCGGGGCAATATACATATACGATCCATAAACCTGCCAGAATCCATTTTAAAAGGAATAAGGTGTATGTTTCCAAAATAGACGGACAATGGCAGATCGACCTGGTGGATATGACAAACCTAGCCGAATATAACCAAGGTTACAAGTATCTACTGACTTGTATAGATATTCTTTCTAAATATGCCTGGGTCAGGGTACTGAAAAACAAAACGGGTAAAGAAGTAACGAGGGTTTTTCGAGAAATTTTGGAGGAAGGAAGAGTTCCCGTCAAACTTCAAACCGATAGCGGTAAAGAGTTTCTCAATCGGGAATTTCAAAGCCTGCTCAATAAACACGGTATTAAACATTTTACCACAGCTAGTGAATTAAAAGCGTCGGTGGTGGAGAGATTCAACAGAACTCTGAAGACCAAAATGTGGCGTTATTTCAGCTCCCGGAATACCCGGTCCTATGTGGAAGGGCTTCAGAACTTGGTGAAATCTTATAATTTCAGCCATCACCGAGGTATAAAAATGGCCCCTGCCGAGGTGAATAGTTCCAATTCTTGGAAAGTCTTTAAAAACTTATATGGTCTAACTAAGCCCCAAACAAACCCAAAATATAAGTTCAAAGTCGGGGATACGGTGAGAGTGTCGAAATCCCGGAATCCTTTTACCAAAGGATACGAACAAACCTTTTCAGACGAGGTATTTACCGTTTCTGAACTAGTCCCGAGGGAACCGCCGGTCTACAAACTGAAAGATTATGACGGGGAAGACATTATAGGTTCTTTTTACGACGCGGAGTTACAAAAGATTCGAGGAACGGACGTCTTCAGGATTGAAAAGATTTTGGCGAAAAAAAATATCAATAGAAAAAAGCATATATTGGCGAAATGGCTCGGATGGCCCGAAAAGTTTAATAGTTGGATCCCTGAAAGCTACGCGCAAGACGTTAAATACTGAGAAGCAAAAAATTAGTATTTCATTCACGGGTTTTACAATGGAGAGAAAAAGCTTTTACGTCGTCCTCCCCAGCAATTCTTCCCGAGATGTTTTCCCTAACAACACCATCGCCGAGTTTACAGTCAAATTAGCCGCACCCATCGAACTACAGGGTCCCTGGGAAGTCGGTTTGGCCGAAATCCAGTATCCTCACACCTTGAACACACTAGACAAACCGGATAACGACTTTATTGTAGTGTCATCGCGCTTAACTAGGTTTTATAGTATTCCCGCGGGCTATTACTCTAGCGTCGAGAAAGTGACCTCTAAGATGAATGAAGCGGTGACGAGAGAGCCCAAAGCCATCGAGGCAGGTTCTTCAGGCTTACCGATACCGGAAAACATTGTGAGATTCCGCTACAACGCTCTGGAGCGAAGATTCTACATCTTAAATGCTGCGAAGGATGAAGCTCTTCACGTCAGGGGGCAGTTGGGGAGAATTCTAGGAGCCCATTCAGACATGACCATAGGCCTGACGAATGATGCTCCTTACCCCGCGGATATTAGAGCGGGGTTTTATACCTTGTACGTCTACAGCGACATTGTATCTCACCAAAGAGTCGGAGACAGCTATGTCCCTCTCTTGAGATGCGTACATATTGAGGATGAGATGAATAAGATTACCACAATCACCTACGACAAGCCGCACTACGCTCCGGTCAGCAAGACTCAGTTTGATACTTTGACCATTGAAATAAAGACGGATCAGAACAAAGCGGTTCCATTTCAGTTTGGCAAGGTCATAGTCAAGTTACATTTCAGACCCTCTAAGAGGTGCGTGCACGATTAATACAGAGATGAGATCTTACCAGGACCCTAGCCCTTATGTGCATTATTACGAAGCCCAAGCGGGTAGTGGGCTCCCCGGGTTCTCTGGGGCCCCAGTGATGTACGGATCGGGGATCGGAGGAATATTTCGTGGTCTGTTTAGAAGAGCTTTACCTCTCTTGAAAAGAGGATTCGAAATTGTCAAACCGCACATTAAATCAGCCGCCAAGAATATTGTCAAAGACGTGGTGGCGGGGGCCATGTCCGGAGCTATGACACGAGGAAGTGAAGAAAATCAAGGGGGGTCGGGTCTGATGGTCATGAGGAAAACTAAACGTAAGAGACCTCCCGGGTCACGCGCAGGACCCATCCTCAAAAAGACACGCCGTTCAGCTTTTACATCATTTCCTTCTCACCACCACAAGGATAAGTCCCGCACCCGCAGAAAAAAGAAATCGAAAAACATTTTTTAACTCAAAATGTCTTTTGTTCATCGCATGTCTCAAGAGTGTGTGAAATCCGAACTGGACTTGTTTACGGTACCCTATACTCAGACTAGCGTAGAAAAAAGCATCTACGTCGAGGTGCCCCCTCTCTCGGCTCTATTTGAAGTCGCTCCGCTAGAGTTTCTGATTACTGGGAACGGTGAAGACTACTTGGACCTGAATAATACGCTTCTTCACATCCAATGCCAAATCGTCAATGCCGACGGAACTAATCCGCCACCCGTGGCCAAGGTAGCCTTTGTTAATTATCCGATAGCCTCTTTATTTTCACAAGTGGATGTGACCCTGGGAGATCGTTTAATATCCCAGAGTTCCAGCCTTTACCCGTACAGGGCCCTTTTTGACGGACTGCTAAATTACAGCAATGAAACTCTCAGGTTCCAATTTGCGTCGGGTCTTTTTTACAAAGACATGGCCAACGAACATGAAAACACAGCCTTGGACGGTCCGAATGAGGGATTCAAAAAAAGAAACGGCTATACATCCCAGGGTAAAACAGTAGAACTCCTCGGACCTATTCATTCTGACCTATTTTTTCAAGAAAAATTAATTCTAAACGGTGTGGACGTCAGAATTAAAATGGTGCGGAGCAAAAATGAATTCTGTCTGATGTCCGGAGATGCCGAGCGCTACAAAGTAAACATTTTATCCGCCTCTCTTTTTGTCAAGAAAGTGAAAGTTTCAGCGGCTGTGAAATTGGGACACGCTCACGCTCTCACAAACGCCAATGCCAAGTACCCCATGGAAAGAGTGAATATGAAAGTTCTCAGTATGCCTGCTGGGATACGTGTGAGCAATCAGGAGAATTTGTTCTTGGGGCAGCTGCCCAAGTACGTGGTCATAGGCATGGTGGACAATGAGGCCTTTTCGGGGGATTACGCTAGAAATCCCTTCAATTTCAAGCATAACCATGTGGAGTTCCTGGCCTTGTATTTGGACGGAGAACAGATTCCAGCCAAGCCCTTTCAACCCAATTTTGCTAATGACAACACAGCTCGAGAATATTACAACCTCGTGTTGGCCTCCGGAAAGCATTTGAAAGATCAGCCTCTAGCCATCAGCCGTTCTGACTTCTCCCGGGGATACACCCTGTTTGCCTTTGACTTGACACCGGATCAAGAATGCGGGGACCATTTCTCCTTGGTGAAAACAGGGAACATGAGATGTGAAATACGTTTTCGACAGCCTCTACCACACACTGTGAATCTAATAGTGTACGCAGTCTTTGACAACATTATTGAAATAAACCAGAGAAGAAACATCCTTTATGATTACTAAAAAAGCATGAACACCCTGCAGATCGAGGAACTCATGGCCAGCAACCCGTACACAGAAAAACTGTTTTACGGAGTGTTGGCGTGCGATGAGCTGCCTAAAAAAATACTTACGGATCTCCCGGCCATGATCATAGTCAACACTCACCGTCAACATCAACCCGGAGAACACTGGTTGGCGATATACCTCAGAGAAGACAGAACTGGAGAATTTTTTGACTCCTATGGAGCCCCACCAGACTTTATCTATTTTCCTGAGGAAATATACAACTTTTTAAACAGAAACTGTAAAGAAATTATTCACCATACCCGACAGCTTCAAAGCTGGTTCTCCAACGTTTGCGGACAGCACTGTATTTTTTTCCTGCATCACAGAGGAAAAGGACGCTCTTATAAAGAGATCATGAACCTGTATTTTAATGAGGACACCAAAAACGATTATATGGTTCAAAATTTTGTCAGTACCTTGTCTAAGAATATTTCAAGAAGTTTTCAGGAGTACCCCTGTATGCAAAGCTCTATGATTTGTAATTATCTTAATAAAGAATAGACATTCTGTATAATCAAATGTAATATTTTATTAAACAAAAATAATTACATTTCAATAAGGAATCCATTCATTCTTTTTACGAGATTTGATTTTCTTGCCAACAGGTGTAGCGGAAGCAGCAGCAGAGGCAGTGATAGAGGCAGCGGCCCCCTCTGGGGAGGAAGGTTTGAAACTCTCTAAAAGTTCTCTCGTGTCGGCATTTGGCACAGCAGAGGACGGGATATTCAAATCGGACAGGGCCTTAACAAATTCTTTCCACCCCCTAGGTCTCCGATAGGACGGAATGTTGTGTCGGGCGGTCAAGTTCCGCATTAGATCGACCATATTCGTCCCGGGTAAAGGTTCTCCACGAAGCACAAACTCTCCCAAGCCATTCCAGTAGGTTGTATTAGGGTTATACGACATTTTCTGTAAAATAATTTCTGTGTATTTCTTTGATTTATCCGCCGCACTTTTCAAAATCTCATCGTACACACGGTCTTCGGGGTTACTAGGAGCCTCTTTGAGAGCCCCCGGCGGTTCCTCTTTGCTCTTGGTAGGCAGTAATAATGTCAGAGACCTGGTTTCTTTATCCGCTTTTTTCACAAAGGTCAAGTATCTCTGCAAAACGTTCGTATAAAGTTTAACTTTTGCCTCGGCGGTCAAGTCACTACGTTCGAGTATGAGTTTCATTTGTTTATCCAGCTCACTTTCCGTAGCGCTTAAAAGGTCGGTGGAAGCTGGGGGTTTCTGCTGCCATTGAGCCATTTGTTGTTGAGGGACCAGGTACATCTTGCGCGTGTATTCCATATTTATACTCTCGATCCTATTAAACTAGTAATGAAAGGAATGGCTGCGCTTAATAGGGCACCGAGAAATCCTCCTTTTTGATTTAAAAGGGTTTTTTTCTTTTTAACTTTGAGTTTTTTATCGCCGAGTTTTTTAATGGCGCAACAATGCTTCTTCAGCAACTTGAACTGTCTGGACGTCAGAGGAACGCGGCCTTTTAAAGTATTGAGAGCTATTTCCGACAGAGCGTAAATTAAATCGTCCGTAGCCTTGCTCAGCACCGCTTTTCTTTGGCGACAGGAACCCTTATGTAGGGTCTTGAGCAGAGGGAAATTTCTTTTTATTCTGCACGACATGCCGACTCTTTCTCAAATACTTGAAAAGTTGTCCGTCTTTATCTTTTCACGACGTACGCAGCAGGCCAATCGGGAGGAAACAAACCGGTACGTAATCGAAATTCGTCAGGCATATGGGCTTTCAGGTCCACCAGAAGATAACCGTAAGGTTGCCTTGTAGCATCCTCAAAGGCCTCCAAGAAAAATTTAACCCTCCCAGGATACATTTGACGCGCTAAACTGGTAATTTGCAGTTTATCTCGGGGTTTTTTAAAGAGGGTAATGTAATTGGCATTCAGATTTATAGTTCTACTTTTCTTGCCTTGAAAAAATAAATTTTGGACCAAGTAAATGATGGACAAATTCCGGTGGTGAGTATATTTTGTGAAGGCCCGCTCTATCTCTTCGCTATGACTCGCCTGTTCCATCAAATCGTCGACGATCACCAGGTTGACACGGTCAGGGGGCAGTAGTTCATCGTCGCTTAAGGAGACGGGTAATCCCTCCAAAAATTTGATTTTGGGAAATCGAGCTAGTAGCTCGTCGTACAGAGGCTGCCAGCAGCTGTAAAACCAGACTATATTGTCGGGGCGCCGAGAAAGTACATGGTCCGCGTGCTCCAAGAGTTTTTTCACATAATGCGATTTGCCCGAACAAGAGGGTCCCGAGACTATTTTCGAGAACGGATGCTGAAGTCTAACGTCAAAACCCTCTTTAGTATCCATAAGGGAGAGTGGTGAAATCGGGCAATAGAACCCTTTTGTTGTACACCACTCTGAATCTTTTTCTGAGTGGCCGAGTTTGTAATGTCATGTTCTTTTTGTTCCTATGAATCTGGGAACCCTGAACCGTTATTTCTTTCGCGAGATCGTGTTCCACAAAACTATGCACTAGATCCGTTAAAGAGTATAGGTTTACCGTTTGAACCGTTTCGTGATTGAGAGTAATGCCCTTTACCTTCATGCAGACCTTGCCTTTGAATGTTTTGTACGCGTACGTTTTCGGACCCCCAGAAACAAACTCTTCTATGAAATCGTCAGGATCTAATTCGCTGGTGAGTTCCCCTAAATAGTCCCCGAGCAGCGGAGTGTACTGCCCGGGGGAGGCTGTGAATATAACGGAATCTGTATCATGATACAGAATCCTCGGGCCTTAAAGTTCCAGCAATTCGTACAATTCTAGGCGAGCATAGGCCGTTGTAAAAGCGGCAATCACCACGTTGACTGGCCCGGGTACAACGTATCTGTCATCAGCATACCTCCACTGCACTTGAGCGATTTGGTCGCTGACAAAACCAAAATAGGATACCCTATACACGTCTGAGAACAGGTAATCAAAGAATTCTTGGGTGTGTTTAACAAACGTTGTAGTCGATTGGTTAGGCTTCTGACCGAATTTTCCCCAAAGAGAATTCAGAAATAACTTGGAAATTTGTCTCTTAGCGGGGTTGGAGGCGATGTTTTCACTCTCCAATAAGACTCCTTCTTTTACGAAATAGTCTTCAACATACCGCCGGCGGGAGGCCTCGTCCTGGGCCCACGAGGGCCACCCAGAGGCTTCCTGTTTGCCTTTCAAATGAATTTTGATATAATCGGAAAATAAATCGGATGTGCTCTGTTCATAGTGCCATATCTCGTGTATTTTTAAAATTGTATACCCTTTATCCAAGGCTTTTAGGATTTCAACGCTGTACCAGGTTCCTGTTAAACACCTTTCCCTGTCATTGTGACTGCAAAGTCCAGTGTTTGCTTGGGTTTCTGCACACGTACGGCACAGAGTG
This sequence comes from Erpetoichthys calabaricus, assembly GCF_900747795.2. NCBI lineage: Eukaryota > Metazoa > Chordata > Cladistia > Polypteriformes > Polypteridae > Erpetoichthys > Erpetoichthys calabaricus. The sequence continues at coordinate 115,495,758 of NC_041406.2, read as the reverse complement.
AACATCAATTTACCACAAATTCTTAAAGGGAGGACCGGAAAATACAGATTACGAGGGGGAAGCATGGTGATTTTAATGAGCCCAAAGTAATGTTTAAGATCCGTAAAATCCTCAAAAACAAATGTCGGATGTCCTGTCGGGTAGGTTTTTGTTTTGTTAACGTAAGGGTACAGGCTTGTAAAATCGTAATAATGCATTTGTTCATCACCTTGAACCTTATGATATAATTTGATTGCGTTGGTGCGCCCTCCATACAGGGCGTCACGGGGGTTGATAGGTTCAGGAAACTCGAAGCGTTTTAAGAAATTCTGAATCTCCGAGTCCTCTTTTTTCATACATTCCCATTCATGTTCCCAGAGCACTCTAACCGTCAGATTAAATTTTTCACGCAAGTCCTTCAGTTTGTCATCAAATGTTTTAAACAACTCGGCAAAAGGATCCCCCGTGAGAGGATGTTTAGCTTGCGCATCGTAGCATTTGGGGCAGCCGTGATAAAAGCACCCGGCAAACTCAAAGGCCGTAGGGACACCCTGAACTTCTGCATAACCGTCTAGATAAAAGGACCCCATCTTTACTTCACCGTGATTCAAAGCGTGTCGAATGTTTATATTTTCCCTCTCGGAAAGAAACATCAGCCATTGAATAGAGGCATTAGAATAAGCTTTGTGAGTGTTTTTGTAATGATCACTCGGAATTATTCCAATCGCATTATCAGGCATGCAATTTTGTCTGTACATGGACAGGCAGAGAGAAGCTAGGGTCATACATTGAAAAGGATCGATATTACCGATCCTGAGCACTTCCTCTCTAAATTTCATGCACGCTGTTCTCAAAATGACCACGTCGTTTCTACAATAGTAAGCCATTTCTTGTCTAAAGTTGAAAATACCATTTTTAATCGAATCGTACCAAGACAAAAATTCCTCTCTTTCCTGACTCATCATGTTTTGAATGCCATAATATTTAGGTTTGGGGTATGGACCTATGTAATTTTGATTTTCAACGGTGTTAAAGAAATGGGGAAAATACCCTTTTTGAGCCTGGAAACCCAGGGCCTTGGGCATACCGCTCAATTTCATGGGTAAGAAGCTCAACGAGTCGATAAATCTCAAGTCATAATCTTCTTCTATAAAACAGATTAGTTTACAACCCTGAGCTGTAACATCCGGAGTTTGCCCGCTCTCGATGAGATACTTCATTAGGAAATATCCGTCATACCCCTTAGAATTGTGAGCTATGAACGTGTACTCTTGGTATTTTGGACATCGGTATCTGTGGAAGAACTTTGCGACACAGTCCTCCCCGGCCCAACTCCACGACTGACCGTTCCAATGCATGCAGTGGATGTAATTGGGTATATGGATTCCGTCATCTTGACGGCACTCAAAATCATAGAACACATACTTTTCGTAGAGTGGTCTTTGCTGTAAGCTTTGAATAAAACACCGATGATTATCACCAGATTTTTTCAGGGCCATTCTACAAATGCGACAGTGTTTGGGGCGGCACTTGTGAGGTTTTGACTCGGCATTCACTATGTATCTCCGCTTGCAAAGAGGACAGACTTTATGGACATCGCAGATACTTTCAGACCTGCGCTTCTTTTCATTCCATTTGAGCGTTTTGTGGATTTTGAAGCATAGCCTTGATCGACAGAAACGATGGCAATCGGAACATCGAATAGCCTCCCCGTCAACCCAACGACAGTCTGTACATAAACAGATGTCACAGTGCTGCTCACAACGATGTTGTGAAGGATGATAGTACCCCGTGTAGCAGAAATCACAGATATAGGAAAACCCCAGAAAGCCTTTTAGATTCAAAATGCCGTAATAATGATCCTGGTGTAAAAACAGAAAAGCCGTCTTTTTTTTTCTGTCACGGGACGCTTCAAATTTTAAAAAAGCTGTAGTGTTCGGTTCCCGGTACCAGACGATGATTTTAACTCCCATTAACTTCTCAAACTGTTCAATATCTGCAAACGTTACTTTCTGATCCGTCGATAATCCGACCCCAACGTGTATTCGACGAGCCTCTTGTTCACACAATTTCTGATTGTTTCTGAACCTAGTATTTAATACAGCCAGCACACCCCTGGCAAAACAGCACTGATCATCCGGGTTGAAAGAGATCCATAGGTGTTTCCGTTTCTTTTGAACGATTATATCGTTGTTAAGGGTACAGGCTTTACGCCTAGGAGTTCCACCAGATGAAACCCTCACTACCTGAACGATTAACGTCAGACTGGAATCGGCTAAAATAGTTGCGTGACTCTGAAGAAGTAATTCAATTTGGTTTAAAAAATCCTCCGCAGAAAGTATTTTATGATAGCTAGAGCCCCTACTTGGGCAAATTTTAGCATAACCCAACACCAAGATGGCTAAAAGGACTGTCTTAAGATATAAGTTCATTGACACATGAATCAAGTAAAAGTCACTCAGGACATTGAGTATACTAGGATGTATTAAATAAATATTTGCTTGTTGCGACTCATACAAGAGGAGCTCTCTTTAAACAACCCGGACTTTAAAGCCTGGAGTGAAAAAACCCAGACATTTAACATCATGAATGAAAAAAAAAAAAACGAGCTCGTGCACACGTTATAAACAGAATATTTTTAAAATAAATAATTGCTTGCTGCGACTCTCTTTAAACAAACCGGACTTTAAAGCCAGGAGTGAAATCCTACCCCCCTCCGGAATTTAACATCATGAATGAAAAAAAAAAAACCCGAGCTTGTGCACACGTTATAAACAGAATAATAGCTTGTTGCGGCTCATACAAGATGCAATCTCTCTTTAAACAAGCCGGACTTTAGAGCAAGGAGTGAAAACGCCACAGACATTGCGTCCATAATTCATCCTGACATTTAACATCATGAATGAAAAAAACCCCGAGCTCGTGCACACATTATAAACAGAATATTTTAAAAACCTCCGAGCTCGTGCACACGCGCACACATTATAAGCAGAATATTTGAAAAATAAATATTCTCACCTTGTTCAGCATTTTTAATCGGAGATTCGACCGGAATGTAGCACTCTAATAAAAAACAAAAAATAAATAAAGGAATCAAACGTGATTATCCTCACACACGCATGGCCTCTTCATGAACTAGGCCAAAAGAACTTCAGATGCCCAAAGAACTACAAGCTTTCCCATGCGCCCTTGCGCACGCGCATGCGCTCTCGTACAAAAGATTAACAAGCGCTCACAATTTCACACAAATAAGCGAAAACTTTAAAAATACCCTTACCGCTTTCCGTTTCTGCTCTGATGTACAATTCTAAGAAAAATATATAAGGATTCAGCCGATCGTTTTAAAAAATGCTCGTTAATAACGCTTATAATAATCGTAAAAATGTCTTACCGTGATCATTAGGTCTTCTGAGGATGATATTCGAAATAGATATTTCTGTGTGGAGAATAAATATAATTAATTTAGGCCTAAACACAAAGAGTAGAAATCAATAAGGCGGTTCGTGAAAACGCACCGTCACGGATGAAATTAGCAGACATCTTCTCGTCTCTCTCTCAGTTTGATGAAGGATAAAGTTTCGATTATGTACTCGTCTCAATTTATAGATGTAAAGCGCGGCAACTTAGAAATGATTTGTGCTAGACAATCAATTTAACAGGATGTTCAATTATTAGAAAGGATTTTTTTAGACTATTCGTGTCAATTAATTAAACAGGATACTTTTTCATCTTGTAGGGTTTTAGCTCCTGATACGCCTGAGCGCAGCATGGTGTCCTGGGGCCTCACAGACCTTGTGCGCAGCATGGTTTCCTGGGGCTGAAATGATTTTTTTAGACTCGTCGTGACAATCAACTATTGTCTATCTGTCCGAAGACCTTATCCGCTCTACGGAAGCATCTGTGTGGCGTATCCGCACCTTTGAACGAAAAATCCCAATATTTTAAAGTCAGCTTTTTTTTTTTTTTTTTTTTTTGTTAGCAATTTTAAAAGTCAGCTTTTTTGTACGCCTTCGAAATCTTTTAATATCACAAGGTGAGACCATTTTTACACTGCCCCGAACGATCTGATACGAGGCTATCCATCAATGTCCCACAGCCTTGTGGTCTGTCAGTTTCCAGGGGCTGTGCGGTCAGAAAGTTTGCCTGCTCTGCGTGCACGCGCAGCGGTCTGCTCCAAGAGGCTCTGTGTGTAGACGGAGAGAACTGGGCACCCTGCAGGGTGAAGTAAAGGCTTTTTCAGCCTAGAGACGTTCTGTGAGGTGAAGAAATCATTTACTTAGATAAAGGAATAGATATTTTAAATCACCGAGTTTCTTGCCCAAAGCACTAGAGACAGGAATGATCCCCAAGAGGCATGGATGGTAGGGGCCCTTCCTTAACATGTTGGGTTGCGTGTGCGTGTGTGTGTGTGTGGAGGCGATCTCTCCTCGGGCTACAGGCAGAGGCCTCCTGCTCCGAGACAGAGAGCCGGACATCACCCGGCTGGGGTGAAGTAATGGCTTTTTCAGCTTAGAGAGCGTCTGTGAGTTGGTTTAAATGAAAGGTTAGATATTTTAAATAATAGATACAGAGATTTTCTTACCCAAAGCACTAGAGTCAGGAATGGCTATAAGGTAGAATGGACAGGCTGAAACATGTGTGTGTTTGTCTCTCCTCGGGGAGAAATGATCAAGGACTGGCCTGGGGCTGGACTCAGAGTCAAAATGACTATGATGGCCATCTGTTGTGTGTGTGTGTGGGCGGTCTCTTCCTCTAGGGGCGGGGAATCGGAAGGGGGCGTCCTCAGCGTTAACCGACTGTGGGCAGGAAACTCTAAGTCAGAAGACCTGCGACCACCAAGAGGTGCGGACGGCAGGGTCTGCTACAGACTTGCCTGAACTTGTCCTCGGGAGAGGTGGGGGCGGGTTCAAGGAGGGGGCACCCATCCATCAAATAAAGTCTTGGCCATTTCCCGGGGTAAAAACAGGATGGGAGGGTTCAAGGAAGGGACAGGTGTTTCCTGGTTTAAAAACAGGATGGGAGGGTTCAAGGAAGGACCGGACATCCGCCAAACGGATCTTGGCCATTTCCTGGGGTAAAAACAGGATGGGAGGGTTCAAGGAAGGGACAGATGTTTCCTGGGGTAAAAACAGGATGGGAGGGTTCAAGGAAGGACCGGACATCCGGCCGGGAAAACCGGAAGGGGCGGGAGTTTATGACGTCAATCCAAAAGGGGCGGGGCTTAACTCATCAATCATTTTTTGACATTTTGACAGAAGCCGCATTCATTATACTACTTAAGTTTTTTGGTTGTTTTGTGTTAGTATAGCCTACTCAGTACAATATTATTATCAACAAATATCGACAAAAAAAAAACAAAAAACACCCAGCTCTTTTTTCAATGTCACCAAATTTCAATCAAATCAGTACATTTTGGGATATTTAGTTTTTCTATTGTCAGGATTGTTTTTGCCCCTAAATATTGATATATAGAAATGTCCTTTCATAGCAGATAGCTACTGGCCTTGATGTACAATCCTGCCAAATTTCAGCCTTTAAACTAAAGATGAAATAGTGTTTTTGGAAAGTGAGTGAGTAGATGAGTGAGTCCGTCAGTCAACTTTGCCTTTTATGTGAATAGATTAAGTATTGTAACTTCTCAAGACTCCTCTGCTTTTGAAATCTTGATTAGATTTTCCTGAATATAATTTTGCCTGAACAGCCAGCTCATCTTTCCCATGTACTAATAAAGATTCCTTGGTAAAATTTCACAATACTCTCATCCCAAGTGCAATCACTTTTGCCAGTAAACCAAAATGAAGTGCTACACCAGTGGACTAACTAGTGGGATGAAGAGGCTGACTTTGGCAAAGACAACATTGTAGAATGTGGCTAGCGTAACACGAAGGTATCAGGAAGTGTTCCTGTGATCCAGCTGTGGATAAGGGGATAGGAAAATGGATGGATGGAGGGAGGAATAGACGGATGGATTGGACTTACAAATTAGAGGTGCAGACTGTTGCCATATCTTTTCATTTTTTGCACTAACAGGTGATTTACGTATAAGCTGATCATACAGTCAGTCACTGTTGGGAATTGCCCCACACTTTCCTACAATGATATCAGTTGTCATAAAAATTAATGTGAAATTCATATTAAAGTTAGCATAGCTAACCATTTAATAGAACTCAGTGACTCCCACTGTCTAACACATCCTACTGTAGTAGAGGTGTATTTCAGTGTGTCTATTTAGTGAGTCACAGGGTGAACAGTGGTGGTGCTTATAGTAAAGCTCTTGGTTTCTTGCACTGTATAAAATGAATTGTTTAAACAGAGTTATTGAAGGGAGGCTCTCAGTCATTTCACAAGTTCTGCCTATTTTTCTGCATTTTCAGTATCAACGCTTTCAGTTCTCTCCAAAGCTTTTCCCCAGTGAATTGATTTTTCTGTGCTCCTGCTCACATAATATGGTTTCTAGCTTGTCCCGTAGTGTTCAGTTTAAAAGGGGCACCATTCCCATTCACACTTACTAACAGCTAAAGGCTTTTTTCTTGCCATTGTGCAGTAAGAAACTTAATTTCATGGCAGCTCATTTATCATGGGACAAAAAGGAAGAACTGGAGGATGAGTTCACAAGAGGCAATTTTGACCTTACCTCTATCTTTCTATTTTGAGTTCATTTTACTATACAGAATATCAAATACAGCATCTGTGATTTACAAGTAAATTTTACAGTTTGCGTATTTTCCTTGTACTGGATGACACACTGTAATGCTTAATCTTTGCTCCTGGAATTCTTTTCCGTTTCTGACTTGGCGGAAAGCTTGTCATCTGCTTCACTTTCACTGTGAAGGCTTTGCATAATAAAGGTCACGGTTTTGCCCTGCCCATGTTTCTCGGCTTCTCCACCACACTGTTCATGTCTGACGACTTTGTAACAGTGTTTGATTTACTTTAACCTTCATCCCACAAAGCAGACCAATGTGACAAATGAGACGTTGTCCTTTGAAGACGATAGCCACGTGCCTGCCGTTATTGCTCTCCACGGCAGAGCTTGTGGTCAATCACTGACTCTCATTAGCACTTCAAGCAGCTCAAGCACTCAGGTCTCTAATTAGAATTCGTCTAGAAAAATAATTTCAATTTCAGATCATAAGTGCAGCCCTCCTGTTATGGATGCGGAGAAATTAAACAGAATAGATGCTATCAGAAAGAGACTAAGAAAATAATGCCACCCAATAAGCCCTCGTAAAAAACGAGAAATCAAAAGGCCAAAAGTTGAATTTTGATCTGCTCTGCTGTATAATAAACTGTTTCTGTACATATGAAGGCTGTTAAAGAATGGGACTCATACCTCTATGATCTGTTTTAATAACCTTCACTTTACAGTTGAGCATAATGATTTTAAGTAGCTTCCTTAATGCAGTGGCTCTACGAATTTATGAGGATTCCCCTGAATTGGCTGCAATGAAAATGTCCTTTGAGCACAGGTGGGTGTTTGACCCCATATGGGGGCCAAGCTATTGCAGTCACAACACCATGTGAAATAAAGCAAGCTGGTGGATTCAGATTATGATATTCACCTCTTTAATTTGTTATTCCACATCTACTATGTGTCAAAAGGCATCAAATTACTTCCATGTTAGTTACGTAGCTGTAATAAATATATTCACATCATTTAGAGACATTAAATGGAGAATAGACCCGAAGGGTATGTAAGTGGCCCTTTGTAATGAAATAATGCAATTTTTTCAGTTTAAGCATAATATACTTGTTATGTTACAGCTAGGATTTTTTTCCATAACTTTTGATTATTTTCTGTTTTTTTATTTATTTTTAAATTATCATCTCTCTATTATAAAAAAAAATGTTGGAAAAAAAATCTTGGATGGCTTGGAAGGAGACGAGATGTGATTCTCTCGGAGAATACTTTAATGTCCTGTGAGACAAGCCAGTGAGACAAAAGGACAACTGCTGTAAATGCTTTTAAATTTTCGAAGCACTGCACAACATGCAGATCACGCAGCATGGCAGCAGCAGCAGCAAGCCAGCAGCTGATCCGACCGCATCTCCTTAGCGTGTGTTCAGCCCCCCTCTTCACAACGTGAGCGACAGATACGTGAAGTGGGCGAGAGAAGTGAGCAGGGGGCAAAGCCCCCTAGTTTTTAATATTTTTCACTGTATCCTTAAATTTTAAAATGTTCCTTCCTTGTGTTCAGTGTGTGGAACCCCAAGAGGCAGGCCCACCCTGAGATCACATCTGAGGGTTGTCATTGAAAGTTCTAGACAGAGCCAGTTAATTCATTAGGCAAGCTAGGTGGCTACCTAGGATGACATCATTAGAGGGGGCGCAATTTATGAATGTTAAGGGGTGCACACTCCAGACACTAAGGGACCCCCCCTGGCCCCCCAGGCCTCCCCCGCCCCGGTCATTGAACTCTAATGATACTGAGGAGGCACTATTACTTGATGGACACCATTTACAGTACAGTGAGTGCGCAAACTTCGTACATCAAGCATATGCGTAAAGGGGGTGCCTTCCAATATGGGAGTATACGAATATAGATCTGACTTGCTTGCCTTGTTTTGCCTCTTTAGGCAAACCACTTTTGTCCCTTTTTTCTCTTGTTTTTCTTTATATGCTTTTTTTGTTTTGCTTTCTTGTAATATTAATTTATGAAGATTAAGGTAAATATTAAGAGTTTAATCCTCTCTTTTGAAGAGCATTTTGTATATTTTGAACTGTTTGTTTTATTTTGAACTTTGATCTCCAGCTTCCAGTTTCTGGACATGCTACTCTGTAAGTAGTGGTGGTGAGTCTCTTCTGGGTTGACCAGTGAGATCCTAGCCTGTTTTCTGAATATATGTGGTAGCCTCATCCCATTGTTGTTGTCCTGACTAATGCTTAAAACAATAATGTAGTACAATATTCATTAATTGTCTGAACAAAATGCAACAGCAAGACAAGAACCAACTCTGGACAGGGCGTCGGTTCATTACAGGACACACTGACTGAAAGCAATGCATTACAGTAGTCATCTCTGTTACTTGTGATCAAATGTGATACTATAATTAATCTTGGTTTTTATTTAAACTTTCAGTGTTTATTCAATTAATAAGTGTCTGAAATATCTGAACTTTCCATTTGATGATCTGCTTAGTTGAGACATAAGTATGTGAGCAGTAGATAAAATGGGAGAGCTGCTTATCATCTTCCTGCTCTACATCAGTCTCCTTTAAGCCTATCCTCAGGTGCTGGTTCATGTTATATATCAGTTTTGAATTTCTTCAAACTTGTATGTGTACCACTGCCAATTTCTGAGATCCACTTGTTCCCATACAGCTTTCTTTTTCCAGGGAACTTTTGCCTCCAGGTTTTTTTCCTCTGTTGTATTGTTTCTGCCACCTTGGCTTCTCGGTGTTGCTCAGCCTGGGCCTTATGTTTTTGCCAGTGATGCTCAATGTGGGCCCATTGACTCTGCCTTCTTTGTTGCAATTGAATCTGTTGAATTCCATGGCGCAGATGTTGTTAATTTCCTGCCAAAAGTCTCCACTGCCCAGCTGATGCCAGAATGCTGCCAATAGGATGCCCTCATCCTATTACAGTCAGACTGTAGCAAGATGCCCTCATCGCCTTTGGACTCCAACAAGCAAGAGGTGAGTAGCAGTCTAGAAAAAATACCTCTTAGACTTTTTTTTACGACCACCCTACTAGGAGATGGTTTTCCCACACTCTAGTCATCCTTGGTGAGAGGTGGTGCACCTCCTGTCCAGCTGTCCCCACCAGGAGTTGGTCTTCTGTTATTGTCAACCTAGCCAGGAGGTGCTCTTCCTGCTGTCCAATCGCCCCTGCTGGTATCTTTGTGCTATCAAGTCATCCCTGCTGGGAGGAAACCTTCTTGTTAAGATGTCCCAGCTGGGAAAGCGTTCTTCTCATTGTCTTATCATCCCTAATGGGCCAGAATCTGCTCATCTCATCTTGTCACTCCTGCTGGACAAAACTCTTCAGATTTCGTGATTATTTACATTAATTGCTGGGCTTTTGTGTACTGTATATGGTTTTGTAGGGAAACCAACCCTATGTTATGTATCAGTTTGAATTTCTGTGTATTTTATGTTTTATTGTTTTCGATAATTTTGAGTTATTGTTCATGTTTTTTTAAAGTTATTTCTGCTTCACATATCATTTATTTGTATTCTGTCCTCTGTTTTTTCCACTGTGCCTGCACTTAGGGAAGGGTGCTGTGCAAGAACAAAGTAGTTTGTACTATAGCATTGTATTTCTGAGGTGGCAATGATAAATTGGCCATTTCACTCTAAGAAGAAGATTACTTGTATTCTTGTTTGCGTGTGTTGTATTTACCCTATATTTTGACACCAGCTGCACACCCAATCTACCTTGAAGGGGTCTCTCACTAAATTGCCTTTCCCAAGATTTCTTCCTTTTTTTCTTCTCTACAAGTTTTGTTTTTGGGGATTTTTTTTCTTGTCGTTTTAGGTAGTCAAGGTTGTAGGATTGTCAAAAAAACAGGACCTGTTAAAACCCTTTGAGAAATTCCTTTTGTGAATTTGGGCTTTACAAGAAATACATTGTTGTTTTGTGGGTGAACCCCGGGAGCCGGGGCCACCTTGATGTCACGACTGCTAGATCCTCCTTTTGTCTGTTTCCAGTCAAAAGTGAGTCCCAACAGTGTAGTATTGAAGTTGTTTGGTGTCTATGGTAAATATTGTTTTCTTGTGGGTTTACTTGCTTTTGACATACATTTCTGCCTTGTTTTTGGGTTCTCTTCTTGGATTTTGTTTTGGGACGTGTTGGCTTGGGTCTGTTCTCTTGGTAACTCCTTTTTGCTGTTTTGAGCATTCATGTTATATTTTTTTATTTTGATAAATCAATCTTCCATTTACAGAGACTTTTTGGTTGTTCTTTTGTGCACAAGCCAAGAGTTTATGGTCACCCTCTTTGTGCATTTTTTTATATATACAGTGGAACCTCGGCTTGCGAGTAACTTGGTTTACGAGTGTTTTGCAAGACGAGCTAAAATTTTTATTAAATTTTGACTTGATAAACAAGCAAGGTCTTGCAATACGAGTAGTATGTATACACTTTGTTTGCTGAGTGTCATGTGATCACAACTGAGCTGATGGTTCTTCTCTCTCTCTCGCTGTGGGATTGCGGGTAATCGTCTCCTATTCTCCGTCTGAATCGGCGTGCCTCACTCATATAGTCAACATCCATACGAGCAAATACTGTTTACTACAGCATTGTGACTGTGTGTGTGTGTGTGTGCGTGTGTGTGTATGTGTGTGTGCACGTGTGTGTGCTGTGACGTGCGAGTCCCCGTCTTGCACCCCAAAACACGAAGCTGAGTCTCAGTACTATAGCAACACCAACTTTAATTAGCTTGAAACAGCAACAGCGCAGTTATTTATTGTAGCGGGATCTGCCACTCTCCTATACACAGACACAGCAGTCAGGCAGGGTCATGGCCAAGTAGTACTGTGCCCTGCGCATTTATAATGTTCCTTGTATCGCCCATCGATGGCAGGCGCTTATAGCATGTCCACGATCTTTTCAGATTCACTTTTACGGCGAACTGCTACAGTGCTGGGAGACTGCGATTGCTTTGGGACGCTCTTCCGCGTGTTGTCCTGTTGGGTGGAATCCCACAAGAGTTTAGAAACTCACTCACACCAGCCATGATTCTTTTCAAAGGTAAAGTGCAGGTTAATTTGTTTTATGTGTTTTTACTTTATATTTTGTATTAATAATTTTTATATGAATAGTTTTGGGTTGTGGAACGTATCATCTGAGTTTCCATTATTTCTTATGGGGAAATTCACTTTGATATATGAGTGCTTTGGACTTCGAGCACGTTTCCAGAACGAATTATGCTCGCAAACCGAGGTTCCACTGTATTTGGAACATTTCCTTTTATTTTAAACTTTTAAGCCAGCTCGCATTTTTGAAGCATGCTAGGCCGTAAACCAGCAGTTAGCAGTTGAAGAAAGCTGGATTGGGGTGGCTTATTTTGGGAAGATTGTTGAAAGTGCCGGTCTGCCTTTTGTAGAGCATTTTAGAGGCCACCCATTTTTCCTATTTTTCTGACTCCCAATCAAAGTAATTCTTAATTAGCTGTTGTTTGTCAATTAATTAAAGACACTTCTCTGAAATTTTTATTTGTCCTGTTTTATGAATAAGTTCATTATTATGTTTTTCTGCATTAATTTATGAGACTGAGCACTCAGTTTGGGGGTTTCTTCTGTCGTGGATTCTGAATCCTTCATTAGTTTTTAGAATTAAGATTTACTTTTGCTGTGATTAATTATGTTGTTCTGTTTCCACCACCAACATGGTTATTTACAAGTGTTGCTATTTTGCCTTTGTTATGAACTAAAAGTTCCTAAACACAAAACTCCCATAAACTATTGAAAAAAGCCCCACAAGTGGAAGGATCTGTCACTCTTCGAATTGAAGCACAAATAGAGTAAACAAAGAATCTTTATAAATAAAAGATTTATCTTCATAGGTCCTCTGAGACAAGGAAGTTACAAAGAGCACAAACGGCCCAGAAGGAAATCCCTTAAACAACAAAGGCAATCAAAGGCAAACAAGTTCCAGAAACACAAATGCAAAAAGGTGAAAGTCCAGAAGTTAAACTCAAATCCAGAAGTCAAACACAGAGCACAGAGGTCAAAGAATCTAGAAAATCAACAAAATACATTAATCACAAGAGAACTCACCAACACCATTGAGCATATTCAGTGAACTGCAAGGGACTATTTGTCTCCTCAGCCTTTATAAGGATGAGGACTGTCCCTTGACTGAGATGGACAGGTGGGCCAACCTTTTGGGGGAATCATAACTGAACAAGTATACACTTGTAGAAATTAAATAATAAACAAAGCTAATAAAAAACTCAGAATGCAAATACATACCAAAATTAACAATCCAAAATGACATTATACAGTAATTTGAACATCAGCCAGATGATGAACCTTGGCTGTATCATAACTGTCTTCCCATCATTAGGGCAGCTCCTGTTTTAATAGGGGTGTGTCCTCAGAGGTCATGACCCACGTCAATAACACAATGAGTTTAAAACATCACCAGTGAGATAATGACCCTATCTGAGTTTACAGTGATAATGATTCTTTTTGCTTAGTTTTGAGTTTGGTTTTGACTTTTGCCTATGATTTTTGACATTGATTTTTGCTTTTTGATTTGCCCTTGACACTGTGCGGTAAATCTTACGGTTTTGACCCTGTTCTGACTGTTACTGTGCATCTTCTCACAGTTTTCCTTCAATGAAAAATCCGTACTGCTAGCTTTCTACCAGTACACCCTGCTAATTCAGCACTCAAGTAATTTATTTTAAAGACAGATAGGCACATAGTGAATATATTAACAAAAAAGTGGTCAGAATTAAATTGAAATGTTGTTTTTAGATTAAATCTAAAAAAACATAGACAAAAATTATACTCCACGTCATATGCATTGCATGGCTGTTATTCCATATTTCTTCCTGATTTACTATAAAAAGACAATATTGATTTTTAAGTGTTCCAGAATTAAATAACTGTGGATATACTATGAAAGACTCATGTTTTGCAATATGTTCATCCTTTTGGTTATAAACTTTTTGTGGACAGTAAAACACACAGCTGATTGTTCAAAACCTTCTACAGGCTCAATGTGCTATCTCCATCCATCCATCCATCCATCCATCCATCCATCCATCCATCCTCTTCCGCTTATCCGAGGTCGGTTTGCGGGGGCAGCAGCTTGAGCAGAGATGCCCAGACTTCCCTCTCCCCGGCCACTTCTTCTAGCTCTTCCGGGATAATCCCAAGGCGTTCCCAGGCCAGCCGGGAGACATAGTACCTCCAGTGTGTCCTGGGTCTTCCCCGAGGCCTCCTCCCAGTTAGATGTGCCCGGAACACCTCACCAGGGAGGCGTCCAGGAGGCATCCTGATCAGATGCCCAAGCCACCTCATCTGACTCCTCTCGATGCGGAGGAGCAGCAGCTCTACTCTGAGCCCCTCCCGGATGACTGAGCTTCTCACCCTATCTTTAAGGGAAAGCCCAGACACCCTGCGGAGGAAACTCATTTCAGCCGCTTGTATTCGCAATCTCGTTCTTTTGGTCACTACCCATAGCTCATGACCATAGGTGAGGGTAGGAACATAGATCGACTGGTAAATTGAGAGCTTCGCCTTGCAGCTCAGCTCCTTTTTCACCACGACAGACCGATGCAGAGCCCGCATTACTGCGGATGCTGCACCGATCTGCCTGTCGATCTCACGCTGCATTTTCCCTCACTCGTGAACAAGACCACGCGATACTTGAACTCCTCCACTTGGGGCAGGATCTCGCTCCCAACCCTGAGAGGGCACTCCACCCTTTTCCGGCTGAGGACCATGGTCTTGGATTTGGAGGTGCTGATTCACATCCCAGCCGCTTCACACTCGGCTGCGAACCGATCTAGAGAGAGCTGAAGATCACGGCCTGATGAAGCAAACAGGACAACATCATCTGCAAAAAGCAGTGACCCAATCCTGAGTCCACCAAACCGGATCCCCTCAACGCCCTGGCTGCGCCTTGAAATTCTGTCCATAAAAGTTATGAACAGAATCGGTGACAAAGGGCAGCCCTGGCGGAGTCCAACTCTCACTGGAATCGGGTTCGACTTACTGCCGGCAATGCGGACCAAGCTCTGGCACCAATTGTACAGGGACCGAACAGCCCTTATCAGGGGGTCCGGTATTCCATACTCTCGGAGTACCCCCCACAGGATTCCCCGAGGGACATGGTTGAATGCCTTTTCCAAGTCCACAAGACACATGTAGACTGGTTGGGCAAAGTCCCATGCACCCTCTAGGACCCTGCTAAGGGTGTAGAGCTGGTCCACTGTTCCGCGACCAGGACAAAAACCACACTGTTCCTCCTGAATCCGATGCTCGACTATCCGACGGACCCTCCTCTCCAGGACCCCCGAATAGACTTTTCCAGGAAGGCTGAGGAGTGTGATCCCTCTGTAGTTGGAACACACCCTCCGGTCCCCTTTCTTAAAGAGGGGGACCACCACCCCGGTCTGCCAATCCAGAGGCACTGTCCCTGATGTCCATGCGATGTTGCAGAGGCGTGTCAACCAAGATAGTCCTACAACATCCAGAGCCTTGAGGAACTCCGGGCATATCTCATCCACCCCTGGGGCCCTGCCACCAAGGAGTTTTTTGACCACCTCGGTGAACTCAGTCCCAGAGATGGGGGAGCCCACCTCTGAGTCCCCAGGCTCTGCTTCCACATTGGAAGGCATGTTAGTGGGATTGAGGAGGTCTTCGAAGTACTCCCCCCACCGACCCACAACGTCCCGAGTCGAGGTCAGCAGCGCACCATCACCACCATATACAGTGTTGACACTGCACTGCTTCCCCCTCCTGAGACGCTGGACGGTGGACCAGAATCTCCTCAAAGCTGTCCGAAAGTCGTTCTCCATGGCCTCCCCAAACTCCTCCCACGCCCGAGTTTTTGCCTCAGCAACCACCAAAGCCGCATTCCGCTTGGCCTGCCGGTACCTATCAGCTGCCTCCAGAGTCCCACAGGACAAAAGGGTCCTGTAGGACTCCTTCTTCAGCTTAACGGCATCCCTCACCGCCGGTGTCCACCAACGGGTTCGGGGATTGCCTCCACGACAGGCACTGACCACCTTACGGCCACAGCTCCGGTCAGCCGCCTCAACAATAGAGGCACGGAACATGGCCCATTCGGACTCAATGTCCCCCACCTCCCTCAGGATGTGGTCGAAGTTCTGCCGGAGGTGGGACTTGAAGCTACCTCTGACAGGGGGCTCTGGCAGACGTTCCCAGCAAACCCTCACAACACGTTTGGGCCTACCAGGCCTGACCGGTATCTTCCCCCACCATCGAAGCCAACTCACCACCAGGTGGGGATCAGTTGACAGCTCCGCCCCTCTCTTCACCCAAGTGTCCAAGACATGTGGCCGCAAGTCCGATGACACGACCACAAAGTCGATCATCGAACTGAGGCCTAGGGTGTCCTGGTGCCAAGTGCACATATGAACACCCCTATGCTTGAACATGGTGTTCGTTATGGACAATCCGTGACAAGCACAGAAGTCCAATAACAAAACACCGCTTGGGTTCATAACGGGGGGGGCCATTCCTCCCAATCACGCCCTTCCAGGTCTCACTGTCATTGCCCACGTGAGCATTGAAGTCTCCCAGCAGAACGAGGGAGTCCCCAGAAGGTATGCCCTCTAACACCCCCTCCAGGGACTCCAAAAAGGGTGGGTACTCCGAACTGCTGTTCGGTACATACGCACAAACAACAGTTAGGACCCGTCCCACAACCCGAAGGCGGAGGGAGGCTACCCTCTCGTCTACCGGGGTAAACCCCAATGAACAGGCTCCAAGTCGGGGAGCAATAAATATACCCACACCCGCTCGGCGCCTCTCACCGGGGGCAACTCCAGAGTGGTA
Source organism: Erpetoichthys calabaricus (assembly GCF_900747795.2). Lineage (NCBI taxonomy): Eukaryota > Metazoa > Chordata > Cladistia > Polypteriformes > Polypteridae > Erpetoichthys > Erpetoichthys calabaricus. The sequence goes on along the minus strand of NC_041406.2, from coordinate 115,479,300 downwards.
GAGAGTCCAGCCCCTCTCAAGGAGATTGGTTCCAGAGTCCAAGCTGTGCGTCGAGGTGAGTCCGACTATATCTAGCCAGAACCTCTCGACCTCACACACTAGCTCAGGCTCCTTCCCCTTCAGAGAGGTGACATTCCACGTTCCAAGAGCCAGCTTCTGTAGTCGAGGATCGGACCGTCAAGGTCCCCGACTTCGGCCACCACCCAACTCACACTGCACCCGACCTCCTTGGCCCCTCCCATAGATGGTGAGCCCATGGGAAGGGTGACCCATGTTGCCTCTTCGGGCTGTGCCCGGCCGAGCCCCATGGATGCAGGCCCGGTCACCAGGCGCTCACCTTCGAGCCCCACCTCCAGGCCTGGCTCCAGAGGGGGGCCCCGGTGACCCGCGTCCAGGCAAGGGAAAACGCCGTCCAAAGTTTTTTTCCATCATAGGAGGTTTGAACCGCTCTTTGTCTCATCCCTCACCTAGGACCAGTTTGCCTTGGGTGACCCTACCAGGGGCATAAAGCCCCGGACAACAGAGCTCCTAGGATCATTGGGACACGCAAACCCCTCCACCACGTTAAGGTGGCGGTTAAAGGAGGGGTCAATGTGCTACCTCCAGTTAAAAATACTTGCCAGCTGGAAACACAGAGATGCAAAAGACGGTCTTCATTTTCATGGCTGGTTATTGTCTTCTGTCTGATGCTGACCCAAGTCCCTGATTTGTTTTCTGTATGTTATAATATTTTATCTTAGAAATACAGAAACATTTTACTACACTTGCACTTGTGATTTTTACTTCATGTTGAGCAACAGCAGGAAGTGTAGCATAGTGGTTGAGGTTTTGGACTTCATAACCTGAGGTTGTGGGTTCAAATCCTGCTCCTGACACTGCATGACCCTGAGCAAGTCACTTTATCTGCCTGTTCTCCAGTTGTAAAAACACAAAAATAATAAAATGTAACCAATTGCATCTCAAAGGCTATTAGATAAAATGCATCAGACAAAAAAAAAGTAAAAACAATTAGAACCAAACAAGTAAGCATAATGTAATGCAGATTTGTGCTGCTTTACATGCAATGTTTGAGGAAAAACAGTAACACTTGGAGGCCAAAGCCATTTTGTAGGAATGATATTTCTGAAAATACATAGTAAGTGATTTTTATTCTTTGATACCGTTAGACAGTGTATAACAATCCATTAGAAAGCAGAACAGATTGTGCCCTGATCTATTTATATACAATTTCGTCATGCAACTTTGTGAAAAAAGGACAGGTATAAAAGCTGAAATGGCATAACCAATCCATTTTATTTAAGATCTTCTTTCATTTGAAAGCCACCTTGGATCTTATTGCTCACACCTTTCTGACAGAGATTTTACACAGCATGTGATAGCTTTGACATTTCCAGAAATATGAATATTCTTAGATTTGAAGTACATTCATGCACTCTCTCGCTTTTCATCCATGTTTAGTTCCTATTTTTCTTCAAACCGTATTGTCTGTTTATGTTCTTCATATCTCAGTAAGGGCCTTCTCAATGTGAAGCTGCATACCCTCTGTACTAAACAAGAAGTGTACCTGTTGCACCTATGATGGCTTATCCAGCGTGAGGGCTTTCCAGTTAGAAAATGGTGGCACAGGAGAAAGACAAGGTACAGAAGATGCATAAGTGACAGCAGGGAAACATGAAGTCACAAAGAAACTTGACATGTTGGTGCTTCCAGAAGAGCTCCACCAGAGCATGGTATGCCAACTCATTGAACTGAGTTTCCTTGAAAAAGTAACAGGCATTGAGAACCAGTGCTTGATAAGTAAACTCATGACTTGGAGGAAGTAGGTATTATTCTTTAAAGACACCAGTAGATAACAGAGATTTTCAACTCTCTTTTTATGGGCTCTCTGTCTCATTACAGCTTTTGATTGGATATCTATAGCAAGAGAGTTACCAGTGTGGGCAAGGGCTCAAAACGGCCAATAAACATTGGCACAAGGTCTCAGGTAGTCTACTGCCCTTGTGAAACTAAAGGAGCAGGGCCATCTTAAGTTATGGGCACAATGGACATTGGCCGGAGTCCCCCAGAGCAAAGGGGCCCATGATGTTTCTGATGCTTATGTATGTTTCTGTTTTGATATCAAATCAGGGACCCCACCACACTACTATATACAGTACATTATATATATATCAGTACACTAAATATATATATATATATATATATATATATATACTGTATATATATATATCAGTGCCGGACCGTCAGGGCCTGCAAGGCCTTCTCTGCTGGCCTAAAAAAATATCTGAATCACAAACTGATGTTAATTATATTTTGTCCATGAATACTTATTAAATAATGCCAAATAGTCTGTCCACTTCCTTTCATAGCTTTTCCGATGGTTGTGCTGCGCCTGCTTCCAGACATGTATTTTCATATTAAAGCATTTAACCAATCACATTTCAGCCATCATTTGTTGCCAGGCAGGGTCAAAGTCAATGAAGTCTGCCTGGAGGCCTTCACTATCCATTCTGCAGGCCCTCTAACACAAAATAAATGTCGATTAAACTGTTGCTTCCACCAATCAGATTTTGAGTTGGTGTTACTAGGGCCCTCTAGCAGGTGTACAGCAACGTCACTGTATTCAGACCCGTTGATTGGATAGGATGGTGTAAGTATGCCAGGGATGATTATGGCAACGTCACCGTATTCAGACCCGTTGATTGGATAGGATGATGTAAGTATGCCATGGATGATTTTGCAGGAAAATCTCCCACTAATCTCCTTGACTTCCTTCATCAGAAAAATGGGGCATGGAGCATGGGGCAGCTGTATACATTGGTATGTTTGGCGGTGACCATTCCCGTGTCCACTGCTTCTGTCGAGCGGACATTTTCAGCCCTAAAGCGAATTAAAACTTATGCCAGAAATACGACAGGGCAGGTTCGACTTTCAGCATTAGCTTCGAAGACGATAGAAAGGGACTTCGTGATGGAACTGAAGCGCACGGATAATCTGCTAGTAATTTAACTGTTTTTGAGGAAAGAGAGGAGGATGGATTTTGTTTACAAATAATCTGAATTTTTGGTGAGTAAAATGTTGCGATTTTCCTATATAATATTGCAAGTTTATGAGTTATTATTGATGTTTATGTGTGTTGCGGCTGTAGCTGCAGTAGAAAGGAACTTGTTCACACCGGTTTGTCTATTCAATAAAGGCATTTATTGTGGCTACAGGAGTTATCTATCTGCGATGCAACTGCTCTTTTTACTGTATTTCTGCATATTAAGATGGTTTTTATAACCATAAATTAGTTTTTGAGGGGTGGGTTGATTCAGACGGAGCACTACTGAAGGCCTAGGTGTGAAATGCACGGTCCGCCACTGATATATATACAGTTAGGTCCATAAATATTTGGACAGAGACTTTTTTTTAATTTTGGTTCTGTACATTACCACAATGAATTTTAAATGAAACAACTCCGATGCAGTTGAAGTGCAGACTTTCAGCTTTAATTCAGTGAGGTGAACAAAACAATTGCATAAAAATGTGAAGCAACTAAAGCATTTGTTAACACAATCCCTTCATTTCAGGGCTCAAAAGTAATTGGACAATTGACTCAAAGGCTATTTCATGGGCAGGTGTGGGCAAGTCCGTCATTATGTCATTATCAATTAAGCAGATAAAAGGCCTGGAGTTGATTTGAGGTGTGGTGCTTGCATGTGGAAGATTTTGCTGTGAACAGACAACATGCAGTCAAAGGAGCTCTCCATGCAGGTGAAAGAAGCCATCCTTAAGCTGCGAAAACAGAAAAAACCATCCGAGAAATTGCTACAATATTACGAGTGGCAAAATCTACAGTTTGGTAAATCCTGAGAAAGAAAGCAAGCACTGGTGAACTCAGCAACGCAAAAAGACCTGGACCTCCACGGAAGACAACAGTGGTGGATGATCGCAGAATCATTTCCATAGTGAAGAGAAACCCCTTCACAACAGCCAACCAAGTGAACAACATTCTCCAGGGGGTAGGCGTATCGATATCCAAGTCTACCATAAAGAGAAGACTGCATGAAAGTAAATACAGAGGGTGCACTGCAAGATGCAAGCCACTCATAAGCCTCAAGAATAGAAAGGCTAGATTGGACTTTGCTAAAGAACATCTAAAAAAGCCAGCACAGTTCTGAAAAAACATTCTTTGGACAGATGAAACCAAGATAAACCTCTACCAGAATGATGGCAAGAAAAAAGTATGGAGAAGGCGTGGAACAGCTCATTATCTGAAGCATACCACATCATCTGTAAAACACGGTGGAGGCAGTGTGATAGCTTGGGCATGCATGGCTGCCAGTGACACTGGGACACTAGTGTTTATTGATGATGTGACACAGGACAGAAGCAGCCGAATGAATTCTGAGGTGTTCAGAGACATACTGTCTGCTCAAATCCAGCTAAATGCAGTCAAATTGATTGGGCAGCATTTCATGATACAGATGGACAATGACCCAAAACATACAGCCAAAGCAACCCAGGAGTTTATTAAAGTAAAGAAGTGGAAAATTCTTGAATGGCCAAGTCAGTCACCTGATCTTAACCCAATTGAGCATGCATTTCACTTGTTGAAGACTAAACTTCAGACAGAAAGGCCCACAAACAAACAGCAACTGAAAGACGCTGCAGTAAAGGCCTGGCAGAGCATTAAAAAGGAGGAAACCCAACATCTGGTGATGTCCATGTGTTCAAGACTTCAGGCTGTCATTGCCAGCAAAGGGTTTTCAACCAAGTATTAGAAATGAACATTTAATTTCCAGTTATTTAATTTGTCCAATTACTTTTGAGCCCCTGAAATGAAGGGATTGTGTTAAAAATGCTTTAGTTGCCTCGCATTTTTATGCAATCGTTTTGTTCACCCCACTGAATTAAAGCTGAAAGTCTGCACTTCAACTGCATTTGAGTTGTTTCATTTAAAATTCATTGTGGTAATGTACAGAACCAAAATTAGAAAAAAGTTATCACTGTCCAAATATTTATGGACCTGACTGTATATATATATATATATATATATTCATGGCATTCGTAGTCTGAATCACAATCTGATTGTATGGGTGGTTACCTACCAGGTAACGCTTGTGGTTGGTCAGCAAGTCGGCTAACATCCGCCACGGTGCCCTCTTTCAGAAGCAGATCATAGAATGGTTGAAATAGTTTTACTGTCAAATAATGCAAAGAGTACGCGACACGTGCCTTATACAGGCATTCACAATTTGTGAAGGAAGGCAAAAAGGGTAAGCATGAAGTTTCAGCTTCTCTTTATCTTTAATTTTATGTTCTCCATTTTTTATCCTTTGCATTTTGTAATTGAAGGACCGGTGTCTCAGCTGGATTGATTCTCTTCCCTCACCTGCCCAAGAGGCCAATGTCATGAAACATACAGAAGAGTGGTACACCAGGTTAGACATCCAAGCAACAGTGGACAGGACATATGGACATGATACAATGAGATACGAATTTACGGAATTGACAAAATAGATTGAACATCCCAACTGGGTGTTCCTCCATACACTGGGTGGCAGCATCCTTTATAGTGAGCACCGTTACGGTCGTCCATAAGGTAGCTTGGGAGCTGTGGTCCCATAGAGCTGCCCAGTTGGTTTCCTTGGGGGCTGCCAGGAGGAGCTAGTGGAAGGTGAGGGTTTGAGTTTCTGCCTGACACCTGAAGTACTTCTAGCTTGGGTTGAAAAGGAGCCCATGACTTCACATGGGGAGACTGAGTCGGTAGTGGATTAGGGCAGGACTCACCTTTTGCAAGAGAAGAAAAGAGGATTATTTGCTGTGCTGCTTCATATAAAAGGAACAGAATCTATTAAAGGTGTTTTTATGAATAAAAGAGCATGATTTGAATGGGATTGTGTTTGTACTATTGTTTGTGTGATTTGGGGCTCAGTGGAGCCCTCGTGTGGTCACAGAATATGCTTTATCTATATATATAAAAGTCAATGTGTATATGTATGTATGTTCCAGCATTGCTTCCTAACAGCTGAAGTGATTTTCATGAAACTTGGTACACATGTTCCTCATTGGTCGACTAAAATACTTTATGATGAAATCAGCCCTAACCCACCCCCTTCTGGGTAGGGTGGGGGGTAATCTTGCAGTCTTTTATGCATATTATCATTCAGTTGACACTCGAAACGACCACCAGAGGGCGAACTGGAGGTGACTGCCAGCATTCTTTATGTTTGAGCACCACTGCGCCCCTGTTGCTTTTGAAATTAAATAGAGTGGGCCGGGTTGGCATCCCAACTATTTTTGGGACTCATTCTGTCTTTGTGACTCGACCAGCCATATATATATATCTTATATATAAATATCTACGTGTGGAAGTGTGTGTCTCTGTCCGGCCCGGAAGTGAGAGGTAGAGTCAGGGTAAGGGCTCCAGCTCCAAGGATACGCAAGCGAGGCCAGCAAACCGGCAATATGAAACCTCAGAAAAAAGACAGTCGCTTAGCTGCTAATGCACAAATGATGCGAGCACATCGGCAACACGAATCATCCTAGGAGAGATGGAGCCGCTAGATGAAGTCCTCCCTGCAACATGGAAGTGCACCGAATTCCAGCAGGGCATCATGGACAATGGAGTTTTACTGCACAGCCCTGCTGGATACCGTGGGGGCCGCCAGGAGACGCTGCAGGGAGGTACAATGGTTTCTATTATACCCCGGAAGTACTCCCTAGTCACGGGGAAGGAAGAAAGGAAGTACTTCTGGGCTGAAGAAAAAGGAGAGTTTTCCATCTGACCCGGAAGTGCTATGAAATCACATGGACTGAGGGACAGAAGCACTTCTGGGTCAAGGAATATAAAAGGACTGTGGGAAACCCCAGCAGACTGAGCCGGAGTTGGGAGGGAGTGTGACAGAGCTGCTGGGTGGAGAGGAGGATTGAATAGTGTTTATTTGTGATTATTGATTTATTATTGTGTATAGTGGAGGTTGAGGTGCTTTGTGCACATTATTGTAACAATAAATTCATTATTGGGACTTTTAATATGGTGTTTTGGTGTATTGTCTGCGGGTTTGGAGGTGAGACAGCGCCCCCTACTGTCACAATATATATATGTCTATATATATAAAAGCCAAATACCACTGACTCACTCATCATGAAATCTCCTGAACCATGAGGATTTGGGACTTGAAATTTGGAATGTAGGTTATCCTTTCATCGTCGAAGCGCATTCTGTCTGTATGTCTGTCTGCTTTATGTATGTCTGCTTTTCACGAGAGAATTACTTAATGGATTTAGATCTGGTTGTTTTCTATAATTCGCTTGAACTTTCCGGTTGATTTTGTGACTTTTCTCATCATGCTAAGTACCATAGTTCACTTGCAGTACCGATGTATTTATGCAAAACCAACAGAGTGGCTGTGGCCCGAGAGCAGGGGGGTAGGGCCTTCCTCATTCCCTCACCAATCTCTGTTTGAGTTAGTCTACGTCTCACCATGTGTTGAAGCGCACATTGCCTCCGTTTGGCTAGCAATACCTGTTTGTTCAACAGACATTATCATCTACAGATTGTTAAGGAGTAACGTTTGACGTTTTTGAGAGAGAAATCAGAGCTAAATGTGTTTTAGAGGGTAGCTGCTGATTGCCAGAGATATCATGGCCATGTGCTTTTCTCTTTCCCATCAGAGCTGAACACGATCAGATACAGTGCCAACGTCTATTGATTTTTAAAGTTTGTCCTGTTTCATTAAGTCAATGTATGTGTGTGTGTATATATGTATGATCCACCATCACTTCCGAAAGGCTGGAGCGATTTTCATGACACTTGGTACACATGTTTCTCATTGGTCGACTTAAAATACTGTAGGGTGAAATCAACCCTAACAAACCCCCTTGTGGGTAGTGTGGGGGTGATCTTGTGGTCATGTACGCATGTTATCATCCAGTTGACACTCGAAATGAACACCAGAGGGCAAACTGGAGGTGACTGCCAGCATTCTTTATGTTTGAGCACCACCGTGACCGCCTGTTGTGTTTGAAATTAAATAGAGTTGGCCGGTTCCGAGCGTCAACTGGATGATAACATACATACAAGACCGCAAGACAAACACATTAGTGAGTCTTATTTGTTTATTCGTTTATTTTTAAAGTTGTTTTTTTTTTTACATTATATTTTTCTCAAACAATTAAAAAAACACTTTATTTTCCTCCCGGGCAACGCCGGGTATTTCAGCTAGTTTGTAATAAAATTACCTACTTTTATTTACCTGATGTCCCGATTGAATTTATTCTTGGGAAGGAGAACTCCTAACACAGTTCTTTTTTATTACTACAATTTGAGCTAATGGCATAAGTTAGCACATTCTTTCTTTTGCCTTGTTTTGATTTTCACGAACTCCAGGCACCATGTCCCTTACCTCCTATTAACTGGCTACATCTTTCCTACAATAATTTCTTTTTCACAGTCTCAGTTTCAAAGCCTCAACAGGATTAGATAGTGATTCTTTTATTTCTATTTAGCTACATGGCTCATGTTTTGAGGTGCAGGGCTTGGCATCCCTCTGGATTTCAGAATCACAATTTAACTTTTGTTTTGAAGCATTTTTTGAATATAACACAACTTATAATTGTCCAGCATTTTTCTTGCTTAAGTCCTTGCCTAAAGTGAGTCCTTGTCTTTTGGCGCAGTTCTGTTTGGTGACAGATGGTAAGGAATGATGCCTCCTGTGCTTTAATTGCGGTTAAGTGCTCACCCCACTCCCTATTCCAGGTAGCAGTAGCTTCCTTCTGCTGATCTCCAGATCACTATGTGTCATCTCGCCATCCTACTGACAGGCGCTTTACCTCTCCCAGAATTCCCACCTGCAGAGACAGCATCTGTTACAAGTGGAATATACCTTCTCTGCTCTGTTCATGGTATTTCTTTCATAAGCACATTAAAAGATTTCTCTTTTTCTTAAAAATAAGCTACCCAGGCTTTGAGTTCTATGTCAATTCTGCCTGTTTTTGTTTCATATTCCTTGATTTAAATATTTCTACTGTGTATATACTAGGGGGCTTTGCCCCCTGCTTGCTTCGCTCGCCAATCCCCATGCTTACGCTACGCACTAGTCTCTTTGTGGTTCTGCCGCTCGCGTACAGGGATGCGGATGTACAATTTACTGTTTTACATTACAGCTGGTAATGATTTGAATGTAAATTATGTTTCATGTTGTGTTTGAGTTATTCGTTGCATAATATGATTTCGTTCTATTTGGCTTTGAAATTAACACAGAAAAACTTTTTAAACTTACACTCTTACTGTAAAACTTATGTAAAAACTTTTTTTTTATTAAATTTTCATCAATATCGCATTGAATTGTGATTCTGTGTTTGGACTTTCATCACGACAATGCCACATATAACTGCACGTGATTGAATTTTGTTTCTTTCTCTCCATTAAATAAAAGGACTTTTTCGAATGTTTGGCTCTGAGATTTGTAAATTGCCTTTGCAAAAGCTATTCTGACAGGAAACTGTAAACGTTTTAATACGAATGGCATATCAAGATCTCCTTTGTTGTCTAATGTTATCCCTGAAGATGTACTACATTACCTTTCTTGGATTCAACCTTCTTTCTACAGTAATTCATGTGGAGGAAGACTGGATGGTATTAATGGTTGTAGATATTCTTTGGAATATTGTAAGTTGATGTTTTCAGCTTTCGCACAATCACCACCAACTGTTTCAGCATAGTTTATTGATACGCATTGAACCAATTTGCAGTGTAACCGATCGTCATTTTTGGCATTAATTCATTTGACTTCATTGCTTCTCTGTGCTAGGATTGCTCATGTACTCATTTTTACTGTTGATAACCCTTCGTGATGAAATGTCTCATTTCGTCAGAGCAAGAACTGTGTCTATCAAAAGCATTCACATGAATGAAAGGTGAAAGTACTGTTTATATGGTTTTATATGGTTGAGAGGAGGGCCTTGAAAAAATCTTCCAAAAAGTCTTGTCTTATCACAGTATTTTTTATTATAATAGATGTCTTACTCCTTGATGGCAAGGATGGAGCAGCTGTTCCAGTTGAAGGAGTATCTGAGACTGTTACTCATTAATGAAGCAGACTCTCAGCCTTTGACCAAAATTTCAATTTCCCAGACAGACTACTGTACTTAGCTCAGCCTAAGCCTAAGATTTAGGGAAAGTGAGAGGTCAGAATCTCATAGTAGTTAATGAAAACTGTTCACTAATGCAAAAAGACAGGTGATTGTTATAAAGACCCCAGATGAGTAATTAATGGAATAAACCTCAATAGAGAACTTATAATAAGCCTAATCCACAAGAAATGGAATCTACTTAATAATTTGGATAAGTGAATGGGCCAACACCCCAGATCATAGGCTAATGAATTAACACCACATATATTTCAGTATAGAGTGTCATTAGATCATACCCAGAACAAAACCCAAAAAATCTAGAGGAGTGACTGGACTAAAACCGAATGCACAAGGTCAATAAACTGCTGATGAAGAACGCATTCTAGTAAATGTGCCGAAAAAGTTGCTGGCTACTTAAGCTTGATATTTAACTGTAATTCAGTTATCTGCTGTTTGCTGGTTAGTCTTCACTCCTTGGAATTCTGTTTTGAAAATGAAAAGAAAATTTTAAAATTAAAATGGAAGCATTTCTAGACAATGTAACTGTTATGTTGAATGCAAGGTAAGGAAGGAAAAAAGAATGGAGGACAAGGAGAAGAAACATTGAGAAAAGCTGCCAAAATAAGTTGTTAACAGAAGGTCTGTCTGATCGTCTTCTTCTTTTTCTTCTTTCGGCTGTTCCCGTTAGGGGTTGCCACAGCGGATCATCTTCTCCCAAACTGTATCTTTCTGTCCTCTGCATCTTGTTCTGTTACACCCATCGTCTGCATGTCCTCTCTCATCACATCCATAAACCTTCTCTTAGGCCTTCCTCTTTTCTTCTTCCTTGGCAGCTCTATCCTTAGCATCCTTCTCCCAATATACCCAACATCTCTCCTCTGCACATGTCCAATCCAACGCAATCTCGTCTCTCTGACTTTGTCTCCCAACCGTCCAACTTGAGCTGACCCTCTAATGTACTCATTTCTAATCCTATCCATCCCTGTCACACCCAGTGCAAATCTTAACATCTTTAGCTCTGCTGCATCCAGCTCTGTCTTCTGCTTTCTGGTCAGTGCCACTGTCTCCAACCCATATAACATAGCTGATCTCACTACCGTCCTGTAGACAGAAGGTCCGTCTGATCATTTGTTCAAAAATCAAAGTCAGAAACCAGAAACTAGAAGTCTTTTTAACTGATACAAATACCTACACACTAACCATAATTGCACAGAGAATTTCTTGGATTTATCTGCAGACTTGGATGACCATGAAGCGTACGGCACCAGTCTTCTGTCCTCTCACACCAGGGATGTCAGCATAACATATGGAGTTGCGTAGTAACATTGAAATAACCATTCTAAAAAAGAATTTTACCTGTAAAATAACAATGCAAATAGATTCTATGAACCACAAACCTACAGTAGGATATAAAGAGTCACAAAAAGAGTTCAGTAAAACATGCACAAAATTAAAAGCAAAGTCAAATCATAACAGTAACACAATGACAGTCCATAATCATTAAATAAGATCTCAAAGATTTTCATATTTTTACTGGCACTTTGGTGTAATCAAGTCAAAAAAGGTGAATGTTCTGTGTTGTCCTATTGCAGAATAAAGCAGAATATGTCCAACAATTATTACGTAAAGTATACGTAAGCCCATAAATGGTGATGTTCTTGAAGAGTTCAAATTTGCTAACGCCTATATGTTCACAATACTGGATAAGATGTTGAAAATCTTCCATTATTAAACTGTAGACCATTTATATTACGTTTCAGTTTTTTTGCTCAAATAAACCAGATTGAACTGAATTTACAGGACTTTAATGACCAGCATTGCAAGCATCCTTTCTTGTACATTCTTCCTGTGTTGCACCAGTAATTTGTTCTTCTGTTCCAGTCGGTTTCTTTTTCAGTTAGTTTATGACCTAGGAATGGGAAATAAGTACAGATGCCACAGAAACTGTTTTAAATTATTTATAACCTTGGAATGGATGGACACTGTAAAACAGAATTAGAGAATTAGTTTACAGCTTGAGAAAGGAAGAAATAAGGAGGCACATTAAAAAATCAAACACTCTGATCAGAGTCATCATCAGGACACGATAGCCAATCAAATGTGTACAATGTCACATGTCCCAAAAGCAGATGTTTTTTCATTTTAACATAATAATAGCTTAACTGAGGGATCAAAGATGACGATGACAGAACCACGACAGAAGAAGTGACATCAGAGATCGAGATATGTGGGGCTGTAACGTATGAATAATGTGTGATGGACAGCAGGCGTTTCAGCCTGGCCTGGACGTCCCTCATCAGAGGAAAGGAAGAAAAGCAGCATGTTCAGGACACTACATCCCCGGTACACTAGATGGCAGCTCTCCTGGACGGAAATGGTTCCTCGGATTCCTGCAGGGCAGCATGGGACATTGAGTCCATCTCTTCAGCCCTGTTGGGTGCCGTGGGTGCCGCCAGGGGCAGCTCACCAAGAACCCAGGGACAATTATGGTTACATCAACCTGGAAGTACTTCGGGGTCATGTGGATGGAAGCCCGCAGTACTTCCGGGATACTCGAAGAAGGCATTTGACCTGGAAAAGGAATACTTCCGGGTCATAGACTTTAAAAGGACTCTGGGAAACCCCAGCAGATTGAGCCAGAGTTGGGTGGGAATGTGACGGAGCTGCTGGGAGTTGGAGGATTGGTTATTATGATTGTATTGATTATTGATTTATTACTGAAGAATTGTGGAGTGTGCAGTGCTTTGTGCACTTTATTTAAGAATATTAAAGATATTATTCTTGGTGATTTTAAACGTGTGTCCTGGACGTCTGTCTGGTGGGTTCAAGGGACACTATATAGCGCTTTATTCCACAAATCTGATCACTAAATCAAAAGCCAGGCAGGGAAATCCGCCCCTTGAAATTCTCATTTCCAGTTACCTTTTCTAAGACTGTTTATATCCATACTTTGCTATTTATTTTATTTTATATATTTACTTCTATTTGGAATTGTTATACATTAATAAATACCACATTACTTTTATATTTTCTATACTTTGTCAAATATCTAGAGTGTCTGAAATAGTAAGTGTGGGTAAAACTTCTGTTAATAACAGAAGGACATGTCGTACTCTGACAAACTCAGAGAACTAAACCTGTTTAATCTTAAACAGAGGAGACTGCGTGGGGACCTAATCCATGTCTTCAGAATCCTCAAAGACATTGAAAAGGTAGATCCAGCAACATTCTTTCATCTTAAGGATGAATTTCGCACTCGAGGACAGCAGTGGAAATTAACATAAATTTAAAACTTAAACCAGGATCCACTGCTTTACGCAAAGAGGTGTAGGACTCTGGAACAAACTACTTAGACATGTAGATGAAGAAGCCTTGGTAACCTTTAAGAAAAATCTGGATGAGATATTGGGACTGCTTAGCTATTAGCTAAACACACGAGCTGATGGACTGAATGGTCTCCTCTCATTTGTCAAATTTCTTATATTCTTACGTTCTCATGAAGTGTGACTCCTTGAGATTCCATTAGAAAATGAAGATTTCCTTTACTCAACAATCTGGATGCATTTCATACTACAGTATGGAAGCCTCTGAGAGATGAAGGGACAATTCTTTGTTTATGGCCACTTCTGTGCCTCCAAAAAAATGAACAAAAAAAAAACATATGTCACATATTGTACAACTGTATTAAAAGATGGAGAGAAGAATGAACAAGACAAAATATAAAGAATTCATGTGGCAAATTATGTTTGTTAAAATTTTCTTCAATTCGATGGACTGAATCTTCATGTTAAAGTTCCATAAATTACGCTGGTTTTTGAACAAAAGTTTCCACGGAAGAGGAACTTTACTTGTAGTAGATGACACAATATCTTTTCAAAGTCCCTGAACTTTAGAACTTGTAATTATTGCTCTTAGAATCAAAAGAGCAGTCTGCAATATCATTTCTCCATATAATTAATAACGTTTTTGTGTCTGACAGCACGCATACCCGCCAGTTGCCTGGAGGAACAAAATGTAAATCTTTAAAACAGAATCCTGAATGGGAATTTAAAATATTGAAGTCAGGCATTTATTGTAATGAACTCGTTGCTTGGAAGACATGAGACACTGAAAGTGATTAGAGACTCATCTCTATCAATTCTTGGCTCAAATCCCTGACCTCTCAGGAGGCTCTTAACAGCAACAGCACTTGATCCCTGGTAATCATTATGTAAATCTTAACCTACTTCTGGCTGTTAGACAATTGTAAGAGCAGTAGCCCCTCTGGCTAACTTAATTTAATTATTTTGTTCAGGTGGCTATTATTTGTTTCCTTTTGCCAGACATGCAAAGTTAAACCTCTGCATTTTTGAGTATTTATTTAAAATTGCACTCACTGCTTTTTTTTTCTTCTTCTTTAAAAAATGATGTTCTTCTTTCTGAGGGACCCGTCCTCTTGCATCAGCAAGTCCTTTTTTACAGCCTCCTGTTTATAGGCTACTGAGTCCGGGAGATGTCAGCTGGCCTTCCAGTTCCTTCCACTTGATATTTCATTAAAGGTCCTTGCTGTCAATGCTGCTTTCGGGTGAACAGTTGTAAAGTTAGTAAATGCAAAATGGCTTTTGGCTTCTACAATGAAAATAACAATTTGGTTTTTTTTTAAGAATTATGGGTTCAAATTAAATTGAGTTTGTCATTTTCTTTAGAAAAAAACAAAAAACAGTTAATGCTTTTAACACTGTGATGTGTTTTTGTGGGAATATGTTTTTTAGCATATTTTGGATTAATTTACATATTCCAGTAAGAGTAGAAGTAATGTAACAATCAAGGATTTTCAAAGTTAATGCAAACAATCTTTAACAGAACAGGATTTTCATTCATTCTTATGGTGGCTATTCCACGTTGGAGTTGAGTCTGGGGAGTCTATGAAATTCTGATCATCCTATTAATTCCAGTGTACTCGAATAGAGCAGGTCTGAAGTGGATGTATCGCTTTCACATTGGGAAAATGTCCTGATCTCTTGCCAGGCACATAACACACAACAACAACAACAACATTTATTTATATAGCACATTGTCATACAAATGATGCAGCTCAAAGTGTTTTACATGATGAAGAAAGAGAAAAAAGACAAAACATAAAAAATTAAATTAGGCAATACTAATTAACATAGAATAAAAATAAGGTCCGTTGGCCAGGGAGGACAGAAAAAAATAAAAAACTCCATCAAATCTGCAGGGGTTCCAAGGCCACGAGACCACCCAGCCCCCTCTAGGCATTCTACCTAACATAAATGACCTCAATCAGTCCTCATGGTATACAGGCTTCACATGGAAGAACTTGATGATGACAGTCATGTGGACTTCTGGCCTTTTATCTATCAATGTAGGGACATCACAGTGCTGTGATCAGGTGGTGGTGGTGCAGATCGTCACCACAGAAAGCCGGAAAAAGAACAGCAGAGAAAGTAGGGGTTAGTATGGATTATGGAG
The DNA here is from genome assembly GCF_900747795.2 of Erpetoichthys calabaricus. Taxonomy (NCBI): domain Eukaryota; kingdom Metazoa; phylum Chordata; class Cladistia; order Polypteriformes; family Polypteridae; genus Erpetoichthys; species Erpetoichthys calabaricus. The sequence continues at coordinate 115,463,709 of NC_041406.2, read as the reverse complement.
CCACCATGAATGATATTGATAATTAACTGCATATATAGAATATCAGGATTAAAGTAAAAATAAGCTATGAGAAAGCCATGTTAAAATAATGTGTTTTTAGCAGGGTTTTAAAGTGCTCCACTGTATTAGCCTGGTGAATTTCTATTGGTAAGCTATTCCAGATTTTAGGTCTATAACAGCAGAAGGCCACCTGACCACTTCTTTTGAGTTTAGTTCTTGGAATTATAAGCAGACTTTCATTTGAAGATCTAAGGTTACAATTTGAAGTGTAAGGTGACTGGCATTCCAAAATATAGGATGGAGCGAGATTATTTAAGGCTTTGTAAACCATTAGCAGTATTTTAAAGTCAATTCTAAATGACACAGGTAACCAATGTAGTGACATCAAAACTGGAGAGATTTCTTTTCCTAGTTAAGATTCTAGCAGCTGCATTCTGCATTAGTTGCAATCGATTGATGTCTTTTTTGGGTAGTCCTGAGAGGAGTGTGTTACAGTAATCTAGCCGACTGAAAACAAAAGTGTGAACTAATTTCACAGCATCTTGCAAAGTTATAAGAGCTCTAACTTTTGATAGATAGATAGATAGATAGATAGATAGATAGATAGATAGATAGATAGATAGATAGATAGATAGATAGATAGATAGATAGATAGATAGATAGATAGATAGATAGATAGATAGATAGATAGATAGATAGATAGATACTTTATTAATCCCAAGGGGAAATTCACATATTTGAGCAGCAGCATACTGATAAAAAAAACAATATTAAATTAAAGAATGATAAAAATGCAGGTATAACAGACAGTAACTTTGTATAATGTTAACGTTTACCCCCCCCAGGTGGAACTGAAGAGTGTGGGGGAGGAACGATCTCCTCAGTCTGTCAGTGGAGCAGGACTGTAACAGCAGTCTGTCGCTGAAGCTGCTCCTCTGTCTGGAGATGATACTGTTTAGTGGATGCAGTGGATTCTCCATATTGATAGGAGTCTGCTCAGCGCCCGTCGCTCTGCCACGGATGTCAAACTGTCCAGCTCCGTGCCTACAATAGAGCCTGCCTTCCTCATCAGTTTGTCCAGGCATGAGGCGTCCCTCTTCTTTATGCAGCCTCCCCAGCACACCACCGCGTAGAAGAGGGCGCTCGCCACAACCGTCTGATAGAACATCTACAGCATCTTATTGCTATATTGCTTATCTTTTTCTATATTTCTTAAGTGAAAAAATGCTGTCCTAGTAATCTGATTAATATGTGATTTAAAATTCAGGTCAGAGTAAATAGTTACCCCTAAATTCTTTACATCCGTTTTGACTTTTAATCCTAATGGATCAAATTTATTTCTAATAAACTCATTATATCATTATAATCTTATAACCTTAATCTTATAATATTATAACCTATAATCTTATAACCTCATTATAATCTTATTGCTTATCTTTTGCTATATTTCTTAAGTGAAAAAATGCTGTCCTAGTAATCTGATTAATATGTGATTTAAAATTCAGGTCAGAGTCAATAGTTACCCCTAAATTCTTTATGTCCGTCTTGACTTTTAATCCTAATGGATGAAATTTATTTCTAATAACCTCATTATATCCATTTTTGCCAATCACTAAAATTTCTGTTTTCTCCTTATTTAGTTTGAGAAAATTACTACTCATTCACACGGACTCCCGTAAGAAATTAAAGGATGGCATCAGAAAGACCTCTGTTATGCCCATATAATACTTACTTCACCTTAATTCAAATTAGTAATTTAAGCATACCAAAGAGGGATCAATTGCTAAGAGAGGAAAGCTTGTTTCAGCAAAACAAAAACATGGTGACACATGATATCAATAATAATGGAAATTCAGAAAAAAGTAATTGGCTGTGAAATTAATACATGAAACTTAAGAAACAACATTTAATTCACTTTAGGTAGCAGCTCATGTGTTTTAATCCAGCCTCGGGAAACTCATGCTAAGCCTCTGGATTAAACGAGATTGAATTCACAAATGTAAAACAGTATTTCAATTTATTTATTAAATCAAGGCTTGAGTATCAATGACTTCAAAAACACAGTCAGCTATCAGTTAAATGCACTGTGATGAGTACCCAACACGAAGAGGGGAATGCAGGTACAAGTGGATGTGGGGCAGCAGTTCTCCTGTGCTTAGTAGGTGTCTAGATATGGACATCTGGAATAAAACAGGAGCTACCAGATAAAGAAGAATCAGTCAAAAGATCTTTTTGACACTTTAATTAATTGTTGTTTCTTTAAAAGGTCAAGGTAGGGATTCCTTTTGAAGGCAATTGATAATGTAGAGAGGGTTGGCCCATGACATAAAGACAAAGTACATTTTTGTTACCGCTTAATCGCCAACCTTCGCATCCGTGATTTATTCTTACAAGGCATGAGACGATACTCTTAATTCTTACATATGCCTTATTATACATGTAGCCCAGATAGAAATGTGTTTAAATCTCTAATTAATGTAAAAATGTAAATGTTGTGTTGGAAACTATTAATTTTAGTGTAATAGTTTGTTTACGTAGTTATGATGACTTTTATTTTGATAACCGGAAGTGGCAGTAAAAACGGAAGGGCTGGAGGAAGAGAAAAAAGAAAGAGAGAACGTGACGCCAAGGTGGTGTAGCAGAAAGTTTGAGAGATAAATTATCAACCAGATAATTTACCGGGATACGAACTGCTGAGATAGACGAAGAAGTTCCATTAGATATTCGCAGGGTCTATCTGGTGAGGAACGACTTGTTAATTCAACGAGGGGAGTAACGGAGCGAACTACCAGAGGCAGGAGTTAACTCAGCTCTACAAGTTAATGGTGGACGTTTGCTTATTTGGAGGACGGAGACATTTTTGGATTTACTAAACAGCGGCTACCTGCGCATAGACAGAGGCAGAGAGGTCAGAGGGATTTGTTGGACTGATAACATTGCCAAGTAAGGTACCTTTTTCATTTTATTTTGTTGCTCCTATTGGACTGAAAGAACCGATAAGTTTTTGGTCGCAACGCTCCCAAGCCACGAATCAGGCCTGCAACGTTTTGTTTCAAATAGAGTGACAAGACTGAATGTGTTTTTTTTTTAGTATTAATAGTGTAATATAGTTCCTGATTATTTTCAGTTTATTAATTGTGTTATAATTAAACGGGTAATTCATTATTGTTTTATAACCCAGTTTCCTGGTGTTTATTATAAGTTGGTGTAAAATAAACTATTGGGTTAGGAACCAATGTTAACAGGTAATTTCTTTTACCATTATTTGTTATTATCTAACCAGTGTATTGCTAGAATTATTTGATAATGTTTTATTCATAGTGACCCGAGACTCAAAATATTAAAGTAATTAGAATCATAATAAATTAGGCATTGGAGTAAAGAACTCAGGGCCCCCTTTCTACACACAGTTAGAGTAGACGGGCTACATACAGGCTTCATGATACAGTGAATTCTCTGAACAATGGACAAACAAGTAAATATTTTACTTTTGGAAAAACATATAAAATTATAAAAGATGTTTAGCTTTAAAATAATAAAACGCAAAACAGGCATTAAAAATGATTCAGAAGTTTAATGTGAACCTCCTTCATGCTTGTCTAAACATCTTTGTTAGGTTTAAACTCTGTCCTGCAAGCTAAAAGGCACAGTGAAAACTCACGAGACTCGAGACTCTTAAAAGACATTGGTTGTGAATTACACCTTAGCAGACTCCGGAAAATAACAAAATTTTACAGAATGGTTTAGAATATGTACAATGCGATACACATGTTCACCAACCTGTCATACACATGACGAGCTTGCAAAAGCATTAAACTATAACATGTGATAATCCAATGTCACACACGTGCGAGTAGGAGGCAGCTAAAGGGCTTGAGTAATTGTAATTCTACACCAGACCAGGGGCGGTGGAGTGCACTAACTGTCTCTCTCAGTTCCTTGAAGACCTATCTCGGGAAATCCCGCTGGGTTCAGGAGCATCTGATGATGTTCACTTCCAGTTCCAGCGCCTCTGATGACGTCACTTCCGGCCCCAGCACATGTGATGATGTCATTTCCGGTCTCAAAGATGTTACTTCTGGTTCCGGCATCAATTACATCACTTCCTCCCCCAGCCTTTAAAGCCGCCATCTTACCTCCACATATTCAATTCTGTTTTGGACTCAGTATTGTGAACAAATCTGTTAAATTTCAACCTTTTGCAGCCAGGGCATATTATATGGGTGGCTGCCCCAAACCTTTACGATGTCTGTTGGTCGTTTTTCTGACACCAGCAATTATAACTCAAATAGTACTCCTCAAACTGGTGCACAATAGGAGACACCAACACGGCAAAGTCAAATTAAACAGAACTACAACTGTAGACTTTCACTGCTAAAGACGGGTTTAATTCAAAGTATAAACATCTCTCAACTTGGTTTACATTAAAACTTGCACTACAACTCCAGAAATCTAATCCTCTGTTTTTCTGCCCCATCAATGACTTGATTACTGTACTCTGCCATGATAAAAAAAGACTCTCCACTATCTAGATTAACTTACGCCATGCATTCATTGGATAATAACATTGCATTTTTTTACATTTATTAACCACAATAGAGTAAAGAGGAATCATGGGTAAATGTAAGAAAAAATCATTATACTTCAGTTTCATTGAATATTTGATGATATTGATCATATTAGGGTGGTCAGTTTAGTTCAAGAGCCTAAACATAATTGACATAGTTACAGATTATGGGTTTGCAAAGTTAAAAAAAACAAAAAGATGTATAATAGTGTCATCACAATTATTCTAAGCCGCCTTGCTCTTTTTGGTGGTTAAATACCTGGCAAGTTCAGTCTTTGAACATATTGCCATTTCAGTCTTCCTTAGAACGATTTAAAAAAAAAAAAAGTTTGTCATCCAAATATAGTACATTTTAAAGAAAAATAAGAAACATTTTCTATGTATTTTACACTGTGTCACACCTAAAATATTTAATTTTCACCAGTGATGATTCCATTAAAAGCATGTTTAAGCCCTGAGCATCGTGTTCTGACCAGTCCGCAGATGTCCTGTACTGTAAAGAATTTGAAGCCAGTATGTAGCTGCTGTTCATGTTTATAAGACTGCATCTGTCTGCATTGTGAACTCAATCTCAAATAAGATCGACGAACTGGCTGCGCTGGTGAAAAATGTCAGAACCTACAGAGAATGCAGTTTGTTGTGTTTCTGCGAAACGTGGCTAACTAACACCATCCCAGAGGCTAATGTGGAGCTACCCGGGTTTAGCACAGTTAGAGCGGACAGAGACGCAAGTACCTGTGGGAAGCACAAAGGAGGAGGACTCGCTCTCTATGTTAATACACGGTGGTGTAACTCTGGACATGTTAAAGTCAAAATCTCCACTTGCTGCAGGGACATCGAACTGTTGGCCGTAAGTCTGCGTCCCTATTACTTGCCCAGAGAGTTTGGACATGTCATTGTTGTCATCGTGTATATTCCTCCTCGGGCGGACGTGGAGATAGCGAGTGACATCATCCATTCTGCTGTTGCTAAGTTACAAACGCAGCACCCCGAGGCACTTGTGCTAATCGCTGGAGACTTTAACCATGTGACGCTGGACAAAACATTACCTGCATTCTCCCAGTATGTGGACTGCAACACCCGGGGAAATAAAACTATTGATTTACTGTATGCAAACGTTAAAGACGCATACAGCGCCACCCCGCTGCCTGCGCTTGGGAAAGGAGATCATAACCTGGTTCTGCTTCAGCCTCACTACAAACCAAAAGTGAGAGTCCTACCTGTAACCACACGATCATTCAGGAAGTGGACCCCGGAGGCTGAGAATGCTCTGAGACAATGTTTTGGAACTACAGACTGGGATATCCTGCAGGGATCACATAGTGAGAACATTGAGGAGGTTGTTGACTGCACTACTGACTACATCAACTTCTGTATGGACACTGTAGTTCCAGTAAGAACTGTACGCTGCTATGCTAAGAACAAGCCATGGATTACAAGTGACATCAAGGGCCTTTTGAACCAGAAGAAAAGGGCCTTTAAAGACGGTGATCAGCATGAGCTCAAGCGCGTGCAGAAGGAACTCCGAGTCCAGCTCAGGGCGGCGAAGGAGCAGTACAGGAGAAAGCTGGAGCAGAAGTTGCAGAACAACAGCATGAAGGAAGTGTGGGATGGGATGAAGATCATCACTGGCTGCAGCTCGAAGCGGGGTACCACCATCGAGAGAGACGTGAAGAGAGCAAACCAAATGAACATCTTCTTTAACAGGTTTGACCATCCTAACCCACTCTCACCTCGGAGTACTGCACTCTCTACACATCCTTCTGCTGATACCAACATAGGGAGAGACATCCCCACCCACAATTAAAGCAGCGCAAGTGAGCAGAGAGCTGAGGAAACTTTGTGCCAGCAAAGCAGCAGGTCCAGATGGAGTATCGCCACGACTGCTGAAGGTCTGTGCATCAGAGCTGGGGGGTCCTCTACAGCGCATCTTCATCCTGAGCCTGGAACAGGGGAAAGTCCCGAGGCTTTGGAAAACATCTTGCATCACCCCAGTCCCAACGGTATCACGTCCTGGTGAGCTGAATGACTTCCGGCCTGTCGCTCTAACATCACATGTGATGAAGACCATGGAGCGGCTGCTGCTTCACCACCTGAGGCCACAGGTCCAACACGCCCTCGACCCTCTGCAGTTCGCATACCAGGGGAAGGTGGGAGCGGAAGATGCCATCATCTATATGCTACATCGATCCCTCTCCCACTTGGACAGAGGCAGTGGCGCTGTAAGAATTATGTTTCTAGACTTCTCTAGCGCCTTCAACACCATCCAACCTCTGCTCCTTAGGGACAAGCTGACAGAGATGGGAGTAGATTCATACCTGGTGGCATGGATCGTGGACTATCTTACAAACAGACCTCAGTATGTGCGTCTCGGGAATTGCAGATCTGACATTGTGGTCAGCAACACAGGAGCGCCGCAGGGGACTGTACTTTCTCCGGTCCTGTTCAGCCTATATACATCGGACTTCCAATATAACTCGGAGTCCTGCCACGTGCAAAAGTTTGCTGACGACACTGCTATCGTGGACTGCATCAGGAGTGGGCAGGAGGAGGAGTATAGAAACCTCATCAAGGACTTTGTTAAATGGTGCGACTTAAACCACCTACAACTCAACACCAGCAAAACCAAGGAACTGGTGGTGGATTTTAGGAGACCCAGGCCCCTCATGGACCCCGTGATCATCAGAGGTGACTGTGTGCAGAGGGTGCAGACCTATAAATACCTGGGAGTGCAGCTGGACGATAAATTGGACTGGACTGCCAATACTGATTCTCTGTGCAAGAAAGGACAGAGCCGCCTGTACTTCCTTAGAAGACTGGCATCCTTCAACATCTGCAGTAAGATGCTGCAGATGTTCTATCAGATGGTTGTGGCGAGTGCCCTCTTCTACGCAGTGGTGTGCTGGGGAGGCAGCATTAAGAAGAAGGATGCCTCACGCCTGGACAAACTGGTGAGGAAGGCAGGCTCTATTGTTGGCATAGAGCTGGATGGTTTGACATCCGTAGCAGAGCAACGGGCACTCAGCAGGCTCCTATCAATTATGGAGAATCCACTACATCCATTAAACAGTATCATCTCCAGACAGAGGAGCAGTTTCAGCGACAGACTGCTGTCACTGTCCTGCTCCACTGACAGACTGAGAAGATCATTCCTCCCCCAAACTATGCGACTCTTCAATTCTACCAGAGGGGGTAAATGTTGAACATTATTCAAGTTATTGTCTGTTTTTTTTACCTGCATTTTTTTATTACTCTTTAATTTAATATTTTTTGATGCTGGAGTATGTGAATTTCCCCCTGGGATTAATAAAGTATCTATCTATCTATCTATCTATCTATCTATCTATCTATCTATCTATCTATCTATCTATCTATCTATCTATCTATCTATCTATCTATCTATCTATCTATCTATCTATCTATCTGTCTGTCTGTCTGTCTGTCTGTCTGTCTGTCTGTCTGGTGATATTTTTTTTGTATAATTATTATTATCATGGACTGGCATGTGACTTCAAAATGCATGCATCGTTTTGATTCCAGAACGCTCACGATGTGTTATGGTGCTGCAGACAACTTAATGCTAAATTTGAAACTTTTACAATTAAATATTTTTCACCATTTGTAAGTGGAGTGTATAAAGAAGGAACTGGATGTGTGTGTTTTCTTTAGGCTCATACCTAACATTCAGAAGCTTTTCTATCATTTTATTTTCTTCCTTTTAGTCATTCTGATGTGTGTTCAGACTATAGTGTGTATTTATTTATTTATTTATATAAAGAACTTCTGTAAAAAGCCATATTTCACCCTTGTAACTCTATCTATCTATCTATCTATCTATCTATCTATCTATCTATCTATCTATCTATCTATCTATCTATCTATCTATCTATCTATCTATCTATCTATCTATCTATCTATCTATCTATCTATCTATCTAAAATTTTTGTATTGTTATTTCGTAATATATAAATGGTTACATGAAAATGCCACCTGACTAAAGTGGTGTCTGAGGTAATTGCCTTGTTGCCTAACCATCTACTGTATGCCTTTTGATTATTGTCACTTTATTCTGAACATTGGATATTGTCATTTTATTGTGGGGTTGGGCTTGCAACCCATTACCTCCTATTTAAAGTTAATGTTGAGAACATGCTGTAGGTCTTTGTATTTTTGGATTTTAATTTATGAACTTTTTTGTCTTGTCATTTTGTTATCCACTTAGTTAGTTATCCTTAAACCTGCTTAATCCAATGTGCAGGGTTGTGGTATTGTAGCCTATCCCAGAATAACTTGGTACAGGTTAGGAAACACCACTAGAAAGGTGCCTATTCATCACAGAGCAAAGTTACCCACACTGTGAGTAATTTGGAATTGCAAATCAACCTAACCTTCATGTCATTGGGGATGTGGGAGTTAAACTGGCACACAAAGAGGAAAATTCAGATACATATGGCAAAAAGTGTACAAACTCCACGTGGACAACACCCAGGCATGGAAATCAAACCCAGGATGCTAGAACCACAAAGCAGCAGCACCAGAAACTACTGTGCTACCATTCTGTCCAACATTTCCTGATTAATTTTTATTATTCATGCATGGCCATTTTGGGTTCAGGCTTTTCTTATGCGTGACAACAAAACATGGTGGCTATTTAAAATGGCAGCGCACAATGACGTGGATCCATATCTTTGGATTCAATTTTAAAATATCTATATCTTCATTAGTAAACAGGAAATGACTTTGGACAAGGTTTCGGGCTTTTGCTCCACTTTGCTTATTCAACTACATTCTTTACCTCTCATTTTGTACTTTTTTCACTAGGTTGTCTCATTAGTATTTTAAAATTTACATCTACACCTGGCTTTACTGATTATGGAAAGCACTAAGAAAGACTCTACAATTTGTGTAATCATTTTCATTTTAAACCCTTGAGACTTGTTAATTCTAGCATATGTAACAAATAAAGTACTTAAAACTTGCTGATAATAAAGATTTTTATGTAGCAGACTCATGTCTCAAGGTCCTCACCTTTTGGTTTTAAGAGGATCTTGGGGACATTGAGTATCGAGGGGTAGTGGAACAATAACAGAGGCAGACACAGCAGGTGGAGCAAGCAAAAAGTTGTATTTATTGTGCCAAAGTCAATTACAAACCAGTAATGAAGTATTTATTTAAAAAACACAATATGATGCAGAAAAAAAAACAACTCAATACCTTTTTAAAGGGCTCTCTATATTCCACCAGTTCTAAAGACTGGGGGTGTTGGTTAGCTAAACATTAAAGCAGTGCTGTTCTCATCAGTAAAGTAAAACATGCCTCCTGAAACACTAATATTATATTTGGTTTGTCTTGCTTACAAAGACATACAAAATATTTATCATTTTATATGCTAGCTATAACTCCACCACACCTTTCACCAACACCACTTTTCAAAAACCAAATGGCTGTAGCAGAAAGAACAATGGGATAAAGTCAATAGGTGACAGAGTGGCCACACTGTCCACTCCAACCTTGACAAATTTCCACCCAGAGATCAAGCAGATAAAAGGACATTGTATATTTTACTAATTTAACTGTGCCTTCAATCACACTTTATAAAAAATATAATAAAGTTCTTTCAAATTTTAACTGGTAAGATGTTTCCTCACAAGCAGATAGATGCAAATTCTAGCAGCAAATCTAAATTCTCAGAGCTCAATGTGCACAGCCCAGCTTTCAGAATATTTTTAATGTGATGTAGTTTTTTTAGTGATGTTAGTTGATTTTTCTTGATGAATCCCTGACCAGAGCTTGCTGAACTTGTGAAGTGACATTTGCTGATGTGGAATGTAGGATGTCTACCTCATGGATCTGTCTCCTTGGGTTGAAATCGTGGATCTGCTCAATGCTAGGTGAAGTTTGCACAATGTGCCATTGCCTACATAGGCATTCCTCCTATATCCAAAAATTGAATTTGTGATTCTAAATCAGGCTTTTGTAACTGTTGTTGTGTACTCGAGTGGACCCTATGATGGACTGGTGCTGCTGGCATAGTGTCACCCTGAATTGCATCAAGCTGGTTTAAGAATACTATTTTGTTTTGCTTACCCAGGCAGCAAGCAAAATGGGGTTTTTTTTTGGCCAATTTGTTTACTTTATCAGTATGTAAGAAAAGTGAGAAAGAAATTTAACCAGGCAGCGGGTCCCAATGGCCACATTGCTTCTGTAGTTCGAGCAGCTACTGAATTTGCTTATGTTCTAATAGCTTCTTAAAATAAAGATTAATTTCAAAGTTTAGTACCTAGAGCTTTCTGAAATTGTAAAGTTATGAGGTTCAAAGAATGCAGAAGCATTTTAAATACCACAATAAAAAATGGAAGTAAATGGGACAATGGTGACAATCGGTGTAAGGCAGTGAACAGAACTGCAGCCAAAAGAGAAACAAGAGTTTAAATCAAATCCAGTCAGGGTCTCCAGAATACATGTCCCAGAAAGCATCACTCCAGGGAAAAAGGAATAGAGTAACATTAATGGGTGGCAAGGGATGTTAGAATTTAACAGAAGCCCACAAGCTCTTTGAAAGGCAGGAGGGAGGTTCATAAAAGTATATTCTGGCACTACTAGAATATGTTTTATGACATCCAGGCTACTTAATATGTGTGCTGAGTCTCAAACCTGTAATGACACCTGATTCCACTTGAAGGAGTTATCTCTCTTCTTGGGCAAATCCCAGGTTTTCCTAAACCAGTCGAGAGATATAATCCCTCCAGCTTGTCCTAGATTTATTTAGGGATTCCCCCCAGTGGGTCATGCCCAGAACATCATCAGTAGAGACAACCAGGGGGCATTCCTACAACATGCCCACTCCACATCAATTGGCTCCCCTCAATCTGGACGCACAGTGATTTTACTCTGAGGCTTAGCTCTCTAATATTTTGTCTTTTTCCATATTTTGATGATTTTCTTGGTTCTCTCAGTAGGAAACAGTATCACCACATGTAGGGATTTTCAAAAATAATACTTGATGTTATTTTAGAAGAGATGAGAGGATAGGACTGGCAGTCTTTGTTGGGATGAATGGCCTGTTCTCTTCTAGATTGTTCTAATGTCCTGAAAAGTAAAAAATGTTATACCTTGACCCCACCATAAGGTGTATTATACTTCAGGATTCAGAGTGAAGGGGGTTATGACCTATGGGTGAAGGGCCCCACTTTCAAACACTTGCCATTACGTAGTTTATTAACTGAAGACCATCAGAATTGATCATTTTCTGGCAGGTCATTCAAAATTACACCCTTGCCTCCTGTATTGATTCATAGAGAATACTTTATAATGAAGGAGCCACCAAGGAATGGCCTTACATTTCTTTGAGAATGACATCATTATGTATATCCAATAACATCATCAAGCACCACTACATGGATTATAATTAGCAATCCATATCTTATAGTACAGACAGCCTTGCACAGCATTCATTAGGAAGAGAGCCCAGATATCCAAGTAGTGAAACTGTAGGCCTTTCCATTTAATACTTTGAGATGGATAAGGCCTTGCATCAAGTTGGTGATACCAGTGAGAAACCTGTGATAGCCTACTAAAATGGCAGATGGGATGCCTTAAGTGGGTTACTTTCTATTATCTGAACATATTTTTCTGTATCCTCTTAAAGTCAATGGGACTTTTGGAAGATGACCATAGATTGATTATTGTATTATAGAGATGCTTGAGCTGAAAGCAGGAATTTCAGGAAGACAAAGCTGTGTAGACTCAAAGAAAGATGTGTTCTGAGGTCCATAGTTGTGAAGGTAAAACAGAAATAATGATAAGTCAATATAAATGGAAAAGCAACTCAAAGGATGCATACAATGACCAGGGAGTCAAGCAGCTGGGACATTTTGGTCTTAATTCATTGGTATTTATTTTTTTGTCTTATAAACTTTCCTCTTGCTTGGCATCACTTGTCCAGGATCCTAGTTGGAGTTGAGAGGTGCTCATGTCACAAACAGTTACATCCAATTTGTAATCAATTATTGACCGCAGTACTGCTTAGATAGCTTAATGAAAACTTGTTGGCTCCAGGCTCCTCGTTTCATGTCCCTCAAATCAAATGTCAGTGACTCTCACAAATTCATTCCTCCTTGACTTAAAGAAGAGTGGAACTGCCCTGACACTGGCAATGGACTGAATCATCAGGAAGCAGAAGCTAACAGCTGACAGGAGCAGCATGAGCTCTCAATCAGAGTGAAATTAGCATACTTAATGAACGCAAAGAAAATTTGACACATTTTCTCAGGCTGAAATTAAATAAAACCACTTTGACATTCCTAGTAATGGCTCTTAAGATGTATATGCTTTTTCAGTGATTCTGAAATGATTTCTTTATACCAGATTTATAGTGGTTCTGTTGTAGTAGGATAGAACTGCCAATTAGACAATCAAATAGCAACATGGTGAGAAAGAATATTGGAAGAAAAACATGGAGAATGTCTACTGTGCAGTGTAGATACATTTTGTGGGTACTAACTTTCATAAGTAAAAGACTGAATGGATTTAATTTGCTAATGCAACTACCACTATGGTCAAACATGCAATGTGAAATTTGTGCTCACACACGATTTAGCTGCTTTTGGAGGTCCAGCCTCTTTGAAGAGAACTGGATGGTACCAAACATTCTGTTTAATTTCATGTATTTCACATGAGAATGAAAATCAGTCGGCCTCTGAAACATTTGTACTGTTTATGCCTAAAATTAAATCAATCAATCAACATAGGTTGATATTTAGATTGGGACACAGGTCTGCTTTTTTCTGAAAATGATCCGATGCTTTCACAGAACAAAGTAGCTCCCACATAAATGACCCAGACTGCCAACCATGAGTGTGAAAAGTTGGTCCATTCTTCTTGAATTTGTCTTTTCTCAGCCAAATCAGAAAGGCAAAAGGAAAGATTTGAAACTTTTGATCTTCGTCCATCCACTACATTCATGTTCACATCTGCTTAGCCAGTTTGAGGTATGAGGCAAATTACTTCTTATCTCACTAGCACGAGGCTCTCTGCTATTCATATGAGGAGGAAATTCACCCCGGGCAGACATTTGTTTATTTTTTCTAAATGTAGATGTCTACATTGAAGCCTCCCACAGACCTCTACAGTATGTTTGTTTGACTGTAGTTACCCCATTATTCCCATTAAGATCCCTTCAATACAGTGGACATGTCATCATCACCTCCTCAAATTTCCTGTGTTGTGTCAATATAAGGCTTCAAGTGGGGCATTCCACAGAGATGGCTCAACTGACTTGTTGAAATGCTATGACGGACTAGGACTTCCCCAATGTTACCGTTCCTCATTGTCAGTGATCTTTCCTTTGCCTTTGACACAATTAACCACCAGATTCTCCTTGTCACCCTCTCTGGCCTAGGCATCACTGGGGCTGCTCTCAAATGGTTTGAACCCTAAGTCTCAGGCATACTCTACCATTTTGGAGAGATGTCTAACTTTCATTAGGCAGGCAGAAGGGTGCCCCAAGGACTGGTGCTGGGTCCTCGTCTTCTCCCCTCTTATACCACCTCACCTCGGATTGTCCTATGGTTTCTCATATCAGTGCTATGCCAATGTGGCTCAGGTGTAGCTGTCATTCCCTTCTGAGCCCTATGTTTTCATACTGTACCTTTGTCCTTGGTAGCTAGTGGCTGACCAGTTCCTAATATAAATCCACAATAACATTGATGATAGAATGAGTTACATCATTCACAATGTCAGCAGTCTCAGTGTATTATTGATATCTTTTAACTCAGACTTTTGCTGCATCACCGTCCACTCTTAGGAATTAGAATTAAAAGCAATAAAATAATATCAAAATGACTTGTTACATTCTGTAGATGAAGTCCATCCAACCATTCCATGATCTTAACTCACATTTTCCACTTCAGAGTCATTGAGTTTAACCAGTTCTGTCATACTTCAATAAAGATGCAATCAATGCACTAGACCACTAAAGACATTTAGAAACAGCTGAGATGTTTTATGTAACTTTTTAGGAGTCTAAAGGGTATTCTAATTAATTACATGTCAGTCCCAACTCTTAAAGTGAAATGATAGGTGTTAGAGGTCATTTAATGATGTTGAGGTGGTGTACATTAAGCTAATTCAAGCATTCAAGGTATGGAGGCCATCACAGTGCAGTATGCACCTCAGCATGAAAGGAAATTTGGAAATTAAATGTGACAAACATATCCGCCTCCAGTCACTTAACAGATTAAAAAAACATGTCAGAGAGAGCTAAAAATAACGGTGCTTTAAGACCAGCATTATGGCCATCTGGATTCCAAATAAAAGTGTAAAGAACACCATGCGAAGTTATAGAAATGAACACTCATGGAACACAACATCTGCTATTCACAAAAAAATATTAATCCTTCATGCAACACAGTGTTTTCTAGACATTTAGCTCTCATGTCATCCCTGGTGGTGTTAGACTCCATAAACAGAGAGTCTTCACTTTCCATCCCCTATCAGGGTCGTGGAAGTCTAACTTCTCATCACTTGATGCAAAACAGGAATTAACCATTGGGCAGGTTGTCAGTCTAGCCCAAGACACATTGTTCCATGCATCCATACTCAGCCACTAGAGACCACTTTAGTCAAGTCAAGTCAACTTTATTTATAAAGCACTTTACATACAACAGCCACTGACCAAAGTGCTGAACATAGGCTAAAATAAATTTTAAACAAAAACAAAATAATAAATAAGTAAAATAAAATACAATAAATGAAACTAATTAAAACATAGTAAACACAACTAAACAGAGTTAATACAGAGTAAAATCTACTGCTCACACAGGATCAAACGCCAAACCAAAGAGGCAAGTCTTAAGAGCAGAAAGTGTCTCAAGTTAACCTTTTAGATATAGGAGGAGTAGCAGAGTGAACGGAGAAAAGTGCATGAAGGTACAGGAAGAATTTGCAAATTCCACACAGACAATGAACAGGGGATTTGAACCCATTCTCGTGGGCATATGAGGAATCTGCAATAATGCTTCATTGCCATCCAGTCTGATTCTGATTTTATGGCTTCAAGTTTCTGCATTGCATTGCAAATGTATTCACATTTGAAAAGTTTTTGAAAGTTGCTCAATTTCAATACTTACCTATTCAGTACTAACCGGCAGTACTTACCTACTCTTTTAATCTTCACTCATCACTCATGTCTCAAACACCACAGTAGCCATGAGCCTGTCTTGCCCCTGCTGGGTTACAGATCAAATACAGAATGAGAATACCTTAACAGAGGCCAAGGTTCCAATTGCTGCCCCTGCTGAGATACAGATATGGCAATTCTGTACCCAGGTCAGAAGTTTTTTGTGATTCAAAATACTGTAGCAATAGCCAAGAACTGAACTCCGGCTGGGAGTCATGGATGTGGTGCTTTCAACCGAGACAGCTACTTTTGAAATGGCTGTACAAATACTCTGCTTGTTATATTAACACTCATCAGTCATTCTTAAATGTTAGTACAGCAACAAGGCAACCTTATCAAGGTAATACCTTATATTTAATGCAATCATTACTTATGTTTATTTGCAGAAAAACATAAATGTTAGATATGAAAATCATACAACCTAAACAATTCAAATCAGGGTTATGCAACAAGAGTCATTATCAGGTTACTAGCGCTTTAGTGGTTGCAGTCTTTGGGTTTTTAAGCCAGGTGTGATGCTAGGGAGCGGAGGGACAGTAGATGGCCAATCTGACAGAGTCTTTGACAGTCTCAAAATACATTTTAAAATCCCGCCCTTTACAGGGTGCCTTTGAAAGCTTATGTGAGGTGTTGTATCAGCTAAAGCTGAACAACTCATGGTCAGGGTGCTTGTTAGTTAGCTAACCATGTAACACGTTAATCTGAAAGTCCCAGGCTGCCATTTCACATCTTCTTACAAGTACATACACACTGGTTAGGTTATCCAAGCTTAAACAGATGCATTCTAATGGTAATAATACCTCTTCTTATATTTTCTTTTACATTTGCTCGCAGAAAACAACACTTTAAAAAAAAAAACGTTTTTGTCATTCAACTATCTCGTTTTTCTTGAAAAACATATCAATCACTGGTAATGTGGCTCCTTATGATAAAATGCTCATTTGCACCTTCTTGTTGTTTTAGTTACACACAATGCAGACAACATCTGCTTTCCCTTATGAGCTCTGGGCACACAGTTTACTCACTTAAAAACACATCTAAATAATCCTAAAATTAAACACCCAAACTAAACATTATGAGTTGTATTTAGCAAACTGTATTTTTTTTCATTTTTATTACAATTAATATAAATGATGGATGAGAAACTTGCATTTCAGCCAGACGATAACAAAATACACATATTTTGTTTTGTTTCCTTAACCCATTCATTTTATTGTGGAAGGGTTTTGGGGTGATCTTTTCCAAAAACATTTTATACTTTAATTCCTAGAAGCTGTGACAACAGCTCCAAACTAAACCCAGGACTAATTGCTACTCTACTTCATTTCTTCTATTAGAGGATGTTGTCTCAATTGGAATACCTAGTACATCAAGTGGACCTGTTGGAAAAAATATTAAGGGTTCTGCCATATAATATTAAGGAAAAGAAATATAAAGACTTCAAGAATTGAACTGAATTGAATTCCTTTATTGTCATTGTACCCTGTACAATGAGATTCAATGTGCAACTCCTCCATAAAGTAATTTTCCTATAAAATGTTAAAAATAATAAGATAAAACAATAAAAATATACAATATGAAAATAAGTACAATATACATATACATATTGTGCAAATAGTGCAAAAGGTTCATAGTGGCTCAGACTATGCAATGTTACAGTTGCATTGCAGGTTTGCAGTGAAGTAATTAAAACTGTAAATACAAACAGTTCTACCGGGAGCACTTGATGCACTGATTGAGTGCATTTATAGCTCGTGGGATAAAACTGTCTCTGAGTCTTGAGGTCCATGTATGAAAGGCTCTGAAGCGTTTGCTCTATGGGTGAAGGTCAAATAGACTATAGTATGGGGGGTGTGTGGGATACATGCAGATGCTGGTGGCTTTCCTGAGGCAGCATGTGCTATAAATGTCCTCCAGGACTGGAAGCTGTACCCCGACAATCCTCTGCAATAAACATTTTACTGTAATATCACAAAAATTAACTAGAAAATCTATGTTAGTCATATCCTCGCGTTATTGTTCACAAATGAACACTTGAATATCACAACCAAAACTAGAAAGCTGTTCTCATAAATGCTAGTCATATAGGAAAACCAATTATACAATTACATTAGATAACTTTTTTTTGAAGAATTCTTTTTGGAAAGTTGTTTGATGAAGCTTCTTATATTTATTTCTGGCTCTTTCATTTCAATAGAGAGAATTGCCAAGCTCGATAGTCTCACTTGTGACATAGTTGATCTCAAATAGTTTTTTTTTTTTTTATCTATCTCAATTTCTTGAAAGATGTTAAATTTGTTGCTACTATTACAGGAATTGTATAAAAAAATAATAATGCAGTATAAATTTCATGCAAGCTTAAAGCTGGTGCAAATACACAAAAAGAATGTACTGTATGTACCTTGCGTATACAGTTTCAATTACTAGAAAAAGAATGTACAGTACATGTGAACTTACAGACAGATGCAATCGAAAAGATGTTGGTTGCTGTTCTGCTTCACATAATTTCAGTGCAGGACATGTGCATATTCATCAGTTCATGATGGCAAGGAAGATAATCAAGAAACAAAAGATCAGAGATACAGTAATCCCTCACCTATCGCGGGGGTTACGTTCCAGAGCCCCCCGCGATAGGTGAAAATCGCGAAGTAGCGACCTATATTTATTTTATTATTTATACATATTTTAAGGCTTTATGAACCCTTCCCACACTCTTATAAACCTTTCTCACTCTCTTGTTAACCTTTCCCACACTCTTATAAACACTTCCTATGCTCTTAAACACTTTCTACATTCTTAAACACCGCAGACCAACACTGCACACTGCACGCAGCGTTCAGACGTCAATGTGTCTGCACTCGCTTTGTGAAGGGGGGCAGCTGAACTCACGCTGAGCAGAAATGGACTTTGTGCTGCTTCTGCCAAAATGCCTGCTTGTAGCTCTGCGCGTTCGGAAGGAAGAGGAGTGTGTGTGTGGGGAGGGGGGTGGTGGGGGTTAGGGGGGGTGGGTGTGCGGGCTGAACGCACGTTCGCTCAAACACCCCTCCCCTGAGGCGCAGTTCGCATTTTCAAGGGGGTGGGGAGCTGAATGAACGCTAAGGAGAAGTGGACTTTGTGCTGGCTTTGTGCTGCTTGTCGCTCTGCCTGTCAATAATTTAAAAGCCTGTACATCACCAATTTTCCTGTCTCAGTGTCATGACTTGCGTGAAGTTAAAATGTTTTATAATAGTGAGATGTTACTCATATCCTTAGCCCGACATCCACATATCATATGTGTTAACAAAGTGTGTTTTATAAGTTTACAAGTGTTTAAAGCATATGGGATGGGTATTTTAAGGCTTAAACTATAAAAATGTTTATTTATATGGTCTTTCTATATCGCGGATTTTCTCCTGTTGCTAATGGGTCTGGAACATAACTTCCGCGATAGGCAGGCAATCGCTTGTATTTAAAAACCCGCGAAGTCGTGAATCCGCGAAAAGTGAACCGCGAAGTAGCGAGGGATTACTGTATTGGCTTGAGCACATATATGCCAGCAGATGTTTTGTACACAGAAACAAGTGGCCCAAAGGACAAGAGACAGGACTGGTGAGAGAGATATTGATGGTTTGAATGCAGTCATTACAAGAGTAGTGAAAATACTTTCTGAAAAGTTTTGATTCCATGAAGTTTTTGCTAACGATACTTTTCTAAAAATTCAGATTGACTATTTTTTCCTACATAAACACTACATGGTGGTCTCCTGTGTTTCAAATTCCTTTGCCTTACCACTAAAGTCAGAAACTATTCAAACAAATGTTTAAAGTCTAAATTAAACCTGCACTGTGCCTGACCAATTTACTGGAATTTGGAGGAAACCTGCTGTGGTTTTATCATATATTACTAAGACATTTTAAGATGGGTGGCAAGGTACAATAGCACAGTGGTAGCACTGCTGCTTCACAGTAAGGAGACCAGGTTTCACAGCATGTGTCCTCCTTGCGTGGAATTTGTATGTTCTCCGTGTGTCTATGTGGATTTCCTCCCACAGTCCAAAGACATGCAGGTTAGGTGAATTGGCACCACTAAATTGGCTCTAGTGTGTGTTTGGTGTGTGTGTTTTCCCTGTGATGGACTGGCCCCCTGTTCAAGTTTTGTTCCTGCCTGTGCTAGCTGGGATAGGCTTCTGCAACTCTGATATGGATTAAGCAGGTTAGAAAGTCACATGACATTTTGAGACCCCAATGTTATTTTTTACTTATTTCTGATCAAATAGCTGTAACGTTGGTCTGCACATCTTTATAAATAAGCTTGTAGTCTCCTCTGCAATGGAAAGAGAAAGGCAAGGAGGACAAGCAGAAGAAGCCTTTTCTGTTTCATATGCCATGGTGCTCGATTTGCCTGATGCACAGTAATCTGCTCGGTTTATGACATGGGCAGCATTAAGCTTTAAGCATGGATGTTATCTTCGGTAGTTTGGTTAATGGTCTGCTGTGCCAGTTGCTTGATTTGGGCAGCACTTATTTTCATTTCTTATCATGGATCTCTTTGTTGTCTTACTAGGTAACTTGTGCACATTATCTCATGTTTGCCTCTCTGTTGCTTGTAACATAATGTGATGCGACAGACCAGTTTTTCACTATTTCATTTTGCTTAGAAATGCAAAAAATATTTATTTTTTTCTTTTTACAAAAATTTGATTTATTTTTTGTAGTGAAACTGTGGATGGGTCATACACGCCAGTGCAAAGTGTATTACTGCTCAGCTCACTGCCCATTCACTCTGGCTGCTATGGTTTTAAATCATATGACCAATGAGCAGTGCTGTTAGAACTTGAAACAGGAGCAAAGCAAAGCAAACTTGTTTATATGCACATTCTGTACCATTAGGCCATTCAAAGTGCTTTACATAATAAGAATAAAATACAATAACAAAGATACAACCAAATGATATTCAGAAAAACAGTAAAATGATAGAAAGTTGAAACAATACATACAATTAAGAAAATAAAATAATGACACAGCAGCATTACCATTCAGTAATATAATCAATCAAAGACACAGAAAAATAAAAATATTTTTAATTTTTATTTGAAAGTTTCTACTTTTGGGGCATCTCTAACATGTTTTGACAGATTATTCCATTTTTGTGTTGCATGATGGCTAAAAGCCATTTCACCCTGTTGTTCCCACTCCTGGTATAACCAGTTGATGAAAGACGTCTATTGGCTTTGTAAACGGTTAGCATCTCTGTGATGTATTCTGGGCTTAAGCTGTTTAGTGACTTCTATACTAAAACCAGTATCTTAAAATCAATCCTGTAGCTAACTAGAAGCCAATGTAATGTTCTTAGTACTGGAGTAATGTACAGTATTCTCTTTTCTTAATTTTGTAAGCATTCTGGCAGCAGCATTCTGAACATATTGTAGTTTTTTAAGTCTTTTTTGGGTACACCTGAGAAAAGGGTGTTACATTAATCTAATATGCTGAAAATAAAGGCCTGGATAAGTTTCTCCAAATCTGTTTTCGACATCTAACCTCTAATTTTAGAAATGTTTTTCAGATGATAGAATGCACATTTATTTACTGCTTTAATATATTTGCTGAAACTAATATCTGCATCCAGAAGTACCCCAAGATTTTTGACTTGGTTTTTAGCCTTTAGTGCCTTAGACTATAATAGTATACTGCTCAAAAAAATTAAAAGAACACTTTTTAATCCGAGTACAGCATCACGTCAATGACACGTCTGGGCTATTGATCAGGTCAGTTAAGTAGTACAGGGGGTTGTTAATCAGTTTCAGCTGCTTTGGTGTTAATGAAATTAACAGGTGTGCTAGAGGGACAACAATGAGACAAACCCCAAAACAGGAATGGTTTAACAGGTGGAGGCCACTGACATTTTTCCCTCCTCATCTGTTTTATCACTAGTTTTGCATTTGGCTACGATCAGTGTCACTACTTGTAGCACGAGTCGATACCTGAACCCTACAGAGGTTGCACAGGTAGTCCAACTTCTCCAGGATGGCACATCAATACATGGCATTGCTAGAAGGTTTGCTGTGTCTCCCAGCACATTCTCAAGGGCATGGAGGACATTCCAGGAGACAGGCAGTTACTCTAGGAGATCTGGACAGGGCTGTAGAAGGTCCTTCACCCATCAGCAGGACCGGTATCTGCTCCTTTGGACAAGGAGGAACAGGATGAGCACTACCAGAGCCCTACAAAATGACATCTAGCAGGCCACTGGTGTGAATGTCTCTGACCAAACAATCAGAAACAGAATCAGAAACTGACATCCTCTAGTGGGCCCTGTGCTCACTGCCCGGCACCATGGAGCTCAATCTGGGAGGAGATCCCCCAGGACATCATCCGTCGTCTAATTAGGAGCATGCCCCCCCCCCCCCCCCCCGACGTTGTCAGGCATGCATACAAGCATGTTGGGGGCCATACAAACTATGGAGTTGCTGCAATGAAATTTTGGCAAAATGGACATTCTGTCGCATCATTCTTTCACTTTGATTTTTGGGGTGTCTTTGAATTCAGCCCTAAAATGGGTTGATAATTTTCATTTCCATCAAACAATGTGGCATCCTTTCATTCCTAACACATTACCCAGTCCATATCAGTATAGATATCCAGCAAAATTTTTTTTCCCATTGAGATCTGATGTGTTTTTAAAGTGTTTCTTTAATTTTTTGAGCAGTTTATGACTTAATTTTTATCTTTTTTTAGTTGAAGGAAATTTTGCTGAATCCACATGATAATCAGCTGTAGGCAATCACAAAGTGAATCAACAGAACTGAAATCATTTGGAGAAACAGGCAAATAAATCTGGGTATCGTCAGCATAGCTGTGGTAATTAGGCTTACAGTCTTGTAACAATCTACCAAATGGGAGCATGTAAAGATTAATTCGAAGAGGACACAAAATAGATCGTTCTGGTATTCCACATGTTATTTTTGCCTGCTCAGACTGATAATTACCAATTTTAACAATTATCCCCCATCTTTTAAGTATGACCTAAACCAGCTACTCCCTATAATCCTACCCAGTTTTCAAGTCTTTCTAAAAGTTGTGAAGACAGAAAAACATAAGGTTTGGGACGCCGTCCCATATACTGTAGGTCATTTGAATAGTCTTACTGCACCGTAACCCAAGTACATAAACAGAATTTTTGTGAGACATGGATGAGTGGAACAAGGGGGGACTTTTATATCAGACGGACAGGAAATGACATTGGCAGTGGGAGAAATAGACCGGAGATGATGATACAGAGGCAAGGCGGACGTGAGGTCATCAGAAGTAGACCAGAAGTGAAGTCATCTAGTGGCATCAGATCTTTGGAACCGGTGCCCGAATTCCAAAAGGTAAACTGTTTATTCATTTTCTTTTTTCCTGGAGGATAAGAGAAAGAGGCATAAGCATTCTGTATCAGTTCCCCTTGGTTGTTATTTTCACGCTGCGTTGTGCCTTTTGGCTGCTCCCTATTCGCGCATGTGCGACAAAGTATTCCATGGTCGACAGTATCAAAGGCAGGACTGAGGTCTAGCAATACCAGAACTGTCATTTTTCCAGAGTCTGTGTGTTAACGAATATCATTTAGAACTTTAATAAGGGCTGGCTCAGTGCAATGATGTTGGCGGAAGGCAGACTGTAAATCATCAAGGCAGCTGTTGAAGTTTAAAAATTTGTTGAGTTGTAAGAAGACAGCTTTTTCAATAATCTTACCTATAAAAGGAAGATTTGAAATGGGCCTATAGTTATTAAGTACTGTAACATCCAGGCTGCTCCAATCAATCAATAAATGCTTGGCTAATTAATCAATAAATGAATGCTGTATCATACTGCCTAGGAAAGGACATTGTACAGTAAGCCAACAGTCACCTTGAGAGACCTATTGCATTCGGTGGCTGAGGGGGGAGTAAAGCTGCATTTGTCCACCATATTAAAAGCCCTATGTATTAATGGCCTCTATGGTAGAGTGGATAGAATGGACTCATTACTTGAAACAAATCACCCTAAAAACTGTCTGGATTTGATCTGAAAGTAAAAGAGCTAAACATTTCTCCCAGTATGATTATAGACCTCAAACATATATCTTTTCTTAGCAGGAATTTTTTTTCTGGACTTAGAACACTCTCTTTGCATATTTGCTCCAATGCAAATGTGAAGATACTCTCATCCCAACCTAGTTAGATTAATGAAACTTTCTCCCAGATAGACTTCCTGCATGAAGTCTCATCAGACTTTAACTAGTTCAAAACTCCTATTCTGACTAAGCACAAAGGGCTACATTACACCATCAATTATTTAAATTATGAAAAGTCCATTATCGATTCCAGTACCACCACAAGAAAATCTGTCATTGGTGTTTGCATGGCATAAATGTGTACAGATATCTGAGATCTCCACCCCATCGCCTCTTACTTTTCAAAAACACCAAGTCATTCTCAGACACTTACCACTTGGAATGTCTTCAGAAAGACCGAACATTTGTGCTTTTCCTAAACATGAATACCTAAAAACTTTAGAAAGTTGTTTCTGATGACCTTAATTTTAGGGACAACGTAACCTTCATAAGCAGTACATATTCTCTCAAATGTGGGGTTTGAGTGCTTAGAGTAGGTCTACTAAGCTGCTCTGCTGGACATCTGTGTTATTTTTTCTTCTCTAGTTAATGATTTAGTAAAATTTCCTTACTTAAACCACTCTTAATGATTTAATGTTTCCTATAAATCAAGCAATTAGCCTTGTGTTGTAACAGATGACAAGGCTGAATGAACACCCATTTCTCTTCAGCTTCTTTTTGATATTCTTCTTGCTATTCTTTCAGAGAGCTTCAGTGCAAGATTCTGTTGTCAGAAGACCTTATAGACTCAGAATATGTGACTCAGTCCTTGAGCATCAGGTCGAATTCCTTAGTGCAGCATGGTATCCACCACTGCATTTGTACTATGCACTAGCAAAGTCCTTCGGCCACTTGAAAGTTCCAGCCAACTGAGAATTGGTTTCAGTGAAAAGGAAATGATCACTGAGTTTGGTGCCTGTGGAGGCTCCACTAATCCATGTCCATGCAGCATATGGCAGACAGTGGGGTTTCCCATAAATTCTGGTCTCATTGGCACAGTTCTCAGAATTCACTGTAGGGTGCTGTTGCCCTGCCTCCTGGCAAACCAGAACCCAAGAAGCGTTTCACATTTCCGTAACTATTAATGGCCTCATTTTACATGATCCAAAAAAGAAGAAATTACACAAGAGTTCCAATGCATGCAGATGTGAACAACTTTACACTGAGTTTCAAAATGTCTTTTTTTTCCTATTTAAAATGATGGGTTGATTCTTCTTTTTTTTTTTTTTTTTTTTTTTTTAATCTTAATATCTTAACTTAAAAGCGCTGAAGATTATTTCAAGCTTAAATACTGTCAATGATAATATTTTCGGCAGATAGTATTAAGAATTTAGCTGCAAAAGATATCTCTGTTTTAATTCTCTAACGCCGCTGGAGGGTGGGGTTTGTTCTGTTTTGGACGTGCTCTGTCTCTTCGTATGTCAGAGGACTGGGACATCGCGAAGTGGGATCTACCCTCATGTGGGGAGGCAAAATGGGGGGGTGGGGGGATAAAGGGGGGAGAGAAGGAGAGCAGGTTATATCTAATCTATTCTTGTAATCCTTATAATTATAAATATCAATGCAACAATAGGCTAAAATGCAATAACTCATGGGGAATCTTGAAACTAAGATTAAAACTGCCATATTACCAATTAAAACTATAAAATGACATTAAAAACTCAGAATCAATGTCTCCATGATGGGACAGTTAACTTTGTCAGCTAGAATGTTAAAGGCCTGAATCACGAATTAACACTAGAATTACCAGAGCCTACGAAAAAACTCGTAAATCCGTCCCACCTTAAATCGCGTCTTAAAGCCGTTTGCACATCTCCGCCAGAGTCTTTTGTCATCTAAATGTGATGATAAACAAAAGCTACTAGCAGCCAGCTATTCCATCCCCCCACCGACTTAGAATGAACTCCTAGCTCATGCCTTGCCTTGATTTGATTATTTGGGATTGAAGTGGAGTTTTACAGTGGAAATAATTCGAGCGTTATTTGGAATACACGCATTTCATGTGTGTTCCGTATCTACAGTATAGTAGGCTGTGCAAACACATTTTTAAAACAGAAACGTTTTTCATATTCTAATAGTAAATGACAAAATGTAGGCATAAACTATATAACGTATGAAACCTGAAGTCCATATATCAAAGAAACACTTTCACAAAAGGTACAAATAAGAGAACACGTGCGCTTTTCTTCAAAAATATAACTGCACAAAAAAAAAAAGCCGCGTTAGCATGCCATATTGACACTCTTACTACAACCGCCGCGGTGATGTAATGGTATCAGCTCCTGACTGGGAATCAGAGGGTGGTGAGTTCGATCCCGCACGGCTCCACTTCGAGAAGTAACCTGCTCTTATTCTTACAATTTTAGAATAACAACATAAATTTCATTTCAGTCTGTAACAGCCGGTGTAACTTATGATACTGGTAAAGGTTAGCTTTTTTTTTTTTTTTTTTAATTCACTTTTCATTCTCGCAGTCGATGCATACTAACTACTATTCTCATACATAGAACAGTTCCATTTGTAGCATCAGATGTAGTATCGGACCCTGAAGGGAGATATGTGATGGTCATGGGCAACTTATATAACAGTAAAATGATTTTGATAAATGTTTATGCACCCAATGTTGATGATAAGGAATTCATGCAAAATCTATTTGCATCCATTCCCAATGTGAACACTCATAAAATTATAATGGCTGGGGACTTTAATTGTGTTTTAAATCCACTCTTAGATAGGACTCCTGTGACAGGGGGGACGACATCTAATACTGCAAAGATAATTACACAGTTTTTAAATGATCACAACTTATCAGACCCCTGGAGGTTTCTTAACCCAAACTCAAGAACATATTCGTTCTACTCACCAGTACATTATAGCTACTCAAGAATTGATTATTTTTTTATAGATAATAATTTCCTGCCTACAATTAAATCATGCAAATACGACACAATTGTTATCTCTGACCATGCCCCTCTAGTCTTGGAGCTAAAATCATTAAGCCCCTCACACTCACCTCGCAGATGGCGTCTTAACCCTCTTTTATTGGCAGACGAGAACTGCACAGAATTTATATCCAAACAAATCAGCTTCTTCCTAGAGACAAACACGTCCACAGAGGTTTCTGCAGGAACACTCTGGGAAACTCTAAAGGCCTTCTTAAGAGGACAGATTATTTCATATCTTTCCCACAGAAATAAATTAGAAACCAAGAAAGTGTCAGAGCTAAGAAGTGAAATTACTAGAATAGATGAAGAACAAGCCAGGCATCAAAATGAAGTTCTCCACAGGAAAAGGCAGGCTCTGCATACAGAACTTAACATCTTAACAACTAAAGAAACTGAACAACTTATTTATAAGTCTAGACAGCATTACTATGAACACGGAGAAAAAGCTAATAAGCTTTTAGCTCAACAAATTCACAAACAAGAAGTTCACAATGCAATACCAGTAATCACCAACAAGAATGGAGAAGAAATCATTGACCATAATAAAATAATGCACACATTTAGAGATTATTATAAGTCTTTATATTCTGCTGAGCCCAAAGAAGACAACACACAATCTAATGCATTTCTGGATACATCACAGATACCACAAATAGATGCTTTAAGTGCTGAGGAACTGGATAAACCTCTAACGCTAACAGAATTACTAGACGCTATAAAGTCACTACAAAGTGGGAAATCATCAGGCCCTGATGGTTACCTCATAGAATTTTATAAGAAATTCTCCACTCAGCTAGCTCCCCTCTTATTGGCAACATTTACAGAAGCTAGAGACAACCAAATACTACCTCAAACATTTCGACAAGCATTAATCACCGTCTTTCCTAAACAAAATAAGGACTTGTTACAATGTGCATCATACAGACCAATTTCACTCCTGAATAATGATGTTAAGATACTCTCAAAAATCCTAGCTAGAAGGATGGAGAAAGTGCTGCCCTCGGTAATATTACAAGATCAAACTGGATTTATTAACACTAGAATTACCAGAGCCTACGAAAAAACTCGTAAATCCGTCCCACCTTAAATCGCGTCTTAAATCCGTTTGCACCTCTCCGCCAGAGTCCTTTGTCATCTAAATGTGCTGATAAACAAAAGCTACTAGCAGCCAGCTATTCCATCCCCCCACCAACTTAGAATGAACTTCTCCTAGCTCAAGCCTTGCCTTGATTTGATTACCTGGGATTGAAGTGGAGTTTTAGAGTGGAAATAATTCTAGCGTTATTTGGAATACACGCATTTCATGTGTGTTCTGTTCCGTTCAGTAGTCTGTGCAAACACATTTTTAAAACAGAAACGTTTTTCATATTCTAATAGTAAATGACAAAATGTAGGCATAAACTATATAACGTATGAAGCCTGAAGTCCATATATCAAAGAAACACTTTCACAAAAGGTACAAATAAGAGAACACGTGCGCTTTCATTCAAAAATATTAAAAAAAAAAAAGCCGCGTTAGCATGCCGCATTGACAGTCTTACTACAACTGCTGCGGTGGTGTAATGGTATCAGCTCCGGACTGGGGATCAGAGGGTGGTGAGTTTGATCCCGCACGGCTCCACTTCGAGAAGTGAACTGCTCTTATTCTTCCAATTTTAGAATAACAACATAAATTTGATTTCAGTCTGTAACAGCCGGTGTAACTTATGATACTGGTAAAGGTTAGCTTTTTTTTTTTTTTTTTTAATTCACTTTTCATTCTCGCAGTCGCATTCAGAATCAATCCATACAACCCCATCTGACACAGCTGGTTTCACATAAATAAAAGTGCACTTTTATTCAAGACTATAACCGAAGAATAAAGAAAGCAAGTTACAGTTGGTGGTTGATACGACAGCTTGCGTGGTGCAATGTTAAGAACTGCTGATTTCCGATCCGTGCTATATAAAATCATCACATTCAAATATTAACAGTTCCCACACACCCAAGGTCCGCCATTCCTACATTTATGACATGTGTACTTGTTGCAGTGTACACACCTCTCTGTGCTATGGTTCCTATTACAGTGAATGAGCACCTGACACTGTACTTTCTTCCCTGGGGGAAGCTGAGGTCTTAGAATGGAAGTTTGTTGATGCTGTATCATCTTTTCTTTTTCCATCGCCTTTTCCTGTAAGAAGCGACGACGAAGTTCCTCTGCAAGGTGAGCCATGAACACTCTTCTTTTCTCAGTGGACCCCGTGCATGCCTTATACAGTACGTGTGCGTTCATCGCTGCTAGGTCAAGGATGTTGTAGAACACAGCAACCGGCCACCTGCGTGTTCCTGTTCGCACTGAATAAGCACGCGCCTTCTGGTCCATGATGTCAACGCCACGCTGGGGAAAAAAGAAAGACAAATATATATAACATTTTGAAGAAATCATTTTATCACCAGAATAGCACCAGATTACTTCGTCACACTAATATTTTTTTCATTAGCATACCTTCATGTGGTTGTAGTCTGTGACCGTGTTTGGTTGTTTTTTTTTTTATCTTGCCCAATCTCCACATCATGGTGCATTGTGCTGAGAATGCAGACAGACTTCATCTTTTTGGGCACATACACTGTCAGCATGGCACTGGGAGATCTAAACACCAGCGTGGAGAATTGTTCGTGTACTGAACTGACTTTAGCTGCAGGTGGAAGTTCCCGTCGCACTTTATTCATGGTGCCAAGCAGAGTTGTATTGCGGTGCAGCAGTCTATTAGCCAGCGAAAGTGACGTGAAGAAGTTGTCTGTTGTTACGGTTCTGCCTTTGTCCAGAAATGGCTCCATAAGCTTTATGACCACAGACTCGGAAAGTCTTTCTCCTGTGGGACGACTGGGATCTTTTCCTAAATAAGGAGTGGTATTGCACATGTACTTTGTCTCCAAATCTGCCGCAATCCAAAAAGGCAGAACCATAACAACAGACAACTTCTTCACGTCACTTTCGCTGGCTAATAGACTGCTGCACCGCAATACAACTCTGCTTGGCACCATGAATAAAGTGCGACGGGAACTTCCACCTGCAGCTAAAGTCAGTTCAGTACACGAACAATTCTCCACGCTGGTGTTTAGATCTCCCAGTGCCATGCTGACAGTGTATGTGCCCAAAAAGATGAAGTCTGTCTGCATTCTCAGCACAATGCACCATGATGTGGAGATTGGGCAAGATAAAAAAAAAAACAACCAACACGGTCACAGACTACAACCACATGAAGGTATGCTAATGAAAAAAATATTAGTGTGACGAAGTATTCTGGTGCTATTCTGGTGATAAAATGATTTCTTCAAAATGTCACATATATTTGTCTTTCTTTTTTCCCCAGCGTGGCGTTGACATCATGGACCAGAAGGCGCATGCTTATTCAGTGCGAACAGGAACACGCAGGTGGCCGGTTGCTGTGTTCTACAACATCCTTGACCTAGCAGCGATGAATGCACATGTACTGTATAAGGCATGCACGGGGTCCACTGAGAAAAGAAGAGTGTTCATGGCTCACCTTGTAGAGGAACTTCGTCGTCGCTTCTTACAGGAAAAGGTGATGGAAAAAGAAAAGATGATACAGCATCAACAAACTTCCGTTCTAAGACCTCAGCTTCCCCCAGGGAAGAAAGTACAGTGTTAGGTGCTCATTCACTGTAATAGGAACCATAGCACAGAGAGGTGTGTACACTGCAACAAGTACACATGTCGTAAATGTAGGAATGGCAGACCTTGGGTGTGTGGGAACTGTTAATATTTGAATGTGATGATTTTATATAGCACGGATCAGAAATCAGCAGTTCTTAACATTGCACCACGCAAGCTGTCGTATCAACCACCAACTGTAACTTGCTTTCTTTATTCTTCGGTTATAGTCTTGAATAAAAGTGCACTTTTATTTATGTGAAACCAGCTGTGTCAGATGGGGTTGTATGGATTGATTCTGAATGCGACTGCGAGAATGAAAAGTGAATTAAAAAAAAAAAAAAAAAGCTAACCTTTACCAGTATCATAAGTTACACCGGCTGTTACAGACTGAAATCAAATTTATGTTGTTATTCTAAAATTGTAAGAACAAGAGCAGTTCACTTCTCGAAGTGGAGCCATGCGGGATCGAACTCGCCACTCTCTGATCCCCAGTCAGGAGCTGATACCATTACGCCACCGCGGCGGTTGTAGTAAGAATGTCAATGTGGCATGCTAACGCGGCTTTTTTTTTTTAATATTTTTGAATGAAAGCGCACGTGTTCTCTTATTTGTACCTTTTGTGAAAGTGTTTCTTTGATATATGGACTTCAGGCTTCATACGTTATATAGTTTATGCCTACATTTTGTCATTTACTATTAGAATATGAAAAACGTTTCTGTTTTAAAAATGTGTTTGCACAGCCTACTATAGAAATGGAACACACATGAAATGCGTGTATTCCAAATAACGCTAGAATTATTTCCACTCTAAAACTCCACTTCAATCCCAGGTAATCAAATCAAGGCAAGGCTTAAGCTAGGAGAAGTTCATTCTAAGTCGGTGGGGGGATGGAATAGCTGGCTGCTAGTAGCTTTTGTTTATCAGCACATTTAGATGACAAAGGACTCTGGCGGAGAGGTGCAAACGGATTTAAGACGCGATTTAAGGTGGGACGGATTTACAAGTTTTTTCGTAGGCTCTGGTAATTCCAGTGTTAAAGGCAGACACCTATCTTCAAATCTCCGACGCTTGTTTAATGTTATATATTCACCAGCAAAATCAAACACCCCAGAGAAATTACTATCATTAGACGCAGAAAAAGCTTTTGATATGATTGAATGGAATTACCTTTTCACTGCATTGGAGAAATTTGGGTTTGGCCCGAATATTTGTGCATGGATCAAACTACTGTATACCAATCCAGAAGCTTCAGTTTGAATTAATAACATTTGCTCAGACTACTTTAAACTAGAACGTGGTACCAGACAAGGATGTCCCTTGTCACCACTGCTGTTTGCAATCGCTATTGAACCACTGGCGGTTCACTGCCGAAATTCTTATCAGATAAAGGGGATTGTCAGAGAAGGACTGGAACAGAAAATTTCTCTATATGCAGATGATATGGTCTTATATATATCGGACCCAGAAAACACTGTCCCTGCTGTTTTAACAGCACTAACAGAATTTCAAAAGATATCTGGTCTTAGAATTAATCTGAATAAAAGTATACTCTTTCCAGTGAATTCACAAGCATATAATATTAGATTAGACACCCTACCTTTTACCATAGCAGA
This sequence comes from Erpetoichthys calabaricus, assembly GCF_900747795.2. Classification (NCBI taxonomy): domain Eukaryota; kingdom Metazoa; phylum Chordata; class Cladistia; order Polypteriformes; family Polypteridae; genus Erpetoichthys; species Erpetoichthys calabaricus. The sequence goes on along the minus strand of NC_041406.2, from coordinate 115,431,637 downwards.
TCAGTTTAAATACCTAGGGGTAAATATCACAAGTAAACATAAAGCTCTTTATCAACAAAATTTTGGCGTCTGTATGGAAAAAATTAAGCAAGACTTGCATAGATGGTAAACCCTTCATCTCACTCTAGCCAGAAGAATTAACATTGTTAAGATGAATATCCTCCCTAAACTTCTCTTTTTATTTCAAAACATTCCAATATATATATCAATAAATCGTTTTTTAAACAGTTAGATTCAACAATAACCTCATTCATTTGGAACTCAAAACACCCACGTATCTGAAGAGCGACCCTACAAAGACCTCAGGCAGAAGGTGGCATGGCTTTACCTAATTTTCAGTTTTATTACTGGGCAGCAAACATACAAGCCATAAAAACCTGGACACAAATAAATGAACATACACAGGCTTGGTCCGCAATAGAAGTAAAATCCTGTAGTACTTCTTTATATTCCCTGCTCTGCTCTCCAATAAATGAAAGTTATCGCAAATATACTAATAACTCAATTGTGCTTTACTCACTCAGAATATGGAACCAAATTAGAAAGCATTTTAAGATGGAAAATCTTTTATCAGTGGCACCTCTGCAAGAGAACCACCTCTTTCAACCTTCGCAAGTATATCCAGTTTTTAATACCTGGAAAAGTTTTGGGATTAAAATGCTCAGAGATCTTTATATAGACAACATATTTACATCGTTTGAACAATTACGTTCAAAATTCAACCTCCCAGCTACACATTTCTTTAACTATCTTCAAATTAGAAATTTTGTTAAACAGAAATTGCCCGATTTCCCCCACCTTGCACCCTCCACATTGCTGGAAAAAATACTGCTCAATTTCGAGGAAATAAACACTATTTCCGCAATATATAAAATCTTATTAGAGTCCCTACCTTTCAAAGACCCAAGAGGACATTGGGAAGAAGATCTCTTAATCAATATATCAGAAAAGGAGTGGAAGGTAGCAAAGCAGAGAATTCACTCGAGTTCTATATGAGCAAAGCATAGAATTATTCAACTAAAAATTATATATCGAGCTCATCTGTCTCGCTTAAAACTGTCCAAAATGTTTCCAGGGCAGGATCCAACCTGCGAACGCTGCAACCAAGCTGCTGCCTCACTGGGTCACATGTTCTGGGCCTGCACCAAACTAACATCATTTTGGACAAAAATTTTTAAGTGCCTTTCAGACAGCCTTGGTATCACAATCCCTCCTAACCCACTAACAGCTGTGTTTGGTGTCCTTCCAGATGGACTTGAATTGGAGAAGGACAAGCAAACGGTGATTGCATTCACTACACTTTTGGCACGCAGACTTATTTTGTTAAATTGGAAGAATCCTAATTCTCCTCTTATAAGTCAGTGGGAAACCGATGTTTTATATTATTTGAAATTGGAAAAAATCAAATTCTCAGTTAGAGGATCTGTACAAAATTTTTTCAAAACCTGGCAGGATTTAATCAATACTATTTTAGAATAAGAGAAATAACTATTATTGCATTTAACTCCCTTCTCCATCTCTTATTTACATATATATTTACTTGTCCCTTTCTTTTGTTTAATGTTGCCTTATTAAAAAGCCTTAAGCAATTTTCCTTTAGCTAAGCTCTCCTTCTCAGGGGTGGGGTTTGATTTGTCTTCAATTTTTTTATAAATTGATCTGTTTGTATGGAATGATTACAATGAAAATTAATAAAATAAAAATATTAAAAAAAAAAAAAAAAAAAATGATGTATGAGAAAAAATAAACTGTAAAAACTTTGGTAGTTTTATTTTTTTGTTTTTCAACTTCTCATGGGAGCTGCTGTTTTGTTGGTATGATATTGCATGTTACTCTAGATCAGTGACTCCCAACCTTTACTATGCCCTGCTCCCCTAGAAAATGTTGGACTTATGTTCACACCGCATACAAAAGTAATATCATATGTGAAGATGAAGAAGTCCAATTTCTCATTTTTGAACCACAAGTTAAACCACATGCAGTACTGTAAGTGAACAAATTGTACTAAAAAAATCTTTTAACTCACTACAAAATATTTAAATAAGAAACTGAGCAATTTACTTTTTTTAAATCTCAATAAAGTTGTAAACGTGTCCCCTGTGAAGTTTAGATGCTTGATTGATGGTCCTAGGGTTGGGGTATCCCACAAAGCATCATGCACCATGAGGGAATGACACACAATCAACAACCAAGGGTTTTGGGGGATTGACGACCCCCGTGAAACAATGGGTGCTGGTGCGCCACCAAGCAGTGAAACACAGTTGATGAGCTTTGTGCCTTGATAACACCTGCACTGAACACTTTGATTCACCAATCTCTTGTTATTGCCCAGTCCATCCTAAGTACATGACTATCAATGTCCTGGGTTCAAGGGAGTAATGACAGCTTTGGGCAACATGGGCATCAAAACACCATCCCAGCTGTTAAGCATGGTGGTGAGAGCATCATGCTGTGAGGATGTTAGTCTGCAGCAAAGAAGGATAAAATGTGAGGGTAACATGAATGCATCAAAATGCAAGGAAATCCTAGAGGAAAAACCTGGTGCAGTCTGCAAGAAACCTGCACATTGGGAGAAAATGTGTTTTCCAGCAAATCAATGACCCCAAGCATAAAGCCAAAGTTACACAGGAAAGGCTTACAAACAACAATGTTAATGTGCCCTGGAGAGTTAGAGTCCAGATCTTAATCCAAATGAGAATTTGTGGTTAGACTTGAAAAGGCTGCTACCCATGCAACCTAGCAGAGCATATGCAGTTTTTTAAAGAAGAATGGGAGAAAAAGTGCAGTGTCCAGACAAGCAAAGCTGATAGAGATCTGTGCACAGCCTCAGTGCTCTCATGACTGCCTGAAGTGCATTTAATAAATACTGATTTAAAGATGGCTGAATACTTAGGCAAATGCAATTAGTTTAGATCACATTCTATTTTAAATTTGACATTGTCACACACGTGCAGCTAAAGGGTCTAAATGAGAGTAATTCCACGCCAGACCAGGGGGTGGCGGAGGGTGCTGACCTTTTTTCTTGCATTCCTGCAGACCATTCATGGGAAAATCTGCTTGGCCCCGATGACATCACTTCCGGTCCCGGCCCTTCTGATGACATCACTTCCAGTGTAGAACCTATGAACGAAGAGCCTTCCGGTTCTGGCCCTTTTGACGGCTCACGTCCGAGTCTGAGCCTATGCAAGAGGACCCTTCCACTTCTGTCCTGGATGTCCTCACTTCCCTTGCTGGCCTTTAAAGCCGCCATATTTACCCCAACTGATCAGTTCTGTTTTGAACACAATTCTGAGCACATCAGTATGAACAATTTATTTTACAGCCAGGGAATATTATACAGGTGGCTGCCCTAAACCTTTTTATGACTCTTGCATCTGTTTTTTGTGACAAAATGTGAAAACTTCCACGTGAGTAAATACTTTTTATGGAGCCTATATGTTTTGGTTGACTGGTCTATTGTGTACTACAGGTTAAGGTATCACAACTTACTAGTGATATAAAATAGGATATCACTTGCTAGAATCCAATATATAGTGGAACCTCGGTTCACGAACGTCTCTGAACACGTACAAATCAGGTTACGACCAAAAAGTTTGCCAAACTTTTGCATCTGTTAATGACCACACACTCAGTATACGAACAAGCCAGTTTCACTTTCGGTTTGTGTGCGCCAATGATTTCCGCATGTGTTCAGTCTCTCCCTGTGCATTCCCTGTGCAGCAAGCGAGAGAGAGAGAGAAACACATGCGTGAGAGAGACACACACACGAGAGAGACACACACACACACACGCAAGAGAGAGGCACACACAACATCCCGGTTCCTCCCTGTGTGGATAGCGCTTTGAGTACTGAGGAAAGCGCTATATAAATGTAATGAATTATTATTATTATTATTAACACACACACACACACACACACACACACACACAGAGAGAGAGAGAGGGAGGCACATGCGTGAGAGAGACACACACACACACACACACACACACAGAGAGAGAGAGAGGGAGGCACATGCGGGAGAGAGAGACACACACACACACGCAAGAGAGAGGCACACACAACACACACACACACAGAGAGAGAGAGAGAGAGAGCTGGCCTCATAAGGCTGAGAAGACAGTTAAAGAATGCACTGGGCTTATTTATAAAGAGACTGATTCCAGCATTGTTTTAACCTCGTTGTATTTAATGAAGACTTTTTTCTATTGGATTTTAACCTCCACTTCACTTCTGTTTACAGCGATCGGTTCGTAGCATGCATTGTTGCAATGTTACTTTTCTTGGTTGTTTATTAAATTACGGAGTTTTCAAATGTTCACTTTTATTCCCTGTGCTTAAAACTCATAAAAAAAATGTTTTTAGTGAGTGGTTCATAACGCTATAGCGTGAACTCTTGCAATGTTAGTTTTCTGTGTTGTTCAAGGTTTTCTCAGTGTTATTCAATGTTTTTACATTTAGTTTACCATTACGCTGTGCATTCTATGGTATACTTAACTATATTTGTGCTTAAAAATCTCTAAAAAAAATATATCGACATACAGTTCGTACGGTCTGGAATGGGTTAATTGTATTTACATACAATCCGATGGGGGAAATTACTTTGGGTACTACCCGAGGTTCCACTGTATATGAATTTTCCAAGTGTGCAGTACATATATGTATCTAAGGATTTCTGTACAGTATGTACTTACTAAATTCGAAAATCACCAAAGTGGTTTTCACAGTGAATATGTTGTGTTTACCAGAGATCTTGTTCATCAGATATTTTCCTGAAAATTCATTGTGTAGCCAGCTTTGGTGGACATTTTTTCTCCAAGTATTACATGATGCTTTGTGAGACCGGCATGATCTCACAGAACTGTAGAAACCATGCGCACAACTTTACACATGCCTACTGTAAGAACATTGATGACGTGGCTAATTGCAAGCGCACAAGGAAAAAACAAAATACTGTTTAAGCTACAGATGTTCTGAATTTGACAGTGCTCTGCAATATTGTTCCCTGTCTCTAACCCCACTTGTTTCTTGATCTCACAGTCGCTTCAAACCACAGGGCTCTTTGATTGCTGTATGTGAGTTGTCAGTGAACTTAAAAAGGTAAAAATGTGTCCCAAAGCCACAAAGGTTGAGAAACCTGCTAGATTTCCATCCTGCATGTGATTAAATAAATAAAAAATTTGCATTATTACAAGTATTACCGCTGAATATATAATACTGATCGTTGTTCACTGACAGTACAGCACCACATAGTTAATTATACAGGCAAATTAGCCTTGTGCCCAGTAAAGATTTCAAAATCAGCCTTAAATTTGCCTGCCCCCCATCAGAGAACACATGACAAACTGTGAAATAATAAAAACAAAAAATTTATTACTATTTATTAGGGGTGTCTTTCTACTTGATGCAAGAAGAAAGTGCAAAGCATCTGAACAGATACATAGGAAACAAAAAAAGACATTCCCACTGTACCCAGAGCTACGACTTGAAACACTGAAACGAGGCAGTCCCACGCAACTCCTTCATTGCAATGTATGCACCAAGTTTGAAACTCGGTGAACATAATCATCTATATATCATTTACTTATTGTGAGGTTCTGGCTGTTTGTTGCATTTTGTTTGTGGTATTCATTCTGTCTGTATCTTTGTTGTTTGAGGCACATAAGCGAAGTGCTTAGTTAGCATTGCTGCCTCACAGCTCATATGACATATTTGGCAACAATAATCTGTCCAGCATAGATGGTAGGCTTTTCCCTAACCCCCAGAGACACTTAAAAGACAATTGCACCATTACAGTCCACGCAAAGCTAGTTCAGTTCCTCCTTCCCTTATGAATTCAATGCATTTTGGGGAGTTCAGCGAATTCTGAAAACATTTTCAGTATTTTCACTGAACTTGAGGTGAAGCGAATTCAGCAGGGTTCACTCATCATTGTTCGCTAACTTCCTTAAACACTCTAGGGTAAGTATTATCAGATTCCAGAGATTTGATTTCAGCCTGTGTAATCTAAGTAGCACTTCTTCCTCTACTATTCCCAAATCTCTGAGCACCTCCTTAATAGTTTATGTAAATACTAGGAGGTTGCTGACCTGTTTTTATGTGAAAACTTCAGAAAAAATGTGAATTTAGGGAATTTGTTATCTCGTTATTTGTACATTTCTGTTCACCCTTAACATTTCCAGTACAGTTGACCATTCTTTTAGTCCAAAAATACTGAAAGAATGAAACTACTAAAAGAGCATTCAGTTTATTTTGGTTCAAGAGAGAATGTGAGTTGCATGTCATGCTTGTTGTTTTTGTGATGTACTTTCTGTTTCTGTGCCAGATGCAATACATAAAACACTGGGAGAAAATGTTGTATAGCATGGATGAAAATATCTTCTCTGTCATAACAGGACACTCCTTTGACATCTTTCTAATTGTGGGGCAAAAAATACCTTACCCGCACTATTGTATGTCTGCTCATGGTCAGAGTTTACAGATGCCATGGATGTCCTGTGCAGGGAACATTGGGCAATAGCAAGAACTCATTTGAAGGGGATACACATTTGCAGTTCTTGGAGGTGAGGACGGAGGCCCCATTTTCAATCTCTTTGGTCTGTGCAAATAATCAGACCTTGGCGCTCAAATTATATCCACCAATCTAAGATAGAAAGGGGCTTCCCTTTTCAATGCATTTAAAATGAGAGCCAGGGAGGCTGCTCCGACTTCCAATGAGAGTGCAGCCATTTAAAAGTCATCAGTCACACTCAACTAGGCTTGAACTCCTATCACAGTGGCGTTCATTACATCCCCCTGACTTAAACATGAAACAGAAAGCTAATTAGTAGAGCCTCTGAGGTGAAGAGACAGCATCTCATGCAAGGGGGAGTTTGGAGGCGTTGAAGTGCCACTCAAGGTGAAGGTTAATTTGGTCAGTAAGAAAGTCTGAGTGGAAAACATGAAAGAAATGAGGGAATGACTGTAGAAAACTATGTTAAACTTATTAAAGGGGCTTAAGGGACTTGTTAGATAGTTATTTAAATGAAAGATGATGTGCAGATGGAAGCCAGAATGCCAATCTGGCACTTTGGATCCTTATGACTCCAGCCATATTGGCGTACAGAGTAAAAGGTTAGGGTTTCATTATAAGTGAAAAAACTGAACTAAAGCTGTTCACTGTTTAATGTGCTTCCCACTGAACAAATGAAATCATTGTCTCATAATCAATCTAACAAAACTCTTTATTGACACTCACAGTAAAGACAATGTCATCTAATCCTGGAAAAATGTGCTCTTAGATTCATCAGCTTTTCAAGGTGGACAATATTGCATTTAAAAAAAGCCCATCCTTAAATTTTCTGGAATAATCACTAATGGTTAGTGTACTTCAAGATCAAGTTTTTCTCCAAAGTCTGAACACCATACTCTTATTCCTCATATTCCTGTCCACAGCTGACATGTTGTCCATCAGGTTTCGCTACTGAGTGTAATGAAATGACACGATGACTCTCTGAATCAGACCCTAGTAACAATAATCCTTTTGAGAAATCCTAAAAGGAAAGAGTTATATCTCTCTGCCACTTTCATAATCAAAACCCTTTTTGGTTTAACTGCCATTCTGTCCAATCCCGAGTGCATTTTAAAGTTCCCGAGTGGTTCTGTCTTTTCTGTTGTTATTTAAATGCATTAAGTTGTTAAAAAAAAAACAATAAAATACTGTAAAGTAGCACCTAGCAAACCGATAGCACTGTCAGGGTAAAGTCTGTACTATAAAGTTTAGGGTTTAAGTTTAAATGCACTGAACCAATGTTTTAAAAGATTTTCCCTCCCACTGCCACCTTCTTCCAATGACCAGTCTCCCCACACCATTTCTACTGAATCTACCATGTCATCTGGAATGACCAGTGATGAGTCCAGCTCTAATCATCAGTGTGGGCTTTACATAACTGAAGACCAAGTAAGGAGACAATTGAGGAAGTGAAAAACAGGTAAAGCTGTGGGACCAGATGGAGTCAGTCCTTGAGTTCTTAAGGCAGACCCAGAAGCAGACAATGGCCGACAGTGAGATGAATCGCGTTGCCGTTGTCGTAGAAGAACTTCAGGCACTCAACAAACAGATTCAGAAACACCTGTCCAGATGAAGGTACCTTAGGGATTTGAAGGCTAGGCTGCTGGATAAACCGTCCTCACCATCTGAAATCGACGTAACATCAACCCCGCATTATGCTGCTCAAGTAAGCTTCACCCCCGTGCCTCGTAGGAGCGACAACAAAACTGACGAAGACCTCGGCGTGTTTCAGCTATGCAGACGGGGGTTCAAGGCTAGAACACCTACATCGGCATAGGCGAGTATCTTGACCCAGAACCGGTTCGACCCTCTCCGCATCCCCAGTTTGCCTTCAACCCTGGGTGATGTAATCGTGGTAGGTGATTCAATTGTTAGAAACCTCAATATCGCATTCCCTAATCGGAAATCTTTTGTTTCTTGTTTTCCCAGTGCTCGTGTCCAAGATGTGATGAGACGTGCGCCGACAATCTACGAGAAGCACAAGAAGAGGGCAGTTGGATCCGTTGTATTACACACCGGCATGAACAACGTAAGGCACCGACAGTCGGAAATTCTCAAGGCTGACTTTGCAGCACTAATTAAAGACACGAAGGAGAGGACCCCATCGGCAAAGATCTTCATTTCGGGTCCAATACTTCTCGTCAGATGATCAAATGAATACTACAGTCGTCTGCTAGGATTAAACAACTGGCTGAAAGGCTTCTGCGAGGACCAAGACATCGGGTTCATCGACAACTGGGACCTCTTTTGGGAAAGGCCGGGTTTCTTCAAGTGGGATGGCCTGCATCCGAATAGATTTGGCGCCCGGGTCCTCTCCGAAAACATCGCTAAGGTAATTCGTTTATCTTGACTATCTATTTCTATGCTTAACCCCTTCCGTAATGCTAGTTCTGTGCTAGGACATGATAATTGCTTAACAAAGTCTTCTGTAAAAGTGCACAACATTAATACTCTAGTAACCAATCTCAATGCATGTAGAAAATCTAGGCATTACGGCATAAACACCAATAATTTCATTACAATTACTACTTTAGATGAACAATGTATTAAAACTATAAAAACAGACTATAGATTAAATAGAAAATACACACAGAGCGGTGCTAACAAAAATAACTTAGTTCCTGTTCCAAATATCGCACATAGTATTCATCTCTACCCCTCCGAAACATTAAATATGGCACTATTAAATGTTAGAGCTTTAACTAACAAGACGTTTTTTATCAACGATCTTATTAGTGATAGAAAAATTTATGTTATTGCACTAAGTGAAACGTGGCTTAGCTCAGATGGCGCGGCTGTTCTAATCGAATCTGCGCCTCCGAATTACAGTTTTACTCATGCGGATCGCCAAGGAAAGAGAGGTGGCTGACTAGCAAACATTTACTCAAGCCGGTTAAAGTGTAAAGATGTCAGTTTTGGTAAATTCAAGTCCTTTGAGTATCTCGCCGTTGTTATTCATGGAGATTCTCACGTTCTAGTATTATCCATGTATAGACCTCCTAAATTTTACGCGTCTTTCTTTGAGGAATTCTCTGACTTAATGTCAATTTTAATTATGAACTATGACACACTCTTAATAGTCGGCGACTTTAACTTTCATATAGATAATCAGTGTGACAAAAAGTAAAAGAATTCATGAACCTCCTGGACTCTTTTGATTTGAGACAGCTCATTAATCTGTCTACACATAAAGCAGGTCATACGTTAGACTTAGTAATTACTAAAGGACTAAAAGTTGATGTAAGGCAGGTCATTGATATTGGTCTATCAGACCATTTTCTTCTACTATTTAATGTGGAAATATTAATAGAAAACATTCATGAGAAGCATATTGTTAAAAAACGCTTCTTTGACTCATCAGCAGGTTTAAAACTTACAAACATTCTAAGCAATCAGTCCGTTTATAGTGCCAACTATAAGAGCGAGGATAATGTAAATAGTAAGGTGGAAAGATTTAATACTAAAGTGAAAGCTGTTGTTGACATAGTTGCACCTGAAAAGACAGTTAAAAAATCTTCTAGCATTGTTATACCATGGAAGATCCAAAGAGTGTCTGATCTAAAGAGAACATGCCGTAGAGCTGAGCGTAAATGGAGGAAAACTAAACTAACTATCCACTATGAAATATTAAAAGTTAAAATAACAGAATACAATAACACAGTCCGTCTTGAGAGGCGCTGCTATTTCTCTAAGATTATAAATAACAATGCTAGTAATCCCAGAGTCTTATTTTCAACAATTGATCATCTGTTAAACCCAGGTAACTCAAAGGAATGCCTCCAAAGTACTTCCAGTAAAACCTGTGAGGCTATTGCTGTATTTTTCAATCAAAAAATTAATGATGTTAGAAATAACATAGTATATCTCCCCAACACTGAGGATCCTCCTAAACCCCAGTGCTCCGTTACAAACAAATTAAATTCTTTCACCAGGATAGATTTACCTGACTTACATAAAATAATTTCTCAACTGAAACCCTCCACCTGCGTCCTTGACCCAATACCAACAAGTTTTTGCAAAGAAGTATCGGGCGTGCTAATTGATAATATTCTTGACATAGTAAATACGTCATTAGATACGGGGGTCTTCCCATACTGTCTTAAGACTGCTGTAGTTAAACCCCTACTTAAGAAAAATAATCTTGACCCCTCTGCTCTTGAAAATGTGATGTTCCAACATTGATGGATTAAAAGCAAGAAGTCTGCATGACCATCATAATCAAGTCCTTCCGTGAAAACCTTAAATACAAAGAGGACTATTTCATTTATGTTAGGCAGAATGCCCAGAGGGGACTGGGCGATCTCGTGGCCTGAAACCCCTGCAGATTTTATTTTTTTCTCCAGCCATCTGGAGTTTTTTTTTTGTTTTTTTCTGTCCTCCCTGGCCATCGGACCTTACTCTTATTCTATGTTAAATAATGTCTTATTTTAATTTCTTGCTTTGTCTTTTATTTTTCTTTTCTTCATTATGTAAAGTACTTTGAGCTACTTTTTTTGTATGAAAATGTGCTATATAAATAAATGTTGTTGTTGTTGATGCTGACCAACTATGTGGTGTCCTCTGTCACCTCTTCAGTCTGTCCCTAAGGCTTCAGAAAGTGCTACTTTGAAAAACATCCTGCATAGTTCCTGTTCCAAAGAAGGCAGACACCTCTTCATCTAATATCTACAAACGAGTGGCACTTACAACTCAAATCATGAAGATCTTTGAGAGCCTGGTCCTGGACTGTATGAACCCTCTGGTAGTAGACCACCTGGACCCACTGCAGTTTGCCTATCGGACAAAGATTGAAGTGGATGATACAATTATCTATAGAATCAACAAAGCTTATTCTCACCTGGACAAAGCTGGCAGCACTATGAGGGCCTTCAGTACCATCCAGCCATCCCTATTAAGGGGTAAGCTCAGAGATATGCAGTTGGATGAGCCTATGGTGTCATGGATATTGGACTATCTGTCAGGCAGATCGTAGTTTGTGAGACTCAAGGACTGTGTTTCTGATGCGGATGTGAGCAAAAATAGAGCACCACAAGGAACAGGTCTCTCTTCTTTTCTCTTTACTCTGTAAACTATAAATATAACACCAGGGCATGTCACTTGCAGAAATTCTCGGATTATTCTGTACTTAGGGGGTATATTAATAAAAGGAATGAGAGAACATATTGAAGTTAGTTGAAGAACTTTATTTCTTGGTGTAAAGTGAACTGTCTGCATCGTAACCTTAGTAACATCAAGGAACTGGATATTGACTGTCACCACACAAAACAGCCTCTGTGTCAATGTGTTAAAGGTTAATTTCACAGAACTGTGAGGAAATTCCTAATTACTTGATCTACACGTTGTGTTGTATAACCTAAAATTCTGTTTGCCTTTTTAATGGCTTCTGAACACTGTCTTGAGGTTGATAGTGACAAATCCACTTCAACTCCTAAGTCTTTCTCATAAGGTGAAATTTCTAGTTTCAGACTCCCATTGCGTATTTAAACGAATGTTTTTACTTCCTACGTGTAATACCTTATGTTTACTTACAATAAAATTATGTCTTAACAGATCTGCTCAAGTCTTTGGTATTATACTGTATCCAAGTCCCTCTGTAATGATTCAACAAAGTCTGGATTATTGCAGTCCAGCTAGCTTGATATCTTCTGCAAACTTACACAGCTTGTTGTTTGTATTCCTGTCCAGATCATTTAATATCTAATATATAAAGCTCAAAGTCTCTGCATGTGTGTGTGAAAAAATATATTTATACACATATATATGTGTATGTCCAATATTCAAATCCACACCGTTGGACCAATCTGTCAAAATTTGCACACCTCTCTCATTTGACCAGTGGAAAACCACAGATTATGTCTGAACCTATAGCTACTGTTTAGTAAAACACATGCTCTTGCCACATGCTGCTTAATCTTCTCCTTAATAACTCCTTCTACTAATGTATCCGTGATGCACATTCAGCTTACTGTTCTATAGTTACATGGATCTTCCCAATCACCCTTTTTACGTAACATAATCTTATATGCTATTTTCCAGTCCTTAGGAATTTTCCCAGTGTGCAGTGACTTTCAAAAAATATGTGTCAAGGGTTTAAATATGCACTTGCTAACCTCCTTTAGCACTCAGTATTATCTAGTCCTGGTGATTTGTTAAATTTTGCTCTACTTAATCTAAGGTGTACTTCTCCCTATACAATCAGTATCTGCTAAATATTTTTTGTTACTGCTGGGAGGTTCTCCACTTCCTCACATGTGAAAACATCAGGGAAATGCAAATTTTGAGCATCTGCCATTTTGCTCTTTGTATATTTTAACTCCCCCTTTATGTTCTTGATACACTTCACCTCCTCCTTGGCTATTTGTTTTTAATGGCTAAAATACTGAAAGAATCTCTTTGGGTCACCTTTCATTTTTTCTGCAGTATTTCTCTCTAACTGTCTTTTAGCTTTCCTAATACCCTTCTGAATGGCCACACTCATACACTGATATGCTCTACGATTAGCATTATAGTCATTAGCCATAGGCACCTTATACAGCTGTTTTTTCATTTTGCAGTTTCTCCTCACCTACTCATAGGAGAGTTTATTTTTTAATTTCCTACTAATTCCATATCTTGGGATCTAGATGTCAAGCATTATATGTACAATGTTTTAAACATGTTCTACTGCTCCTCAACTGTTTCGACAATTAAAAGCTTATTCTACAGTAGTTTATCCCTTTTAGACTTTAGCACATCTGTCCAATATTTGCCTTTCCAAAGTTAAACTTTATCATTTTAGGGTTTGCATTTATGCTCTTCCAAAAAACAGAGAATACTATTATATTATATTATCCATCCATCCATCCATTTTCCAACCCGCTGAATCCGAACACAGAGTCACGGGGGTCTGCTGGAGCCAATCCCAGCCAACACAGGGCACAAGGCAGGAAACAATCCTGGGCAGGGTGCCAACCCACCACAGGACACACACAAACACACCCACACACCAAGCACACAATAGGGCCAATTTAGAATCACCAAACCACCTAACCTGCATGTCTTTGGACAGTGGGAGGAAACCCACGCAGACACGGGGAGAACATGCAAACTCCACGCAGGGTGGACCCGGGAAGCGAACCCAGGTCTCTTAACTGCGAGGCAGCAGCGCTACCACTGCGCCACCGTGCCGCCCTATATTATATTATATTATATTATATTATATTATATTATATTATATTATATTATATTATATTATATTATATTATATTATATTATATTATATTAATGCAGGGGTCCTCAATCAAAGTTCTGGAGGGCCGCAATGGCTGCAGGTTTTTGCTCTAGCCCTGTTGCTTAAATAAAAAGCAATTCTTGCCAATAATTTAATTTCATGGCTTGTTAGTGCTTTAACTCTGCTATGTCAGGTCATTCTCATATCCTAGTTTTTCTTCTTTTCTAAGGATATCATCCAAATGATTTGAAGGCTAAAATGGATGAGTAATTCTCAGTCCTTCACTTTTTTCTCTTCACTTTCCTTCCAATTATGTAATTAAACTCAACAGTGCATGATAAATACACACATGTGTAAATGGTAAAAAGCTAAATGGAGAAATGCTGGGGGGTATTTTTCGTACATCGCTTAAATCATCCGAGATCAGGTACCTCATCTTGGATAAGTTAATGCCGGTGACACTCATCCGGGATAGGTCGGTTTTTCAAACGCAGCCGTGTATTAGATTAGTCGAGCTGGATCTAATCACACAAGATGAATGTGCGCGCCCGCGCTGAGTGAAAAGCCCATACATATTGAAAACATGATCAGCAAGTCTTTGATAGGCTGTAACAAAATGACGAAAGAACAGGCGCATTTTTTTTTTCACATACGCGGCGCAAGACCTTTTATATTCGAAGGACATGAAGAATTTCAAGATTTAATATGCACAAGGGGTAACACTGCAAAAGCAGCCCAGACCAGAAAAGCCAGCTGGCAAAAAGTGGCCGACAAATTAAACGCTAAGTAGTGTGCATTGTACTTACTGAATGCAGCATTTCATTTCCTATGTGTCAGATTAATTATTATTTAATATGTCATAATTCCAGATCAAACGTGAGCACAAGGAGAACATGGGAACAGGTTAAAGTGAAGTACAAGAATATACTTCAAACTGGTAAATATTGGTATATAACTATTTAAAGAATTGTTGACATAAATAATCATATATAATATAAAAAACGTTAATTTTAAAGCTAATAAGAAGGCAGACAAGCAAAAAATACGTGGAGGTCCATGCGGTCCAGACCTAACCCCTGCAGAAGAGTTGGCTCTCCAGCAAAATGCCCATCGCCCTGTTTCTGAGGGCATTCCAGGGGGAAGCTCCTCCTCAGAACCAGTGGCAGGATGCAGTGGTCACTTCATTTCAGGTAAAGGATGGTCACTGCATATATTTGTCATCAATGTGTGCCCATAGGTATGTTCCATATAGCCCTCTTTTTTTGTTGGGTCAGTTGCAGGGAATGTCATATCCCTAGAACCTGTGTCTGACCAACGAGATATTGACAAAGGTCAAATATTTGATGAAGACACTGTGTCTGATTATTCATCAGGAGGAGAGGTACATTTTCCAAATAATGTTTGATCAAACTCCACTGTGATCAGTCCCATGTGCCCCAATCACATTTGGAATTCCTGGTAATGAGAATGTTAGGCTGATTGAGATTCTTTATGGAACTGTGGGTGTTTTTGCCTGTGTATTACCTACCTGCAATGGCGTGAAACGCCTCTTTTATTGTCTGCACACGCAGGTGTCCAGGAAACACTATGAAAACCCGAAGGAAATATTTCAGAGCCAAACAGACTTTATGAATTGCCTGGCAAACTGCACTTTTAGTTAGATTTTCCGCATCGCCTACAGTATATAAAAAATTGCCACTTGTAAAAAACCTCAAAGCAATGCATGCTGTCTGTGTGGTTGTGAGAGCCCGACTTCACCGAGTTTGACTTCGAATATAAGGTGCTAATAAATCTTTGAGGTACAATATTCCCCCTCGGCTAAAGCGGTATCTTTCAAAAAGAATTTCCTCCAGGAGCAATAAAGGATCTTGCCGATCGCGCAAAACCCTCTCTATATGAAATTCTCCTCGTATAATTTGCGCACCAATATCAATTGGTCGCTCATTCATGAACGGCGAAGCCATGACTGGATGAATTCCATGCACCGTCACTGATTACGTGTGTAAACTAATCCTTGTTTTTGTAGAACAAACCTGCTCCAAGCAGGTTTGAGGATTAGGATGTGTTGCTATGACAACACTTCCAGCAAGAGTTTCGAAAAACCGGCAGATCCAGGATCAGGCCAAATCGTCAACAATTACAGCCGGCTAAAAAACTAATCCACGTACGAAAAATACCCCCCTGGTCTCTTTTGTTGTTATTCCATGTTATTGCTAATTAGGGGCAATTAAAAACTAAGAATATAGCTGTTTAAGACTAAAATAACCAAGAAGGGTTCAAAATCTTAACCAGCGAGGCACCTAAATTGAAGCAGTAGTGTTACTTGAGAATTAAGAGCTTCTTATTAAGCAATTGGGTTGGAGCAAAAATCTGCAGCCACTCCGGCCCTCCAGGACCGTGATTGAAGACCCCTGCCTTAATGGTTCAATTACCGCTAAACCCTCAATTCTATCCTGGTTATTAAAAAATATTAAATCTAGACAGGCTTCCCCCCATGTTGGAGCTTTAACATAACTATGTTATAATTAAAAACTCTGTTTCCAAGGTTAGCCAAGTTAATATTTGGGTATTTAAAGTCTGTCATGAATATAATATACCCCTCTAAACTTGACTTTTTAATATTATTAAATTGCTGCCTGCATTGGGCCTGTTTTAGCCTATTCTTTTTGCTATGATTCTAAAAAGTTCAGGTTCGAGTAAGTCTGCACCTTCTAATCTCCTGGGATTTTCACACACAAATTTCTCTAGGATTTACCCAGAATGGTGGAAAAAACAAAAAATGGCCGATAAGCGGCCATTCCGCTGACAGAAATGCCTTATTAATGAGAGAGTTCAGAGGGAAATGGCCAGACTGGTTTGAGATGACAGACAGGCTACGGTAACTCAGATAACCAATTTGTGCAACTGTGGTCAGCAGAAAACACTTCAAACTCTGAGGCAGATGGGCTACCACTTTAGAAGACCAAACCAGGTTCCTCTCTTTCTTATCAGCCAAGAACAGAAAGCTGAGGATGCACTACATACAGGCTCACAAAAATTGGACTGCAAAAGACTGGAAAAACAGCCTAGTCTGATAAATATCAATTTCTGCTGAGGCACACATATGGTATGCTCAAAATTTGGCACCAACAGCATGAACTAATGTACCCAACCCACCTTGTACCAAAAGAAAAGGCTGCTGATTGTAGTGTAATGAAGTGGGGAATGTTTTCTTTGTACCTTGGGTCTATTAATACTAATCAATTACCACTTTAGTGCCACAGTTTGTTGAGTATTGTTGCTGACCTTGTGCATTCCTTGATGGCCACAAATTCACCCATCTTCTAATAGCTACTTTCAGCATGATAAGGCATCACATCACACAGCAAAATTAGTCTCAAACTGGTTTCATGAACATGACAATGAGTTTGGTGTTCTTTAGCAGCCTTCCCAGTCACTGGATGTGAATCCAATAAATCACCTTTGGGATGTGGTAGAACGTGAGATTCACAGCATGAATGTGCTGCTGACAAATCTGTAGAAACTGTGTGATGCAGTCATGTCAACTTGGTCCAATATCTTGAGGAATTCATGCCACAGAGAACTAAGGATGTTTTAACAGTAAAAGTATTAGTATTTAGTATTTTCTTAAAAAGGCGTATAAACAGTTCAATTAGCTAACACTTGATTCTAAACATAAAATAATAATTAATTGTTCATCCATTTTCAAATGTGCTGAATTAGATACAGGGTATGCTTCAGAATATCAGACACAGAGCATAAAGCAAACTTAGAGGTGGTGCTAATCCATAACAGGGCACACTCAAACACAACCCCACACCCATTGTTACAGGCTTAATTTACATTTGACAGTTAACCTAAAAGACACATCCTTGCGACGTGGGAGAAATTCCAATGCCTTCATAGGGAAACGTGCAAACTCATCAAATGCAATGACCAGGCTGGGTCTACAGACACTTAACATCTCTGACTACTCTCATTATTTATTCTTGGTTAGAAATGCATTCTCACTCTCTGACACTGGCAGAACATTATCTTTTGGCATGTGTTTAGACTCCTTTGTGCATTAGTTGTGTAATATTTCGTTACTTTGTATGTGCTAGAGAGGATGGACAGGCATCCTGCTGGGATAAATGATGGATTCATGCCTGCCCAGTAGGCCGTAATGGAAGAAGCAGGCGAATGGGCTCAATGGGAGCAGATCATTCTCCCACATGACAAGTGGCAGTATCCATTGGAGCTAAATACAATTAGGACACCCGCAGGGTGGCATGGGACTTGAACTATGGAAATGCAGCCCTGTCGGGATCTTTGGGCACCATCAGAGGGAGCTGCCACGTGAGGACTACCAATGTTTCCAAACAACCTGGAAATGCTCTGGATGACTTAGACAGAAAACCAGAAGCAGTAACCAGGACTGGTTTAAAAGGAAACCCACTGATTCACTTTGAACTGAGTCAGAGTCAGGAGGCAGCGGGCAGCACTCAGTGAGAAGTGGAGAGTAGGGAGAATTCAATTGTGTAGTATAATTGTGGCTTATTTTGGAGAGGTGATTAATGGAAAGGTGCTCGGTGTAAATAAATACCTGTTTTTTTGTTCATTTCATTCCTCGTGTTATAACTGTGTCTTGGGTTTTGGGGCTCTCTGGCACTCCCTGGTGACCACAACTTATAAGACACCTTTACTTCCAATGGTACTTGGGGTAAAGTTTTCATTTCATGTTAATGGCACAAATTCTTGTTACGCTTTTTGCAGATCACTAAATCCCCAGCATTTATATATATATATATATATAGTTTTTTTTATTATTTTGTAAGTGACTTGTGTGAAGCATGCAACTACCTTGTCTCTGTTGCTCATGCATTGTAGTTTTTTTGGCCAGGTACTCACAGAGCTCTAAATGTTTCCACCTCAGTTTTTTTGTGAATTAGTAGGTGGTCTGGTCTCGTTGTGGGGTACAGCTTTTCTTATTAAACAAGATGAATTTCCATACATAATAATTCCTTGCAGTATAAGTTGCTCTCCGTCTTTGCTCCACAAGCCTAGTGTGGCCTGTTTTCTTTTATATTCCTGGAAAACATTTTTTTTACAATGCACTCAATTCATCTGCCACTTTCCCAAGGAATGCCATGAAGGATTTTCAAGTCACTCTGCAAAACATGCAAGTCAAATCAATCACTTCAGGCATTGTGAACAGTTGGTGGAGAGGACTCAAAACTGGCAGTGGGGAGGAGGAAAGAAAGTCAAGATAGTAACTGAGACAGACAAAGGGGAGGCGAGAAGAGGAGGTTTTTTAGGTACTTGATAAATAAGCAAGTGGACAAGCCACCCCAGAAGAAAGGCTAGAGTTCAAGTTCTGTTTCACAAAAACCAGAGAGATAAGTTCCTCTTTTCTGTCTGCTCTGCACTTAGTTTTGTCCCTGTGATCATTCCTGCTCTTCGATTGTACATACAGGTATGCATTTGCATGACACACCAAAGTGCCCCCTCCCCCACTCTGATTTTATATACATGTAAGAACACACATAACACCTCAAGATGGACACCCTACACCTCGCTCCTAGTTCTTAGGGGTCCCGGTACTATATGTGTCACTTTCAGTGCATTTCTTGTGGGCCCTGAAATGGCCATCCTGATGGCACTGCTGAAGCACCACCCTCAGTCTATATATTGTAAGGCTGAAGAATGGATCATTCAGTGGATCATTAACTCTCATAAAGTGCATTGTAAATATTTGATTTTTATGATTTCTTGGATTTATTTTCTTCTGTTCTTTGTTTTGATTGTTGAATTAAGTTTTCAGATTTGTTTGCTCTGGATTGCCTTTTTAGGTAATTCCTTTGCCTTATTTTTCACCTTTTGTGTGTTTCAAATAAATGTATTTATTAACAAAGATTCTGCATTGGCCTTGTCCTTCTGTTTTTTTTCTAATAGTTTCTCTCTCCTGAGTGGCATTTTAGATTTATTTAAGTTACTGTATTTTTGAACTTGTGGAGGTTAGAGACTGATTGCCTGACAGCCTGGTGAATGTTCTTTTAGAGGTCTCGCACCCTTTTGTTATCTTGCGTGCAATTAATACCAGAATGAACTACACACAAACCAATAAATATCTGCTTAAAACCTGTTTAGTTCAAAGAGTTGGATAAATTGTTAGGGGAGGTAATGTAGATACATTTTATCAAAAGTGTCTTGTAGGCCTCAAGGGTCACCTGCTTCCCAACATAATTTTAACAAACATTTTTTTTTTTATTGCAACTTCCTTTATTGCCTGTATCCCTGAAGTCATGAATGATATTTTTTTTATTAATTTGGAGAATTGTGTGTCAGTAAGTCTAGGCCATATTCAGTAACTTCTAATTTGTTATGTTAAGAAAGTAAGAGAAATTGCTTTTCCGCCCCCAAGGCTAAGACTCCAACTTCTGAACTCAAGTCAGCCAGGTATACTGCCTCTTCCACTGTGCCAGATACTTCAGTGTTTTGTGATATTTCTTTAAAATCACCTAAAATCAGACATGTTGCTTCTGCAGTTGAGACAACAGCCATACCAACTCCACTTCCAAACAGGTAATCCACATGAAGTTAATCATGTTTGGACCCGATCAGTACTTGGATGGGAACACAACAAGGAAAAGCTTGGGTTGCTGCCGGAAGAGGTGGATCCCAATGTGTGGAATAACAATGCTTCAGTGCAGTGACAGAGACATTGTGTTGAAAAATGGTACCATTCTTTAGAATAGGCATAAGTCTGCGGTCTTAACTCTGTGTGGTCATTAAAGATCCCCGGGCATCTTTCAAAAACAGTATGGTGTTCCTTGATATCCTGATTAAATTACCCATCGTGGCCTTCTGGCCTCCTAATCTTTCTCTGTAACTAATTGGTTGTCTTTCACATCCCTTCACAACCTAATTACTAAGGTGTGGTGAGCATACTGCCACAAAATGGCTGCTGTGACAATAACCAGGTAGATGCTCAACACTGGTGGTAGTTGAGGTGGATCCACATTGTCTATGTAAAGCACTTTGTGTAGCAACATATAAATGTTATAAATAAATTATTAATCAAGTTTTTTGTTACCACCTCAAATGAGTTACCTATTTCTTTTTGTACTGCCAACATTATTTTTAAACCATCTGCTCCATATTATGCTTCTGTCCTGTATGAGCCACCCATTCCTTTATGGGCTAAAATAATTAAGGGTCTACCTACTTCTACTCCTGTGGTCTTATCTTTTAGTCTCCCATGTCCAGTTTTCTTCTGCCCACTATTGACTGAAAACATTAAGGCCTGCTTCTGTTGCACAGCCTGGATTTCGAACTTTTCCTTCTGTTACTTAGCCAGTTTTGGCCTCTGATGCACACCATGGGTCTCCAGTTTTTGGGCCTACAGTTCCTGCTTTTAATAAATCCCTTGCATCTCAGGGGGTGCTATTGAATTGCTCCTTGTGTCCCCAAGAGGTTGACTATATTTTCTCAAAGCAAGAGGATGCCAAGCTGAAGTCAGAGTGTCATAAGTTTGCAGACACATTATTCATAGCAACACATGCATATCAGTACTGTACACATTAAATTTATTCATCCATCCATTTATGTTTCCAGTTTCTGAACCAGCATTTTCCAATCTCGATATCATTTGAAAGCACGTCTCATATTTACCATGCTGGATCAACACCATGAAAGTAGAAACTCAACCAGCAATCATTGACTTTTTAAAGTAGTCCATGGATTGACCATTATGTTATACATGTAACAAAATAAGCATGAAACAAATGTGGTAAATATTGAATAGAATAACTAATTGTGCCAGAAAAGAAAATAGAAAGACAGCATATCATGTCTGCAATGGGTATATTGTGATTTACAGCAATTTTTCAACTAGACTTTACTTTCTGAAATTATGTCACTCTTGATAAGTTATACCACAAAGTCCAATTTTGTCAGATTCCCAAGAGGCCAAAGAATCAAACTGAATTCGATTCTTACAGTTTCGCTTTCATAACAAAAAATAAATAAAAACATTCACACAGAAAATATGAATCACTCAGTGGTTTCTAACAAATCACAAGTTGTGACTTAAGACTCATTTTATTTAATGATTAACTTACTTTTACATCATTTGGCCCATCTTTTGTAGTTATCTAATATGCCATTCACAGTTTTGCCTTTTCACACTCTAAGATTTAGTCATTCATGTTTTTTAAGTAGTTTTGCTATACAGTATAGGTGCACTGATCATGATTTTAATAGATTCCAGTTTTTGATTTATTTTAAAATAAGTCATTCAACTTTAAATTCACTTCTTAACTTCAAGGCATTATTATATATGTGAGTGTCAAATGGGCAATTCACAGATTGAAGGCAAAATAATGATTAAAATGGATTTAGAAATCCTTGAGAGCCCCTTAATTAACACTAAAATTGTTAATGACAATCATTCATTCATGATATTCACTTATAGATTGTAGAAAACAAGAGCTAATCTCAGCAGCATATGGAGCAGGGTAGGGACCTTTCTAAAACACTTTTGTCAAATTAGTATGAGATACATTGTTCTTTTTACTGGTGTTCATTGAATTCCATGCCAATAGCAACTCATTATTTGAACTAAAATAAGGCTGCAGTGTTCCCATTGCTTAATTCCCCTTCAACCTGTACTTGAAAGCATTATTTTTTTCCTACTTGTATGTGATGCTAAAAAGGCCAATGCAGAAAAACTCATTTGAAAAAGTAGGTGTTTTTATTATCTAGTTTGATTTCTTTGCTTCAAATTCTTCTGTATTTATGAATATGCACCTTCTACTTTTTGGATACACATTTTCAAATCAACTTATCTTAAGAAAACAACTTGCATTCCTTCCATCATATATGTATTGCCACAACAGTTTGAACATTCACTCTACCTAAAACAATGGAAGTAGGATGAAGCACCAGGCAACGAAGAGATGTTCCTATTTTGAATACCTAATTAACAGTAATTAAACATTAGATACCAACTTTCTCTGCTAGAAGAACACCAACTAGTAGGAAACTTAACAAAGTGCAAGAAACCTTATCATCTCACCAAGGTGAAATGAAGATGAATCAAAAGTACAGAAAACTGAAAAAATCACAAAACATAAATCAATGCTCTAGCCCTATTGTTCTTATGCCAAAACCAGACTGAGGACACTGTCAGGAAAAGAGAAACAGTGCCCACATTTATCAAGCATCTCAGAGTTACTCCTAAGACTTGCACTAGAAGTCTGACTAGTCCTACTCTATAGTAGGACATGAGAAATTATGAAGCGTCCTTCACCCACTCTCAGGAGTACAAGTTCAAATTTCAGAATGAATGAAATCACAAGTTTACGGCACTCTGAGACACAAAATGGCATTCATGACGATGATTTGTAGTTTAATAATACTAATGCTAATGCTTCACCACAAAGATGATGTTAATAGTAATAACAATAACAATAATAATAATAATATTCAATGTAGTAGAAATAGAAGGAGAAGGAAACTTGAAAAGGTAGAATATTGCATGAAAGTGCACGTAATTGTTACCACTTCGCAACAACATCAAGAATAATGCTGTAGCCAGCATCCAAATGGAAAGATTGAGACACACACACACACTGAATAAGAAGAAATCCTAATAACATGCATTCTTATTCTCAGGCAAAAAATGATCCACAGCCATAATTTTAGAAGCATCAGCTTTGCTTCTTGCTATGGCCACAGGAAATGTCTCATAAAGCAAGTTACTGGAACAAGCCAAGGCTATTCTTGTGTTATTTCTGAGGTCACATTCAGTCCTCCTTATCTACCATGAGGCTGCATTTATTTAATGACCTGAGAGTCTTTGTCTGAATCTCCCTGGGCTTGTAATATGATTTTTTTTCAGCTGTGGCTGGTGGTTGCTTGTGAAATGCCCCAATCATTACTATTGCAAAGCTGCATTTTATCTGCTGCCAAGAAAAAATAAGGTTACCAAAACTTTAATTTTGGCTGACAATGCATGGCTTCTTCACATAGATGGAGCAATTATATGACATACAAGATTTGTTGAAAATATTGTTTCATTTCAGTCAAGTCAATATCCTTTCATGGGTGTCCTTCATTTCCAAAACATCCCACCTTTACTGCATTGCGTTTGCCAATCTCTGCCTCAATGCCATCTTCTGGCAGCTCCTAGCAAGTTATGACAGCTCATAATCTCTCCTAAATCCTGTTGATGTTAGGAGTATTTTTCAAAATTAGGAACATTGATAAAATGCTTTTACTCCTACTCCTAAGAGTAGGAGCAAATCTGTGACACGCTGAGACCTTTGAGCCAGTTAATACATTTTTCCTACTCTAAGATGCTCAATAAATACAGGTGCAGGTCTCAAAATTATGCTTAACCTATACACAAAATTGACCATTTTACTGGCTCCATCAGATGTATTTCCTCATTAAGTACATGGGTAAAAAAGTAAAATGTCCTGCAGTCAAATATAAAACAAGATGAGAAGGCAAAATAAAGAGATGGGGGGGGTCTCCAGAACAAAACTCATTTAATGAATGGAAAAATCAAAAAGGTCATAAGTACTGGAAAACAAATAAGCATGGATTACCTGGCTCTGTTTTTCAATATAGTTGCTTCTTTAGGTTCTCAAATGAATGCCAACTTTCAGGCTAGATTGTATTTGCATGTCAGCAGATGCGGAAGAGGGAGAGCTTCTAGGCTTGGTTCTTCATCTTGTCTACGGGCAAAAGGAGTCTCAGTCAGGACTATACATAACCCTCTCTGAAAACGCCACTTAGACACACAGTGTCTGACACAGCTAACAAACACGCACCAACCAACCCAAAACCCCATGAAAATGTTCAGGCCGTTCATTTCATCCGCCATTCTGCAGTCCCTCTGGAATAAAAAGCCAGCAACAACAACTTGAAGTCTTCTTTAGACCTGCAACAGCTGGAGAGAACATCAGTCTTCAGAACAATTTCTAGCATGATAAAAAGCTTTGTACTCGTGACATCACATGACTAAACTTTTGGGAAGTGTTGCTATGGCAATGAGAACCATTGACCTAAGAATCAAATGGTGATGCTCATAAAAATTTAAATTGGTGGCATGTAATAACAAATACATAACATTAAAATATATTTAATAGGCTATATGCACACAGTAGTGGTGAAGTACTTCCGATGAAATCTCAGCCAGCTCAGTCACTTCCGTTGTTCACAATGCAGTTGTGATTTTTGTGTAGTGAATGTCCGATAAAAAGAAGTTTAAGTTTAAGGGTACATGCAGCTGTACAGCTGAACACTGTTGTGTACTTTTATTTCGAGCTTCCAGGAAGTACAACAGGGTACTCAGTTTTCACACATTTCCCTCCAATGCGGAAACCCAATCTAAGTGGATTGAGAAAGAGCTTTACATCTCGTTCCTATACCTGAGTTTGTTGCCGGCATTTTAAAAAAGAGGATTTTTGTGACCCAGGCTCTGAGACAGGGTGATGACTGTTGAAGAAGGGAGCGTTTCCTGCATTGTCTGAGTGGTACAATTTCTCCATTCCACTTTCAAGACTTGGGGTTTGGGAGAGGAGAAAGTGATTGATAGAGGATGACACACCGGGTGTGGAAGAGGATGATAAAATCCTTGATGTCCATGACTACACTTCGGCAATTGTCACCCTAGCGTTTGATGAAAACATGTGTTTAAGAGAGGAGATCCTCCAGCTGTGGAAACAAATTGAGATCCTTACAATGAAGCAGCAGTTTTTGGCATTCACAGTTTTGCTGGGTCAGACAAAGACATTCACTTTTTAACAAGGTAGGATGTCCATCAGAGTCCTGTTATTATGTATTATAGCATTGGCACTGAGCGCAACAATGGATGTTTTCTTTGCTTTTTAAATGGCTTTTTGAGGTGGCTCGCTATCCTTAAAAGGACTGCTTGCCTTTTGCCGCACTAGTTGGAAAAAGCATGTGTGACTGTGCAGAGTTGCTATTTTTATAGACGCTCCTGCTCATTCTTTTGGTGACTTATACCTGGCAGGTATAACTTGTCCAGTACAGTTACGGTATTAAGTTTACATACATATTTACCTGTCCCTGAATAAAGCTTAATGACTGATTATTGAAATTCTGCTTTTTTAAAAAAAGCCTAATGCAATCACATATTTGTCCCATGCAAGTTCATCATAGACACAAGTTTTTAATATGTTCGAATCTTACCTTCATAATTGTGGATGTAGCTTGAAACATATGGTTTGAAGCCGTTCTCCTTATTGCTCCTTTTTGATGGAACAATGTGACTTACATTGTTTACCATAAGTCTGGGCATGTCTTGAAGGGACAGGGTGAAAAATGCCATAGATAGTCCTTTTTGATATCAGTGCAGCATCTTGCTGACACAAAATCGGGAAGAGAGTGTGCATATAGCCTATTATAGCTGTGTAAGCCCATGCTGTAAAAAGCACAGGGTCCTAAAAACTATTGAAATTGTCAGAAAAAAAATGAAATGTAGAGATGTCAGGTAATTGACAGGAACTACTCTGGGCATCTCTCTCCTAGGAGGTTTCATTTTGCCGACATGCTCGCATCGCTTGTGCATTAAGCGGCTAAGTGACTATCTTTCTTCAGAGGTTTCATTTTGCCAATGTGCTGGCCTTGCTTGTGTATTCTGATCTAGATTAGGTCCCCACAAAGTCTTCTCTGATTGAGACTAAACAGGTGTATTTCTCTGAGCCCACCAGAGCACAACATGTCCTTAAGACCTGGGATGCACCTGTTTGCTTTCTTCTGTACAGTTTCAAGTGCAGCTTTGTCTTTCTTGTACCATGGTGACCAACTCTGCACATTATACTCCACATGAGGTTTTACTAGTGTGTGGTACTCTATAGTCTAAGCATAGTGTCCCTTGATTTATATTGAAGTTTTTACAATAAAACCTAGCATTTTATTTGCCTTTTTAATAGCTTTTGCACATTGCTTAGATGTCAACATAAGCACCCAAATCTTTTTCAGTGGTTGCTTTCTTTAGGACAATGTCTCCCATCTTGTATTTATAATTGATACTTCTGTTGCCTACATGTAGCATGTTGCACTTTTTTACATTAAGCTGCATTTTCCAAGTGTTTGCCCAGTTCTGAAGCATGCCCAGGTCTTTTTGAATTGTTGTTGAACTCTCTACTGTTCTTCCAGTTTTAGTATCATCTGCAAATTTCACATATTTACTAATGTAGAGAAAAGCCAAGTAAAATTATACCTTTTATTGGCTAACTAAAAAGATTACAGTATGCAAGCTTTGGAGGCAAAGATGTTTACATCTTGCCCGAAGAAGGGGCCTGAGTTGCCTCGAAAGCTTGCATGTCTCCCAAACAGCTTATTGGCATGGAGATAGCGTCTTATGGTTGTCATGGAGACTTTGTGACCCCAAGATACCACTCTTTGATGCAGTTCTCTAACAGTGAGCTTTGGAGAATGTTTTACTTCTCTTACCATCCTCCTCACTGTGCGTGGTGGCAAGATAAACTTGGGTCCTCGTCCAGCCTTGTTTGTCACTGTTCCCGTTTTTTTTACTCTTCTTTATTATTCCTCTGACTGTAGATACAGGCATGTTGAAGAGTGGCTAAGAGCAATAGGACTCTGTGTCACGTCATATTTATACCCCAGGGACACAGGGTGTCATTAATTACTAATTAAAAGTTCCAATTTAATCTGATCAATTTTAAAAACTAAACTAGAAATTACAAAAATGCTTCAATTACATTTATTTTATAGGAATTTTTAGGGGTGCCAATAATTGTGGCACACATGATTTCATGTAAAAAAATGATTTCTTAATGTGGGATTTTGTTCCTAAATGAATAAATGCTCTTCAATTAAAGGTTGGATTTTTCTTTTTTTTGTGTTGTGAGCCTATATTTTTTGGGAAAAAAAAAAATTTTATTAGAAGCTTAAGAACACATCTTAACCAGGGGTGCCAATAATTGTGGCGGGCGTTTTATATATATATATATATATATATATATATATATATATATATATATATATATATATATATATATATATATATTTGCAGTTGGAGAGCCACAAAGGGAGAAAAAACGAATCACGTATCATAAAATTGTTTTATTCCTGAGCTTTCAACCCCTGTCAGGTGTCTTCATCAGAGGATAATGCTTAGACTTACAAGAATCAAAGGCAATATATAGCAACACATTCAGTGGGGGGTGGGTGGAGGTGACTAAGTCCATATGATCAAAGAGGGGGGGGGGGGTGTATCGTTAAATTAAAGTGCATATGTCCTTCTTAAGTTGGCATATGCTGGGTTTATGTCCAAGTGTCTGTTGATGGCATTTTCATCTGATAGCCAAGACTCGGCCAACTCTCTGGCGCTTTTTGTACTGGCCTTAAATTTTACTTTTACGTTGTCCCAGTTGAATGTGTGTCCTGTCGATTTAGTATGTGCATATATCAAAGATAGTGCGTCTTTTCTTCTGACGGCATTGCGATGTTCCTGTACACGTGTTGAGATTTTTTTTGACGTTTGTCCTATGTATACCGCTGAGCAAGAATTGCATGGAATACTATAAACTGCGTTTCGTGTTTCGGCTGTTGATTTCTTGTTTTTAGCATTAAACAGGACCATGCGCAGATTGTTGGTGGGTTTATGTGCTATTTTGATGCCCCACTTGGTCAGGGTGCGTGCCGTGCCTTCTGACACATTATGGTGGTACGGGAGTGAATGCCAGGTGGGGTGGGGGTTCTGATTTACGTCGCTTGTATGCTGATTCCTTTGGCGCCTGCTGTGTAGACTCCGATTAATGAATGATTTTGAGTATCCGTTCGAGGTGAAAAGTTGAAACAGATAGCGTCTCTCATTAATTTTTGTTTCCTTGGTATTACAATGCGTGTGGACTCGTTTAAATAGGGTTTTCACGCAGCTCCGTTTATGAGATACCGGGTGATTGCTGGCGAAGTGTAGAATCTTGTCTGCGTGGCATTGTTTGCGGTAAACACTTGTGGTCAGGGTGGCGTCACTATTTCTTTTGATGTAAATGTCCAGGAAATTGATGTGTCGATTATTTTCTTTTTCCATTGTGAACTGGATTGCAGGGAATATTGTGTTAATATGATTGAAGAATTCATTCAGCTGATTCTTTCTTAATATGACCCCCCCACTGAATGTGTTGCTATATATTGCCTTTGATTCTTGTAAGTCTAAGCATTATCCTCTGATGAAGACCCCTGATAGGGGTTGAAAGCTCAGGAATAAAACTATTTTATGATACGTGATTCGTTTTTTCTCCCTTTGTGGATCTCCAACTGCAAATATGCAAACCGTATCACAGACCTTCTCTTCCATATATATATATATATATATATATATATATATATATATATATATGCTGTATATGTATATATATGCTGTATATGTATATGTATATGTATATATATATATATATATATATATATATATATGCTGTATATGTATATATATGCTGTATATGTATATGTATATATATATATATATGCTGTATATGTATATGTATATGTATATATATATATATATGCTGTATATGTATATATATGCTGTATATGTATATGTATATGTATATATATATATATATATATGCTGTATATGTATATGTATATGCCATGGACACCAAGGATGGGCTGATATTCTGGCCGGGGTGGGTTAAAGTATAACGGAAGAACATTAGGCTACAATTCACATGGAATATTTGCTCCCTCGATACAAAAGGTGGCAATTTCCCTGTGCAATGGAGTCTGCCTAGATACCCGCGGAGAATGCTGGGAATTGCCATCCCATAAGACATCCCTGCTGCTGGGTTCCATTTGTGCCACCAGGGGGAGCTGCAGAGACAGACTACCCCTACTTTAAGGAACTTCTGTCTCAGCTGGAAGGGCAGCACTGTAACACCTCACTTCAGGGAGTCAAAGACAGGAGGTGGAAGACAAAGTTCAACTGGAGGAGTGGATACATTTTGCCACTGTAAAAGAAAAATGAAACATCAAAGAGCATCAAAATGTCAGGGTACCAAGGGATAACATATTTTATTAGTCTCCAGTTGGCAAAAGAAGCTATTTTCAAGAATTGCAGAAGCAAATTTGTACTGCAGGCCCTCCAAATGAAAACCACTATCTGCTGGGGTGGTCATTTATGTTGTCTGAGCTGGACAGATACAGACACACAGGATTAAAGTTCTTCTGGGTTGTCTTATTGTCTGTATCTAAATAAGAAGATGGATAAGCCATTGTGTCACCACCAAATCCTTCCCTGGTACACACCTGAAATTCGTCCCTGTAAGAGAAAGACTTTTTCTGATTGTCTAACACTTTATATATGACAAATGATTTAGTTTTTGTTTGAATATTCACGTCATGTACCTTTCTTTCTAACTTCTTTTTTAATATAGTTATCTTCTTTCATGAGATTATTTTTATAACAAGAAATATCTGATTAAATAAATGAATGATTAGACTAGATTATTTGTTTTCCAGACTTCCTTACCACATTACATATCTATGGCCATACAAAACATCATTTGAACGAGCAACACCATTCCTCATGCTGCAGCTCTGGGGGTCTTTTATTTTGATACATATTAATCAAGACCATAAAGGAGCCTGTGATTTTCATTTGCTTAAATGTCATTACCATTCATAATTATTCTTTGTGCATTTTAATGTGATTTTTATTTTGCATTGTTTCATCTAAACATACACTTTATGAAGAAAGCATTATTGGCACTTTGCACACAATTATATTTTGTTAATGTTGTTCTGAACAATTAATGAGCCAAGTAAATCTCTGCAATTTGTGTACTTCAAGATATGATTATTAGTTGTGTTCCATAATGTGAAAGAAAATGTGTCTCCTTAACTATAACCATTATCATTATGAAAGAGAAAAACAAGAGGCCTCAGTTGAAAGATTTACGCTTTATTCATGACCTTTTTCATGTGTCACTCTATGGCTGATATTTAATTACAATTTTTTAAACTCAATCTCCTCCCACAGTGGCATCTTATCCACATGCTCTTGAACAGTATTTAACTTTCTAACATTGCTTATCTTTATTAATACAATCATAGCCTGCCAACATTTACATTTCCAGCAACAGTGCCTTCTTTGTGAATGGTTTCTGATTTTCTTAAGTGTATTCCTCTGGGGCTGGAATTTTCTTTTGTAGTACAAAGCTGTTTTTATTCTTTAAATCAGGATGGTTTGAGAGGGCATTTGTGCTCTGTAATGGCTTACAGTGTCTTTTGGGGATGTTTGATGCCTTATGCTTACTATTGCAGTGATAAACTGCGCATATCTATAATTAAGGATGTGACCATTTGCTTCAGTTTTCCAAAGACCAGGCACAGATGGGCATGGTTTCAAAGGTGCCAGAGGTAACATGTCTGCCTGTTCGCTCCACAGTCCAGAAGTTGTTGACCTGAAAGAAGAACATTGATGCCAACTGTTCTACACCCACTGTATCAGTGGGTTTGGGGAGGTCCTAAAAACTAAATAGTGGGATAAACTGCAAATAAAATCATAGTACAGTAATAAATAGATAAAATTAATAAAAACTGGTTAAGGACCTAAAGCACAGTACCATTTGCAACCTTAAGTTATGAAACACTGTTCAGAAATGCTTGTTTATTTTTGCTCTAAAAAATACATTTTGTTCTGGAGTGTTCCATACAACTTCTCTGTGTGTGTCTGTGATGCCCCGGTGCCAAAGCTAGGGGCACCTACACATGTTGGGACATCCTGAAGTTCATGACCAAGATGGACTGGTAGCAAGTGAGGAAGCAAATAAGACTTTGCAGTGCAAAAACGTGAACAGTGTTTATTACAAAACCAAAGATTAAGAGTGTCACATTGCATTCAAAACATCTATCTATTATAAAAAGAAATCTCCTGTCCTGGATAGCAAAAAGCAAGTCTACGATACGTGATCTTCTCGTAAGACATTTTAAAGACCCGCGAGACCAAAGACACGC
Organism: Erpetoichthys calabaricus; assembly: GCF_900747795.2. NCBI lineage: Eukaryota > Metazoa > Chordata > Cladistia > Polypteriformes > Polypteridae > Erpetoichthys > Erpetoichthys calabaricus. Next base: position 115,399,882 of record NC_041406.2, on the reverse strand, counting down.
CCTACTTACAATCTATCAAAAAGGACAATAGGCAGCAAAACATTCAGTCTTGTGAAGGATTTGAGCACACACAGATCCAGGTGTCTCAGTGCATTTAAAGTGTATAAGGACAGTACGTTATAAATTAAATGTCGACATATAAGCGAAGAAGAAAGCAGCGCGGAAAAAAGAGACTCAAATGCGTTGGACAGAAAAAAGAGCAAATTCAGAAAATAAGGAAAGTAATTATCAGCCCGGAATAAGTGGAATTGGAAAAAAAGCACGTCTAATCTGGCTCAGAATTAAAAGACAATGAGTAAAAGAAAGTAGAACTTCATAAAGACATTTACAAACGTTGACACCAAACCCATGCAGAGCAGGTTAGAAACTATGAAACCAGTGAAATTAGAAAGGCTCAAAAAAAAAAATATTCGCTGTACACATGTGGAGAAAGTTAAAGGATATGAAAGTAGGAAAATTAGAAAATATAAAAAAAGAAAGTAAAGATCACAGTAGCGCAAACAAACAAACTGCCTCATTTAACTATGCACCAGTCTAAGTTTGGTTTTGCACAATAATTACTACACTATTGCACCTTAACACTTACCGGTAATTCTACTTTATTCACATAATTTTACTTATTTCTTTTGTTCTACTATACTGTTACCTTTCAATCTATGACTTTTTGTTAATCTAACTGATATTCATCTAACTTTGCACAGTTTTTGATAAGAGGATCAGGATGCATTTCACTGCGTGTTGTCCTGTATAACTATGCATGTGACAAATAAAGAATCTTGAGAATTTCAAAAACGAGGTTTATCGCACATGAATTTATTGTTACTTTGTTCATGTATATATAATCTGTCTGCTTATTTAAAAAGCTACATTTACCCCAGGAGTCAAAAACATTCTGTCTATCCCTTGTACAAAAACCTAGACAAAAGCTGGGGTATCACCTTGGTAACCCCATGTACTTTTGGAACTGTGAGAGGAAAATAGCACAACTTTACAGACAGGAGTCCAATGCAGAACTCTACTTACTTTTTTACTTTGTGAAAAAAAAATTATTAACTGCTGATGATGTGGATCGTTTTGTCTGTGCTGAAATTCCAAACAGAGAAACCTATCCTGACCTCAATAAAAAAGATTCAACATATTAAGTGAAACTAATGAAATAGCAACAATTCAAAGAAAAAAAATTTTTAAAGTGTGTATCCGGAAAAGCAAACACAGGGGTTGGCGAGCGAAGAGAGCAGGGGGCAAAGCCCCCTAGTCTTCTATAAAATCGTGTCTGTCCAATCCCTTTGTGTCTTCAGGAGTTCTATCATAAATATTATTTAAGGTTCAAATAACATCAAACACAAGGTTTCTCTTTCCCGCTTACAAATCCCCTTTAACAACTGCACAGTCGGGGCACTGTTGCAGCATCGCCTCTTGCAATGAAGACCTCAACAACTTCTCTACCTTTAGCTCTCACAGTTCAATTGCTGCAATGACCCACATTTCTCCATCTCAAGTTCTTCCTTCCTGCAGTGACTTAACGCCATTCTCATCTGCTCTTTGAAAGTAAATCACCAGACTTAAATAACACCATTTTACAGAACTCACCAAAAGCCATCGGTCCTGCTCCCTGGACAAATAATCGGCAGAGCTGGTTTCGTCCATCCTGTTCTCTCTGGTAAGGTCCACACCCCCAAACTGATCTCTCTTGTTTGTCCCCCTCTGCAGACTTACCCCTCCGCTAAATATTTGCTTAACCTCAGCTGATACCCTTTAACTATTGCTCCTCATCCACTATAATTAACTCAAGTGATCACACACAAAAACCTGCATGATGCTTTTCAATGATGGTTAAGCCATTGGGAAGTGCACTAAAACCAATGAAAAAATTAAGCCATTAAAATACTCCTGGATACAACATGTCCACTAGTTCTGAAGTTTTAAAAAGTTGTTCACAAACTGTGGTTCAAATTGCCTGGTTCTAAGAACCACATGCCACAGTTCTTCGGACTAGAGGAGGTAAGCAAACTGTCCGCCTGCTAACTGGTTGCACTGCCATAAAAGAGGAGAGCTCCTACCTACCTGGCATTAATGCAGTCACTGCACTTTCTAGGCTGTAGAGGATAAGGAAGCATTAATCTCTTTGGGAATCACGTTTTCAGCAAACTAAACAAAACATCTTTTGTCTCCATGTGGGGTCTGTCACTTTCTGAAAGGACGATGCTGACTAGTTGTGAAAGAGCGATATGTGTTCTGCTTCCAGGAATATCAATAATTCAGCATTCACCTGTCAAAAATATGACAGCATTTTACACAGCACAGAAGACTTTCAATGAAGAAGCCATCAAGCAGTCTTTTATTCAAGTACACTGGTCTTAGCATTGTGGTGACACAATATAGAGACTGGCCTGATCCTCTCTGCGATACTTACCTAGATGTATTCCTATTAACCACATAGTAAAGAAATGACAAAAATAATGTACTCAAGGGGCTTCAATTTCAAATGATGTAACTACAGCAATAATACAGAGACATCTATATTAGTCATACAACAAAAATCTTTCAAATTAGAAAACTGAAGTTTTGACACTAATTTCCTTAGTCAGTTTTTAAATTTATAGAGCACCTCACAATTCTTCATACAATCTGAAGGTTATACAAACAGGAAGGCACAGTGAAATACCAAACAATGTATACAATATGTTGTGAGAGCCATCAATTGGTACCTCCCTAGGAGAGATTGTCAAGCTCTCTACCCTTTTGGCTTTATACAGGCACTGCTGTTTGGTAGTTGATGAAATGACCATAGACAGAGTACTGACCACTTGAAACTGATACAAGGAACACAAAACCAGGAACACTTCAGGAATCCCATAAACACCTCACCACCCTCCCCTAATTGTGTTGGAAGTGTTCAAGTTTTACAAATGTGAAAACATACAGCCTGACACGCAACAGGTACCGGAAGACACACTTGCAGTGAAGCCACATAGAATGTTCTGTTTTATTTATTCCTTGAATTTTTCCCATAGAACTATCTATTGTCACAAGAATGACACAAAGTCATTACAAAGGTTTGGGGCAGCCACCCATATAGCTTTCCTTGGCTGCAAAATTGGTTAGATTTGAACAGAGATGTTTACAGATATGAGTCCAAAACAGAACTGATGGTATGGAGGCAAGATGGTGGCTTTAAAGGCAAGTACAGGAAGTGACGTCACCGGGGCCAGAACCAGAAGTGATGTTGTCGGGACCGGAAGTGACACCATCAATTGTACCGGACCCAGAAGTGATATCTTTCGGGACCAGAGGTGATGTCATCAGTGTCACTGGAAAATGGAAGTGACGTCATCAGTGGAGCTGGAACCTTGCAGGATTTCCCATGGATGGTCTGCAAGAGATTGAGAGAGACAATCAACGCACCCTGCTGCCCACTTGTCTGGCATGGAATTACTATCATTTAGGCCCTTCAGGTGTCTCCCAATCGCACGTGTGTGACACTATATATATATATAATATATATATATATATATATATATATATATATAGTGGTACTCGGATGGGGGTGGTGCCCAGCCGGGACGCCCGAAAAGATCGGAGGAGAGCCCGTGGTCACCGCCAGGGGGACCCCAATACCTGGAGGACCCTGGACCACAGCACTTCTGCCACACCAGGAAGTGCTGGGGGGAAGAGGAACAGGGACACCCGGAGTGCTTCCGGGGAGACAGCCGGCACTTCCGCCACACTGGGGTGTGTCGGTGGGAGATTGCCGGGAACACACCTGGAGCACATCCGGGTGCTTACTTAAAGGGGCCGCCTCCCTTCAGAGAGGGACTTGAGTCGGGTGGAAGAGGAGAGAAGGAGGCGGTCTGGAAGAAAAGAGAGAGAAGGCATTGTGTTGGCCTGGACTGAGGGGTATTGGGGTTGTGAGTAGTGATTGATTGTATTATGGAGCACCAAAATAAATGTGTGTGGGGTGATTTAAACGTGTCTCCCTGCCTGTGTCCGGGTCATATTCCACTATATATATATATATATATATATATATATATATATATTTATTTAAAATGTGTAATGTGGGGGCGGCACAGTGGCGCAGTGGTAGCGCTGCTGCCTCGCAGTTAGGAGAACCAAGTTCGCTTCCTGGGTCCTCCCTGCGTGGAGTTTGCATGTTCTCCCCATGTCTGTGTGGGTTTCCTCCGGGTGCTCCGGTTTCCTCCATAGTCCAAAGACAAGCAGGTTAGGTGGATTGGTGATTCTAAATTGGCCCTAGTGTGTGGGTGTGTTTATGTGTGTCCTGCTGTGGGTTGGCACCCTGCCCGGGATTGGTTCCTGCCTTGTGCCCTGTGTTGGCTGGGATTAGCTCCAGCAGACCCCTGTGACCCTGTATTCGGATTCAGTGGGTTGGAAAATGGATGGATGTGTAATGTGCCCAGCTGAATGAAATGCTAAAGTTGACAGACAAGAAATAACTTGATTAGCCTGCGGTGATGCAGCAAGAAATGTAAATCAATTTTATAAGAAGGTGAGAATATATTGCAGCCTTTCACACTATATACTGACAAAAACTGGGAGAGTTGGAGCAATGACAGAAACAGAATTCATCAGAATACTCCTTTGTTTGATTTTTGGATGTAAGCTTTTATTATGCTTACCAAGTGCATTGTACTTTAATGCAGGCCTGAACAGGTAGGTGAATACCTTCAAAGAACAGTAAATAACTCTTACGTAGAAAGAGTGACAATTTTTTCCTTGCATCAATGGACCTACAGACAACGGAACTCGGACGGCTGTTTTATTAATAACTTTTTTATCATTCTTTAAGTAACAGATATGATTTAAGAACATTATGCTATTGTTGTTATGAGTAATTTTTGGTTTGTAAATATATGGTGTGATGTGTGTTTTAATTACTCCAAAAGAAGCAACACAAATTGATAAAGATAAAGAACAAAAAAGATTTCCGAAGACATACAATCTTTAGGTTAAATAATGTTACACAATTAACTTCCAGCATGGACATGCAGTATCATCATCCTTTATGATGCTAATATATCATAAATGGACAAAACTATGTACGATTGCTACAAACTACGCAAACACATTAAAAGAAAGAAAGCTGTAAACTTAAAAGTTGAAAATACTATATAATTATAAAAAACATACTTCACCATGATGCAAGACATGTCAATATGCTTGGGAGGTTGGCTGGCTGGTGTATTCCTGACGTTAAGGCAGGCAAAGGAAAAGAAATTGGGGTAACCAGGGGAAAGGATAGTTGAGAAAACTAAAAGAGCCATTCAGACTTTCATCAAATCAGAAAGCTAACCAAAACTCAAAGTCTTTTGTCAGAAATAATTGGTTTTGACTGAAAAGTAAATCCTAACCGCTAAGAGTATACTTTGTTAATTTCTGCCAACTCAGATGACCAGGCAGGCCACAATGCAGACCTTTTATCCCATCGCAACAATGATGTCAACAGTGCTCACCTCCGGGTGACGTTGCATGGCAATGCTGTGACAACTGCTTTTAAAAATGGGGGCGTGCACGACAAACCAGATGGCATCAGAAAAATATACTAAATATTTGTAATTATCTGAAAATGAACTCCTAGCTAAAAATAAAATCAGAAATCAATTGTGTGACCCAAAAAGCCATATTAGGAAATAAAAAGAGTTACAGAAAATGTGCAAAGAATTTATAATGAACACAGACATTAACACTATTTCAAATCTTCAGAAATCAGTAGTTGTTAATAATATTAAATAAACAGTTTTGAAAAGAACCATATTATTTTTTTTCCATTGAGAATATACCCTATGATGCAATAAAAGTTCAAAGTTTTGATTTAGAAAGTGTTCAGGCAGTGGGGCTCTGAAATGGTTAGATAGAAGGGCTGTTAAGCAGACAGTAGCAGATTTGCTCTTGTCTACTGATTCACTATGTTATTCAGAACTTAAGCAGGAAACAATATTCCAGTTATCTGTAAACGTATGGTGTTTGCAACAAAAGAACACACTACTCCAAGCAACCACTTTATTTGGTTCTTCTGTCCTTCAGATTTATTTTGTGACACCATCATGGAAAGACAATGCCTCTTAAAGTAGCAAGTAATACGCTAAACGATTGTATGTGCGATCCGTATATGCAACACACAAGACTAAAGATTTAGGGAGTGTGAAGTTAGCGCTATTTAGCGCCCAACCCGGCACAGACTCACTCCAGAGGCACGTGTAAAATGGCACAAGACTTTTATTTTTCTTCAGCTGGAGGGCATGTCTTCTCCGTAATCCCTCCAGCCACAACACAGTCCCATAAGCACTTAAAGATAAGCACCAAACACACAAAAGCACTCTCTTCTCAAACCAACACTCCTGCCTAGCAACCTCGTCCTCTTCCTCCCGATTCAGGTCTCCGAGTATTGGCTGCAGGCTCTTCTCATAGTCCTCCCAGAAGTGCTCCAGGTGGTAATTGGCCTAATTAGGCTGCACTTCCAGGTGTGGCTGCATTCTAGGACACACGGGCTCGTTAAGCCATGCAGCTCCTCCGGGTGGTGGCTACGGAGCCCCACATGTCTGAGCTCCGAAGTCCCACGCCTGTGGCCCAGATGTAACCCAGGAGGGCTGTCACCAAGCGTCCCAGGGGAGGTATTGTGTTGCTCATGGTTGAACATATGTAGTAGATTTGAATAAAATATTCTTGTGAGTACCAGATGTGTCTCCATAAGGTGCTTCTGAGATTTTTGTACATGACAGCATCGTGGATATGTTAAGAATTATCTAAAAAAGATGCCAAAGGATGCCCTGTGCCACGAAGGGAGCTGTTCTTAACAGGACTCGACTCACGTTGATCTGACTTTTGTGTATTAACAGATGGGCTGTGGTCAGTCTCCTAACAATAAAGATGATGTACCTGCATCAGACCTGGATTCAGTTCACAGTATAGTCGCTGTCTCTGTAGAGCTTCCTCATTGTGCCCATGTGTATTTCCACTCACTTGGCAAATACGTTCATGTTAGATAGATAGATAGATAGATAGATAGATAGATAGATAGATAGATAGATAGATAGATAGATAGATAGATAGATAGATAGATAGATAGATAGATAGATAGATAGATAGATAGATAGATAGATAGATAGATAGATAGTGTAAAGAAAGCAAAAAACGCACATAAAGGTTTGGGGTTTTCCGGCCCCGTATACTGTAGAAAAGTGCAGAAAGTAATTGCAAAATACAATAGTTTTCATAACACCCTCCGCCATCATGGCGGATGGGGGGAACATTTATGAAGGGGGACCGGAAATGGACGAATGGGCTGATGGGAAGGAACTGAGATGGATGCTGGGACTGCTGACATCATTGGGGTGAGACAGAGGGAAGGCAGAAGTGGCGTGTTGATAAACCGTGTTCAGGAGGATTCATGGCGGTGTTGCGTCTTTCTTTCTGCAGAGACAAAGAGAGAGAGGTTAGTACCCTGCCATTCCCGTCTGGCATATGCTGTCGCGTTACATTTTGGATCGTTCCGCGGCTCCCTAATCGCGTGTGCATGACATGACCCCCCCCCTCAGCCCAGACCCATCGGGTCGGGCGGACCGAACTGAGAGGTTGTGAACCCGGGAGAGGGCATCAGCATTGGCTTGAAGGGGGCCCCGGCGATAAGTAACGGTAAACTTATAGAGCTGCATGTCCAAGAACCACCTGGTGACTCGGGGGTTCGACACCTTGGTCCATTACTAGGGTGAACTCTCAACCCAGCAGGTAGTACCGCAGGTGAGTCACCGCCCACTTAATGGCCAATGCCTCCCTCTCCTCCACCGCGTACCTGGTCTCTTGGTCCAACAATTTCCGGCTCAGGTATATCACAGGATGTTCGGCACCGTCGATGCTTTGGCTCAGCACGGCACCCAGGCCTGTGTCTGAAGCATCGGTCTGGAGAATAAAAGGTAAAGAGAAGTCAGGGGTGTGTAATAAAGGTGCCGATGTTAGGGCCTTCTTTAAGTCACTGAATGCTTGTTCAGCTTTATTGTTCCATACCACATACACAGGAGCCCCTTTCTTTGTGAGATCAGTCAAGGGTGCTGCCCTTTCGGAGAAACGGGGAACAAACCGGCGGTAGTACCCCGCTAACCCCAAGAAGACTTGCACCTGTTTCTTGGTTATTGGACGGGGCCATTCCAGGATGTCTTTTATTTTGGAGCATTGCGGTTTCACCTGTCCCCGTCCCACTAGGTAGCCTAAATACTTGACCTCCCTCAAGCCAAAGAAACACTTACGGGGATTGATGCGGAGGCCGGCCTTCGCTAGTGTGGCAAGAACAGCATACACCAGCAGTATATGTTCCTCCCAGGGGCCGGAATAAATGACTACATCATCCAAGTAGGCGGCACAATAGGACTGATGGGGCCGGAGCGCTCTGTCTACCAGATGTTGGAAGGTCGCTGGTGCCCCGTGCAGTCCAAATGGGAGGACTTTATACTGCCAATGTCCACTAGGGGTACTGAACGCTGTTTTCTCTCTGATGGATGCCGTTAAGGGAATTTGCCAGTACCCTTTAGTCATATCCAAGGTAGTCAAGTATTGTGCCTTACCCAGGTGTTCTAATAGGTCATACACTCTGGGCATGGGGTAGGCATCGAATTTGGAAACCTGGTTCAGACATCGGAAGTCATTGCAAAACCTCCAGGAACCGTCTGGCTTAGAAACAAGGACGATAGGACTGGACCAGGAACTATAGCTCTCTTCAATAATATTCATGTCTAACATCCTCTGGATTTCAAGTTCCACTTCCATCCGTTTTGCCTCCGGGAGGCGATAGGGTCTCTCCCTGACTACCACCCCCTGGTCGTTAATGATATCGTGCTCAATCAGCGAAGTCCGGCCAGGTAACTTGCTAACCACTTCGGGGACGGCTTGGATCGCTTGTTCTAGCTCCTGCCGTTGTGATGGAGTTAAGTCCGGCCTGAGGTTAAGGGCGGCTTTTGCTGCAAAAAGGGAGAGGGCTGTACCGGAGGGTGGAGCCGCGTCCCTGTCTCTCCATGGCTTTAACAAGTTCACGTGGTACACCCTCTCGCTCAGTGTACAATTTGGTTGTTTCACCAAATAATCTACCAGCCCCTTTCACTCCTTTACCTCATAAGGGCCCTGCCAATGGGCCAGTAATTTGGAGTGGGACGTGGGTACAAGTACCATCATGCGGTCCCCGGGGTGGAATTCCCTGAGGACAGCGTTCCGATTATAACACCGGGCTTGCGCTGCTTGAGCACGAGTCATGTGGTCTTTTAGGATAGGCCGGATCTTGTTCATTCTATCACGCATTTGCGCGATATATTCCAAAATATTATTGCCGGGTCGAGCCTCCTCTTCCCAGCCTTCTTTTAGAATATCTAAAAGTCCCCGGAGTTGGCGTCCATATAGGAGTTCAAAGGGGGGAAAACCTGTGGAGGCCTGTGGCACCTCCCAGTGAGCAAAGAGCACGAAAGTTAAAAGCTCATCCCAGTTCCTACCATCTGCGCTGACTACCTTGCGTAACATCTGTTTAAGAGTCTGATTGAAGCGCTCCACTAAACCATCAGTCTGTGGGTGTTAAACAGACGTTTTCAGATGTTTAATTCTGAGTAACTTAGCCACCTCCCTGAACGTATCCGAAGTAAAGGGAGTACCTTGGTCCGTGAGGACTTCTTTAAGTATTCCCACTCTGGAAAAGAGTTTGACTAATTCCCGTGCGATATTCTTTGAAGTAGCGGTACGTAAGGGCACCGCCTCTGGATATCGAGTCGCGTAATCTACCATGACTAATATATATTTCTGGCCACGGTTCGAAGGTTCAAGGGGGCCGACAAGATCAATACCGATCCTTTCAAAGGGAACGTCAATGAGGGGAATAGGAACCAGAGGAACGCGGTCCTTCCTAGGAATCTGACGGGTCTGACACTCCGGGCAGGACTGACAGAAACGTCGAACCTCCTCGTTTATTCCTGGCCAATAAAACCGCAATTTGATTCTCTCCAGCATTTTTTCGGTTCCCAGATGGGCACCTAGGAGATGGGAGTGTGCTAGCTCACAGACCTCCCACCGGAAAGTTCGCGGCACTAACAACAGCTTCCGTACTCCACCTTCGTGATTCGCGACCTGATATAACAGATCATTCTCTAATACAAAGTAGGGCTCCAGTGGCAAGGAACTGTCTGACAACTGGCCATCTACTGAAACAATTGCATTCTGGGCGAACTTCAGAGAATCATCATTCCACTGTTCCCTTTTAAATGACGCTGGGGTAGACCGGAACTGATTGGCCATAGAGTCTAGTGCGTCTGCATGTGCAGGAGCCCTGCTGGTACCCTGGCTCGTGCCCTCACCTGGATCATCTTCCGGGTAAGGGTCTGACGCCATAGAACCTTCCCCCCGGCCACTATTGTCTTCGTGATTCGCCCGTGTGCACGGCGTGGGAGCCGCGGGGATGGCGCTTCGCCCACCCATAACAAGACCCAACTTAGCCCCAGGAGTGGTTTTTCGTATACCACTGTTATTATTTGACCTTTCGTGTCCCAAAATGACTGGAAAAGGTGGCTCGGGTAACACCGCGACCGTCAACTGAGTCAGGCCACTTTTCCATGATATAAAGCACTTCGCGGACCTATAAGACTTGGTCTCCCTGTGTACACAAGTTACACTGACATGCTGACATAGCCACTGTTGCAGTAAAACATAACGGCGAGCCACAATGGTTATGTTGCTGCCGGAATCAAACAATGCAAGCACAGAATGACCATTCACTAAAACCACTCCCGTATTAGGTATAGCCAGAGAGTTTGACAGAGCACAATACCTCTCCGTGGTGGCCCAAGTGCAGTCCATTGGCTCCTGTTGCAGTTGGTACATAGAGCAGGCAGGCAGCAGGTGACCGAGATCCCCACACTTGAAACAGCGCGGTGGTCCCGGTCTGTCTTTGGGTTTTGCCGGAGCTTCTGCCACGCGATGGGTGGGCTCGGGGTGACTGGCCCGCCCCTGTTGTGTACCACGAGCCGATTTTTCTGACCCCCCGGTTCGGTGGACCGCAAGTTGATGCTCCAGGACCTCCAGGAGTCCTTTCATGTCTTTGTAGGGGTGTCTACGGACCTGCTGGGTGAGATAACCTGGCAGAGCGTTCACTAAACCCTCACATGCCACCTGTTCCACTACTCTACGCGCCTGGGGTCCTTCTGGCCTTAACCAGCGACCCATTTTGCCCCAGAACTCGAAAGCCTGGGCTCGGGCAGGTTAGTCGGGGTTGAACTGCCAGGTTCGCCACTCACTCGCCTGCTGGTCCGTAGTGATGCCGTAGCGACTCAGGATATCTGGTTTAAGGAGGTCATGGCCTCCTGCTCGGGGGGGTCATAGTAGGCCCGCTGCGCAGCGCCCTTCAGGTACGGAGCCAAAATGGACGCCCAGTCCGCCCGCGGCCACTTGTTGAGAGAGGCGGCCCTCTCAAATATGCCAAGATAAGACTCTATATCATCAGCATCTGTCAGCGGTACCATTGGAGGAGGCGGAGGTCGAGCGGGCTCCGGTCTTACCGATTCTGCCGCTGTCAGCCTTGCCTTGGTCTCTTCTAGTTCCCGCGTTGTCGCAGCGTGCGCTATCTGGAGGTTCTGGATCTGGGAAGCCATCCCGGTCAGAACGTCGTTCAGGTCCTGTCTTTCCGACATGTTCGGACACTTCTTCTATCCTGCCGACTACGCCACTGTAAAGAAAGCACAAAACGCACATAAAGGTTTGGGGTTTTCCGGCCCCGTATACTGTAGAAAAGTGCAGAAAGTAATTGCAAAATACAATAGTTTTCATAACACCCTCCGCCATCATGGCGGATGGGGGGAACATTTATGAAGGGGGACCGGAAATGGACGAATGGGCTGATGGGAAGGAAATGAGATGGATGCTGGGACTGCTGACGTCATCGGGGTGAGACAGAGGGAAGGCGGAAGTGGTGTGTTGATAAACCGTGTTCAGGAGGATTCATGGCGGTGTTGCATCTTTCTTTCTGCAGAGACAAAGAAAGAGAGGTTAGTACCCTGCCATTCCCGTCTGGCATATGCTGTCACGTTACGTTTTGGATCGTTCCGCGGCTCCCTAATCGCGCATGCGTGACAATAGATAGATAGATACTTTATTAATCCCAAGGGGAAATTCACAAATTTCAACAGATTAACTGGTTACTCCAGGAGTGATACTTTAGTACAATGGTTAGCACTGCTTCTTCAAAGATCCAGTGTCCTGGGTTCAAATCCTACACCATCTCATTGTCAAGGGAAGCTAACACCTAGTGAAATATTCAAACGGGAAAAAAAGGCATAAGCAATTCAGAGGAAAGATTCAATTTTTTTAAACCATGCTTCAAATGTTCCTGAGGGCAAACAAACAGCCAGCTTTTCCAGCTTGGTACCCACCTTGCACTTAAGGCTCCATGGATAAGTTCAAGCTCCTATGACCCTGAAACGTATAAAGTGGATTTTATAATAGATAAATGAATATCTAATGTGCATTGTATTGTGTTTCTCCCAGCACCTTAGGATAAACACTTTAAGATAAAGTTTTTGTCGGGTTTTCTCCACATGCTTTCCAGACCTGGGAGCAATCCTGAACAAGTGGTATGGAAACTGGGTTAAGGGATACATAAAATAGGCCGATGCTTGGTTTTTAAAGTGATGTAATTTATTTTACTGCATTCTTGATTACTGTGATGGATTGGCACATTGTCCTGTGTTTGTTCCAGCATGTGTCCTATGCTACCTGGGATAGGCTCCAGCAACCCAAACCTTAGTCGGTGAAGTGGGTAAAAAGATGATATGACATGATATTCTTGATTAACATGGTGTCACTGAGTAGCATTATGTTGCATGTTGGTTAGACAAGTAGAATTACTTCTACTTCTTCTTTCGGCTGTTCCCGTTAGGGGTTGCTACAGCACATCATCTTTTTCCAAATCTTTTTGTCTTCTACATCTTGCTCTGTCACATCCATCACCTGCATGTCCTCTCTCACCACATCCATAAACCTTCTCTTAGGCCTTCCTCTTTTCCTTTTACCTGGCAGCTCTATCTTTAACATCCTTCTCCCAATATACCCAGCATCTTTCCTCTGCACATGTCCAAACCAAAGCAATCTCGCCTCTCTGACTTTATCTCCCAACCGTCCAACTTGAGCTGACCCTCTAATGTACTCATTTCTAATCCTGTCCATCCTTGTCTCAACCAATGCATATCTTAGCATCTTTAACTCTGCCACCTCCAGCTCTGTTTCCTGCTTTCTGGTCAGTGCCACCATCTCCAACCCATATAACATAGCTGGTCTCACTACCAACCTGTAGTCCTTCCCTTTCACTCTTGCTGATATCCGTATGTCACTAATTACTCCTGACACTCTTCTCCACCCATTCAACCCTGCCTGCACTCTCTTTTTCACCCCTCTTCTCACAATCCCCATTACTCTGTACTGTTGATCCCAAGTATTTAAACTCATCCACCTTCACCAACTCTACTCCCTGCATCCTCGCCATTCCAATGACTTCCCTCTCATTTACATGCATGTATTCTGTTATGTTCCTACTGACCTTCATTCCTTTCCTTTCTAGAGCAAATCTCTACCTCTCCAGGGTCTCCTCAACCTGCTCCCTACTATCGCTACAGATCACAATGTCATCAGCAAACATCATAGTCTACTGTCTCATCTCGTCTGTCAACCTGTCCATCACCATTACAAATAAGAAAGGGCTAAGAGCCGATCCTGGATGTAATCCCACCTCCACTTTGAATGCATCTGTCACTCCTATCACAGACCCCACCACTGTCACACTTCCCTCGTACATATCCTGTACAACTGTTATGTACTTCTCTGCCACTCCCGACTTCCTCATACAATACCACAGCTCCACCCGAGGCACCTTATCATATGCTTTTTTCAGGTCCACAAAGATGCAATGCAATTTGTTCAAAACTTTTTTTTTTCCATTTGAAAGAACAAGTCCATCCAACCATTATCGAACCCGCTATATCCTAACTACAGGGTCACGAGAGTCTGCTGGAGCCAATCCCAGCCAACACAGGGTGCAAGGCAGGAAACAAACCCCAGGCAGGGCGCCAGCCCACCACAGGGCGCGCACACACACACACACCTACTAGGGACAATTTAGAATCGCCAATGCAGCTAACCTTCATTTCTTTGGACTGTGGGAGGAAACCAGAGTACCTGGAGGAAACCCACGCAGACACAGGGAGAACATGCAAACTCCATGCAGGGAGGACCCGGGAAGTGAACCCGGGTCTCCTAACTGTGAGGCAGCAGCGCCAACGTGTCACCCCTGAAAAAACAAGTAACATATATATATATATTTTTTTATCACGGAATGTGTTGCATGGCATCTAACTTCTAAAGTACAATTTTCAAAATAAACTGATAATTATGCTAAAACAACAAAAAATCAGAATAGTGTGGACCACCAGGTGCTGCACTGCCACCCAAGCCCAACACAGATAGACGTAGGACACAAATCCAGGGCACATGCTTTTATTTTTTTTTCCTTTTTCCCATGGGAAACACTTTCCCCCATTTCCCACGTGTACAACACAGTTCCAATAAAAAGCACATTTCTCTTTTTTCTCTGTCCTCCTCCACTCCTCCAGGCAAGCTTTATCCTCTTCCATCTGACTCTGGCTCTTAGAGAAGTGGCTGCTGGCTCCTTTTATGAGGCACCCGGCAGTGCTCCAGGTGCTCATTGGTCTACTTCCAGTTGTGGCGGAAGAGTTGCAATCAAGGGCTCAGCAGCAGCTGCAGCTCCCCCTGGCGGTGCCCACAGACACCAACTGGGCTGCACCAAACTCCAGCTCCCATGGAGCCCTGCAGGAGGCACCGCTGCAACCTAGGGGAGCTGCCACCTAGCTCTCTGGGGGAGATAATGCTCTGGATACGATCCCTCCCTCATTCCTTCCAGCGTAGAGGTGTCCTGCAACAATAGGCACATTAATTCAACCCAGATTAGTGGGCTGTTATAATTCTGTACACAAGTTAAAGGGTAAACCAATTTCATTTCATATACCACCTTTTTATAGTAAGCATTGTCCCAAGTTGCCTCATAAATAGAAATATAAACATCAATTAATACATTTGTGGAAATGGGCTGCATGAAACAACACCACAAAGTTATGGAGTCATATTCATTGTCTGCTGTTGATATTGCACCACTGTCACTAGTCAATGGAGACATGCAAGTAAGACTTTCATTATAGTCTTACGTGTGAGAATCAGTTTGAACTTGGTATAACTGTCTACCTGAACCTATTTTGGCACTAGCACAGTCAGGTTAGGTGACTAGCTCAGAGTAACACCATGAGTGAGAGATGAAAAATGCAGCAGCAACCCTGAAGTTCAAAGTCTAGTACCTTCGCCCCCAGACCATTTACTAACAAACTTATGATGTTGTCTTTTTCCATTGTAAACACTCGCATTTGCCTTTAAATCAAACAGAAATATTAAACATGACTAAACATCACTTAACAATAGAATTACCAAAGCCTGCGAAAAAACTCATAAATCTGTCCCACCTTACATCCCTTCTCACCTCTCTGTCAGCGTCTTTTGTCTTTTAAATGTGTCTATAAGCAGCAAGCAGCCTGCTATCAAATCCCACCCCCGGCACAAAGTTTTCTCAGCTGAAGTCTGTTTACCTGCGTGTCAGTTGCTTAGCCTTGTATAGAGTAAATACTATATCATTATATGGAACACATGCATTTCATGTGTGTTCTGTGTCTACAACAGTCTATGTAAACACATCATTAAAACAGAAACGTTTTTCATGTATTAGTAATAATTGACAAAATGTAGACATAAAGCGTATAATGTGTGAAGCCTGAAGTCCAAATATCAAATAAACACTTTCACAAAAGGTACAAGTATAATAAAACAAGTGTGCTTTTATTCAAAAATATACAGTGCATCCGGAAAGTATTCACAGCGCATCACTTTTTCCACATTTTGTTATGTTACAGCCTTATTCCAAAATGGATTAAATTAATTTTTTTCCTCAGAATTCTACACACAACATCCCATAATGACAACGTGAAAAAAGTTTACTTGAGGTTTTTGCAAATTTATTAAAAATAAAAAAACTGAGAAATCACATGTACATAAGTATTCACAGCCTTTGCTCAATACTTTGTCGAGGCACATTTGGCAGCAATTACAGCCTCAAGTCTTTTTGAATATGATGCCACAAGCTTGGCACACTTATCTTTGGCCAGTTTCGCCAATTCCTCTTTGCAGCACCTCTCAAGCTCCATCAGGTTGGATGGGAAGCGTCGGTGCACAGCCATTTTAAGATCTCTTCAGAGATGTTCAATCGGATTCAAGTCTGGGCTCTGGCTGGGCCACTCAAGGACATTCACAGAGTTGTCCTGAAGCCACTCCTTTGATATCTTGGATGTGTGCTTAGGGTCGTTGTCCTGTTGAAAGATGAACCGTCGCCCCCGTCTGAGGTCAAGAGCACTCTGGAGCAGGTTTTCATCCAGGATGTCTCTGTACATTGCTGCAGTCATCTTTCCCTTTATCCTGACTAGTCTCCCAGTCTCTGCCGCTGAAAAACATCCCCACAGCATGATGCTGTCACCACCATGCTTCACTGTAGGGATGGTATTGGCCTGGTGATGAGCGGTGCCTGGTTTGCTATAAACGTGACGCCTGGCATTCACACCAAAGAGTTCAATCTTTGTCTCATCAGACCAGAGAATTTTCTTTCTCATGGTCTGAGAGTCCTTCAGGTGCCTTTTGGCAAACTCCAGGCGGGCTGCCATGTGCCTTTTACTAAGGAGTGGCTTCCATCTGGCCACTCTACCATACAGGCCTCATTGGTGAATTGCTGCAGAGATAGTTGTCCTTCTGGAAGGTTCTCCTCTCTCCTCAGAGGACCTCTGGAGCTCTCACAGAGTGACCATCGGGTTCTTGGTCATCTCCCTGACTAAGGCCCTTCTCCCCCGATCGCTCAGTTTAGATGGCCGGCCAGCTCTAGGAAGATTCCAGGTGGTTTCGAACTTCTTCCAATTATGGATGATGGAGGCCTATGCTCATTGGGACCTTCAAAGCAGCAGAAATTTTTCTGTAACCTTCCCCAGATTTGTGCCTCGAGACAATCCTGTCTCGGAGGTCTACAGACAATTCCTTTGACTTCATGCTTGGTTTGTGCTCTGACATGAACTGTCAACTGTGGGACCTTATATAGACAGGTGTGTGCCTTTCCAAATCATGTCCAATCAACAGAATTTACCACAGGTGGACTCCAATTAAGCTGCAGAAACATCTCAAGGATGATCAGGGGAAACAGGATGCACCTGAGCTCAATTTTGAGCTTTATGGCAAAGGCTGTGAATACTTATGTACATGTGCTTTCTCAATTTTTTTATTTTTAATAAATTTGCAAAAATCTCAAGTAAACTTATTTCATGTTGTCGTTATGGGGTGTTGTGTGTAGAATTCTGAGGAAAAAATGAATTTAATCCATTTTGGAATAAGGCTGTAACATAACAAAATGTGGAAAAAGTGATGCACTGTGAATACTTTCCGGATGCACTGTAACTGCAGAAAAAGAACCCGCGTTAGGGTGTGACATTGACACGTCTTTAACCTGACTGCTTTGGTGGCGTAGTGGTAAGAACTGCTGACTGGTAATAAAAAGGTCCCAAGTTCGATCTCTGATGACTCCATTTTGAGAAGTGAGCTGCTCTTATTCTTACTATTTTAGAATAAAAACATACATTTGATTTGAGTCTGTAACATCCGGTGTAAATTTACGGTACTTGTAAAGGCTACGGTTGTTTTTTTTTATTCAGTTTTATTCTCCCAGTTATGTTCACGCTCCCCCCAATCTGACACTGCTGTTTTCACATAAAGACACAGAATAGCAGAGATAACTCAGATGATGACGAGGGTTCTACATTGGAAAAAGAATGCACATTGCATTTTTGCTGTCGCTGAACTTTATATATGTAAACGGGAAGCTCTGCAGTCTACTTGTGACTTAAGCTGTAGGAAGATAAGTAAATAAATTAGGGTAAATAGTTAAATAACATTTGATATGGCTTTTATATACAAAGTACAGCAACGGCAGCTTCCACCTGCAGCTATAGACTCTTCAGTATGACAACGACTCTCCACTCTAGTGTTTAGATCTGGACGGTGTATGTACCCAAAAAAGAAGTCTGACTGCATTCTCGTACAATTTTTCCCATACTGAAGTGTCAGCATACACTTTTCATGGCATTTCACAAGTACTTTTTGAGCATGCCTGTGTTGATCAAACACAGGGAAGCTCAGCAGTCTGACTTTACGCTGTAGGAAGTAAGTAAATAAATCAAGTTAAATAACATTCGATCTAGCTTGTATTTACAAAGTACAGTGATGGCCAAAGTGCGACGTGCATTCTTTCGCCGATGTAGAACCCTCATCATCATCTGAGTTATTTCTGCAGTTATATTCTTGAATAAAAGCACACTTGTTTTGTTGTACCTGTACCTTTTGTGAAAGTGTTTATTTGATATTTGGACTTCAGGCTTCACACAGTGTACATCTTCATGTCTACATTTTGTCAGTTATTGCTAAAACATGACAAACGTTTCTGTTTTAACAATGTGTTTACATAGATTGTTGTAGACATGGAACACACATGAAATGCATGTGTTTCAAATAACGATATAGTATTTACTCTATACAAGTCTAAGAAACTGACACGCAGGTAAACAGACTTGAGCTGAGAAAACTTTGTGCTGCTTGCTACTTATCGGCACATTTACAGGACAAAAGACGCTGACGGAGAGGTGTGAAGGGATTTAAGGTGGGACGGATTTACAAGTTTTTTCATAGGCTTTGGTAATTCTAGTGTTAAGACACTAACAGCAATGAACAGTAGGTCAGTGCAGTGAGAGTTTCATGAATCTCTAGGCCTTAGTCCACTGCCAACAGATGATTGCAAACCACAGGACACAAAAATGTTCTTATGAAATAGGAAAGAAGTTTGGTCTTCTAAACTTGAAATCTTCTATGTGAATTTCCCCTTGGGATTAATAAAGTATCTATCTATCTATCTATCTATCTATCTATCTATCTATCTATCTATCTATCTATCTATCTATCTATCTATCTATCTATCTATCTATCTATCTATCTATCTATCTATCTATCTATCTATCTATCTATCTATCTATCTATCTATCTATCTATCTATCTATCTATCTATCTAAACTGACCTTCTCATTATAACCAAAACTGTTGAACAAAGTCTGACCCTCCTCTTTGAAAGCATGGGATTGAGTTTATGAAGTATCAGTGTTCTGCCCCACATGATGCTATTAGTTGAACTGTGCACCCCTATTGCCTCATCATTCATTAACACAACTGTTACAGTGATGTTATAAATCCTCATATGAAGCTCTTGTAAGACACATAGATCACATAGTGAATATTTACAGCACATACAATGTTCCCCTTGAACATAACATAGGCACCTCCTTTATCCCTTGTTTTGGTCATATCCGAAACATATCTTTAAGAAATATAAATTCAAGGGTGTGGTTAACTGTGATTCGCAGCAATCTGTATCTCTGTCTACACACATGACGATTGGACCCTGGAAATCACTCACCTATGTCTTTGTTAGAGCTTTACAGCCTGATGTATCCTGTCTGCTTTGTTCTTCTTTGTAAATTACTGTATCTCTAATTTATTGGCCTGCGGTGGGTTGGCACCCTGCCCAGGATTGTTTCCTGCCTTGTGCCCTGTGTTGGCTGGGATTGGCTCCAGCAGACCCCCGTGACCCTGTGTTCAGATTCAGCGGGTTAGAAAATGGATGGATGGATGGATAATTTATTGGCTTAGTCATTCACCTGTAAATACCTATACTGTATGTTTCTTTTATATATGTTTCAGTTTATAACAAGGTACGTTCAGCAAATATTACACAAAAGCTTGTCCTTGTCTTCTGTGAGCTCTTCAATTTATATGGTCCCAATTGGAAGAGGTGCAGAGAGTAGCAGAGGAGAAAGGAGATGGTACTGTTAGAGGTGGCACATACCTTATTTGAGCCTGGTAGGTGATCCTCTGATGCCCATACGTGACAACTGAAATCTAACAAATTAACAAGATTAGATAACATCTGTCCTCGAGTGGTTAAGGAGCTTAGTGAGTATAAAATCTTGATGCATATTTTTGAAAATCTGTACATTTGGGATATACCTAAAGACTGGAATCTTCCCTGTATTATTCAGTTGTATAAAAAGGGTCATCAGGCACATCCAAGTAGTTGCAGGCCAGTAAGCTTAATGTGCATCACAAGTAAATTAATGCACGAAATCATTAAGGAAAAAACTGAGCAGCGTATGTGTTAGCAAATACTCAGCATGGGTTCAAAGAGATTGTGAGGGAGATCATGTTTCACTGATATGCTGGAATCCTATGAGGAAGCAACAAAAGAATATGACAAGAGAAGGATATATGATATTCTTTATCTTGATTTTCAGAAGGCTTTTGATAAAGTACCACATAAAAGGTTAGTGATCAAACTAAAAGAAGTGGGAATTCAAGTCACGGTGTGTAGGTGGGTACAAAACTGGCTCAAACACAGGAATCAAAGGGTTATAGTGAGCTTTTTCAGATTTTGGTGATGTTAGAAGTGGCGTCCCACTGGGATCAGTGCTGGGGCCACTGCTCCTTTTAATATACATAACTGATCAGGACAAGAATATAATCATTAAGCAGGTTTAGTTTATAGATGATACCAAACTAGGTAGAAGGGCAGATAATGCTGAATCGGTTAAATTGTTATAGAGGGACCTGGACAGCATACAGGCTTGGGCAGATTTGTGGCAGATGAAGTAAATTTAAGGTTTTACACATCAAAAGTAGAAATGTTAGAGTTCAATACACAATGGGTGGTCTGAAATGTGAGATTACAAATTATGAGAAGGACCTAGGAGTTAAAGCAGACTCGTCAATATCAACATCAAGACAGTGTGCAAGAGCAATCACAAAGGCTAATGGGATGTTAGGTTATACAGCAAGATGTCTGGAATACAACTCAAGGGAGGTTATGCTTAACTAAGTCCTGTGAAGCAATAGTGACATCTTACCTAGAGTAGTGTACAGTTTTGGTTTTCATATTACATAAATACTCAGAAGTGCTAAAGAAGGTCCAACAGGAAGAAGCTAAACTGATTTCAGCACTGAGAGGTATGAGCATAAGAGTTATGAGAAGAGATTGAAGAAGGTGAACCTTTTCATTTTAAATAAATGGATATCAAGAGGTGATCAGTGTTTATAATTATCAATTGAATTAGTACAGTGGATCCAAACTATTGCTTTAAATTCAATTTTTCAAGAGGAACAAAGGGACATGGTTGGAAGCTTGTGTAAATTTTGCGCAAATGCTAGAAATATATTATTCACACAGGAAACCATGGGCACATTAAATAAATTATGAAATAGTGTGGTGGAGAGCTAGACTTTAGGTACCTTCATATCTTGACTTGATGTTCTTTGGAGAGTCTAGTTCAATAGGATGGATGAGATTTTTGGCCTGAATGGCTTGTTCTCGTAACAAAGATTCTAATGTTCAATTATTCTTATCTAGATCAAGTAGGTGCCCTCTCCCTTCTTGATATTTTGCAGTTTATTAGGCTGACATGCATGGCTGTATAAACAGAAGTATACAGTAAGTATACTGTGGCAGCAACCATTTAATCTGAAGGCACTCAAGCACCCTGATGTCTAACTCCATTGGCAGGAGCAGTAGCTTGGCAATGTAACAGTGGTAAGAAAAAGTACGTAATGATTGTAAAACAAATAAGAGATATAGTTACAAAATAGTTTAATTTGCAGCCCTAATCGGGGTGTGCCTAAAGTGATGACTCTTCAAAGCACAGCCTTGGAGCCTGTAGCTAAAGGCTCAGCCTCCCACAGTAGTTGTAAGTCTTAGGATCATAAAATACACTCTGGAATGTGCACATTAATAAATTCTGTTAAATGAAGAAGGCCTGAGGCATGTAAAATTTTAAATGTTTAAGGGAGATCCCTGTGGCTGTGAGATTTTTTTTTTTCAGATACTCTAGTTTTTCTCTCATGCCTCACAATGCATATAATGAATTGATAATTGCACCAGAGTATCCCTGCAGTGCAATGACATCTCAGGATTAGTAATGAAAAAATGAAGGTTACAAAAGCATTGGATTTTTATATCTCACTTGATCCTAAAGCAGCGTGCTCTCTTTGTCCAGGTTCCTGCTTTGTGTCCAGTACTCTTGGAGTTCCCTGTGTGGGGGTGCCCTTTCAGTTTCCAAACCCAAAGAAACTAACATTTAAGGGAAGGAAAGCTTTATTACAACTAAAGGCAGTAAGTAGGATGTAGGACTTTGGAGGCAAAAACACAACAAATGAAACAGTAAAGCAAAAGATGAAAGGACCCTTATCACCTTTCCACACCTTCTGCATTTCTCCCTTCTTGCACCTCTGTTCTTCTTCCTACTGCCAAGTGAAGTGAACCCTCATCAACCCTCCACTTCATTCCAAGTTCACCGGGGCAATGGCCACTGGCCTCTTTTATACCAGATCCCTAGACTACTTTTGAGGTTGCTTCAGGTGTCTTTGATAGTACCTCCAGGTGAGAGATTGCCCTACAAAACCCTTAGAATAGTTTGCCCAGATCTCCTTCTGGTGGCCCTAGGTATTCCTGCCAGACTGTTGGTCTATTTTTGACCAAAGGATCGGACAACCCTGTATGGGCTTAAATAGCAGCCTCATACTGCCAGTAGTTACAGGGTGGTGGAATGCCCATTCTCTTATTGGGCAGTGCCCACTGCCCTTCCACTACATCCCTTGAATAATTCAGGGGATGCTTTTTCTTGCATTTCCACCTGGTATCCACTCTCGGGGCAGATTTTGGGTGGCCTTCTGTCCAGGATGTGTTCTAACACTTGATGATACAGTTTCTGCACTTTTACACTGGAAAGGCTCTGACAACCATGTCATTGAATTGGATTAAGTGGGTTGAGAATGTTACATTATGTTGTTCTTGGATGTAAATTAACATTAAGGGTTTATTCATCCATCCTTTCTTAAACCTGATGAAACTGTCTCATGGGTCTAATCCATTATAAATAATTCAAACTTTATTTAAAGCAGACCAATAATCCCAAAGTTGAACTACTTGATGCAATGTCTGATGGACAGGCTGCACATGCAAAATGAAGCTTCACTGACTGTGCTCTGCCAGCCTGGCTGCTGTGATGCTAGCTAATAAGCTGAACTCCATTTCCCAGCAGGCATGACTGCCAGCTGAATTGCTCACATGATTGGAGCAGCTCACATGATGTTGTTTTATCTCTAAGCCGATTTCCAGACTCATCACTAGAAGCCTGCAGCCAGGTAATGTGCCTTGAGCCTTTTTTTCTGCCTTTATTGCTTTGTTCAGCAGGCACCCCTGCAGATGAGGGCCTGACTATGACATTATGCATATGCCTGGCTGCTCTTGCTTTCTTCCTGTCTCTGTGCCTTACTCCATTGCTGTCACTGCTTTTCCCTTTGATCTATCACTGGGCTTTATTCCTTTTACTGTTTAAATGACTCTTCTCTTGTTTGCCTGTTCTCCACCCCACACTTGTTATCTAATCATGTGTGTGGTGTGGCTCTCCTTCTGCATCCTCACAATTAAGCTGATTATGGGGTTTTCTTTGCATAGGTGAGCAGTACAATAAGTAGGCAGTCTGTCAAAGAGTCCCTTCCGTGTTTGACCCTAATGGCTTTGTGTTCGCTAATGTTTAACGCATGTCTGAAAAGCATGAGTAATACCCCCCACTCCCAGAAGTGTGCATCTGCCAAGGTTCACAGAAACCCTGGGGATGTGTAATTAAAGATTAAAGTGTATATACTGCGCTATGCTCTGTACTGAAGTGTTTATTACAAACTCACAACACAGACTTAACAGTGACATTTCAGACAGAAGGCCAGGCCATGCTGCTGCCTATCACGGAAAAGCGGCCAACAGAGATTTCTTGTCCATGGCGGACTTCTCTTGTACTCTGTCATTGTCAATCCCTCCTCATGGTCTATATTGCCTTTCATACTGTTTATCAGTAGATCAAGGAACTGACTTGGGAATCATTCACTGGGCATGTTTGGGGAGTCAGGATGTCATGATATTTTCCATAAATGTCAAATACTTCAAGGATTTTTATAGTGCATCTCACGTTAAGACACTTTCCTAAGTGCCCTATTTTATCTAGTACCTTTCGAATTCAAATTCTGTGGCAAAACAAATTAAATCTCATATCACTTACAGAAACACACAAACACCATTGAATTAGGTTTTCTATAGCACATTTAACAGTGTTATGTAGTACCTTTCACATATTAGCCCAGGGTCACCCAGAAATCCTAAGGTGGATTTTGAATTTGTGACTTTATAGCTTCCATTGCATTGCTTTTTTACTATTTCTTATATATGATGATCAAATAACCTTTGCATAGTGCCTGTCATAGAAACATCATTGCAATATCCTAATTAGCCATGCAATCAAATAGTCTTGTGAATGTGAGCCTTGCAGGAAAAGATCACAGCCTTACAGCTGGAGTGTCCGGCCTCTGTTGGTATGAAGTTTTCCTCCCATATTTCAAAGACGTATGTTAGGTTAATTGAACCCATGTATGCATGAGTGTGAAAATGGCTGCGTGTGCCCTGTAATGGACTGGTTTCCCATCCACACATGGATATTCTCTTGCACCAGATGCATTATTCTCAGCTTCCAGAATAGTAAGTAATAACTGTGAATTGTATTAAGCAGATTTGAGTCTTTGATGTCAAACGTGTTAGCACTTTCTCACAAGTATGGAGTCCATGGTTGAGATCCCATCCTGGCCACATTCTGTGAGGATTTTCCATGGTCTCTCTACGTGCTTGTGAGTGTTTTTTCTCCCAAAAAAAAGGGCATGTCAGGCCAATTAGTGAATTTTAAATACCATAAATGTGAGTGTGTGATTGTCTGTGAGTGTGTCCTACAAATTGCTGGTGACCCAAAACACTAATGGTTCCTGCCTTGTGCTGCATTCTGCTAGGGTTGACTCCAGCTGCTGTGATTTTTAAATGGGTTAAGCATGTTCAATAATGAATGAATGGTCAATATTCCCTTATAATAAAAAAGGTTAATATTCCGACTTTGACTTTTAAGGAAATGGCACTCTTTCAAATGTTTACCAATAGGTAGAGACACTGTATACTCCCGTATGAAATTAGCACATTTTTAACTGCATGTACAATACTGAAGAATTGCAAAGACTCAGTGCCTTCAGTTCAAAATGAGTCAAGATTTTATTTTTATACGGTGTTTTAAACTGTGTATTCATCCTGTTGAAGTTAAATTAGACATGAAGACTGAAGTGATTTAAAATGCAAAATTGACAAACTGAATGATTCCCTCAATCAGTCATCAACAAAAATACTACTTCCCGTTTAGTTCAAAAGCTGAAATTTGGCTGTATTGTACATCTAGAGCAGTAGTAAATACTAAGAAAAGAGTTTTTGATAGATCAATATTTAGAAGTTAAAACAACCCCTACAATAGAAAAACTAAATATCCCAAAATCGTTAAAATGCTTTTACTGATTTCATTTAAGTTTGGTGGAATTATAGAAAAACAAAATTAGCTGACGTGTTTTTTTTATTTGTTGTTAATAATTCTGTACTGTGTAATCTATACTAACACGTCATGTCCTTTTTCTGGCTCAGCCTTGAGATGACACAGTGCCACTCGGCTGTTGGGGGCTTTCTGGTTCAGGCAAGCCAGCAGAAGGGATAGGAGTGGCGCACAATGAGCAGCATTGACCAATAGGGTGGATGGACAAATAAAGAAGTACAAAGACAACAGCCTGATATGTTGCATGGAGAGAAATCAGGAGGAAAGTTTGGTGAAGCTCAAGTCGGACACTGTTAGCAAAACATAAAGCTTGAGTCTGGGTGCCAGCTGCTGTGGCTGTGAGTGTAGGTGTTGTTAAGCGAGCACCACAACACATTTACTGCAACAAAACAATCACAAAATGAAAAATGTTCAAATCATTGCATAGGTCACGTAAATCTACAGCCTGTAAACATTACTGCATTTGTAATAAGTTAAAGTGAAACACAACTCTGTGTTAGAACTTTAATGTTTTGCTCTTTCTTTCAGGGTAAGACCATGTTAATAAACATAACAAACCAAATTCTATTAAAAAAAAATCAGAAGCTTAAACATGCAACTGGTTAAAAACACATGCATGAGTGAACAACGGAAACAAATACAAGTCGTAAACTTTGTAATAATGAAAAAACTGTATCCGTCCTCATCCTAGTAGGTGAACATCAGATTAGAATAGATCAACTTTGTTAATCCAAAGGGAAAATTTAGATGCCTAGAGTAGCAGAAACATAAAAACAAAGATACAGACCAACAGGACCAATAATACAATCAATCTATAGATAGATCAAAACATCGTAAATGTATTTTGTGCAGAAATTGAAAAAATAACTTAGAGTATAAACAGTTTGAGATTTTGGGTAGAAGTGTTGAAATTGCCTGATAGCAGTGGGCAAAAAAGACCCCCACATTGTGGTGGACTGAGCCTGTAGCTAAAAATGCTCCAAGAGAGGGCTACATGGAGGGGATGGAAAGGAATATTTATGATGGCACCCAATTTTGCCACCATCCTCTTTTCCACAACATCTTGCAGTGTGTCCAGGGTTGTGGTGATGTGATGGAGGGTTTCTTGGTAAGTTTGTTCAGACATTGTGTGTTGTTTGAACTCAAGTTGCTTTCCCAGGAGACCACAGCATAGAACAATGCACTGGCTACTGTGGACTGGTAGAACATTTCCAGTAGCTTCCTACATAAATTAAACGTCCTGGGTCTCCTTAGGTACCGTCTGCTCTGGCCCTTCTTGTATAGCGCCACTGTATTGTCAGACCAGTCCAGTTTGCTGTGATATGCCTGAAATCAAATTCTTGAGGTACCAAGGTAAAAAAAAAACATCTGAAGCCGAGTTCAGTTCAGTTGCCTTGTTACCGTTGTGTGTTATGTACATACTGCACATTGTAAGGTTAGATTTGTGGTTTGCTGTACTTTTTATTTGACTTTCCATTCTTTTCAGTTTTATATGTTTATTTGGGATTTATTTCAATTCGTATTGGTTGCAATTTTTAATTTCCAACTTTCTCTGAAGTAAACTGTTATTTCCATACACTAGGCCTTTTTTAATTTATATATTGTTTTTCATCTAACCCCCTTGAAACTTTGTAACAGTACAAGATTTCAGATCAGAGCATTACATTCAAATCTGATTCAAGCTACCATTTTAACATGATGTGTTACAGGAGAAATTATATTTATACTCAAAATTTTCATTATTCCTGCTAATTACTTGTTTCAATTAAAAGTCTCCTGTAAGATTGTGTTTTATTAATGACCACCAACAAGGTCAGTCATGAGGCAAAGCAGGAATTGATCTATGCCTAGAATGCTTTACTGGTGGGCAATTGCATGTAGCATGTTCAACAGTAAGCAGCTCCAGTGAGCTAATAATATTAGTCCCTAGTAATACAAAAAAAAAACAAATATTGTAAACAGAAAGTAACCATTTATTAACATATTATACCGTATATACTCACGATTAAGTTCTACCGCGGATAAGTCGGTCTTTGATTTTACCGTATAATTTCCAGTATTTTATAATGTCAGTCGTATAAGTCGAATGTGGAAAACTCACACTATTTGTCCAGGAGATTATGATATGCTAACACCCACCTGAGACAGTAACCACGGAGCACATTGCCTTTTTTTTCTATGTATTGTGCCTACATGACCACACGGTAATACCCGAAGTATTCCGAAGTGGTGTTTGCACTGTTTTGTGTTTTTTGTGTCTCACACCCTCATACATCATTATTGTAAGAGCATTCCTTGTGTACAATGGAGCATTCGATCAGAAGAAAATAAGAAGTTGGTTTTAAATTAGAAGTCATTGAAGTGGCGAAAGAAATTGGTAACTGCGTTGCTGCAACAAAATTCAATGTGTCTGAGAAACTGATGTGAGATTAGAGGAGGCAAAAAGATGTAAAAAAAAAATTTAAGTGTTGTCTTTTTGAATGGACGTATAATTTGGGTTCTAATTTTATGATCGATTTTTCTGGTTTCAAGACCCGACTTATATGCAAGTATATATGGTACTTCTGATAATCCAATGGCAGTATAATTGAGGCCTGTTGTTTTAGGAAATTTCCCTGGCAAAGCCGGGTAACACAGCTATTATAATATAAAAACGTTACTGTTAAAAGTATTAAATCTGACTAGTTTTCAAACAACATTTTCTTTAGTGATATATGGTGTCTTTCATAGTCACACAAAGGTGATTCTGTACTATATCTCTGTAATTTTGCAGTATTGCAGTTGCAGTTAAAAAAAGATTAATTACATAAGTAAGTGCACAGTCTACTGTCAAAGATTTGAAAGAGTGCTTAAGATTAAGTGCACTTTGAAAATGGACAATGGAGATAAAACTAATTCTTTAAAGGACTACTCCTCCAGAAAATTATAGTTTTTATACATTACTTACCCCATGTAGTTTGTAATAATGGCTGAGAAAAAAAAGTTTAATTCATGCGCAATAGAATAGGCATCTATGGTGACCAACACTGGACAACAAGTGAGCAACATCAAAACATCCATGGAAACATCTCACATTTACTTGTATTACATAATCCACATGTCAAGTCATCCAGTTATATGCTCACAATATTCCAAACACATGTTTTTACTAAAATGGAATGCACTCAAACGTGAACAGGCATTTGAAATGTAAACCATTGTCAGGGCTATTTGAAATCTGATCATTTACCTTTTTAATTATAACTGAACATTGACTATCCTTCCCATTACTGAATCAGTTTAATCCATTTTTATGGTTACAGTGGCTGGTGGCAGCTCCCAGCAGAATGGAGCACAGCACTAGAACCAGGAGTGTATGGGTACTAGTAATTTTTGCAGGGCTCACTCATTGATAATCACACACTCACATTACTCGTGTTACATAATGCACATGTCAAGTCATCCAGTTGTATGTTCACAATATTCCAAACATATTTTTTTACTTAAATACTGGAAAATAAAACACTTCTGGTAAAAGCTTGTGTGCACTAAAATGGAACGTGCTCAAACATGAACAAGCATTTGATTTGTAAACCATTGTCACATGTATATGCATATCCATAATTGGAGTACCTCGGGATTATTTATCGAAGGTCTGCGAAACTGCATGCATGAACTGACCTCGACCTGTTGTGATTTGCACAAATCCGACGCATATTCTCTTCCTGCTAATGGTTTCACTCTCCCTTTTCTTTAACTTTTAATCTTTAGTTGTATACGTCTTTCCAGTGATCTTCACAGTGTTGATATCACTTGAAGTGCTTTGTCAGCCAATGAATAAGCTGTTACTGGGCAGGGCTTATAACCAGTGAATGGGACGTGCGTATCTACAATTGAAATTCTTGTTTGGATTTGAGTTCATCCTATTTTAGTTCATGAAGACGATTTCCTAAGTGCTTTATTTAACCATTTTTCAGTAAAATATATGTATTTGGAAAACACTGATCATGCGTTTAACACGTGACAAAGTGGATTATGCAACACGAGTAACAGGCATTATTTCATTACTGTTTTTATATTGTTTGGTGTCTAACATTGGTACCCACAGATGCCTGTTTCATCAGAAACTTTGTTTGCTCAGTTCTGCATTAAAAAATAAGACATTTTTTTCTAAGACTTTTTCACTATAAACTATATATGGGTAAGTAACATATAAAAATATCATTTTCTGAGGTATTATCCCTTTACTATTCGAGATCTGAACATTGAACTTCCATCCATTATTGAATCAGTTTAATCCATTTTTATGGTTACAGAGGCTGGTGGCAACTCCCTTCAGAATGGAGCACAGCATTAGAATCAGGAATGTATGGTGTGACACCACCAGGGCGCGTAATGCCACCCTGCCCCGGGCACACACAGGCAGGACACTGGTTCAACACAACACCCTGTTTATTTATAGCTTAACGTGCACACATTACCAACACCGCAACACATCTATATACAGTCCCTTCTTGCTGCCAGTCCATCCGCCTCCACTCCTCCTCAGGCTTTGTCTTCTTCCTCCCGACTCTGGCCATTCAATGGAGTGAAGCGGCTCCTCTTATTCAGGTCCCAGGAGTGTTCCAGGTGGCTCATCAGTATTACCTGAAATCACTCCGAGGTGTGCTGGAGGTCCTCTATAGGGCTCCACCTGGTGGCCCCCACGGAACCCAAAAGGACTTCACCAAACTCCAGCTCCCGACATGCCCTCTGGGAATCCGTGGTGCCACAGCTCCCCAGGAGGGCTACCCTCTAATGTCCCAGGGGAGGTATTGCCTCACCAATACCCTCTCCCCTGGTCCTTCCACTCTGTTGGCGTCCCGGCCAGGTAGTGGCCGTGGCCGCCCATCACAATGGGTACTAGCAATTTGCACGGCTCACTCACTGATAATCACACAAGTCACTTATTAGCTTAAAGTGCTCTGTAAGAGTGAATCTGTGATTGTCTGGGAATGAGCCCTACAAATTATTAGTACCGATACATTCCTAGTATATCATTTGAATGTAGTGAAAAATTAACTACATGGAGAAAAACTCATATGAAAAAGGGGAGATTTGGAAACTCGCATAGGAAGCAAATAAATTGTGGTGGCACAATGGTTAGCACTGTTGCTTAACACCTCCAGAGTGCTGCATTCAAATCCCAGTCTAAGCACTGCCTATGTAGATATTGAATAGTTTCCCTGTATCTGTGTGGCTTCTTTTCCCACAATCAAAGAATGAATGTACTTGTTTTATTGGGCACTACAAACTGGTTCAATGTGTGTGCGCAAGTCTAATCTGCAATTGACTGGCATGCTGTCGAGGGTTAGTTCTAGCCGTTCATCTGTTGATGCTGGGATAAGCTCCATTACCTGAGACAATGAATTTCATTAATCATATCTGATAACAAATGTATAGCCATTTATGTAAGTGTCCAGCAGTGTGTCCCACAGGTATAAGTAGAATTGTAATTTTGAATCTTGCATTTCCAATATCACCTAAGCAAGTCTGCAGTTATTCTCTTTAGACTGCAGCACTCTTCATAGTGACACTGCCAAAGTCCTTCTAGGTAAACAAGCATAACTTATTCAATCACTCATTCATTTTTTATATTCTTTTCACATTTATAGAGCACACATCATGTTTCATCTACAACCATCATTCTAAATAAGAACTCAATGGCTTCCTAAAAGTTCTTGAAAATTGTAGGCACATAAAAGTCTCCAACCCTGCACAAAATTACACGGAATGACAACATCAGTCGTTGCTCTGAAGCTGCTTTACAGAAAATGTTTGCCACTTTTGATGGCACTGAGAAACACAAGGGCTCCCACTAGGCAAACACTCCAGAAGATTGCAGGGGGAAGCAACGGTGGGGAGCGCTGGCTTGCTGATTAATTGATTGCATATTGTTTGTGAGCCCCTCTGTTTGTCAGGCTGCGTCGTGTGCAGAATGAAAATGGGATTCTGTGCGGAATTTAAATGCCAGGAGCCAAATTAAGGGAAAGGTTTCCTGAGGTGATACTCTTATATTGCAAACACGAACTAAGTGAGGTTACTGAAGCAGCAGGAGGAAGGAAGTGGGCTGGAGGGATGACAATGTATTCATGTCAGTCAAGCCCCCAGGCACTTGGCATTGGCATCATTCTGCATCCTCAAATCTGTGACTTGCCATGTTGATTAGAATTAAGGATGAAATGAGGGTCAGAAAACTAAAACACCAATCAGAGGGAACATCACCAAAGGCATGACTTGCAGCTACTATTGTATTCGACCTGAATGGGCCAATCAGTAGCCTTTGCCTCTTCATTAATAAATTATAACTCTTTTTAGAAAAACATCAGGAGATCATAGAGAGAGAGGCACTCCAGAAAACCAACTACCTGACCAAAAAAATTCACCCATCTTCACCATCCTTCAGAGTCCTAGCTCTTTCTTCAAACTTCATGCTCACAGGAATTACAGAACATTGATGACTCACAGAGGAAAATTTTGTTTTCAGCCACAATATACAAAATAAGGTCATTACAAACATTATGAGTTAACTTTTGGGACGATAATCCAATTATCCACTCATCTGTATTGCAAATCTGCCTGTCAAATGCACTGTTTTAGAAAGGCAGAGTTTGAGTGCATGGAAGGAACAAACCAGTATTGTAGTACAAAGCAGGGCAGACTCACATGCACCACACCAGTTACCTGTCATTGGACTGTTTGTAGAGACCGTCTTGAACACGTGGAACATCCACTATGTCACCATGACCTCAAATTGAATAAATATATTTTGGAATAAGATGTATAGAGCTTATAAGATTATTTACTCCTAAATCACAGAGCATTTAATGTGGCTTTTGTAACATTGTTTACAAGAAAAAGACATTAATGAAAACAGATCTCTGCAAATTAATCTTAATTAATTACAAATATGAAACACAAAACAACGAATTGCATAAGTATTCACCCTTAAATCATCACTGCTGCAGCCATTTAGTTTTAGAATTCACATAGAGTCCATCACAAGTCTGTGGTTCGGTTGACTGTAGTATAAATGCCCCTGTATCTGGATGGTCCAACTTGTGGTGAGTTAGTATGGTGGCCTAACGTACACAATGAAGACAAAAGAACGCTTCAGGTAACTCTGTGAAAAGGTGATTGAAAAGCACAAGTCAGAGGTTGAAGACAAAAAAATATCTGTTGGAGTCCAGTTAAATCAATAAATAAGAAAAGAAAAGAGAATGGCATGGTTGTAAATCTTCCAAGAGTAAACATCCACAAAAACTGAATGATCGGGTCAGAAGACTACTGAGGGAGACCTATTATAATTCTGAAGGAGTTACAAGATAGTGACTCAGGTTAGACAGATTGTGTTTGCTGGAATTGTTGCCAGGTGCATCCCTAGTCACAGCTTACCACATTGGCTGCTGTACCATTTATTACCAGAATGCTGCAGTATAGGTCTATGCATATACGACACAGTGCCTTCCAAAAGTATTCACCCTCCTCCCACCAGTGTTTGTCCTGGTTTTTTATTACAACCTGGAATTAAAATGGATTTTCATTTGGATTTTATGTAATGGATTTAATAATATATTCCAAACTGTTGAAGTGGAATACAAATAAAAGAATTTACATGTTGTGAAAGAAGCCCAGACACAGACAGACACTGAGACAGCCAGAAGTCCAGAACACACACATTTAATTTTCTTTTTTTCCAGTTCAGCACAGCACATACAGTGCACAAACCCCAGTAATGCTCACAGTTCTTTCTTAAGTCTTCTTCTGTTTTCTTCTGCTGCCTCCACTCCTCTCTCGCAAGCTCTGTCCACTACCACCCGACTCTGGCTCCATTTTCGGAGTGAGGCGGCCCCTTTTATAATGCAACCAGATGTGCTCCAGGTGCTCCCTAATGACCATCCTGCACCACTTCCTGGTGTTGCAGAAGTGCTGCAGTCCATGGCTCTAGAACCATCCAGGTGCCCCCTGGCAGTGGCCATGGCCACCCACAGGATTGAGCTTCCAAGCTACATATCCGTGGCCCTGATGCAATCCAGGAGGGCTGCCCTCTTGCACCCTGGGGAAGATATTGCCCTCTCCCGGTCCTTCCCTTTTCCAGGCGTCCTGGTTGGGCAAGGTCCCCAGTCGTCTGCCACAATGTATATATAAAAAAAAACTCAGTCATTTTGTAAACCACTTTGTCCTGAACAGGTTTTTGGTGGGTGCTGGAGCCTCTCCCAGCTAGCATAGGGCATAAGACAGGAACAACCTCTGGACAGAGCGACACTCCATCACTGGGTGAACCACACACAACCACACACTTGGGCCAATTTAGTGTCGCCTATCCACCTAACTTGCATGTCTTTGGACTGTGGGAGGAAACCAGAGCACCCGGAGGAAACCCACGCAGACACGGGAGAACATGCAAACTCCACGCAGGAAGGACCCAGGAAACGAACCCAGGTCTCCTTACTGTGAGACAGCAGCGCTACCACTGCGCCCCCCCCCCCCAAAAAAAAAACAAGTTCAAACTGAAAAGTTGTGATTTCATATGTATTAATCCTCTTTGCTATGAAACCCCTAAATAAGATCTGGTCCAACCAATTACCTTAAGAAGTCACGTAATTAGTTGATTAGAGTCTATCTGTTTGCAATCACAGTGCCACATGATCTCTCACATGATGTCTGTATAAATAGGCCCCTGACTCCGTAGCACCAATAAGCAAGTAACATGAAGACCAAGAAGTATTCCAAATAGGTGAAAGACAAAGTTTGGGAGAAGTATAGATCAGGGCTGAATTATAAAAATATTCCAAATTTTGAATATCCCACATAGCAGCCTTAAATTCATTACAACAAAATGAAAGGAATATGACTCATAGACCGGGCAAGAAGGGCATTAATCAGAGATGCAACAAAGACACCAATGATAACACTGAAGGAGCTGCAAAGAGAGCATTTGTCCATAGGACTACTTTAAGCAGAATACTCTACAGACTGGGGCTTTATGAAAGAGTGGCAATTGCTTAAAGAAAAGAAACAAGGAAACGCATTTAGAGTTTGCCAAACAGCAGGTGGTGGACTCCCCAAACACATGAAAGAAGGTTCTCTGGTCAGATGAAACTCAAATTGAACTTTTTAGCTGTCATGGGAAAAGCCATGTATGGCACAAACCTAACACTTTCCATCACCCCAAGAATACCATTCCCACAGTGAAGCATGGTGGTGGCAGCATCATGCTGTGCTGATGTTTTTTCAGGAAAAGTCTCAGGAAAAGTCTGCCAGAGATTTGAGACTGGGATGAAGGTTCACCTCCGAGCAGGACAATGGCCCTAAACATACTACCGAAGTAACACTGGAGTGGTTTGAAGTGACACATTTCGATGTCTTGGAATGACCTAGTCAAAGCCTAAACCTCAATCTAATTGAGAGTCTGTGGCAAGACTTGAACACCAACGCAACCCATTGAACGAGTTGGAGCAGTTGTGCCTTGAGGAACAGGTGAAAATCCCAGTGGCTTGATGTACTAAGCTAATAGAGACATTCCCCAAAAGACTTGCAGCTGGAATTTCTGGAAATGGTAGCTCTACAAAGTATTGACTGGGGTGGGGTGGGGTGAATTCCTATACACACTCAGGATTTGTGTTTTTTGTCTTAAATATTGGTTGTGTCACAATAAAAAATATTTTACACCTTCAAAGTGGTAGGCATGTTGTGTAAAACAAACAGTGTTACGGTGCAACAAACTTTTAATGACTTTATTTATTTTGACCAGCAACATGACTATAAGTCTGCATTTGAATGAGAGTCGTAGAAGCATGGCACTTCGCAAAGTTTCAGCTTAGAAGCACATGTGAGGCAAATTTAACATGTTTCTTTGCACTGTCCACACTTGCTGCACACAACACATTTGGTAGCTGGTGACTGTTTGCATTCGGTGGGAGGCAGAATATCCATGTACTGCTGTCCTGATAAATGTGACAAGTCAAATGCATGAAGAAACAACTTTGGGGCAGTTATCTGTATCAGTATCAGTGCCAAAGCCTACAGGTTCCATATCATCCAATTGATTGTCACTATATGGATCACTGTCATTACCATTAAAATATTCATCTTGCAACAAATCTAGTTGTGTCAAAACATTAGCAGCTGTATACCTTTTTCACGACAAGGTATCTATGAACTGTCTATTTATAGCATTATTTTCCACAAACTATGGGATATAAAAAAAAATTCTTCGGCTATCGAATAGATGGCAGCACTATAGTAGGTAATTGAGATGTGGCAGCAAAGCTCAGCAGCACCTATAGTGATGGTATACTGAGATATGATTGTACGTCACACCTTGACAGGCTCAATGACATATGACTTAATTCGTATCTTGTATTCAAACTGTTAATGGAAAAGAGGGAAAGAGAAAGTCACTGTTATAAAAAATGCTCAGAGGGTTTGCCAGAAAGTGCATAGAAGACTCTGAAGTTAGCTGGAAAAAAGTTTTATGGACTAATATTGAGCTTTTTCACCATTAGACTAATTTGCGTGTTTGAACAGTACACATGACCAAAACCACACCATCCCCGTGAAGCATGGTGGTGGCAGCATCATGCTGTGGGGATGCTCCTTTACAGCAGGCCCTGGAAGCTTTGAATGGGTAGAGGGTAAAATGAAAGCAGCTAAACATGAGGTAATCTTGGAAAATCACGTGCAGTCTGCAAGAAACATCTGCACCTTGCAAGAATATTTGTTTTCCAGCAAGAAAACAACCCTAAGCATAATGTCCTGGAATGGCCAACACAAAGTTCTGATATAAATCCATATTCAGAATATGTGGCTGGACTTGACAAACGCTTCTCACCCCTGCTCCCCATGCAGCTTGACAAAGCTTATACAGTTTTGCAAAGAAGAAATGGGAAAAATTGCAGAGTCCAATTGTACAAAGTTGACAGAGACCTCTTCATGCTGACTCAAGGCTGTCATGACTGACAAGGGTGCATCTACTAAATACTGACTTAAGGAATTGCTTCTGCCCGTCCATTTTTACTTTGCGCACTCCCACACCATAACCTATCATCTATGGGGTAGAAATGAAAGCTTTAGATTTGTCAGAAATTTCAATCTCTGGCTTTCAACAGATGTTTTAGGGTCCCCTGATACTGAAAACATTGATATCTTGAATATGAGTGTGTGTCTGTCTCTGTGTGTGCATGTATGTGTGTGTCTCTGTGTCACAGTTTCTTGAGGATGATCCAGCGCTCAAATGGCTGGACAGAAAAATACCAAACTTGAAATTTAGGCCTGTTATGAGATGATGATGTGATGATTAGTTTTTGAGCCAAATCGTGCAAGAGACAGAGGCACTCTACAGGAACCGTCAAATACGGTAATTCTGCAATTAATCTTACTTTACAGTTTACAGACACTTGCTGCAGCCACTTCCTTTCCATCACCAGACGAAATAGCATTGTCCTTCATAGTGCATACTACCAATCACAGTGGCTGGAGGAATCTACAGGATGGCACACTCTATTCATTTTTATAGAATACAGGGAAGCAATTGGCATAGTTGTCGTCCTCCTGTCAGCTTTCTTGATCATACTCTAAATTTCCAGTGCTCGTACTTCACACCTGGGCCATCTGCTAAAAATTTAATGGAGCAGACCATAAAATATAAACATTCTCATTTTGAATCAAATACTCATCATAAAATTAAAACAGATGTGATAGAATATAATGTAACCACTTAACTATATTTTAATGTTGTTTGTATACAATGCAATAAACCCACAGGTCAATCAAAAGCAGTATTTTTACCTACCTAAAGGTGTCTTCTTTTAAAGAAATCATATGTTTCTATGTTGTCTGCTCTCCTTCATTTTATAAATATGCGATTTGCACATGCATGCCCTGAGGTGAGCAGTGTGTCACAGATGAGTTAGTCTGCTTTTATCAAATATCCCACCTATGTCGAGCTGCATACAGTGAAAGGCTGATTACTATTGGATAGCTAAGGTTCAGCGCATTCTACAAATGTATAGTTGTCTATGATTGGTCGTTTGTGCTACATGTGTCACAGCTGTGCATAAATGGCAACAAATATAGTGCTGATGCATCAGCAGATCTTTATGTCCCATTAAGCATCCCTACAAACAGGCTTGAATCAGATTCTGAGCAAACTTTTCACTTTATTGAAAACAACATGTTTGTGGAAGATTTGTAAGTACTGCTATTAGTACAACTTTGAACCATCAAGGCTTGCAGTTTCATAGTACAAGCATTGTAGGTTAAATTATTATACCCTGAGGTTGTCTGCTGCCTGATAGTTGTTAGTGCTCTTTCAGTTTAAACTTAGAGTACACTGGTAAGGAGTAAATATTACACTGTACTTCTGCTTCTCTGAATTTCATGTGAGGACCCCTAGCCCGATCACATATCACTTTATCATGCCACTCACATTGCTGTGTCACAGGCATATGAGAAGAAAAAAAAAGTTTCAGCTAGTAACTTCTTCACGGTTTAATTCTCCTGCCACCAGCCCCCATAGACTGAAGGGACAGACTGCGCCGTGAAGTATTTTTTTACACTGTTTCTAATCGTCCATCACCAAGACCTCCCTCCCCAGGAAGAGAGAAATTAGTGCGATAAAAAAAAAGAAAAAGAAAATCAAATAGCAACCAGGGAGTCAGGGAGATTGAAGGGTGCACAATTAAAAACAGGATAAAAAGTCTTCCATGCTTGTGTCGATCTCTTTGGTCATGTTGTGGGGAAAAGTGGGGGTGCAGATTATACCGTGAAGAACTCAAATGTGCTCACGAGCTGGCGACAGCCTCCTGCGACTCAAAAGTGACTGAGAAACACTGGTTTAGATTGTCTGTGTCTGTATGACTAGCTCTGTGCTCGGCTGCCTGTTTCCTGCTCTGTGCCCAGGGCCACTAGCAAAGGCATTGTCACCACCCAGTAATCCAGCACTGGAAGAAGCTGGTATGAAAAAAAAAGAAACCTTTGTATGGATACTGCAACAGAAGGCAGGAGAAGATGGGGGAATTGTGGCACAAAAACCCCAATCTAGTGTACAAAACGTAAACTTTCTTTGTGTCTAGCAGTAAACAAAATTTTTCCAAGGACTGTTATGAAAAATAATTTGTAAACTAAAGGTTTGGATGAGTACATACAGTATTATTGTGTGGTATGATTGGAGATTTTTATATCTTACTTTTATGTTAGATACAAACTGCCAGGGTCTGTCGTCTATAAAAACTGGCAGCCACTTGCTTCTCTTCCTCTTTTGATCAGAGCTGATATCGGATCACTAGTTGACATGCAGCTTTGCTTGCCATCTGTGCTTGGGGAATGGAACAGTCTGGGCCAAGAAGAAGGTCATGTCTGTCTGTGTTGCCAGTGGCTTTTTATTTTTATATGTTGATTCTTATTTTTACAACAAGTAAGGGTAATCAGGGTGAGGTGAGAAGGGAAGGCCAGTGGGACAATGTAAGTACTTAAAGAGCAAAAAAGAAAATAAGCAAGTCTTTCAAGCAGCACCAGTGAAGAGTGTGGAGCCCTTACTTTGGTTGTTCTTGTAGGCAAAGGCACAAGGTTTGCTCATTTATGCTTTTGTTTTGATAAAGTGCCTTTCATATGTAGTGCATAGCAAGCACTATTTTCAAATGGTTAAGAGAAACAAGCACCACTAAATTGATCCATTTTTTCTATAGCTTCTTTCACAGTGATACAGTATATCATGTCGTTCATACTCTTGCACTTTACTTATGTAGTTTGCTCTGAACTACATTTATTTGGATTTGCCTTGTCTACTTAATTACATAAGGGGGTTTATTTGTGCTTGTTAGCTTTCAGGCAGTTCATGAGTTTAACTTAGAATCAAATAGTTTAACATTCTTATATTGTGACAAGTTGACCTTTCAGCCAAGAGAAATTGAATGTAGTGTGGTGTTTTACAGTGGATGGCATATTTATGCGGTTGATTGGTGATCGCATCTTGGAGCTCCAGTCAACTCAGTTCGAATCTGAGCCCAACCATGGTACTCATTAAGTTTGCACATACTTCCCATTTCTGTGTGCAATTATCTCTGGGTACTCTGATCACATCCCATATTCAAAAAGATATGCGCTTTCAGGTGATTTGTTTAAATGGATGAATCACATGGAGTGGCAGCCAAGTTATAAATATAAAGTGACTCAGTTGTCAAACTCAGGGTCACGTGAGGGGATATCCTATGCTTGGAATAATTGCATGGCAGAAGGCTTACCTTTAATGGATATTATTCCACCTTCACCTTCAATTTACAGACTTAAGATATGCCTGTTTCCCATAGACTGAGGGGTAAACATTAGTGACTCCAGAAAAACTCAAAGGAACACATTGTAGTCAAGGTAGTAAACTGAGGTTCAAATAATGTAAGGTGGTACAGAGTGGGTTCAGAAAGTCTAGCAATTAAAAAAATAGTCTAAATAAAAATATATGGATTGTATTTTGAGACCTTTTACTGTGTCCAATTTGCATGTTTTTCTTGTATTTGCTTGGTGCCCTGTGGTATTTCATACTTCTCCCATTTACCATAAATATATGCAAATTAGCTTAACTGGTGGGCAGTGCTTGTAGTGAAACCACAATAATAATAAAAATAATACCATTTATATAGCTCTTTTCTTGCTACTCAAAGTGCTTTTACATAGACAGAAGGAAACCACGTCAACCACCAATGTGTAGCACCCAACTGGATGATGCAACAGTAGCCATTATTGTACCAGTACGTTTACCACACATTAGTTATTAGGTGGTAAACGGGTGTCACTAGTACAATTAGAAAAAGTGCCGATACTCTAGAGAGGTCCCTTGTTGATCTTCATTGCTATATACTGATATTTGATTGAGGACCAGAGGGGGGTGTCCCCTGCTGGGATACATCAGGATTTGATCGAAGAGTGGGAGGGTGTTCCCCATGAAGCTTTAAACACCACGGTGGTACAATACCAAAAAGCGGTGTTGAGAAGAAAACCGGTATTCTAAGAAAATGTGCTGGTATTCAATGTAAAAACTGTAAGAGGTGCTGGTACTGAGTACAGGTGAGCACCAGACCACATCAAGCCCTGCTAGGAACTAGGACTGGCCTTGTGTGAAAGAGGGAATCCATCCTATGAAGGATTTCCACCATCCAGAAATGGATAAAGCAGGATCAAAATACATATGGATAGATATCTCAAAGTAACTTCCTGTCCATGACCCGTTGGTCTGTGAGATGGCAGTGAGAGTCTCCGATTTAGGAGCCAGAAGTTTACTGCTTCATTAGAGTTTATTGCTGAATCTTCTTAATAATTCAAAATACCCTAAATAGTAAGATTTTTAATAGCTCAATTAAAAAATTTGCACTGATCCAGAAATGATATTGTAGTGCTGCACTGTGCATACCAGCGCTGATCCAATGGGTTATTTCTGATTTCATTTCTTTCTTAGGTGGCTCACTGTCCTTAGTAGGACCACTTGCTTTAGCCAGAGTTGGACTGTAGACCTTCTGTTTGTCCTACATCTGATACCAGTGTAGAATTTTGCAGAGTTTGCCATCACTGACCTAATGGATTATAGTAATGACCCTATAAACCTATTGCTCATTTCATTGCTCTTTTAGGTAGCCCACTTGGCATGGCCTCTTGCTTTAGTCACACTATAATGGAGATCATGCAACTATGGCAGGATTGCCCCTTTAATAGGCTCCACTGTGGTTGGGACTAAAACCGCTGATTTGAATATGAAGTGGTAGCTCATACGTCTGCTGACTCAGGCCTGATGTCATTCTCAGATGATACAAGAGTTAGTGCCATTACAATAGTTTTAGAAAATATAACTAAAAGTAGAAAAATACAAATAATCTGTTGAATGATAAAACCAGGTGATTGACAAAGTTCCCAGCAAAAGCCCAGGCAAAATCAGGGCATGGCATCTTAAGAGAGTCCATTGATATGCCCTGGTGTCACTTTAGAAGCCAACAATCTGCATAAAGTACTCAGCCAACAGCGACCAACAACCTT
The DNA here is from genome assembly GCF_900747795.2 of Erpetoichthys calabaricus. Lineage (NCBI taxonomy): Eukaryota > Metazoa > Chordata > Cladistia > Polypteriformes > Polypteridae > Erpetoichthys > Erpetoichthys calabaricus. Next base: position 115,358,165 of record NC_041406.2, on the reverse strand, counting down.
AGCCCAATTCAAAATAAAGATCAGTGCTGGTGCACAGGGTGAAGCAATGAGGCGATCGGCACTTTGGTAAGGGTGGTATTTTCATGTAACAATATATATATATACTTTGGTATTACAAAATAATACAAATAAATGAGAATTAAGTATGAACTTTGACAATTACATACCTTATTTATAAACTTTAAAAATTGTGAGACTGCGAATTGTGAACTGCCTTTAAAAATTGTTAGAAATATTTTTCTTATAAAAGTTTCAAATTTTGCTTAATGCATTTCACATGACCTTGACACGCTATGAGCTTCCCAGAATCAAAACGGCACATGCACATTTCCAAGCTACAAACAGTAAAGTCAGAGCATGATGTTGATGTTTGCGTTCCTGCTTTTCACATGTCATAGTGTGTATATGCTGAAAATGTCATTTTGTAAAATTGCGCTAATTTCAGGAATATTTTTACATCAGTGTCAGTCACAAGTACAATATCTAAATGTTTTCACAATGCAAGTTCAGTTAAAACATGCAGGCAGGCACCTTTTAGCTTGTAGAACAGTTTAAAACCACCAAGGCTTTTAGAAAAGTATACAGGAGGAGTGAAACAGCCAAGTCTCATCTTGCAATTCATTTTGTGTTGCAAACTCAATACACATAGTTTTTTTTGGGGGTGGGGGTTCAAAGAGAAGTGGTAAAGAATATATTCATTTTTAATTTTATTATTGCCTGTTTTGTTTGTTTTATTGGATTAAAGCTAATTGTTTTCAATTCCTCATATATTTTCCAAAATAATATATGTTGTATATTGTTTATTTATTTATTTTAATTTATTATTTTGTCTGTTGTTTCAGGGATGCACTGTATTGTGGGACTATTGTATGGTGAAGTCCATATGGCAATATGTATTGTATGCGGGATAAGTGTATCGTCTCAAGCCTAATAAGGTTCCATACACACTCTTAACAATAGAATTACCAAAGCCTACGAAAAAACTCATAGATCCGTCCCACCTTAAATCCCTTCACACCTCTCCGCCAGCATCTTTTGTCCTGTAAATGTGTCGATAAGCAGTAAGCAGCCTACTATCACATCTCCCCACCGCCGCACAGTTTTTTCAGCTCATGTCTGTTTACCTGCGTCTCAGTTGCTTGGAGTTGCATAGATTGAGAAGTCAAGCAAAATTACACCTTTTATAAATACTACAGTATATCATTATTTGGAACACATGCACTTCATGTGTGTTCCGTGTCTACAACAAACTATGTAAACACATCTTTAAAATAGAAACGTTTTTCATGTTTTAGTAATAATTGACAAAATGTAGACATGAAGTGTATAATGTGTGAAGCCTGAAGTCCAAATATCAAATAAACACTTTCACAAAAAGTACAAATATAACAGAACAAGTACGCTTCTATTCAAGAATATAACTGCAGAAAAAGAATCCACGTTAGGGTGCGACATTCATACCCCTTTGCTATGACCGCTTCGGTGGCACAACGGTATCAAATGTTGACTGGTAATCAAAACTTCACAGGTTCGACCCCAAACGACTCTGTTTTGAGAAGTGAGCTGCTTTTATTCTTACTATTTTAGAATAAAAACATACATTTGATTTGAGCCTGTAAATTCATTGTACTTGTTAGTGTGAAGGACAGCCGGGTCCCATGCCCGGCAGGGACACCCCTACTGCATCTGTTCCGGGGGAGCCACCATGGGCAGCTCAATACCTCCCCCAGCAGCTCAATAGCCTCCCTGGCAGACAATGATTCCCCAACCTGGCGCATGGCTCCATGGGACATGGAGTCCTCCACAGCCTGGTGGGGGGCTCGGATGGCCGCCAGGGGGAGCTGCATGGACTTTGCAGCCCGGCTGGTCAATTCCTCAGCCTCACCCGGAAATGCAATTAGGCCCAGATGATCAAGCACCTGAAATGCTTCCGGGTTGGATATAAAAAAGGCCAGCCACCACCACCCAAGAGAGCCAGAGTCGAGAGGAGGAGGAGGACTAAGCCTGAGGAGGACTGGTGGTGCTAGAAGGAGTATTTGTGAGTGTTTTGGGACTGTGTTGGGCCTGTGGGACACGGGGAAGGCATGCCCCACTGCTGAAGAAAAATAAAAGAGTTCTATTTAAGTATGTGCCTCTGCCTCAGTCTGTGCTGGGTCGGGCGCTATATAGCGCCTTTCACATTAGTTTAGGTTAGCTTTGTTTTTTTATTCAGTTTTATTCTCTCAGTTGCGTTCACAATCCCACCCCCCGATCTGACACTGTTGTTTTCACATAAAGACATGCTATAACAGAGGTGAACTCAGATGATGACGACGGTTCTACATCAGAGAAAGAATGCCCGTCGCACTTTTGCCGTCGCTGTACTTTGTATATGTACCCGGGAAGCTCTGCGGTCTACTTGTGATTTTACGCTGTAGGAAGATAAGTAAATAAATCAGGATAAATAGGTAAATAACATTCGATCTAGATTTTATATACAAAGTACAGCGACGGCAGCTTCCACTTTCAGCTATAGACTCTTCAGTACGCGAATGACTCTCCACGCTAGTGTTTAGATTTGGACGGTGTATGTACCTAAAACATTAACATTTATATGTTACATACATAAAAGCCAGATCGAAAGTTATTTACCTTGATTTATTTACTTACTTCCTACAGCATAAAGTCACAAGTAGACTGCAGAGCTTCCTGTGTTTGATTGACACGTGCATGCTCAAAAAATACACGTGTAGTGCCATGAAAAGTGCACGCTGACACTTCAGTACATGAGCAATGGTGCGAGAATGCAGTCAGACTTCTTTTTTGGGCACATGCACTGTCCAGATCTAAAAAGTCCAGACGTGAGTGTCAATAGGCTTTGCAACCTAGGAACCAACTTACCCAAACTATTTAATAAGATTTCAGTATTTATTTACCGCTCTAATGCTGAATTTTCTGGTCATAAAATAGGTCATTACGATAGCAATTGATGAGAAGAATTGCAGAATTACATTATTTGAGGGTTCGTCTAGACTGCCTCTTTCTCTTGCACGATTTGGCTCTAAAACTAACCAGCACATCATCATCATCTCATAACAGGCCGTTTTAGCTCTAAACTGTCCTTGAGAAACTGTGACACACAGAAACACACACCTATTATAAAGATATCAATGTTTTCAGTATCAGGGGACCTTATAATGTCAAAATATGTTGAAAAGTGGCGATCGAAATTTTTGACAAACCTAAAGCTTTCACTCCTCCCCCACAGATGATAGGTTATGGTGGGGGAGGGTGCAAAGCAAAAAATGTTTTTAACTGGGTAGTGTGGCTCCAGGTAGACCCATTGCTTGCCATAGAACAATGCCTTTCTGAGAAGGTTTTTTTGCACATGAAATTAGTACTTTGGGCTTTAAAAAGGTTTAAAACAGAAATATTTAACGTATAGTATGCTGTCTAGCCGGCTACTGACAAATCAAGAGAACCTGAACTCCGTCTGTGTTATTGTTTGCAGAAAGAGTTCTTTTAAAATAATAAACCTGATGGCATTTTACAGATCTGTTCATGGTAATAATGGAATCTGCCTCAGATCTAAATAAATAAAAGTTCTTTCTGGAACCTTTACATAGATGGATATTTTGGGAACCAAAAATTGATTCCCCATGGCATCACTCTGAAGAACCACTCCTTTATTGTTAAGAGTGTGGGGGGTAGCAAATATGTGCTTTGCCTCAGGTGGCATTAATACAAGGTCTAAGTTAATGAACTGGCCTATAGGGGCCTTGCCCACCCTAGCGGCTGCACTATCATACTAGAAAAAATCTCAATAAAAGTTTTTTTTTTCCTGAAAATTTTTTTTTTAAGTCCACACCTCATGTAAATATTAATACGCAATGAATACATTAATTAAATCCATGGTGCCCTAACACTAGAATTACCAGAGTCTACGAAAAAACTCGTAGATCCGGCCCACCTTAAAACCATTCTCACCTCTCTTTTGTCTTCTAAATGTGCCGATTAAGAGGAGCAGCGAGCAGCTGGCTATTCCACCCCCCACCGTCGCCGAATGTTCACTAAGTTTTCCCAGCTCATGGCTTGTTTGATTATCTGGGAGTGACTGAACTGCTGGAGTTTTAGAATGAAAATAATAGATCGCTATTTGGAATACATGCATTTCATGCGTGTTCCGTTTCTACAGTAATCTGTGTAAACACATTGCTAAAACAGAAACTTTTTCATATTTTAGTAATAAATGTTACAAAATATAGGCATAAACTATAGAATCTGTGAAGCCTGAAGTCCAAACATCAAATAAACATTTTCACAAAAGGTTCAAGGATGATACAACAGCTTCCGTGGCTTAACGCTACGGTTTGCTGACTTGGGGCACAACAGCCCTGTCATCCTATAGAGACGAGAGTCCGATTCTCAGCTTTGAAGGAAGTGTTTTTGTTTTTTTTCCCTCAAACGGACATTGAATTTATAAATTGGTATGCACTGTAAATCGTTATCTTTAAAATGTCAATCGCGGTTATTTCTGTTGATTAATTCATGCTTTTTTACTTAGAGTCAGAACAGGAGCTTTTTCTGCTTATTCAGCTTCTGATCTGACTCAAACAGTGCCAGTATAACTTCACACCCGCTCTGACGCTGTTCGTTTTCAAATATCTATCTATCTATCTATCTATCTATCTATCTATCTATCTATCTATCTATCTATCTATCTATCTATCTATCTATCTATCTATCTATCTATCTATCTATCTATCTATCTATCTATCTATCTATCTATCTATCTATCTAATATTGCATTACTTCGACGATGTTTTCTGATTGGTACTATTTGCGTCATAAAATGATTTCTTCAAAACGTCACATATATTTGTCTCTTTCTTTTTTTAAAATGTGCGTTGTAGCACGCAGCTACTGGCCACCTGCATGTTCTCGCGCACACTGAATAAGACAGCGCTATATGCAATCATCAGATTCAAATGTTTACAGTTATATAGCACAGAATGGAAATCAGCAGTTCTTAGCATTGCACCACGCAAGCTGTCATATCAACCGCCTACTGTAATGCTTTCTTTTTTCTTCGGTTATAGTCTTGAAAAAAAGTACACTTGTTTTGTTATATTTTTACATCAACATATGTTCCTGTGTTTGAGCTACATGGGCATGCTCAAAAAATACACGTATAATGCCACGAAAAGTGCATGCAGACACTTCAGTTCACAAGCATTGGTACAACAATGCAGTCACAAGTACACTGCAGAGCTTTAGCGCGTCTTTATGTGAAAACAGCAGTATCAGATGGGGAGTGTCTGATGATTGCATATAGCACTGAAGTTACTGCTCTTTACTATGCTTTCCTCTGCATGTCCGAGAGTACAAAAGAAACAGCATACAGCAACACGTGGGGACTGGCAATACTGGGGGAAAAAAACACGTGGTCGTATGTATCGTGATACACTGCAGAACTATAGCGCGTCTTTATGTGAAAACAGCAGTGTCAGGTGGGGGGCGGTAGGGAAGTATCCTGAACGCGACTGAGACAATGAAAAGTGAATTTAAAAAAAAAATAAAGCTAACCTTTACAAATATCATAAATTACACCGGCTGTTACAGACTGAAATCAAATGTATCTTTTTATTCTAAAATAGTGAAAATAAGAACACTTCTCAAAATGGACTTGTGCAGGATCAAACTCACAACCTTTGGATTCCCAGTCAGTAACTGATACTGTTGCGCCACAGAAGCAGTGATAGCTAGTGCGTGTCAAAGTTGCACACTAAGGCGGCTTTTTTTGGCGGTGGCTTTTTTTTTTGTACCTTTTGTGAAAGTGTTTCTTTGATATTTGGACTTCAGGCTTCATACATTATATAGTTTATGCCTACATTTTGTCATTTGCTACTAGAATATTGTAAACCGTTTCTGTTTTAACAATGTGTTTACACAGATTACTGTAGAAATGCAACACATATGAAATGCGTGTGTTCCAAATAACAATCTTATTATTTCTACTCTAAAACTCCACTTCACTCCCAGATAATCAATCAAGGCATTAGCTGGGAAAAGCTTGTTTACGTTCTAAATCGTTGGGGGGATGGAATAGCTTGCTGCTGGCAGCTTGTCTTTATCAGTACATTTAGATGACAAAAGACGCTGGCGGAGAGGTGAGAAGGGTTTTAAGAAGCGATTTAAGATGGGCCGGTTCTACGAGTTTTTTCGTAGGCTCTGGTAATTCTAGTGCTAAGCAGTTCTGTTTTGCACATTTTCAAATCTTAAAACAAAAGGAAATATTACGTATGACTTCAGTTATGAATTAGTTTACTGTCTCCAGTTTAGCTTCAGAGAGATTATATCAAGTTATAAAGTATATTTTATATGGAGCATTTTCCTCTTTTATGTGTTCAAATGCCACTCCTCTCTGCAAACTGATCCTTGGCAGTCAGTACAAGCAGCACTGTGATGGGAGTAAGCCACTATCAGATATCACACACCCCCATGACATAATATTTAATAAAGAGAATTTAATAAAGAGAAATGTCTTTTTGATGAAGTAAGTAAGTAAAATTTAAAATCGCTCTAACTTTCAAAACAGTTAATCCAATTCCAGGATGTACTGAATATACTCACGTATAAGTCGGGTCTTGAAATCCGAAAAATCGATCATAAAATCAGACCCCGACTTATATGCCCATTCAAAAATGCGACACTTTTTTTTTTTACATCTTCCTGTCTCCTTCAATTTCACATTAGTTTTTCAGATGCATCGAATTTTGTTACAGTAGCGCAGTTACCAATTTCTTTTGCTACTTCAACGACGTTTAATTTGAAACCAGTTTCATATTTTCTTCTGATCAAACACTCCATCATAGATAAGGGATGCTCAAACAATAAAGGTGTATGAGGATGTGAGATACAAAAAGCACAAAACAGTGCAAACGTCGCTTCGGAATAGGTTGGGTATTACCGTGTGGTCACGTAGGCACAATAGAGAGAGAGAGAGAGACAGAGAGAAGTTAAGAGCACACGCTGATACAGCGCATTACTGCACCCACATAGAAAAAAAGTCCATGTGCTCCATGGTTACTGGTGGGGTTAGCATATCATAATCCCTTGTACCAATAGCGTGAGATTTCTGAATTCGACTTATACGACCGACATTATAAAATACCAGAAATTATATGGTAAAATCAAGTCCCGACTTATTTGCAGGAGAACTTATCCGCGAGTATATACGGTACTCAAAGATTACACCTTGTAAACATTTTCTGACTTGTTTCTAAAATAACAAAATGCTTATTTTGCCACAATTGCAATACAGAGACAAACAAACAATAAAAAAGCAACATTTTCTGTCATTTAATTCTCACTATGTGCTTGTGTACTTTTTCATTATTTCAAGGTTTTAAATGTCTTAATGTAAGTGAGATTTATTTCATATTGTAACTTTACAATGCAAACAACTTTCGATATTTGAATTGGGGTATGATGTGGATAGGTAGTAGTACAGTTATGACTGTAGGAAAGGATGTTTTATTTTGTGCCTTTCACAATATACAACACTCCAGTGTAATTAATATTATGATGATCATATTACAGGCATTCATTTAAAGTTATCCAAGTCCATTCAACCATTTTGTTTATCTGCTAATCAAATTCTGGAGATAGCTATAAACACACAAAGTAATAAGCGCACAGAGGGATGCATTGTGCTTCAATGAATTTGTATCTGCTATGATTATTAAAATGTGTATTTTGTACCTCTGACATATAGTACTTTAGAAAAAGTGTTATATAATTTAAAGATTTATTTTGAAGGAGTATTTTGCAAGCCAAGGAAAGGGTGCTTGATCTCGGGACCATGTCCATTCAAGCACCTCTCACTACCCATACTGCCCCTTTTTCTGTAGCTTTCTAACATGAAGTAAAGTGTCAGCTTTTACTTTTTATTGTGCACCTTTTCATTAAAGTCCAGAGGGAAAAAAATTTACAAAAGTTGTTCTTAAAACCACCACTTTGTATACCAAGCACATGAACAAAACAAAGCAAACCAAGCAAATGAAACAAAGTAGTAGTAGCATTAGTAGCAGTATTGTCTTATGTGCAGAGTACAACCAAATTCTTCCTGATATGTCCAACCAACATCACCACTCTACGACACCATGAGAAACAAGAAGGCATTGTTCAGTGAATTTGGTCAGTCGCACAGCCAACAGTCACCCACATGAATCTGCTCCATAATTTGTATGTCGATTTGAGATCTCAACAGGAGCAGATAGCCATCTTTAGAAGTCATCAGGCTAGCACTGACACCCCCTCCACTGCTCCTTCAGCCCTGCTGATTGCTCCTCCAACCTCTTTTCTAAGTGAACATTCCTCTTTGTCAAGAGGGCTGACTTTTTTAAAGATTAGGGCCAAGTGATAAATGAAAGAGTGTGTGTTGTGCTTTTACTCTTGCACTCATGCTCGTCTTCAGCCCAGCAGCCTTGGAATCGCTTGGCACTCAGTTTATTGCGAAGGAGACTGAAACATATTGCTAAAACGAGTCTGTCTGCCAAACAACTGAATAGTTACTGTGATTGTTTCTTGAAGCGCTCTATGATAATTTCAACAATGAAAGGTGATACACACAAAAAACATTTTATTCAGTTCAAATTTTAGGTATAAATCTCAACGCACTACGAAATGTTAGAATTACTGTAGAGTTAAAAATGAAAATTACTTAACACGATGATGATAGCAAAACTGTGTAACATGTATATACTTAAAAACATACCATTACATTCTCTAATCCAATTTGGAGTGGCAGGGGGCTGCAGCCTACAATATCCTTGGGGCTGTGCAGGGCTGCCAGCCAATTACAGTCACCCACTGTCATACACACTAACACTCTCACAGAGCCAACTTAAAGCCAGTTAAGCTAACCTGCATGTCTTTAGAGGCGTAGGAGAAAAACTGGAGTGCTCTGAGGAAACCCACAGAGGCACAAGGAGAATGTGCAAACTTCAGAAGGCCAATGTCTGGGCATGATTGATGGATTTGTGAGGCTGAGTGTGTCACTCTAATGTCCACATGACTTTTTTTGACGATTTTCAGCCTTTATTTACACAATCTTATTTTATAGAAGTGAGTTGCTACCTGTAGTGGTGGGCTCTTGTGTGTGTGAGAAGTGACGAAGTGTCCACAAAAAGTAAAGAACGGCACCAGCTCTAACAACAAAAAAAATTAAAAATCGGTTTGGAATGGTCTCTGCAGTACTTCCATGTGAATTATACTTTAGTAATATCGTAGGAAGTCAACCAACAGAAGATACAACCAATTGTACTCTACAATAATACAAAATCAAGTAGATTAGCATACATAATTTAAAACAAACAGGAACATATATCATTTTTAATTTGAAACTAAACACATTGGGTGAAATGAAGTAAACAAGCTACACAGACAGACAGACTGGTACAGGGTCGGCTTAACGCCCCTCTCTGTTCATGTCAACCTTTACAGATGTATTAGGGTTGAAAATCATTCCTTGTTTTAAGGAATTGTTCCGTATTTGAAACTGACATGTTGTGTTCCGTAACAGAAAGCTATTTGTTCTGTATTTAATACTGCACCAGGACCCTGACATAGACTGTAGGAACCATTTCGCAAAGCCATTTCAGACCTCCATTCCAAACATCCACCCTCACAGATCCACCCACCACCATTGTTGCCGTAGGTCATCCCTTATGTTTTTCTTGGAAGTTGTCAACCCTATGAAGTATTGTGGTGTCTGTGTGCTTGTGTGTTCATTTGTTTCTCTTCAATATACAGCATTAACTCTGTAGAAAACACAAGCTGTCAGTTATCATCACTTATGCACTTTTTTGAGTGTGTGTATGTGTTGGTGTGTGCACACGTACACTTGTGTGTGCGTCCAACTGTGTGTACATTTATATTTTAATAACTTATGTATCTTCAAAACTATTCATACAAATATTTTGCAAATCAATAGGTCTGGTCTCATGACTAAACAAAGCAGATTCCATTGATACATTAAACAATTTCTATGGCAGTAATCGTTGGGCATTGGTCAAACTGTTTTCGAAGAATATGAGCATAACTACTGGATCAAACAGGACTTAAAAACAACTGAAGAAGAAGATTGAAAAACTGAAGACGATGGGTCTATTTTTGCAGTAGTTGTCATTGTACATAGCTCTTGGCAATTAGGGCAGATATCTCAAAAAATGCTCAATTTTCTACAAAAATTCATTCGTACACACGCTCACACACTGTGCTAAAATAACTGTTTCTTCACATTTTGAGCATCATAAATTCAGAATCTCAACTGTTCAGCATTTTTCAAATCAAAGTAATTTCTTCACAAACATAGTACATATGCATTTGCCAAGCAAAATTGTGTTCTAAAGTTAAGCATTTTGTATGATTTTTTTTTAAATTATTTTGCCGACCCAGACATTTTATAATAGAAGTTATGGGGTATGAAGCACCACCGGAAAATAAAATTTTTGACTTTTTACATAAGTTCTTTAAATAAAAAAAAGATATAAATAGGTATATACAGTAAGTAAGTAAATAAATCAATACACACACTTTGGTCTGAAAACACATCTGAATATCTATAAAGCAAGAAAATTAAAAAAAAAAGTTTTGACTTGGCTGTCACAGTCACATTATGCAGACTGTTGGTATAAAGTGCCCCAGTAGCGTTTCCTGGCTAACTTCTGCTAAATAATTTATTGGCTAAAAGTCCTCAGTGTTAGTGTGTCAGAGAGAGGATGTGCAGCATTGTTCATAATGACACTCAGTTTTGTTTTAACTCTCTCCTTTGCTACCATCTCCAGGGTGTCCGGAGTGCATTCCATAACTGAGCCTGCCCTTTTAATTGGCTTGTTGATTTGGTGGGCCTCTGTTGAAGTGATGTTACCTGCCAGCACACCACAACATAGAATATTGCACTGACCAAAACAGAGTTGTAGTAGATGTCAAGGATGTCACTACTCACATTAAAGGAATGCAGTCTCCTATGAAAAAAAACGCCTGTTCTGCCCTTTCTTTAATAGTTCCTCTGTGTTACGAGACTATTCCAATCTGTCATTAATATGAACTCCCAATTACTTGTAGGAGTAGACCACCTCAACATCCACTTTCTGAAAGTCAATAACCAGTTCCTCGGTTTTGCTGATGTTAAGCTACAGACGATTCCCTTTGCACCAAGAAAGAAAGTCCTCCATCTGACTCCTATATCCTGTCTCATCCCCCTTATCAATACACCTCATAAGTTCAGAATCATGTGAGAATTTCTGAAAGTGACATATCCTGGTATTGTATTTATAGACGGAGGTGTACAGAGTGAAGAGAAAAGGAGACAGGACTGTTTCTTGTGGTGCTCCAGTGTTGCTCACATCTGTATCAGAAGCACAGTCCATGAGTCTCATAAACTGAGGTCTACCTGACAGATAGTCCATTGACCAAGACCCCAAAGTTAAAGGATGAGCAACACCAGTCCTGGAGGACCCGCTGTGACTACAGGTTTTTGTTCCAACCCAGATGCTTAATTAGAACACAATCCCCACAATATCAGGCCTTATTTAATATCATGACTTTTTAGTGGTTTAACTCTGTAATGTCAGGTCATTCTTAAATCATGCTTTTTTTTTCCTTTCTAATGATATCATCCAAATGATTTGGAGCCTAAAATGTATGGGTTATTATTTCTTCTTCATTTACTCTTCAGTTTCCTTCAAGGTATTTTATTAAACCAAATAGTGTATGATGAATCCACGTGGGTGTCAATAGAAACAAGCTATATGAAGAACTGCTGGTTCCTTTGTCATTTGCATCCTAATACTAATAAGGACCAATTAAAAACAGTGAATGCAGTAGTTTAAGACTAAAATAAGAAAATAAGGGTTTGAAAACTTAACAAGCGAGACAACTAAAATGAAGCGGAAAAATGTCACTTCAGCAATAAGTACTTCATCAGCAATAAATGACTTCTCATGAAGTAATTGGGTTGGAACAAAAACTTGCAGCCACAGCGGCCCTCCGGGACCGATGTTGTTCACCCTTGATTAGGTCTATTAATGGGTGTGAATCTTCAAGAGCAAGTCAATTAAAATTAATTCAAACGAAGTTAATTAGCAGCAAAAACTTGTCACTAATTAAGAAAATGGTTTACAATGAAAACCTGTAGCCACTGGGGACCTCCAGGATTGGAGTTTTGCACCTCACCATAGGCTCACCCACCTGCATAGCTCTGAGCTTACTCCTTAACAGGGATGGCTGCATTCTGTTTTTAATTATTCCTTATTAATAATAAGATGTACAGTAAGTGGCAAAGACATAGGCAGCTCCATCTAACATTTTTACATTTACACCCATGTGTATCCATTGTGAACTATTTGGTTTAATAAAAATATTTAGACAGAAACTGAAGAGAAATAATCAAAGGACTGAGAATTACTAATCTGCTTCTGGCAGCAAACCATTTGGATGATATCCTTAGAAAGAAAGAAATCTACATAGGAAAGGCCTGACATGACAGAGTGAAAGTAATAAAATTAAATAAGATCGGTTATTGGTAAGGATTGGTTTTTAATAAAGGAAATATATTTTTTGCAGTCACTATGGCTCAGGAAGACTGACTTTGCAGACCTCTGGTTTAAAGGAATTTACCCAGTCTGCCCATCCCAAGGACTTTTCATTTTCATGAGTGCTCTCTGAGGGAAACAACTTTGGGACAATCATTAAATACGCATGGCATACTAACAGCTGCTGCTGGGCCACTGTCTGCCCACACTGGAACTTACAGGTGATGTCCAAATAAATGTCTGATCTTAAATTCTAGCAGTTCTAAGTAAACTAGCTGTCCAGTGTCCAAGCCCAACACATCTTCTCTACACTGCAGATAAAAGTCCACAATTAAGACACAATACTACACTTAAGCCTGTTCCAAGATCAGGATGGAAAACTTGGATGGTATTCATGTCTTTTAAGTGCAGAAGACTGATGAGGGAACTTTCATATGCTCATAATGCTGTAGGTCATCTTGCCAGTAATTAGATCATATTTTATAGGTGAAAACTCGGTAGTCATTTCAAGAACTATTTCAAATAAAGACTACAGATTTTATTTTTTACAAACTATTTTAATTTTATGTATTTGTATCAATCAATTAATGGATTAACTGTTGCTTATTATCCTTTTCAGTCTTTTATGAGAAGCATTATAAAAGAAATACAGTCTTGATTTGAAATTGCTCGGTTTCTTTGTGAGAATGCTGATCTCAAGCTTGCTAAGAAGAAGGAGACAAAGAGTATTGATAAGAGGAGAATGTCAAACATGGAGTGAAGTCAACAGTTGAGTCCCTCAGATGTCTTTCCTGTTTCTGCTTCTTTTTCTGATTTGCATTAATGACAGAGATTTCGGCATAGCTAGTAAACTTGTGAAATTTGGCAATGATAATAAAATTAGAACAATGGCAGACACTAAATTGAAACAATTTGGAAAGACTTGGACAAGCTTCAGAACTGGGCAAGCATTTGGAAAATTCAATTTAATATTGAAAAGTGCAAAGTGTTACATGTAGGCAATAGAAACACCCATTAAAAATGCAGGATAGGAGATCCTGTCCTAAAGGAAGGAGCCTCTGAAATGAATTTAGGGGTATATGTTAACACAACATTTTCACCATTTAAGCAATGTGTTGAAATGGTTAAAAAAACAAATAAAATGTGAGGTTATGTCTTAAAAACTGAATTGAATTTAAATAAATGGATTTTATGTTCAGATTATATACAGTTACACAATTGTGAGACCACATCTGGAGTAATGTGCACAGTTCTGGTCACCAGGGGCCTCATGTATAAACGATCCGTACGCACAGAAATGTTGCGTACGAACGTTTCCACGCTCAAATCGCGATGTATAAAACCTAAACTTGGCGTAAAGCCACACACATTTCCACGGTACCTCATACCCTGGCGTACGCAATTTCTCCGCTCGGTTTTGCAGACTGGCGGCACCCAGCGTCAAAGCAGTGCTACTGTTCCTGTGTGGTCACCCTTTCTTTCTTAGATCCACATTCCTGACGCGGCTTTATAAATACACTGAAACTAACTGCATATTGTTTATTAGTGTAATGCATCTGATTGTAATTACCCTACAGCAATATAATGGTCCAGGGAATAGCCATAGTATCCCAAATATCATAACTGCTTTAGCGTTGTTACTCTCAATGCATCTTCTTCTTCTTTCAGCTGCTCCCGTTAAGGGTTGCCACAGCAGATCATCTTTTTCCATATGACTCTCACTGCACCACTCGGAGTATTTATATCACTGTATCTGAGTGGGGAATCACAGCAGCAGCTAATTGGAAAGAGAATTATCGGTATACAGCATGAAGCAGACGCTGCCTGAGCCACAGCAAAACGTTTCAGAGACTTCCTGTATGGACTTCGCGGTTTAGAAAAAGTTTCATCCCAAGAACTATAAACGCACTCAATCAGTCCATCAAGTGCTCCTTGTAGAACTGTTTGTACTTATAAGTACAATTACCTCACTGTAGACTTGCACTACAGTTATAATATTGCACAACCTGCGCCACTTTATAAAGCGCGTATTTACATATGATGACGATATCATTTTTAAGATGAAATGCAGCAAAATATGTTGATTATATTATACAGATAAAACTTTAACTTCATTTAAATAATCTGTATTGCTAATAATTAAACATGTGCGGACACGGTGCCGCAGCGCTAGCTAGTTCAGGGATTGTTCCTGCATTGCGTTGTATTCTTGCTGGTGCTGACGCGACACTGGAAGGATAGACAGATAGAATAATTAAACATGTACTATGAAGATATTTCAATGTTCCTTAAAAGTTTTGAAGAATTGGCATTCTAAGCTTACAAATGGCTTCACGTTTATTACAGAGCTGATTGTGTGGCGATTGGGTATTTGGAGAAAGAAAAGTAAGGACAGGAATTGGAGGTTAGTACATTTGAAAGAGACAGTACTTCTGTAATAAATTATTTCATTGAAGGTCGTGCATGGCGCAGCAAGCCTCTTGCGAGAGATATGAACAATCAATGCGCCACAGTGTTCCCATGTTTAATAACATGCTTTCACTCCTATCATCATGAAAAAGATATCATGTATACATCTCAGTATTTTAATTATTCAGAGAGCTGTAATATCACGAATGTAATGGATTATGTGTCCTGTCAGATAAAGAGAAAGCCTGTTTAAGAAGCAGGTAGTGATTCACACACAGAGCACATAGAAGATCAAATACAGAACAAAGCATTTAACGTGCTACTTTAGTTACAATGGGATTTGAGAAACTAGTAAATTAAACGATTTTAAGATGAAGTTTATGATGTTCTACTTTAATGGCAAAATAAACTACGTGATTAAAGTGGAAATTTCGAGATTAAAGTTGACATTTCGTGCTTTTTTCCCACTGTGTGCCTTTTTTTTTTCACTGTACCCTAATAAGCTTTCATATGACACTCATATGGTGGGCTACGAGTCGCCTTTTCACGCCGACTTTGATATGTAACAACTTCTTTTTTATTTCGGGCACTATGCAACTTTGTAAACTTGAGCTTTTGAGTTTCTCCGACACACTATGTCACTCGATCAACTTCCTTTTGTTGTTTATATCACTGTTTAAACCAACAAATAGTACATTTTTCTTTGCCTCCATTTGGTATTCGCTGAAATTCTTCTATTTTTCCTCGTACTTTTCCCATTGTCTTCACAGAAGGCTATTTATATTGATTTGCATATTCAAAGAGGTGTAATTCTGGGAGGAGTTGGGGCGGGACAGAAAGCGCGTGCACGTGCGTTACTTTTCACGCTGATCGGGATTTATGTAACGGAAGAACGTGGAAGTTTGCGTATGTACAGATTCCTGCATCTGGATTTTTCTGTGCGTACGCACATTCCCGCTTTTGTGCTTACACCATGTTATAGTGTGAGTTCCACGCACGGCGTTATACATGAGGCCCCAGATGACAAGAAAGACTTTGGAGCACTTGAAGCTGGGCAGAGAAGAGTGACCAAATGCATCCCAGGACTTAAGGACATGTTGTTCTCTGACAGACTCAGAATTAAACCTGTTTATTCTCAAACAGAGGAGAATGTGTGAGGACCTAATTCAGGTCTTCAGCATTCTCAAAAACATACAAAGTACAGTAGATCCAGACAGTCTTTCAACTTAATGGAAAGTCATGTACTTAAGGACGCCAGTGGAAATTAAAGGCAAGTGTATTTAGGACTGAAGCCATGAAGCACTTCTTTACTCAAAGAGTTGTGGGAATCTGGAACAGACTACTTATTATTAGACTCCATGTCTAAGGAAAATCAAATGAAGGGGAAAAAATAACTAGGAAGTGATTATGACAGAATAGAAGAATTTAAAAGAGAACAAACAAGTCAGAACTGTAAGTGGCAAAATGATCAGGCAAACAAAACATGAGGGCAACATGACAATCAAAGTCGAAGGCAAAAAGGAGTTCAATAAATTGGCACAAAATCAGACACTAGGCCCTAATTGTTTGTAAGCTTACTAATACTAGAATTGTTTTTATTGAATTTTACCCAAGCAAGGGATGACACAAATTGAAACCTCCACCATAATTATACCATCACATCTTGTAATGTAACTGGTAAGACAATCGTGGTCACATGACCACTCCTAATTTATTATATAAACAAACCTTTTAAACAGAATCTGCACAATACAAAACCATAAAACAGATTAAAACATACATAAATCCTGCATTAATTACTACACTACAGAGACATGTGGCCAAAGCAGAAACTTTAACAACCTTTAGGGAGTATCTGGATGAGATATTGGGACAGCTTAGCTATTAGCTAAACAAAACAGCTTGATGGACTCAATATCCTCCTCTCGTTTGTCAGATTTCTTATGTTTGTATGTTCTTATAATTTGCTATATGCCATTATGTAATGGTATCACACTGATTAGTGAAACCACTGTCTGCATCCATCATCCTGAGCTCAACTACTTTGATGTCTATGTGGAGTTTGCACATTCTCCACATGTTTATGTGAGCTTTTCACTTGGGCACTCTTGTTTTCCTTGCACGTCCACCAAGATGTGCAGTTTAGTTTACTTGGTGACTCTGAACAAGTACTTCTGTAAACAGACCCTGTGATGGACTGAGGCCTTATCTGCGGCTGTTTCATGTATTGCGCCCAGTGCTGCTGGATATGTTCTGCCCTCCCATGACCCTGAGTTGAACTAAGCAGGTCTGAGGCTGTCTAACTGACTTCTGTGATGGTTATAGTTGATTGATTTAAACTTTCTAATGTTGAATTGATTGAATGGAACTATCTTTTCACTGCATTGGAGAAATTTGGGTTTGCCCTGAATAATTGTGCATGGATCAAACTACTGTATACCAATCCAGAAGCTTCAGTTTGTATTAACAACATTTGTTCAGAATACTTTAAGCTAGAACGTGGCACCAGACAAGGATGTCCCTTGTCACCACTGCTGTTTGCAATCGCCATTGAACCACTGGCGGTTCACTGTCGAAAATCTTATCAAATAAAGGGGATTATCAGAGAAGGACTGGAACAGAAAATTTCTTTATATGCAGATGATATGGTTTTATATATATCAGACCCAGAAAATACTGTGCCTGCAGTTTTAACAGCACTAACAGTATTTCAAAAGATATCTGGTCTCAGAATTAATCTGAATAAAAGTATACTCTTTCCAGTGAATTCACAAGCATATAATATTAGATTAGACACCCTACCTTTTACCATAGCAGATCAGTTTAAATACCTAGGGGTAAATATCACAAGTAAACATAAAGCTCTTTATCAACAAAATTTTGCCGTCTGTATGGAAAAAATTAAGCAAGACTTGTATAGATGGTCAACCCTTCATCTCACTCTAGCCGGAAGAATTAACGTTGTTAAGATGAATATCCTTCCTAAGCTTCTTTTTTATTTCAAAACATTCCAATATATATCAATAAATCATTTTTTAAGCAATTAGATTCAACAATAACCTCATTCATTTGAAACTCAAAACACCCACGTATCCGAAAAGCGACCCTACAAAGACCTCAGGCAGAAGGTGGCATGGCTTTACCTAATTTTCAGTTTTATTACTGGATAGCAAACATACAAGCCATAAAATAATGGACACAAAAAAATGAACATGCACAGGCTTGGTTTGCAATAGAAGTAAAATCCTGTAGTACTTCTTTATACTCCCTGCTCTGCGCTCCAATAAATGAAAGTTATCGCAAATATACTAATAACCCAATTGTGCTTGACTCACTCAGAATATGGAACCAACTTAGAAAGCATTTTAAGATGGAAAATCTTTTATCCGTGGCACCTCTGCAAGAGAACCACCTCTTTCAACCCTCGCAAACATATCCAGTTTTTAATACCTGGATAAGATTTGGGATTAAAATGCTCAGAGATCTTTATATAGACAACATATTTGCATCTTTTGAACAATTACGTTCCAAATTCAACCTCCCAGCTACACATTTCTTTCACTATCTTCAAATTAGAAACTTTGTTAAACAGAAACTGCCGATTTCCCCCACCTCGCACCCTCCACCATGCTGGAAAAAATACTGCTCAATTTCGAGGAATTAAGCACCATTTCCGCATTATATAAAATCTTATTAGAGTCCCTACCTTCCAAAGACCCAAGAGGACATTGGGAAAAAGATCTCTTAATCAATATATCAGAAAATGAGTGGAAGGTAGCAAAGCAGAGAATTCACTTGAGCTCCATATGTGCAAAGCATAGAATTATACAACTAAAAATTATATAGTGAGCTCATCTGTCTCGCTTAAAACTGTCCAAAATGTTTCCAGGGCAAGATCCAACCTGCGAACGCAGCAACCAAGCTCCTGCCTCACTGGGTCACATGTTCTGGGCCTGCACCAAACTAACATCATTTTGAACAAAAATTTTTAAGTGCCTTTCAGACAGCCTTGGGGTCACAATCCCTCCTAACCCACTAACAGCTGTTTTCTGTGTTCTTCCAGACGGACTTGAAGTGGAGAAGGACAAGCAAGCGGTGATTGCATTCACTACACTTGTGGCACGCAGACTTATTTTGTTAAATTGGAAGAATCCTAATTCTCCTCTGATAAGTCAGTGGGAAACCGATATTTTATATTATTTGAAATTGGAAAAAATCAAATTCTCAGTTAAAGGATCTGTACAGAATTTTTTCAAAACCTAGCAGGATCTAATCAATAATATTTTAGAATAAGAGAAATAATTATTACCGCTTTATTTCCCTTCTCCATTTTTTTTTATTTACCTATATATATTTCTTCCTTTCTTTTGTTTATTTTTGCCCTGTTAAAAAGCCCTAAGCAATTCTCCTTTGACTAAGCTCTCCTTCTCAAGGGTGGGGTTTGATTTGTCTTTAATTCTTTTTTGTTATGAATTAATTTACAACCCTATTTCAGAAAAAGTCGGGACAGTATGGAAAATGTGAATAAAAAAGAAAAAAGCAAGTTATAAATTCTCCTCAAATTTTATTTCATTGCAGACAGTATGAACACAAAATAATTCATGTTTTTTTTTGTCAACATCATTTGATTTGTAAATAAATATCCATTTTTGCCATTCAGGCTTGCAACACATTTCAAAAAAAGTTGGGACAGTACAGCATTTACCACTTTGTACAGTTCCCCTGTCTTTTAACAACACTTAAAAGACGTTTAGGCATTGAAGAAATCAAGTGACTAAGTGTTGCAGGTGTTAGTTTCTTCCTGCAAACAACGTTTTAGGTGCGCAACAGTACGGGGTCTTCGTTGACGCATTTTTCGTTTCAAAATGCACCAAACATTCTCTATAGGAGACAAATCAGGGCTGCAGGCAGGCCAGTCAAGCATCCGCACCCTCTTCTTACGCAGCCATGCCTTTGTTATGTGCGCAGTATGTGGTTTGGCATTGTCTTGCTGAAATAAGCATGGGCGTCCCTGGAAAAGACGTCGTCTTGAAGGCAGCATTTGTTCCTCCAAAACTGAGATATACTTCTCAACACTGATGATGCCATTGCAGAAGTGCAAGTTACCTTTGCCGAAGGCACTGACACAACCCCATACCATCTGGTAACAGTCTGGATGGTCCTTTTCCTCTTTGGTCCGCAGCACACGGCGTCCATTTCTTCCAAAAAAGATGTGAAAAACCGATTCGTCTGACCACAATACACGTTTCCACTGCACAATGGACCATCCCAGATGCCTCCGAGCCCAGAGAAGTCGACGGCACTTCTGGACACTATTTATGTAGGGCTTCCTTTTGGCACAGTACAGTTTTAGCTGGCATTTCCTAATGTAACTACGTACTGTAGTTTGAGAGTGACTTCCTGAAGTAGTCCTGAACCCACGCAGTTATATCATTTATTGATAAATGACGGTTTTTAATGCAGTGCCGTCTGAGGGCTCGGAGATCACGGCCATTCAGTTTAGGCTTGCGCCCTTGGCCTTTGCGCACGGTAATTTCTCCAGATTCCCTGATTCTTTTCACTATGTTATGCACGGTATAGAGAGAAATGCCCAAATCTCTTCCTATCTGTCTTTGAGAAACGTTTTTCTTCATCATTTCAAAGATTTTTGCCCGCACTTGGTGGCAAACTGGCGATCCTCTGCCCATCTTTGCTCCTAAAGGAGTAGGCCTTTCCTCGATGCTGCTTTTGTACCGAATCATGATTGCAATCACCTGTTAACATCACCAGTTTCAAATCACATCATTATTTAGTTATTATACCTCATTACTACCCCGTAATTGCCCCCATCTCAACTTTTTTTGGAATGTGTTGCAAGCCTGAATGGCAAGAATGGATATTTATTTACAAATCAAATGATGTTGACAAAAATAACATGAATTATTTTGTGTTCATACTGCCTGCAATGAAATAAAATTTGAGGAGAATTTATAACTTGCTTTTTTCTTTTTTTATTCACATTTTCCACACTGTCCCAACTTTTTTCTGATTTGGGGTTGTATATTGTATGGAATGATTACAATAAAATAAAATAAATAAATAAACAAATAAACTTTCTAGTGTTTCTTATGAAAGCCACTACACCAGGGGTCCCCAACTCCGGTCCTGGAGGGCACCAGTGGCTGCAGGTTTTCATTGTAACCCTTTTCTTAATTAGTGATCTGATTTTGCTGCTGATTAAATTCTTTTGAACTAATTTTAATTGACTTGTTTTTTAAGATTTGTTCCCCTGAATTTCTTCATTGTTCCTCTGAATTGCTCCATTTCTTTCCTTAAGTGACACCCAAACAGAAATTAAATATGAAGTGAGTGAGCCAGCAGAAGACCAGAGAAGGGCCTCAAACCCCAACCAATTTCACTCCAACCATTCTTGATGTTAATTAAACCCGCTCTTTAATTCCATGGCTTGTTGCTGCTCTCAAGAGCACTGTTAAAATGTTTTGGGGACCTGAACAGATCAGCATTCCTGAGACCTTCATCTTTCTTTATTTTCTGATATTGTATGATTGACACAGTTTGCTGGTCATGTTTTAATTCATTTTATATATCTCAGTATTGTTTGGATGCTAATTAAGAAAAAAATGGACAATTAATGGGTCTGAGTCTTCAAGGGCATGTCAATTAAAATTAATTCAAAAGAAGTTAATTAGCAGCAAAAACAGGTCACTCATTAAGAAAAGGATTAGAATGAACACCTGCAGCCACTGGGGCCTCCAGGACTGGAGTTGGAGACCCCTGCACTGTACAGTATGAAATTAAGACTGGTTTATTGATCTGAGTATTGATCATAACTACTATAACCACAAGGGCGCTACTGAGCCCCAAACCTCAGCCATAGTATCACCCGACAATAATAAACAATTTATTTATTAATAATTAAATTATTATTAAAATTAATAATTTTATAAAATAATAAATATTTATTTTCACCACACTCCTTTCCAGTACACACAGCTATAAATACCACAGTATCAATAAATACATGTCTTCCTCTTCTTCTGGTGAGTTTCGCCCGCTGCCTCCTGAATCTGACTCCCCAGTCAAGTCAGACATAGGAATGCTTCCGGTGCCACTACTCTGCATATTGGGAGCAGGTGGAAAGTAGTGTTGTCCTCCCCCAGCAGCACCCTCTCTAGGTCCCCAAGGACCCTGGTAGAGCTGCACTTCTGCACTCCAATTCCCATTCAGCCCTGCAGGTGTCCTACTTAGGATCACACTAGAGGAACTCTGACATCTTTCTATTGGGAGTATGAACTTCTCCTGGTGTCCACCTTAACCCAGGCCATCCATTGTTCCTTGATCCAAGGCAGGACAAAGATTACAAGGTGTTCTAGCTGGATTGTGTGCCCACTCCTGCAGTCTTTCCATTGCAGCAAGGCAAGAAATCAGTCTCCATTACACTTATATTTCCTACATAAAATGATAATTGAAGTACAGTTTTTAAGAAATTTTGATGATTTCTTTTAAAGCCCTTTATTAAACACATTGGTGACTGTGCTTCTGCATATCTGTATAACATTTATAGGTTGATAAGTGTTCTAAATTTAAGCATGAAAGACACAATGTGAAATGAGAGAACACTATGATGTTGCTCAGAATGCTTTGTTAGTGTTTATATGAAAGGTGACATAGCAAAAATAAAACTAGAAAAACTGATGCTAGCAAGAAGCTAGAGGTATTGATGATGCCATGTTCTTAATAGCTATGTAAAGCGTTAAACACAGCAGACAAAAATGAAAGCAAACACAACTGGTGATTGGCTACAGCACAGAAAGTGTTGTCTTTGTGTGACATGACCCTTCTGGATGCTGTATAACTCGTTTTCCCTCAAGTTTTTGTGTGTCAAGTCCCATTAAATCAGAGCGGTGGAACAAATGCAAAACTCCAGACCGTTCGTTTACAGCTCCAGCCACTTCTGTTGTTTTCATTCATTAGTGTCCCCACCCCCCCAAGGCTCTGTGCATTGTACATATACGCTGCCATCTGGGATCTTTGCAAGGAAATTTGCCATTTTCTGCAGTGCAGGGACAACCCAAGAAATCTGAATGAGCAATCTTTGCCAGCTTGCATAAATTTCATGGAAGTCACAATGAAAGAGTCTTTTCAAATCATCTAATTAGTAAAATAAATAAATAAAGAACACTTAGGCTACTTTCATGCATTAGGAGGACTCTACCCCATTTAACACTAAAATCCCTCATTTCACACACATAACCTGAAGGAAACCACATTGCAATCTTTTCTTAGCAAAAAGGCATTTCTGCAATAGTACTGGACAGAGTGACATTTTTCTTCAGATCTGAAAGCCTCTCCTCATTTCTCTGTCTCACTCTTGCCTCCTATGCCACGCGGCTCTGCAGAATATTTTTTGTTCCATAACCTCGGAAGTGCACTGCAACTGCCTTTAATGTGATTAGTGTAGGGCTGCCTCAACATAAATCTGTAAAATGAAAATAAATGAAAGCTAATTCCTCTTTGAAGAATAAAAAGTGCCTGTGTTTCATTGCAGCTTTACTTCCATCTAAACACACTGCTCCTTTATAAAAACTTGTTTACTGGACATGGATTCATGAATTGGTATCCTGACTCAGTAGCTTCCATTACTTCAGAATTGGTCCAATTTCCAGACACTTTTCAAATAGCTAAAATTAAAACAATCTTGTCTGAGGTGTTATTTCTAGTTGAAGGCTTACATATTCCCTTACTTAAGTATCTTACAGATAGCTTACTTGCCACAAAATACGTGTAGCCATAATGTTATTTTAGTTGCTTCCAAGCTTTGTTCACAAATAATAACACCTAATAATTCACGTAAATTATACTAGGTGTTGACTGGGAGAATTGCTGCGCCAAGTTTCTTCACATTTTCACATCCCATGATTTAGAGTTAAATTCCTGAGCATTTGTGAAAGATGACATTGACTGCATTAATTGCTACAATTTGATTAAATACAGTGGGTATCAAGAGTCCATACAACCAATCCAATATTATGGCTTTTATCATCGCAGGTCAGTTTAAATGCCTAGGGGTAAACATCACAAATAAACATAAAGCTCTTTATCAACATAATCTTGCTGTCTGCATTGAAAAAATTAAGCAAGACTTGCATAGATGATCTACCCTCCATCTCACTTTAGCTGGAAGAATTAACATTGTCAAGATGAATATCCTTCCTAAGGTATCCTTCAATAAGGGTGCGCACAAAAAGGTGAGCTTCAAAAGGGCGACCTCAATTGGGCGCAGCGAATAAAGGCGCGCGTAAATAAAGGCGAGCTTCAAAAGGGCGACCTCAATTGAGTGCGGCGAATAAAGGCATTCGTATAGTTGCATTTGCCTTTATTCGCTGCGTCCAATTGAGGTCGCCCTTTTGAAGCTCGCCTTTTGTGCACGCCCTTATTGAATAGAACCCCTTCCTAAGCTTCTCTTTCTCTTTCAAAACATTCCAATATATATCAATAAATGATTTTTTAAGAAATTAGATTCAACCATAATGTCATTTGTTTGGAATTCAAAACATCTACATATCCAAAAGGTGAACCTACAAAGACCTAAGGTGGAAGGTGGCATGGTTCTACCTAACTTTCAGTTTTATTACTGGGCGGCGAATATACAAACTATAAAAACCTGGAGATTGACACAAATAGGTGAGCAGACACAGGCTTGGTCTGCAATAGAAATAAAATCCTGCAGCACTTCTTTATATTCCTTGCTTTGAACCCCAATAAGTACAAGTCATCACCAATATACTAACAATCCAATTGTGCTTCACTCACTCAGAATATGAAACCAATGTAGAAAGTATTTTAAGATAAAGAAGCCTTTATCTGTGCCACTTCTGCACGAGAACCACCTTTTTCCTCCCTCTCAAACATACGCAGTTTTTAATGTTTGGAAAACATTCGGGATTAAATCACTTAGGGATCTGTACATAGACAACTTCTTTGCATCCTATGAACAATTACACTCCATATTTAACTTTCCAGCAACACATTTCTTTTACTACCTTCAAATTAGAAACTTTTCAAACAAAACCTACCTGATTTTCATCACCTCCCACCTACCTCTATACTGGAAGAAATATTGATCAGTCTTGAGGACTCAGACAGCATTTACATAATATATAAAAACATTTTAAAGCCCCTCCCTTTCAAAGATCCCAGAGTACAGTGGGAAAAGGATCTCTCACTCACCATTTCAGAAAAGGAGTGGAAGGTAGCAATGCAGAGAATTCACTCGAGCTTCATATACGCAAAGCATACAATTATTCAACTCAAAATTATATATCGAGTGCATCTCTCTCGTTTAAAATTGTCCAAAATGTTTCCAGGTGTGAATGTTGCAATCAAGTTCCGTCCTCACTAGGTCACATGTTTTGGGCCTGCGCCAAATTAACATCATTCTGGACCAAAATCATTAAATGCCTTTCAGACAGCCTTGGTGTCACACTCCCTCCTAATCCACTAACAGCTGTGTTGGTGTTCTTCCAGATGGACTTAAAGTGGAGAAGGACAAACAAACTGTAGTTTATTCATTTACTTATCTACATATTTTTACTATTATTAAAGTTTTACTCTGCTGACCTAGCACTCTTTCTCATGGGTGGGGGTCGATTTCGAATCAATGTATTAGTTGTATAAGAAAGTACTCACTTTAATATTTTGTGGAAGCAGAGTTCAACTGATTACGTCTGTTTGGATAGATCTCTGTCAAGTAGGCATATCTGAATTTTGTAGTTTTACCCCACCGTTTTTTGCATGAATCTTCAAGCTCACTGGAATTCTGAGGGGCTCTTCTCTGCACTATCATAATTAGTTGAGTTTGCAGATTTTAGATAGGCAGTGTTGTTGATTGAGGGGACATACTGGTCACTGAAAAAATGTTATGCACCAACTTGGTCACCCCTTTTAATCTTTGCAGAGTCCATACAACTTAAACAGGCACTTATTTTGTAGAACAATGACAAAACGTAAAAATAATAAATGAAATTAATCAGATAGGTTTAAGGCTCTGTAGAGCAGTCGGTACTTGGGTGAGCGCTCCACTCTGTGGTCTGGTCTCTCCAGAATGAGATGACCCTTGCCGGGAGTGCATCAGCTTTATAGTGTAGGGACTGAAAGAAGCAGAATCAGTTTCCCTCAAGGGGTGGTTTCTCAGGGCTGTGTGAGAAAAAAAAGATGATACCACCAGTGACAGCACCCCCTCGTGTCCTGGAGTGGTAGTGCCTATCTGCAATGAGCCTGGAAGGTGAACCTCAGTTACGCATGCATGATTTAGATAGATAGATAGATAGATAGATAGATAGATAGATAGATAGATAGATAGATAGATAGATAGATAGATAGATAGATAGATAGATAGATAGATAGATAGATAGATAGATAGATAGATAGATAGATAGATAGATAGATAGATAGAAACTATAGTCTGAACAAACATCAGAATATGATTGGGCCATTGAAAGACATGTCCCTTGTTTTAAGCCTATTCTTGCTTGAGTTAAGTATGTTCTTTGCATTGTTGTTGCATTGAAAGTAACAGTACTTTCACCTTGTTTTCTTGTAAAGAGTGACAGAGTTTTCATCAAAGTATCTTGATATTTGGAGCTATACATTACCTGCTCTATGCTGACCAGAGTCCACTATAAAAAAGAAGCCTAATAAGATGTTGATGTCACCATGTTTAATAGTAGATAATGTGTTCTTTGGTTGATGAGCTATGTTCTCTTTACAAACAATCTTGTAGAATTTAGACTCAAAATGTTTAAACTTGGTCTTATCAACATATGCAGTATTTTCCCACATACAGTAGTTTCGGGAGACTTAATGTATATTTTGTAAAATGTGCATATGCCTGTGTATTTTTCATTGAGACAAACATTGCCTCCACCATTTCTCACAGATCAGATTTATTCAAATCCTTCATCATCTAGGTGGGTGTGAAGCATTTTAGGGAAAAAATTATTTAAATCTGTGTTAATTTCTAAGAAGAGGTGAATGCAAAAGGGCTTCAGGTAAATATATTTAAAAAGGACCAAGGTCAGACCAAAATTAAATTGAGAAAGACAATCGTCACAACTAAAGTATTAAACAATTTTCATAGTCAAGAGACAAAGCCAAGGTCCTAGACTCATGTTTTTTACACTATGGATGGGTCTTGGATATGTTTGAGATGAATCATCACATGATTGTATAGTTAAATTAGCAGAGTTCATCCAAATTCAAAGTCTGTGGAGAGTGATATAGCACCCTCTGTTTAGTAGTAGCTGTAGTATTTATTGCGCTAGTTTGCAATCTGAGATGTAGCCTGTAAAAACACCACTGATGCATCAGAGACAGCTTTTGTGTCTATGACAAAAATATATAATAAAAATTTCTTGAAATACCACTTCCCCTCTCACAACCAGTGAGCCACAAATAACAAAGGGAGTGAGAGAAAGAGGGGAATGACAGATGACCTGTGAGGTGAAAGCAGTGCAGCATTAGCCTGAAATGCCAGAAATGACAGTTTCGGTGACCATGGAGAACAGGTCAGTGCTTCATCATGTGTTTGCTGTTACAGCATCCATTGAATTTAAATCTGATTTCCATTAAGTTTAACAGCAGGAAAGAATTCCTTCTTGTAACACAATTTTAACGTGGCTCAGTAAACTCCAGTATACTGTTATTGCGAAGGACATGTTTATTGGACCACTGACAACTGCAAGAACACCAGAGAATATCAAAAAGTAGAGACAAGCTGTAGACATTCACCACTGTTTTGTCTTATAGAGCTCTATATTACTCTACTTTCCCCTTTCGTATTCTTTAATGTGTAGCCTTTGTTAGAATGCCTCAGATCCAATAGACTTACCACTGTTTATAAAATATTGTACTTTATAACTTCTCCCCACCTTCCCCCTTTACATCTATAACCTCAGGCAATTACAATAAAAGACAAGCAGGAGTTAAGTTACAACTTTAAATAATGTATTATTGATAATATTCGTAAAAAAATAACAATAAGCAAAGTACATTTGAACATTGGCAACCATACAATCTGATAAATGCTGATGTGTAGTTTCAGGCGGCACACAGACTTGTTAGTTACTTAAAATGTTTCTAGTTAAGTCATCATTTTTTGTCAGCTTTCTTCAGAACAGGCTGTCTCAATATGGCTGCTGAGTTGTGCTTCTCAGTGTGGTCTTCTTTTCAGTCTGTGGTGCGTGAGACTCTCCTTCATCATGATGGTGAGAGAGAGAGAGGGAGGGATAAAGCGAGCAAATTTATAGATTATTTGTCCAAACCCTTAAACCAATAGGGTGTCGTGGTATAGAATGGCCTCTGATTCATACCAATCCCAAACAGCCATACTTCAGACCAATGGGGGCACACAATACTTTTCTCACCTGCCCCCAAAACCATTTGTTGAGCTGATGCTTGCCAGCTAGGTAATTTGGCTTTCTTGTGGGGGTTGATTGGGACAGTCCTGGTTTTAGGCACTTCCCCGAACCCTGTCATAAAATTCACTTCTTGACTCAGTCCTAAAGGGGGGGTGGTTAGTTAAACATCAAACCATTGTTGTTCTTATCAATGATATAATGCTAATATTACTTTGCTTTGTGTAAGTTACAAATAAAAACATACAAACTATCTATCAACTTATATATAAAATTTCACACCACAACAATAACCATGTCAGTCGGAAGCATTAAACATTTCAAACTGGACAGTTCACCAAATTATTCATTAAGAATTATATAAAATACAAATTCTGCAGACATTTTCAGGAATAATTCGGCCACATTTTTACACAGTTTATTGAATTGTTAAATGAAAATTGGGATATGTTGAACTATTTGCAAACTCAACTCGTAAAATGTATTGTTAACAGTGACAATCATTAAAAAAATGTAATTTAAGACAAGGTAAACAAGTGCGTCGATTAAAATATCTTTTGACTACTTATTATCCAGGGCCATATGTCAAGTGGCTAAATTAAGTGATTATCCATACAATTCTTTCAAAAATCTCCATGCCATCATGTGCCACCCCAAAAATGTATTTCTCTCAGCTTTGCTAAGCCTTACACTAATCATCTATTCCCTGTTTGGAATACTAAGCATTGTTTTATTCAGTGCTTGAAGTGGGTCAAAATTCACCATAACACAGTACTTCCATTTTCTACTTAGAGTACTGGCAACGTTTCTGATCGTATGCTGTACCCATGGCACTCAAAGTTTCACAGTTTTTCTTTCATCAGATTCTAGTGTATCGCCACAAACAGAGTACTGCCAGTAATTTGGCTCTGCTTCAGACACTGGTGTTACTAACAATGCGCTTTCAGTAATGTTCATGTAAGAAATATGATTGAAGGAAATACAAATTTGTACTGCTTTTTATAATATGACATGTTTTGTTTGTCTATGTATGGTTCTGCAGTCTTAATGGTTATAATCCTCTTCTTGGATCCCACTGTTGTACATGTTTTCTTATTTGGATTCTCAG
Source organism: Erpetoichthys calabaricus (assembly GCF_900747795.2). Taxonomy (NCBI): domain Eukaryota; kingdom Metazoa; phylum Chordata; class Cladistia; order Polypteriformes; family Polypteridae; genus Erpetoichthys; species Erpetoichthys calabaricus. The sequence goes on along the minus strand of NC_041406.2, from coordinate 115,328,655 downwards.
ACTAAAAAGTATAAGAATTCCTGTGCAATTCTCTGAGTTTTAAGGCTTTAATCCACAACTTTGGAATTATAAAATAGGCCCTGCCAACTTTTATAGTATATCAGTGATGACATCACAGGTTATGAATAACATGATTAGTAATAGGCCATTGCCGTGAACAACATATAGGTGCCCATGTAAGATCCAGCACGAAATGGTGACAACAGAAAGGAAATAGCATACCAGAATGGTGCAGTGATGATGTTACCATCATCATACTACAAATAAATAAGTATAAAAAGCAAAATCAGATTAGAAGGAGTATAGAGACTCTCAAACTTTGATTCCCTACAGCATAATAATAAACCCATTAATGGACAGCATGTAAAATAGTTGTAATATATCGTGAAAACCTACTCACTGCCTGCAGCTCCTTTAAATTGACATTTGCCTCTTGGTTGTCTTCTTGATGAACCTCTTACTGCCCAGTCATGAAATTTAGAAGGACATCCTGATCTAAATGATGATCTTCACTCTATTCCTTGATATATTTAGAGCCTCTGAATATTGTTATGCCTGTTTCCTGGGCTGTACTCCACTAGAATAACTATTCTTGATCTCTTTTTAGCTCTTTGTGGACCCTGGCTACTACACAGCAAACGACATCCACAATTTTTTCTATATACTGGATGTAACTCAAAGTGCTTTACAAGCTATCAAAGAAAATGTTACAAGAAAAGAAAAACAAACTAGAAATTGATAACATTAAAATGAATAAATACCAAATAAAAAGTCTGATGCTATGGTCAGAAGGATAAAAAAAAACAAAAAAAAAAAACAGCACAAGCGAATTGCTGGGAAAAAAAACAACTAAATGTGCAAAAATCTGCTTGGCTCCCACTAGGCATTCTAACCTAACATAAGTGTATTTAAGTCACTCCTTATTGTTTTCTAAGGAGATTTAAGGCATGGGTCTAGTTGCCAGTATCCACTTATGTTCCAGCATCACAGGACTTTGATTAAGTGGTAGTGGTGAAAATTGCCACCACAGAAGACAAGTAGAGGTTAATAATGTTTGCAAATCCATGAAGAATATGATGTTTCTATGCACATGTAATCTAGAAGTAGAACTAAAATATACCTAAGAAAAAGGCAAATTAAAAAGTGGGTTTTTAGAAGGTTTCAAAATGTTTCACGATTTTAGCCTGGTGTATCAGTAAAGTATTCCGGATTCTGGTACATAACAGCAAAAGGCTACCTCACTACTTCTTTTATGCTTAGCACTTACAGAAGTAATAATCAGACCGCTTTTAGAACATCGTAGTTAGTGACAGGGAATGTAGGGAGACAGGCACTTCAAAATATAGGAAGGAGCAAGATAGTTTAAGGCTTTATATACCCTTAGTAGTATTTTAAAGTCAATTCTGAATGACACAGGTAACCAATGTAACGATATTAAAACTGCTGAGATGTGCTCAGATTTTCTATTCCTGGTTATGATTCTTGCTGCTGCATTCTCAACTAAGCAAAATCGATTGATGTCTTTCTGAGGTTGTCCTGTTTGGAGCACATTACAGTAATCTAGCCGACTAAAAACAAAGTGTGAATTAATTTCTCAGCATCTTGCGATCTTATAAGAGGTCTAACTTTTGCAATGCTCCTTATATGAAAAAATGCAGTCCTAGTAATCTGGATAGTGTGCAATTTAAAGTTTAGGTCGGAGTCCATTATTATACCTAAAAAGCAATAGACTTTCAGGGAAATCTTGAAACAAGGCTGATTTTATTTGGAGGTAATCAGACATGCTTTAATTTGTGTCAAGTAAATTACCTCTGTAAATAGTTTTCATCAACTATTCTAAAGAGGCGTATAACAACAGTAAATTGAGCAGATATATGTGATTGTGTGCCCTAAGATGTACTGGAAATAGGCAGCAATAAATATTTGAGAAACAAACAGACCATTCTACAGTAGAATGAAATAATTTTGTAGGGTCATCTTTTGATTGCTATAACAGGCCTGATTTTGCATAGGGTGCTATCAATTTGCCATGTGCCAAATAGCGTGGCTATAAGTGGCGGCCTTTTTCCTCTGTTAACTTGAATCAACGGCTTTCATAATGGATGTATGAATGAAGAGATGTCGTTGCAGCAAATAACAAACTTGTAACCTTGACAATATTGTATATTGCAAATGATTTTTGAAAAGGTCTCAGACTTGGAGTGCAATCAAGCCTTTTTTGTTTTGTTATTAATCGAGGTCTGTCCCCCTTATACACAGGGGAATAGCATTTGGATGATGAAAAATGTTTAAATAAATACATCAGAAAGTGTATTAATAACTGTGTGCCAACCCAATTATTTCTGTCAAACCTTTAGCAGCACTGATTTTAAATAAATATGCATAACACACCCAATGGTCCCAATTACTTCTAAAGCCAAAGATATTAGTTTTGAAATTTTGTATGAAATCTGACTCTCCAGTGATTTGCCAAGATAATGCTTCAATATGGAGAAAAAATGTTTTAAATTCTGTGATAATGATACTGAGACCACTGAGCATATTTATTTTATTATACCTATACTAATATATGCTGGCAATCTTTTCAAAGCTGGCTGCACTCCAAGAATGTAAGAATTAAAGACTTTACATGCAGCAATATTAGATTTGGTTTGAATGAAGAAGAATGCTATTGTCAATGTATGATCAATATCCTCATTGGATTAGCTCATTTTTTTAACCTGTTAATGCATACTTGCCAAGAATTCCAATTTATTTACAGTAATTAGTAAAAAGTGGGAAATATATACAAAATTCTTATTAAAGAATCCAAACAAGCATTTGAACTTGCACAAAATTTTCCAAAGGAGAATTTTTTTGTGTACCAATTATTATTCCCTCCAGTTTCAGCACTTTACTTAAATGTATACTTTATTCATTCTAAGTTTCATGTTATAGATCTTCTACAGTTACAGAGGGGATTATTTTCCCTCAAGGCAGGATTTGTACAAAAGACTTCCATAAAACAAACGATCTTGTCAGAGACACTGGCGTCTTTGCCAGAGTTTTTTATAATTGGTTCATTCACGTCACTGTCTTACAAGCAGCTGTCATGTTGTTATGTGTGCTTAACTTGACAGTTGTATAGTTTTGGTCGCACACAAAAAAAACCTCTCAGTAATTATTCTTGTTCTTGACCAGGGAGATTGTCAGGTTGATGTTCCTCAGTTGCTTGAGTTCAGTTTGTTCATATATTCTCTAAACCAGGCAATGTAAAGGTCAATTCATGCAACAGATTTGATGTGGAATGTGCCTCATTTTGCCATGTGTGCAGCAACGGTTTATGCATGTATGCAGCTTGACACGATTAGGGAAAAAGAGTAGTAACGATAACAGAGGATGCTTTGGAACAGTCCCCAAAAGCAAACAGGAGACCAAAAATGCAAGGGACCAGTGACAACAAAACAGGGTTTATTAAAATGAATGGAATGATTATAGTAGGGAGAACACAAAACAAATAACAGTAAGAAAATGAAAATTAAAGACCTAGGCTGTCTGGACCTACCTAAACATCAGTAGTCCTCAACTACACTATGGGGTGAGTGAACCACTTGTACACAGCACAATAACTCCTTGTTCACTTTCGACTATACCACACTACCTAAATGTCAATGTCAATGTCAATGTACCTACTCTTCCCTGGCCTTCACTTCCTTCACCAAATGATTGTTTTTCTGAAAATCACCTTTCATCATCACCTTTCAAGTTGGAATGAAACATTCCTGTTCCTGAAGTATTTCTGGGTAGCCCTTAGGAATAAACTTCCAGGATTCCTAACAACATACAGAAGATCTAGAGTCATATTTTTGAAGCTCCTCCATGTGACTCCAGGTCCTCTTGCATCTCAAGAGAATCACAAATGTTTACTAGTGGATGAGGCTAGATAGGCTGCCCTATCCAATATTCTGTAGGAAGATATCATACTCTGCAAACAAGCTCCAAGTTTCTCCCTAGGGGAACTCCACTTATGTTAAAAAAAAGTTCTTCCCTATCTAATCATTGGCCTTGTAATCCCTAAGCTTGTGCTGGTAGTCCTCTTTTTGACCACCTCATTGTGCCCCATCATCCAATTCCATAGTTTCTCATATCAGTGCTATGTTGATGATTCTTAGCTGTTCCTGTTGTAACCTCTCAAGGATAACACTGTTATCAGCTAGAGTCTCTGTATGTCTTACTGATATTTCAAAATGGATGAAGAACCACCATCTACAGCTCAACCTGGCAAAGATGGAGATTCTAGTTGTCCCTGCCAACCAGGTCTGCTCAATTCCCCATCTCTGTACAGCTTGGCTCATTGTTACTTATACCTGGCAAGTCAATATGCAATATTAGGATGGTGATTGATGAGCAGCTCTTTTTCTCTGACCATATTTCAACTGCCTCACGTTCAGGCAGATTCACTCTGTATAACACACCAAAATCACACCTTAACTGACTGAGTATGAAGCACAAATGTCTGTGTGTGTATGTTTATATATACTATGTATTTATATAATAAGTATTTAATTTAAAAATGAGACATTAGATGTAACTTTTTTTTTTTAGAATTACAAATGCGCTTCTAATTTCAATCCTTCAAAATTGTTGACAGCATTGAAGGTGTGATTCCAAATGCTTTCACCACATCATTTTTTTCATTCCAGAATCAGATTTTTCCAGTATTGTTAATTTTTCTTTCAGCTTAAACTGACACCGTTTCCCACTTTTTTCTTTGTTCATTGCAAAGAAAACTTTGAAAAGCTCTATGAAATTTGAACAGTACAGTGTATACACACGACACAACTACCCACACGACTACTCAGTGCAGCTCTGACTCAGAATTCAGCTCTGTGTATGAGACCAGAAATTTCACAACAGACTCTCACTTTCTTTTGGTTTAACAAGAAACCTGTTGTAGGTTTCCCAAGACTCACCGAAACTATAGGCATGACATGAAGTACTGCATTGCATTATTACCTTTAGTGGCCATTTTCAGTCAAAAAATGTTTGTTATACTGAAATTTACATTTCATTAAAACAAAATCTGTTTAACATGATGTTGTATGAACATTTGTCCGGACCAACAAAAAGTATTTGTTATCCTGAAAATTCTGTTACTTTGGTATTTGCTATAACAGGATTTTGACCTGTATATATATATATATATATATATATATATATATATATATATATATATATATATATATATATATATATATATATATATCTGCGGTGGGTTGGCACCCTGCCCGGGATTGGTTCCTGCCTTGTGCCCTGTGTTGGCTGGGATTGGCTCCAGCAGACCCCCGTGACCCTGTGTTCGGATTCAGCGGGTTGGAAAATGGATGGATGGATATATATATATATACAAGGGACATTAACAAAGTTTCCTCACTCTTTTTGAAAATATTTATTAAGAATTTCAAAAACAAATTACATCGCTATTGACGCTGACTCATGCTTTGACGCTGTATACAGTATAATCAGGAATGACTTAATATATTCTGATGCTGATTTTACATATTCAAGTTTTGACTTATATATTCAGGAATGACATTATATATTCCGAAAATCATTGTAATTGCCTGATTGGCACCCCATAGTATATTGTGGATGCTAGTGGTCGTTGTTGCCCCGTGAAACCCACCAGACAGAAATCCAAGACACACTTGTAAAAAGCACCAAGAAGAATTTTAATATTTTTCTGCAATAAATTGCACAAAGCACCACACTCACCACAATTCTCCAATACTCAATAATAATAATACAATAAATCAATAATCACAATAATCCTCCTCTCCACCCAGCAGCTCCGTCATTCTACCACCCAACTCCGGCTCTCCTTACAGGTTCTTCAGCAGTCCTTTAAATAGTCCCTGACCCGGAAGTGTTCCTGTGACGATGCAGGTTCGGCTCCATGCTCCCATCGGCTATTAGGGAGCCCTTGAACGCAACACCATTGGTAATGTCACTGATGAGCTAGACAGTGAGGCAATAAACAATTGAGCAAGGGGATGATGTATTAAATGTGCAAAGTGCTTTTATTCAAACAAATCCAAAGTGCAACAGTGCAGTTCAAATGTCTTCATTAAATAAATAAATAATCCTCAAAAAGCAAGTGAAAAACCAAATGAACAAACGTGGAGGTTAAAATCAATAAATAGAAAAACTCTTCTAAAAACCACGAGGTAAAATAGCCTGGCGGCTCCCCTGCTACTCCCATCTGGTCTGCTCTACAGGAGAGTCGCCCTACATGCAGCTGACTTTCTCTCTGCCTGCTTCATCTGTTTGGATCGCCTCACCGACCCCTGGCTCCAGTAGGCTCTTCCAGACAGCGACTTGGGTTCCTCAGCGACCAGGGCGCCCACGCTGGGGAATACACACCCCAAGTCTTAACTCCTGCTGCCGTCCGCGGCCTTATGCAGAGAGTCATCCATCTTCCGGTCACTCCCGCCCTTCGGAATATTCTGCGAGAGCGACCACTGCTGCTACTCCTCGGGTGTCGGCCATACACCCAAGCTACCTGTACAGCAGCCCACGAGCCTACACTCGCTCGCTCTCTCACACCGACTTTCTCCTCCTGCTACTTCCTGCCATCTCCTGCAACCTCTGTTTCTTTCCCTTTTACTTCTCTCTTTGTTCTTCCCCCCTTAACCGGCTCGCGCTTCTCTATATATGCGGAGAGGACATAGTAGCTGCAGCCCATTGGGGCTCGTCAGTTGTGCGCACTTTTGCATCCCCTTATGGGCATTGAACCTCTGACATTAGCACGTGAGGCAGGGCCTCTGATGCTGCACCACAGCAGCTGGTTCACTTATTTAACAGGGTGAAGATTGGAGTATTACATCCTTAGGTTGGGATTGCAATCTGATTATTTGGGTGGTTACCTACCAGGTAACTCTTGTGGTTTGTTGGCCCGTCAGAAAATATCTGCCACATCCTAAAAACAAACAAGGACTAAAATCGCACATAAAAATTTCTGGTTTCGCTCCAAAGAACTGCGACGTTCAACACAGGCCTGTAGGTGGCAGTAAAATAAGGTTTATGCGCAGATTGTGCCACAGGTTTATGTTTAAAAGTATTAATATTTGGGTAGAGTAGTGCCCACAGAAGCAACAGGCTGGATGATACATCAAAAAGACATTGGCACAAGTGAATTGCTAAGTCAGCCAGGATGATGTAACTCACTGTCCTGGGCAGTGATGTAGACGAATTTAGTCTGCAATTCAATGCTTGGGTCACATATTTATTTTTAATTATATTGTAATCCCCTTTTCATCACTGCACATTCACAAAAATCTCCAGTTGTCCTCCTGCTTTTTCCATTCAAACTGATGAAACCTGTCCAGAATTAAAACAACATCTGAAATAAATGGTATAAGCCAGTTCTCTGCAGTCCCAAATATCACAGTACATGAGCTCGCCATAACTCGATATGTAGTCAGCCCAGGTCTGAATCCTTTCTACCTTACTTTAATCCTCGCTCCAGATCTTCGCCTCTTCCATCTCCTGGTGAGCTTGTAACCTTTATTCTTGATCTGGATATTTGCCCCTTTGACAAATTTCATGTACGGTCAAGCAGCTCTTCCATCTAGGTTTAATGGGGCTCTTTAGGTTGGCAATGATCACAATGTGTATGACATTTCTCAAGTTCGCAGCTTGTCTGAAAGGCAGTTGAGGTGGGCTGGTGCACAGGTCTGCATTGACAGCAGCATCTATTCAGTTTAGTTTAAAAATTCATTCAGAAATATCTGGTAACAAGCCAGAGGCCAAATCTTAACACTACTAATTAATAACATCAATTAATTACACTTAAACTATTAATGATTCTAAATAAATTTTAAGAAGAGAAAAAGAGACTCTGTAAAATTTGCCGCATGGCACAGCGCCTGGAAGTAAATAATTGTCCTTGCTTCAGCTGCATGCATGTACGCTAAACATACAGTGGTGTGAAAAACTATTTGCCCCCTTCCTGATTTCTTATTCTTTTGCATGTTTGTCACACAAAATGTTTCTGATCATCAAACACATTTAACCATTAGTCAAATATAACACAAGTAAACACAAAATGCAGTTTGTAAATGGTGGTTTTTATTATTTAGGGAGAAAAAAAATCCAAACCTACATGGCCCTGTGTGAAAAAGTAATTGCCCCCTGAACCTAATAACTGGTTGGGCCACCCTTAGCAGCAATAACTGCAATCAAGCGTTTGCGATAACTTGCAATGAGTCTGTTACAGCGCTCTGGAGGAATTTTGGCCCACTCATCTTTGCAAAATTGTTGTAATTCAGCTTTATTTGAGGGTTTTCTAGCATGAACCGCCTTTTTAAGGTCATGCCATAGCATCTCAATTGGATTCAGGTCAAGACTTTGACTAGGCTACTCCAAAGTCTTCATTTTGTTTTTCTTCAGCCATTCAGAGGTGGATTTGCTGGTGTGTTTTGGGTCATTGTCCTGTTGCAGCACCCAAGATCGCTTCAGCTTGAGTTGACGAACAGATGGCCGGACATTTTCCTTCAGGATTTTTTGGTAGACAGTAGAATTCATGGTTCCATCTATCACAGCAAGCCTTCCAGGTCCTGAAGCAGCAAAACAACCCCAGACCATCACACTACCACCACCATATTTTACTGTTGGTATGATGTTCTTTTTCTGAAATGCTGTGTTCCTTTTACACCAGATGTAACGGGACATTTGCCTTCCAAAAAGTTCAACTTTTGTCTCATCAGTCCACAAGGTATTTTCCCAAAAGTCTTGGCAATCATTGAGATGTTTCTTAGCAAAATTGAGACGAGCCCTAATGTTCTTTTTGCTTAACAGTGGTTTGCGTCTTGGAAATCTGCCATGCAGGCCGTTTTTGCCCAGTCTCTTTCTTATGGTGGAGTCGTGAACACTGACCTTAATTGAGGCAAGTGAGGCCTGCAGTTCTTTAGACGTTGTCCTGGGGTCTTTTGTGACCTCTCGGATGAGTCGTCTCTGCGCTTTTGGGGTAATTTTGGTCGGCCGGCCACTCCTGGGAAGGTTCACCACTGTTCCATGTTTTTGCCATTTGTGGATAATGGCTCTCACTGTGGTTCGCTGGAGTCCCAAAGCTTTAGAAATGGCTTTATAACCTTTACCAGACTGATAGATCTCAATTACTTCTGTTCTCATTTGTTCCTGAATTTCTTTGGATCTTGGCATGATGTCTAGCTTTTGAGGTGCTTTTGGTCTACTTCTCTGTGTCAGGCAGCTCCTATTTAAGTGATTTCTTGATTGAAACAGGTGTGGCAGTAATCAGGCCTGGGGGTGGCTACGGAAATTGAACTCAGGTTTGTTACACCACAGTTAGGTTATTTTTTAACAAGGGGGCAATTACTTTTTCACACAGGGCCATGTAGGTTTGGATTTTTTTTCTCCCTAAATAATAAAAACCATCATTTAAAAACTGCATTTTGTGTTTACTTGTGTTATATTTGACTAATGGTTAAATGTGTTTGATGATCAGAAACATTTTGTGTGACAAACATGCAAAAGAATAAGAAATCAGGAAGGGGGCAAATAGTTTTTCACACCACTGTAATTAATCTTACAAATCACAAAATCAAATAACTTCTTTTCACTTCTGGTTACACCATCAAACACTTCTCTCAAATCAAACCACTTATTTGGAGAACTGGTAAGACCTCACAACTGACAAGAGCAGAGCACTGATTTTCTTATAAAGTTACAACTAAATACCGTAAGAAGGTAGTAAATATATATTTTTATTACGAAATTTGAAAATGAACTAAATACAGGACATTTGGGTGTCCCTGAAAGGTCAGTATGGGACAGGGGACAAAATGATCAAATATGGGACATGTCCCGTACAGTATATAAGGGACGTCTGGCAACCCTAGGTAACAGTCATTTACGTGTTTTGACTATCATTTATTTCTTTGTCTGCTTTTTTGCCTTTCCTTCCTTTCTCTGCCTTTGGGCAGAACAATAGTCAAACTGACTGGCTGCACCGTTAGAGATGGGTAACCATCGACTATAACCTTCCACTCTTGGTCTCCATGGTGCACAAACTGAGCCTTGACTGTGTAACGCTGAATGTTACCCTATAGTACTTGGCCAACTGACAAAGCATGTTAAAAATGCATAACATGTATTGTTATCAATATTCAGAATGCAAACAAATGAATGTAAATGTAGTAAAGCAAGCACAAACCACAAACAGAAACATCAAAAAATTACATAAGGGCAAAATAAAAAAAGTACAAGCAAATGGAGAAAGTACCAAACAATATACTTTCTCAAAGACACAATGCTAGAGCACCACATGGCTGCTGCATAATTGCTCTCAGTAGGCAACAGAGTTCTGATTAAGAAAAACAATAGAGACAAGAGTTTTAGAAGGGCCAGAAGATAAACATTACAGAAGTCAAAGTCAAAGATAAGTAGGGGTTGCTCCAAAATCTAAACTGGCCAGAAATACCAAATTACCAATACATAAAACAAAACTCACTTAACACACTAGCTAATTACCACAAAGTCTTTTTTTTTTTGATAATATCCAGAATTTTGGACAACCTGAAAAGTGTGACACTGACTTTTATACCATTACAACAGTGGTTGCATGTTTCATGGCTTCAGGTTGTCAGTTGTAGAAATGAAGCTAGTAGCATTACACAATCATTACCCAAGATGGTGGCGTCTGTAAGAAAAATAAAATGTCAGTGCACCGAGATGTGAGATATTTGCAAGTAATCAAACAATTTCGAAATTCACAAAATAATAACAACATCAAATTCCTCAAATTTCAAAACACCAAAAGGGGAAAATGAAGAAAACACATGAACCAAATTAGAGCAAAAAAAAAGTACACCAAATTATAATAAGCAGAAAGGATTCATAATTTATTAATATTTTGCATTCTTAACTATCACCTTTAATAATGTCAGCATCTGAAATTTGTGATGGTTATTTCTATGTGTGTGACTACCTTTACCAGGCACCTGTGTACAAGTGCTACTGTGTGACCTTAGGTGGCACCATCTTACATATAGATGCGGACTCTTAAAATGTTAAATAATTTAAGAAAAGAAAGCTAATTCAAATTAAAATATAATAGTCACGTTCAAACAATTTGAGAGCCTTGTCTTTTGCTTGTTGCACTATAAGTTTTGTTTAGTTAATCATATTTGGAATAATAATCTTTATACCTTTGTCTCTCATATTAATCCATCAAAATAAAAGTAAACACATTCTTTATAGGTGAACATGCTCACCTCTCACAACCATGGCATCTATAATTGTTGGTTAAATCATTTTTCCAGTTTGTGACCCTACCTGAAAGTTACTTAGCTCATGGTTGTGTATGAAGTTAAAAACGTCCTTAGATGTTTTTCCAAATAGACCTTAAAGCTTAAGGGTGTCATACGTTCTGGATTTGTGGCTTGTTTAATTTTTCTAGTGGGAAAAAACTTCAGGGCTCATTGTTTCAGAATTTTGAAGCATCTGGGGCTACACCTGGATGGCACTAAAAGAATTTGAATACCTGTTTGGTTAAACTGAAAAGGGAGCACAAGTGTTGTGGCCACTAAGCACATTAGAAGAGCTGCAGTTGAACCAGATCTCTTTGCAATCAGTAAGTTAAACTTGGACCTTTTAGAATGGAGGTGGCCATATTTCTGACATGCTTCCTTCAAGTTATAACATTTGTGGCAACAGAGAAGAAATTAGGATTGGATCCTGATATAATAAATGATGTAGTTTGAAACCCTCCTCCCACGCAATGTGGAAGGCAACATTTACGCAGAATGAGGCTAAATATATCTCTTTGAAACAAAACTGAGTCAGGTAGTCTTAGTAATTGATAATACTATTGTGGCCCAACGTTGTTAAGTCCCCACACCACCATGGGCAATTGACTCTCCTAGCAATCGGTTTTTGACCCTTAAATATTAAGGGTCACCATATTTGTTTTAATCTATTTTTTTTTTTATTTAAGTTGTAGCAAGGCAAAATATACAGCAAATCTTCCTTATCTCTGGATTTGCCCATTACCATAAAAGCATAACCCTGTGGTTTACTCCTGCCTATTCACCACCATGCGCAGCAGGAAAAAAAATTCAGAAAGGTCTATCACACAGCAGTGATATGTGAAAGTGAGTAATAACTGGTCTGTGCTGAGAGAGAACTCCAGTTGTGATGGGAGGCCTTGCAATTGTTTCCCACAAATGAAGAATTCCCAATAATTGAGCTTGTCTTGATTAAGTTCTGGCCCTTTGTACACACCACCTGTTGCTTCTACAGACTGGATGGTTTAGTGAGGTCCTTTTGATCAGCACTGCCATGGACACTTGAGACATCAGTTGGAATGCCAAGAAGACAATTGAACTTGACCATCTAGAGGAAGTAAAAGTCATAACAAGGTTTTCATAGGTCCAAGGAATATTACCAAGCCTCAAGAGGTGAAAGTGGAAGACTGATGTAACCGCCCTACCCCATCTCACCCTGCTGGTCCTGCCTCAGCCTAATTTCATGCTTTGGTGGTGATGAAGGATGTCTGGGATGGGACCCAAACTGCCATTCTATCTGTTGCCCCACTTGTTGTGCCCACTCATCTCACACATGCCAGAAGTGTGACCTCCCTTCCTCCTTTTTCATCCACCAGGGCATGGGTACTTACCTACCTGTGTGCTTCAGCAATGAGGTTTAATGACTTCATTCTCTTGGCTTCTTTCTGTTGAATTAACAAGTTTCCATTTTCTGATATTATTCCACTTGTTCTCAGTGTTTTATACTGTTTTTTGATACATTTATTAAATGTCATTAATGGCAGCAAAGTGTAGTGCTAATGAATGTGTTTTGCCAAGTGCTCCTAAGTGCCAATGTGCTGTGATGAGCTTAATCAGTTTTCAGTACAAGATATTATGTCTTTATGGTAGCTGGTAGCAAAAGTGCATAGTGGATAAGGTCTACTGGAGCCTTGCCCCATTTTGTCCATGGGATCAATGTTTCAGTATCCAAGGTTTTCTTTTCCATGAGGTTTTTCAGGAACATAATCCCTGTGGATAATGAGAATTGACTGTATAGTGTTGCCTCTTTCTACTGTCTTGGTCCAAATGTGCAGAGGTCATAGGTAGCAGGTTGGAATATGAAGCTGTGAACAATTAACCATTTTGTCAAGACTGATTCAAACCAGAGGAAACAATATTTACAGTATTAACACCTCCTTGGCTTATTAGTAAAAATAAGGCACAGTCAAATGCATGACATATTAGTTGGTAAAACAGTGGACCGGTCATGTTGTGGCTGCCTGCTAGTGGTTCTTTCAGAATTGTACATTCAGGAAACAAATTCCTTTTTAGATGAAAGACTTTTTTTATCATTGATCATAGCAGTATGTGTATCAAATGTCTTTCAGAACAAATTCAAAGTTTTCCACACGTTTTCCAGAGGTCTTCTTCATCCATCTAATGCAAAGAAATTTGACAGAGTTATAAACACAAAACTTCTAGAATCAGTTATCCATGCAGCTATTCATCAGTTCATTTTTGAGCCTGCTTAGTTTCACTCAGGATTACACAAAGCTTGGGCCTACCCCAGAAGCAATGTGCATAGATCAGGAAATTCACTCTGTATGGCAAGCCAGTCTATCACAGGACATACTCATATGCTCACTCGTATTGAGCTTTTAAAACTCAACAATCACTCATGTCTTCAGAATGTGGAAAGAAAACCATAGTACCTGGAGGGAACCATTTTGTGACAGTGTTCCTCAATCAACATAACCTTAAATAATGCACTTACAATCAAATTCAGGGTCGCAGGGATCAGATCTTTCTCCAGACAGGGGTAGAACCTGTTACAGATCCTGGCAGAACTGGTTCGGATGCTACAGAAACTTCTGTCAGATGGAAGTGGGACAAAGAGAGCATGTTAAGTGTTGTGAAGGCTAGGTGGCACTGTTGCCCCTTTAAACCCAACAGACAGACACTCAGGACACCAGGTAAAAGTACGAAGAAGTTCTTTTAATTATTTTAACCAGCAAGCTTCGTCCACCTCCACCCTACTCTGGCTCGCCTGCTGGGTCTTCAGGAGTCCTTTAAATAGTTCTTGACCTGGAAGTGCTTCTGTTCTTCCTTTGCCAAACTCCATGTGCCAGAGTGCCCTGTGGTAATCCGGAGCACCTCTGCAGTCCAGGAAAGCTGCCATCTAGTGTCTTGGGGGAGGCAGTGTCCTAAAAAAGCTACCTTCCCCCATCCTTCCATCTCAGGGGCGTCCCGACCGGCCATCTCTTACAGTGTGAAAGTACCACAATGCTGTAAGCTTTACAGATGCAACTCTTTAATGGAGTTCAGAGGTCCCAGTGTTCTACTGTGCGTAATTTCCATTGTAGGTCAGAGACATTGCAGTTCCCAAACCAGATGATGATGCAGCAGGCCGGAATGTTCATGTTGGTACCCCTGTAGAATGTGATGAGAATTGGGGTTTAGACTTGCCTTTCTTAGCCACTGAAGGAAATGGAGACGCAGCTATACATTCTTGGCTATGGAGGTGGTGTTAATTGACAGGTGCCAGGTGCACACCAAGCAATTTGGTGCTCTTCACTAATTCCATCACAGAGGCCTTGATGTGTAGCTTATTGTGGGTCTGGCTGGACAGGATGGGCCTTCCTTAAGTAAATGATCATCTCTTTCATCACATCCACATTAAGAAACAGATTATTGAACTTAGATCAATCCACCAATCGTTGTATCTTCATTCTGTATCCTGACTCATCCCCATTGCTGATAAACTGACAATCAACTTGGCAAGCATGCTTTTGGGTATTTTAGAGGAAAATCTTACATGGAAAAACCAACACAGGAAAAAGATTAATGACCAAATTAACGCAGTTAACAACAGAGTGACAGGTCCAAAACCAGCATATTGGATCTGTAAGGAAAGCATGCAGACCAGATTCAATTAGTGATTCAATATTTGTTATGGTATCTCTCCTAATAAGAACTATATAATTGAACAAGTTTTTTGAACACACTGCACCAAAGAAGCAGTACTCAAAAAATAAGCTATTCGTACAGATCATATTAGGGGCAGAATGGCCTGATGTGGATGTTTGCTTTGAGCAGTGCATGTCTAAAATGAGCTCATTCAGCGAATCTGTCCACACCTATTTTGAAACTTCAGGAGACAGGTGTCTTGAGGCCTAAAACAACCGACTTCCCACTGTCTGCCCCACAGCCTTTATAAATATGATAAAAACTAAAAGAAGAGCTACCAGACTTGTATTAATCAGAAACTTAAGAAAAGCACAGCAATATTGTTCCTTTGGGTACAGTGGTCATTACCTTGAGTTTCTTGTAAATGTATTTACTTAAAATTCACTAAAGCACATTAGCTGTACCAGAATGAAAGAAAATGAAACGGAATAAAAAGCATGAAAAAAAGCTTTGCAGAAAGTTGAGCTCTGGTCACTTCAAAATAAGCTGCTTGGGGCCACCCATTCAGGAAATAAAAGTGAATGACACTTGAGTAGGGTTGGATACAGTGTTAACCTTTCAAGAGCCAAGTGGGTGTCAAATCATGCAGGGGTTTTTGTACTTATTGATGGTATCAAAATGGTCTGACCAAACAATAATGAGCTTCAGGTTTTATGCTATATTGTTATTTTCACAAAAAAAAGGTCACATTTCTATTAAAAATTCACAATGATGTTATCTTGTGAATCACAGAGGATTCTTTTTTTTGTTTTTATTCAACAAAAACATTTATTTATATAGCACAGTGCTTTACAAGATGCCAAAGAGAAAGTTACAAGAAAATAAAAAACAAATAAGATTAGGCAATAATATTAAAGATTAAGTAACAAAGAAAGAAAAAAAAAAAAACAAATCTAAATGATTTTAAAAACAGATGAATATCAAGTACAAGAGCAGGATCCTTATATATGGTGTCATGATGTAGTTGTCTAAGAATGAGTCTGGTGATAAGGTCAGATAGCTAGGAGCACAGAAAAACAAACCAAATAAAAAATACTCTAGTTAGGCAGGAGAAAACCAAAATCTGCAAGGGTTCCAAGGCCAAAAGACAACCCAGCCTCCCCTCACTAGGCATTCTACCTAACATGCATGTTCCTAACTCAGTCCTCCTTGTTTCCAGGATTCACATGATAGGATTTGATGAAGCTGGTCTCATGAACAGCTGAGACACCCATTTTGGCTGCATGCTGCCTTTATCAGGTGGTGGTGGTGAAGATCAACACCATAGAAGAAGACAGCAGGGAAATGTAGACATTAGTATGTCTTCAGATCCCTGTAGAAGAATATCATAACTCTATGCCCATACAGTATATTAGGAATATAATTGAAATGTAGCTACTAGAAAGCCACATTAAAATAATGGGTTTTTAATAATTTTTAATAATGTTCACCTGGTGAATTTCAATTGGTAAAGTATTCCAGATTTTAGGTGTGCAACAGCAAAAAGCCACCTCACCACTACTTTTATGCTTGGCTCTTGGAATTATAAGCAGGCCATCATTAGAAGATTTAAGGTTATGACTTGGATTGTAGGGGGACAGATATTCCAAAATATAGAACAGAGCAAGTTTATTTAATGCTTTATACACCATTAGTAGTATTTTAAAGTCAATTGTAAATGACAAGGATAACCAGTGTAACAATGCTATAACTGGTGAGATGTGCTCAGATCTTCTTTTTCTGGCTGCTGCATTCTGCACTAATTGCAACCGATTAATGTCACTCTTTTAATAAGTGTATTATGAGATTCAGATTAAGGTACTCTCTGGATGCCTTGTGTGTTGTCTCAGTGTATGCTCTGACTGTAGTGACTGATGTCTCAGTGAGGGAGACAATTTATTTGCAACTTTCCTCAGTGGTTGATGGGTGCCAGAGAGATGACACTCCTCTGCTCACGGGTGACTTCAGTGTGACCACTGGCATTGACAGTGGTGGCTTTGAGGATTGGATTGTGTCAGTCCCCATGGGTCTGGAAGTGGCTCCATGTTTGGAGACTTTGCAGCACCCTGAGCCCCATCATTGGACTTGGTACTCCAATACTGGTGGTGCAGTGAAGGACATTGACCACATCCTTGACGCTGAAGGCTCTTACAAAACTATAGGGTCTACAGAAGTGCCCAGTTTGTGAATTCTGACCACAGACCTGTTGCTACTCTGTAGATCCAGCTTAGGTCCAGTAGGCTACACGTGGCCAGACTCCAAGATCAGACTGTTTCTAATGAGTCTGCACGCAGTTTGTGTGAGGAACTTGCAGACTTAAGTTCAACTACTGAAACTAATGTGATGTAGAAGACCTTTCATGACAAGACCCTGAAGGTTGCTGAGGTTGTGTTGGTGTTGCTCATGTTCCTAGAAGGAGGTATTTCATCTCTAGGGTAGTGGTAAGGCTGCCTTGCTGGCATTGCAAGCAATCTTTGCTTCCATCTGGGAGAGGGACATCATTCCAACTCACTGGAAAACGGGACTTCTCATCCCTATCTGGGAAGTGAAGGGTGATTGCCTGGGTTGCAGCAACTACAGGGGGATAACACTGCTCTCAGTTCCTGATAAGGTCACATGATACAGGTTGAGTATCCTTAATCCAAAATGTCTGCAACCTGAAGTATTTTGGATATTTTTGGATTTTGGAATATTTGCAAAATGTGCTTTGATGAGACAAATACATTAAACCACAAAAGCGATACATCTGACGTACAGTCTCTGTTTTGGTTCCATTTTAAGAAGACTAATGCTGCGTATTTCAACTGAAGAACATTTTTGGTTTATCATCAGTTTATATAGGCTATCTGTTGTCACTTCTCAGGGGACAAGTCAGGAATATCTCAGCCATGTCTTCACTACATCATTCCTGCTGTTCTGACCCGGGTGTATGTAACATTTTGGAGAAGCTGGGAAATTACACCCTTGATCAAGTAGAAAAGTAGATTGTAATGTGTGTTGATGTGAAAAACATATTATACCTCAAAAACAATGAATATGATACACAGACTTTATTTTAGTTCTCTTTAAAGAGAGCCAATGCTACACGCTTGCACTGAAGAACTTTTTTGGGGTTTCATCAGTTTATATCAGCTACCTGTTGCTACTCCTAAGTGACTTGCCTGAAAGGTTAACAATATCTTAGCCAAGTTTCACTCCATTATGCCTATTGTGCTGGAAGCTGTTAACCCACGGGTGAGGAGCTGCATTCAGGTTTCTGTGTTGTGGGGGGTATATAAATAAAATATAACATGTTTTTGTTAACATAAAAAAGCAACTTGCATCAGTGTCTGGTTTTTCTAATGTAACTGGAGCAATTTACTGCACTGATATTGCAATAAAACATGGTGAAAATGAAGCTGATTTTGTTAACCATTAACAGTTACATTACATTAAAGCAGAGTGCAGGCGTTAGTGTTTCACTCCCAAAACCCCTGCTCAGCATTTTGAAACTGCCACACAGCATCTGTCTCATTTTGAGGTGCTTCATGGAGGACAACCTGACCTTTCATAGGTGACAATATGTTGGCACTCGAAATGTTTTTGTATTTCAGAGCATTTTTGGATTTTGAAATTTCAGATTAGGGATACTCAACCTGCATTACATATATTGTACATGCCAAATTACAACATTGTAGATCACAAGTAGCTAGCAAACCACACTTAAGTTTCTAACCTAATCTGGTTTGTGTTTTAGCTAAATTTACCTGCTTAGTCCCGAGTGTCACTAGGGCAACGATATAGGCTTGTCTCACGTAAAAAACAAGAGGATTACTCGGACTGTATAAGTGCCAACAGTGTTAGTGCCAAGTGTTACTTGGGCAACAGTATAGGTGTGTCTTGAGTAAGCATCAGACCTGAGTGTCACCCAGGCAATGGTATAGCCACGTCTTCTCCTAGCCTCATAATGGCGTCTAAGAAACATCTCTTAGCTGTGATGACCAGCTGAATCTGTTTTCAGGCAGTGAAATTGAAATGGACAGTGAAACCAAAAGTGATTCTTGTAAATCCGAAAGTAATGCTGGTGTAACTCTCACATGTTCAGTGTGCTGTTCATGTTATTATTATTATTATTATTATTATTACACTTTCTATACTTCTGACTTTGTAGTTTTAGTGTTTTGCACAATTTACAGTAGAAGGATGAGATTTAATAAAAATGTAATTTTTCAAGGCAAAAAATGCAACACTTTACTTGCTAATTTGAGAAAAATGTAATGCTAAGAAGGTTAAACCAACTATAAAGCATCAGCAGAGAGATCTGCTATCACCATATACAGACATGCAAGGTTTGGTCAATTGTCATTTAGTGCCAGAATTAATTCATTCTCTTTGTGCTGAAAGGCACATAATGCATCAACAATTTGCTTCCATGTGGTCCTGTCTTGAGCTACGTGTTCTGCTTCACCCAGTGTTAAGTTCATCTCCTTCGGCTCATTTATTACAGTTCACTGCCAGGTTGTTTTAGGTCGGCTTTGTTTGTGCTTCCCAGGTGAAGTCCATCTCAGACCAACCTTAAGTGTCTTTAGGTGTCAGTTCTAATCCATTCTGAGGATGTGGCCAAGTCATCTTTAGCGTATGCGCTTGATCTCCAGCACCCCACTCTGGCTGTTTGTTTTCTTGTAAAGGTCTTCATTTGAAATCTTCTCAGGCCAGGATATATAACAGATCTTCCTGAGATATCTGTTGTTGAAGGTGTCACTCTTATTCATGTCTCCCTTTACAACACACTAGCACTCAGAACCATACAAAAGAACAGGTTTGACATTGCTGTTATAAAGTCTGACCTTTGTTCTCATGATGTACTATTTGAACTTTCAAATGGGCTGAAGTCTTGTGAATGCACTGCATGACTTCCAAGTCTTGCTCTGATGTCCTTTTGTATTTCTCTATCCTTACTAACAGGAATGCAACAATATGTAAACTCCTCAACATATTCAATTGGAAAGGCACTGATGTTGTGCCCTGTTTGCTTGGCAAAGGTATTTACTCTGTCAGTCTTCTCCTACAAATGGTGTAATTTTGAGGAGAGGGCAGCTAGGCTATCCGCAAAGTTAAGATCTTCGAGCTGGCATAATAAGGACCACTGGATGCCTCTAGTTTTGTCAGCTGTTGTCATTTGCATTATCCAGTCAATGGTAAGCAGAATGTGGATGAGAGAGATAATACTTCCTTGTTGCACAGTGGACTCCACTGGAAACTACTCTGACAGGGCTCCTTTAACTATGATGCTGCACTGAAACTGATGGTAGAACATCTCCATAAGTGTAACCATCTTTGGAGGAACTCCATATGACCGTAAGATCTTCCATAGGGTGTCACGGTGTAGTCTGTCGAAAGCTTTCTGGAAGTCAACGAAATTGATGTATAACGGGATGTTCCACTCTATGCACTGCTCAATGATGTTCCTGAGAACAAAGATCTCATCGATGCATCCCCATCTTTTTCTAAACCCTACCTGTTCCTCTGTTTCTGTTCAACTGCTACATCAATTCTGCCAAGAACAATTTTGCAGAAAATTTTGAATTGAATTGAGAGCAGTGTGAAGCCTCGCCAGTTGTCACAATTCTGGGGGCTGCATTTCTTGTGGAGTTTGACTATTAAGCTCTTGTTCAAGTCCACAGGTATTGTGTCCATTTCCCAGAACGTCCTGAAGATGACAGTGAAAATTCTTGTAGAGGTGGCGAGGTCTGCTTTCAGCATTGACATCAGTACTGGCAACTTTCCCACTCTTCTTGGCTTTGATGAGGAGCCTGGTTTCTGCTTCAGTTGGGGAGACTAGCATTAATGCCCAGGGCAGTATCAGATTGTAGAGGGTTAGGAGGGTCATCTGGTGGTAGGTGATTGAGCACTTCACGAAAGTGTTGTACCTTGTTCCTGATCTGTTGAGAAGTTGTTGACATCTTTGTCATTGACAGGGGCAGACTGGCAGGTGTTTTTGCCACGGAGTTGCTTAGTGATCTTGTAGACAGTATTCATCTCACCTATTGCAGCAGCATGTTCAGCCACACCCACCAACTTTGCAGAAAAGGTTCTCATGTCCCTCCTGGAGCTTTTCTTAACCTCCTTATCTTTGCTCTTGTAGGCTTCATTGACCTGCTCTCGGAACCTTGGTGACTTTGTGTTCAGCATCTTGACCTTCAGTAGTTCTTTTCTTCAGTTTTCTGTCAGGTGCCAGGTGTAATCCAGTCCTTGACTTTTTCTTGCTATAGCCTAAGACTTTGGTACCTGTATCAATGTATGTTGTCTTTAATGGACTCCAATTCAGTGTTGTTATTGGGTTCCATATTGAATTCTTCAGCCAAAGCAGCAAAGTGATTTCTCAGCTCTAAAGCAAACCCTTTGGTGAAGTTTGGGCACTTGAGTTTGACAACATCAAGATTTTTCCTCATGCTCCTTCTGTTTGACTACTTTCCTAAGATTTAGCTTGATGGCTATAGTGACTATGTAGTGGTCAGTGTGAACATTGGCCCCACGGGAAACACGGACATCAAGAAGGGACCTATGCCACTTTCCATTGATCAAAATGTGGTCGATCTGATTGGTAGTGGAACCATTAGCCGATTTTCATGTGAGCTTATGGATGTTTTTCTGTGGGAAGATGGTATTGCCAACAACACAGTTGTTATCAATACAGAAATCAATAAGACGTTCACTGTTGTCATTCATAACACCACATCCATGCTTTCCCATCGCTCCTTCACAGTCGGTATTGTCAGCTCCAACCTTGGCATTCACATCATGTCATGTAATGTTGAGGGACTTTAATGACTGGTTTTTGTAGCACCTCATGCCATTCATCCTTATCCTCCTCATCTGCCTCATTCTTTGGTGCATATCATTGCAGGATGGTGAGTTTACAGTGTATAGAGTTGAAGCGTGCTCTGATCAGCCTGTCGCTCAATGATTCCCATTCCAGCAAACTGCTGACCTTCTCTTATGAGACTATAAGGGCCACACAGTGGATGTGCTGTTTTCATCTCCAGAGTGCAGGATTACTGATCCATCACTATTTGTATGGCATCCAGAGCCAATCCATCGACGTTCACTAATAGGCGGAGTGGTTGGTGGATCTGAGGCTAGGGATCTGCACTGGGAATCAGAAGGTTGCCAGTTCGAATCCCGTGAATGCCAAAAGGGACTCTGCTCTGTTGGGCCCTTAAGCAAGGCCCTTAACCTGCAATTGCTGAGTAGTGAGAAAAGCGCTATATATACAGTAATCCCTCGCTATATCGCGCTTCGCCTTTCGCGGCTTCACTCCATCGTGGATTTTATATGTAAGCATATTTAAATATATATCGCGGATTTTTCGCTGCTTCGCGGGTTTCTGCGGACAATGGGTCTTTTAATTTCTGGTACATGCTTCCTCAGTTGGTTTGCCCAGTTGATTTCATACAAGGGACGCTATTGGCAGATGGCTGAGAAGCTACCCAGCTTACTTTCTCTCTCTCTCTCTTGCGCTGACGTAGGGGGGTGTGAGCAGGGGGGCTGTTCGCACACCTAGACGATAGGGACGCTCGTCTAAAAATGCTGAAAGATTATCTTCACGTTGCTATCTTTTGTGCAGCTGCAGCTGCTTCCTGAAACGACATGCTGAACGGTGCTTCGCATACTTAAAAGCACGAAGGGCACGTATTGATTTTTTTATCTGTCTCTCTCTCTCTCTCTCTCTCTCTGCTCCTGATGGAGGGGGTGTGAGCTGCCGCCTTCAACAGCTTTGTGATGTGGTGCTTCGCATACTTAAAAGCCAAACAGCCCTATTGATTTGTTTGCTCCTTTGAAGAGGAAGATATGTTTGCATTCTTTTAATTGTGAGACTGAACTGTCATCTCTGTCTTGTCATGGAGCACAGTTTAAACTTTTGAAAAAGAGACAAATGTTTATTTGCAGTGTTTGAATAACGTTCCTGTCTCTCTACAACCTCCTGTGTTTCTGCGCAAATCTGTGACCCAAGCATGACAATATAAAAATAACCATATAAATATATGGTTTCTACTTCGCGGATTTTCTTATTTCGCGGGTGGCTCTGGAACGCAACCCCCGCGATGGAGGAGGGATTACTGTATGTAAAAAATTATTATTATTAATACCAAGATTGTCTAATCTGTATGCCTTCTGCTTGTTTTAGATGTTTCAAATATGTTGTGGACATTCCAGGTTCCTAGGCGGATCTATATTTTGGGACTGAGTAGATTATCTATCGTACCTCTGACTTCCTGCTTGGGGCTTTCATCAGAAGTAGTCTTACTGTCAACTATCAGGCTCAAGGCCACTACTGGGTCTATAATTGAGGCATTTGCCATCATTTTTGTAACTCCATGGAAGTTTTATAAATTTAAAAAAATAAGTTTTATGTTCTTGCAGATTACAATGGGGCTTAAGGGTACATAAGCCCATAGGCGAATGACAAAGTCATAAAACTTAGCAGATAAGACCACTTTGAATCAATAAAGGTTTTGATGTAGGAAAATATGCCTTACACATTTATGAGGCATCCTTGAGATAACTAGAAATAATTGTTTATCCCATGTTCTTCAAACATTTTTTCCTGAGGTTAGAGTACATTTCCTGTTTGCTTGTCTGCTCACATAAACCATGGTGGATGGAGTTTAGACTTAAATAAGGAATGTGATCAGGACAAAAATGTTACATCTTAGCCAGGGTTCCTTCCCTGGCCGGAGTTCAAAGTCTTGTTTTATGTCATTTTTGTTCTTTGTTTATGTTAAAGTTACTTTTGATAATTATCTGCCGTAGCTTCTTTGACTGTGTTATGTTCATTTGTTTTGGTGGGTGGCCATCCAAGAGGTGGGGACACCAGCCAATCACTGCCAGGAACTGACTCTCACTCTAAAACTCCAGAAGGTCTCCCACTGTTCCCGGCAGTTTATTGTGAATGGAGTTGATGAGTTTATTTGCGATTTTTGTACTTCTGTGATTTACTGGATTTTTAAGTTTTTTGATCTTCTGCTCTGCTTTTGACTTTTTACCTGGATTTTATATTGAGGTTGTGTTTTGCTTTGGATTGCCTTATTGCTTTCAACTATTCCATTATACCTTTGTGCTCCACGGAGCTTCATTGTCACTGGAGAACATTTTTGTGAAGAAGAAATCTTTTATTCTATATTCTACTAGAATTCTCCCTCTACTGAGCATTTTTCTTTGTGATTTTAGGACATAAGTACTTTGGGATTCCTAGTCCATGACAAAAAACAAACACGTGTCTGAAGTTGTTAAGTGTAATTTTGTCTTTCAAGAAAATGGTTTGAAAATGTGCATGTCTAGAATGTTAACACAAACTTACAAAACAAAACCTTTTCAGTTTACTTTGACTTTCTTGAGGCAATCATGATACCCTAAAGTTATGGCTTGCAGGTTGGATGTGAACACTGAAATGGAAAATCTCTTGAAAGCAAACCTTCAGGTTGTAGTGCTTGTTTGTCCATGGTTGACTACCTGCAGCCGAAGAGGAAAAGAAAATGTCTTCATGATTGCCCATAATTGAAACCAACTGAAGTTCCAAACATTTTTCAGGTGAGTCATCTCACTGCAGCTGCCAGTGAAGTGGGCTGAAGTGTAGAGCCGTAGAATATTAGCAATGGAAATATCACTTACTACAAGAATATTGATGAGTAGCTCCTATGTAGGACGGCAGTGCTGCTTTATGGATCTAGCATTGTGTGTTTGAATCATGTTCCCGATCCTTGTCCATGTGGAGTTTGCATATTCTCCCAGACTTACTACAGTGCATCCGGAAAGTATTCACAGCGCATCACTTTTTCCACATTTTGTTATGTTACAGCCTTATTCCAAAATGGATTAAATTCATTTTTTTCCTCAGAATTCTACACACAACACCCCATAATGGCAACGTGAAAAAAGTTTACTTGAGATTTTTGCAAATTTATTAAAAATAAAAAAATTGAGAAAGCACATGTACATAAGTATTCACAGCCTTTGCCATGAAGCTCAAAATTGAGCTCAGGTGCATCCTGTTACCCCTGATCATCCTTGAGATGTTTCTGCAGCTTAATTGGAGTCCACCTGTGGTAAATTCAGTTGATTGGACATGATTTGGAAAGACACACACCTGTCTATATAAGGTCCCACAGTTGACAGTTCATGTCAGAGCAAAAACTAAGCATGAAGTCAAAGGAATTGTCTGTAGACCTCTGTGACAGGATTGTCTCGAGGGACAAATCTGGGGAAGGTTACAGAAAAATTTCTGCTGCTTTGAAAGTCCCAATGAACACAGTGGCCTCCATTATCTGTAAGTGGAAGAAGTTCGAAACCACCAGGACTCTTCCTAGAGCTGGCCGGCCATCTAAACTGAGCGATCGGGGGAGAAGGGCCTTAGTCAGGGAGGTGACCAAGAACCCGATGGTCACTCTGTCAGAGCCCCAGAGGTCCTCTGTGGAGAGAGGAGAACCTTCCAGAAGGACAACCATCTCTGCAGCAATCCACCAATCAGGTCCGTATGGTAGAGTGGCCAGACGGAAGCCACTCCTTAGTAAAAGGCACATGGCAGCCCGCCTGGAGTTTGCCAAAAGGCACCTGAAGGACTCTCAGACCACGAGAAAGAAAATTCTCTGGTCTGATGAGATAAAGATTGAACTCTTTGGTGTGAATGCCAGGTGTCACGTTTGGAGGAAACCAGGCACCGCTCATCACCAGGCCAATACCATCCCTACAGTGAAGCATGGTGGTGGCAGCATCATGCTGTGGGGATGTTTTTCAGCGGCAGGAACTGGGAGACTAGTCAGGATAAAGGGAAAGATGACTGCAGCAATGTACAGAGACATCCTGGATGAAAACCAGCTCCAGAGCGCTCTTCAGACTGGGGCGACGGATCATTTTTCAGCAGGACAACGACTCTAAGCACACAGCCAACATATCAAAGGAGTGGCTTCAGGACAACTCTGTGAATGTCCTTGAGTGGCCCAGCCAGAGCCCAGACTTGAATCCAATTGAACATCTCTGGAGAGATCTTAAAATGGCTGTGCACTGACACTTTCCATCCAATTTGATGGAGCTTGAGAGGTGTTGCAAAGAGGAATGGGCGAAACTGGCCAAGGATAGGTGTGCCAAGCTTGTGGTATCATATTCAAAAAGACTTGAGGCTGTAATTGCTTCCAAAGGTGCATCGACAAAGTATTGAGCAAAGGCTGTGAATACTTATGTACATGTGATTTCTCAGTTTTTTATTTTTAATAAATGTGAAAAAACCTCAAGTAAACTTTTTTCACGTTGTCATTATGGGGTGTTGTGTGTAGAATTCTGAGGAAAAAATGAATTTAATTCATTTTGGAATAAGGCTGTGACATAACAAAATGTGGAAAAAGTGATGCGCTGTGAATACTTTCCGGATGTACTGTATATACAAAGCCATAAAGATAATATGAAATTGAGCTTCCAGGTTAGCATGAATTGGATTAGACATGGGTGCATGTGTGTCAGTTGTTCCTGTGGTGGGCTGGCACCCATTTCTTGCCTTTCACACAGTTCTGCCGAGGAAGAGACAATTTGCAGGGCTAATTTACTTTTTAAATTTCTAGATCTCACAAATAGCTTGCTTACATTTTTACTCTTTTCTAAATCAGTATGGATTCACTGTTTTACAGTATTTCTGCCATCCCAAGACATTGATGAATATAGATAGATAGATAGATAGATAGATAGATAGATAGATAGATAGATAGATAGATAGATAGATAGATAGATAGATAGATAGATAGATAGATAGATAGATAGATAGATAATATTCTTGCATTGAGAAATGGATGCATTTAGTAAGTTTAAGTTTTTTTTTTTATATTTTGACCTGTGTACCCTACAGCCTCATTGTAAACTGCAAGAACAGATAAGGTAATTTTAAAATTACTTAAAGAAAAAAAACTTTACTTTAGCACATAATATGGCAAAGTAATATATACCATGATTGTGGAAAAATAACTTTGACTCGATAAATACCAAGCTTATCCTTTAATGCGCAAAATTGTTTATTTTGATTGTATCCTTTAAGTAAAAGTATTTACGAAATGTATTACACATGTTAAGGTGGTAATAATAAGATGAAGTGCTCTAGGCATCTGCCTCTCAGCCTGTACTTCTAACAGTATGTAAATTTGGTGATTTATGAAGGTTAAAAACATTTGAGAATTCGAGCAATGACTGTATTTTCAGCCATAGCCCCATTTGTACACAAACAGTGTTACATGGGAAGGCAAACACTGGAAAGATGACCTTTGTTGGGGAGGGTTAGCACTTGCCTGATACTGCTTATTTCAAACACTGGTGCTTTTCAGGTAAAAAGATATACATGAGCAATAGTTAGCAAAAATAAATCATTTGTCTTTTAAATACAAAAAAGAGCAGCAAGCTGAAAAAAGCCATTGAATTTCATCCAGCTAGTAACATGAGTAGGACGTTCCACCCACATTGACACTTGTTTGACTTCACATTTGATTAGACAGGCCAGATGCTCCTTACTTGATCTTTAACCAAAGTGTTGAACTTGCAGTTTAAATTGATATCTGATGATCCTACAGGACTGTCATTGTCATGTATAAGGGAAAAGCCAGCCATCCTCGAGTGCTTCGAGAAACACAGGGTTAAATAACGAAACAAATTAGAGATGGGCGAGCAGGCGGCCTGGAGGAGAACATTAAAAAGCTAAGTCGAGGAGGGAGGATGCAGCTGTTCCTTAAGGGGCCTTTTGGTGCTTTGCTGCTAAGCCCTGATTTATTCCCCTCTCCGCTGCTGTGATCTTGGCCGCACACTGCGGTTGTTTGCCTTGCGTTGGGAGTCCCGTGGATAAACATTATTGATGCCGAGGTCATTTGCTCAGAACACTTTGTACTGCAGCTCTAATGAGACCCTCTCTTTTTCTGAGGAAGCCGGCCTAGCATAACGGTGAGGGTTCTCCGGGTGAAGATTCATCTCCTTACACAGCATGTAACAGCAGTTGGCTCCTATAAAACCTCCTCACATCGTAGGGTCTTTTTGGGAAGTACAGGACATTTGCTCTTAATCTCTGCTCATTGCTACTACTTTTTCTCTACAGGTACCTACAAAAGCCAATATATCATTGTTTTCCACAAAAATAATCCCTTGGGGCTTTTAGGAGATGAACTGAATGCTCTGGGAATTTCATAATTTCTGCTTGTTGTCTGACCTTAATGTGATTATTTTGTCAGTCATTATGGGAATGCAGTATATTTTTTATAGATAGATAGATAGATAGATAGATAGATAGATAGATAGATAGATAGATAGATAGATAGATAGATAGATAGATAGATAGATAGATAGATAGATAGATAGATAGATAGATAGATAGATAGATACTTTATTGATCCCAGGGGATTTTTTAATGTAGGTTATGTTGGTATACAGCTCACAATGCACACTATATTAAAAAATTGCTTAATTAATGGACCACTGCAATGTGAGGGTAGCACATTGACACAGTGGTTAGTGCAGCTGCCTCACAGCTCTAGCTTGAAAGAGTTTGAACCCCACCACAGTTACTGTCTGTGCATATTCTGCATGTTCTACTCCTAGGTTTTCCCCAGCTACTCTGGCTTTCTTCCCACATCCTAAAGATACAGGGACATGAACAAAGGAGTGGCTACAGTGTCACAAGCCCCTGCTTCTT
Organism: Erpetoichthys calabaricus; assembly: GCF_900747795.2. NCBI lineage: Eukaryota > Metazoa > Chordata > Cladistia > Polypteriformes > Polypteridae > Erpetoichthys > Erpetoichthys calabaricus. The sequence goes on along the minus strand of NC_041406.2, from coordinate 115,299,990 downwards.
TCCCCTCATTTGTCCAAGTTCCTTTTGTTGCTGTTAAAATTTAACTAATCGCTTCCAAAAACAAGTGCACACCCCATTTTCATTGTAGGAAACAGAAAAAGCAGCGATAAGCAGCAGCCTTGCTAAGCTATTTAGACTGCTGTTTACAATTCTTATTAATAATTCAAATATTAATTCTACAAAATTATATAATGTAATGTAATGTCTTCACACAAGCCTCACACGTTCACTTTGCCTAAAACGCCAGTTTGTTATGGTTATCAGGTGTTCCCCACTTTCAAAAAGCATTCAAGATTTCCAAAGCACGATAGATTGATGACCAAATTCAACTTTTTATTATTATTTGATATTAGGTTTGTCTTTTTATACTTCCCGCAGAGTCTTGCAAGATAACATTCCAGTTTATATGAATCTTTTAAATAGTGGCTAAAGGAATTGTTCCGATTAAAAGTTCAGGTTTACCTTCCCCCTGTCTCATAATATTGTGCCCGTCATCTTCATTGTTGCCTTCATCAGCCTCAACTTTCATGCATATCCAGTTTACAGTGGAGAGATCCCTTTTTACATTTTTTCTTTATTTTTGTTATTTGAGTCTCTCTCAGTCTAACAAATTGACTTTGCTTTATACCTTTCTGTGCTGTTCTGAACATCATCCTAATGTGCTTTGATGATGCAGCAAAATTTTATATTTGTGAATCTGCAATATTGCCAGGTTCTGTGATGTATTTGGATTTGCAAAGAGAATCAGAGGCTTAGACTAAGCTGGTCACTGACAAAAGATACCCATCAGAATTAAGAAACATCCATCCATCCGTTTATTTTTATCAGTCATTGCTAGCCAGAGCCTTCCATTCATGAAACAAATATACTGTTTTAACATGAAAACTTTTTCAGGTGACCCTATCCTAAAGGACAGATACTTTAATTCCTACAATGAGATTCTTTTTTTACATAGACCCATGTGTGTGTCCACCACCTATGCTCTTGTTCTCTTATCCCTGCACACCTAGGGCCTCATTTATAAAACTTTGCATGGATTAGTGTGTGAAAATATGTGCACGCCAAAAAAATAGGAAAATACATATGCCAAAAAAGCCATATTTATAAAACTTGGCATACGCACATTTCTACGCAATTTACCGTTTGTAAATCACAATAACCTTGTAAACATGTGTATGTGAATGCGCCTTGAACTCCGCCCTGAAACATCCATATATAGAGCATGCTAATAAATCTCATACATATGCAGTCATGATGCCGTTGAACTGCATTGGCTGGTAGAGCAGCCCACTTGATGCATCGAGACCCTGGCACCTGCATTCAAGAGTATCTGGCTGTGCTCAGCAACTGAGAGCACAAGATTATGCTCAGCATTATTACACCTCCCCTCTGCGTTCTGGGTGTAAAGCACCAGTGTATGAGCATGTAGTCACTATTACGTGGCACACATAATGACATGATTGCTGTTTCACTGGATAGTATAGGCCATATGAAAAACCGAGGGTTCAGCTAGTTACCATACCAAAAGTCAGCCACCACATACAGTGCCATCACGTCTATAAAAGCTACATTTCCTCAAAATAAATAAATCAAGCCACTGAGACACAATGTTTGCCAGTCACCTCTTGGATGACTTATGCATTAATGGAATGTAACTACTTACGGTTAACAAAAGCAGCTCCATTCTCGCTCGGTGCCCTTATTGAAATGTGAGTGTATTCTAGTGCTTTGATTAAGTTAGGAGAACCAGACACTGCTGCAAATTGCCTTTTTATGTTGTCAAAAACATGTTATATTATATGTTGTAAGATGCTAGGGGTCACTGTCACCCCTTTCAACCCAACAGACAGACACAATGAACACAGGGTAAAATCACCAAGAAGGTATTTAATTATTTTCTTCTTATTTTCAGTGCTTCCAAGCACCTCTGCCACCATACACGGGTAATTCAATAACAATAATATTAATAATAATCACAATAATTTCTCCTCTACTCCTCCCAGCAAGCTCTGTCCAACTCCTCCTGACTCCGGCTCGCCTGCTGAGTCTCCAATAGTCCTTTATATAGTCCTTGACAAGTAAATTCTTCTGTCCTTCTGACTTGTCAGCACTTCCGGGTCAGATGGAGAATTTGTACTTTCTTCAGCCCCGAAGTACTTCTGTGCTTCTGTCCCTGTGACTTTGAAGTACTTCCAGGCTATGTAAACAATAGGAAATCCCCAGTCTCCCTGCAGCGTCTCCTGGCGGCACCCACGGTACCCAGCAGGGCTGTGTTACCGAATTCCAAATCCCATAGTGCCCTGCAGGCATCTGGGGCACCACTGTAGTCCAAGGAAGCTGCCATCTATCGTCGTGGGGGAGTCAGTGTCCTTGATATGCAGTGTCCATCCTTTCGTTACTTTGGTGTCCCGGCAGGGATAAACTGCTGGCTGTCCCTTACAATGTATTCGTACCTACACTTTATGAAAACTGGATGTAGTGCCTCACCAGTGGATTTCCAGCACAGCAGGTATGATAGAGTGTAGCTTGGCTGAGATACTGTTGGCCTGTTGGCCATTTCCCTGAGAAGTATCGACAGGTAGCTGATATAAACTGATGAAAAAAAGCAACAGCTCTAAAGTGGAAATATGTAGCATTGGCCCTCCTAAAAGGGAACTAATATACAAGCTGTCCATCATATTCATTGTTTTTGAGTTGTAATATATTTGTCACATTAGCGCACCTTATAACAAAGTCTCTGTGATATGAGTTATTATGCATGCAAGTTGTTATTTAGTTGTTTGACTGCATTTTCTACTTGATCAAAGGTGTCTTTTCCCAGTTTCTCCAAAATGTTGCATGCTCTTGTGTCAGAGTTGCTGTAGATATGCACAAATTTCTCCATTAAGTTTTCTTTTGGAAATCTTGATGTTTTCATGAGAAGTAAAGAACTCACATTTCGAACCTGGTTTTGTGCATACACAAATTTTATAAATGGTGTGGAAGAGACAGAAAACACTTGCAGCTGGGTCTATGGCTCCATCTTCACTCAGGCCTGACTGCTACTGTGCTTCACTTCTCCTATTAGACGATGATACCTCTTTTCCCTATATCCAACAAGACAAGATAGAGAAAATACTACATCAAGCAAAGGGAGCAAGTAACAAACTTTTAGATGTAATATTCTTAATCTGCCAAAAGCAGAAGCAAAATAAATACACCTGGCAAAATCATACTGTACACCATGGATATTCTTAGGAGTTCTCACAGATAGCACTGTCCAGCGCACCCAAAGTGTGTCTTGTTCTTTTGTGTTTCTGCGTGTCATCCTCATCCTTCACTCTTCCTTGTTTCACTTGAAGTTGTTGACTTTTATAAGCTTGTCAGGACTGAGGTGAGAAACCCTTAATCCCTCTCTGCCTAGTGTTATTTTGACAGACCATATTAGTACTTTTCCGCAGAGTGAGCACCAAGAACAAGGGCTATGCTTTTACGGATGTGGAAAATCCGGAAACATGACCAGTTCACTATTTAAGATTCTGATCTTTCCATCTTACCAGGCTACACTTTTTTTCAGTGATAAGTTTAATTTTTGCTGGTTTAGTCCTTGCTCTGCTGCCTCTACTAACATTTCCTCTGTCTTTGGTCAGACAAGCCACCATACTAAGACCAAAAGCTCAAATAAAAAGAATTATAGTAAAAGTCATAACTCTGTGCTCTACCTATTGTCCAAAAAAAGCTTTTTACAAACATCTTAAAATGAAAGAAAAACAAAACACATTTGTAACATTAATAAATATCATATTCCTTATTTAACTCCATTCTCAAATCTGCTTAATATGATTCAGAGTCACAGGTGGCCAGAGACTATCTTGCAGCAGTAGGCACAAAACAGAAAACAGCCATGGGAGGGTGCCAATCTAACTATACACCCACCCCTACACCTACATGTGGTGTAGCAGGTCCGTGGCTACGAAAGATTGGCAGCTTTTAAATAATCTGTGTTAGACTCCGTGAGCACAATTGTGCAGCAGCATGGAGTTGATGGAGTAATTGGGGCAAGATGCACCTGCATGTGAGGGTGCGATCGTTCTCAATTGCTTAATCGGCCTCCTGCGGTGCATGATTGAGGCACTGCACCCACAGAGCCGTATAAGAACAAAGAGGAGGGGAACAGAAGCACAAAGGAAAGAAAATAAGGAAGAAAGGCTTGGGGAGCGAAAGTGCAGCATTGGGGCAGTGAGAGTGGATGAGCAAGCAAGCCATCTAGTTGATGAGAGAGGTTGGCATGATCAGGGGTCCTGGATGGAGCGAAGGATCGGCACTCAAGGTGTCCACTGAATGGGTGAGTAGGTGCGGTCGTGGAGGAGTCCGCCCTAGGGATCCAAGGGATGACTACAAGTGCGAGAAGAAAGACAGGAGAACAACCGACCCCTTGGTAGAGGCAGCCAAGACGGGGGTCGGTACTATGAGAACTGTGGCAGCTGAAGTCTCTCCCGCTGAGCATGCCTTGGGTGAGCTGAAGAGACTGGGAGGGAGCTGTGCTTGACTGGTGTGACTCCAAATGTGTGCTATAGGTTTTAATCTTGTTTTAGCCTTGATTTAAACATTTAGATTTTACCTGATTTTAAGGATTATTTATGAACACTTTGGAAAAACTGCACTATTTATTTGGGAATTTTATTTGTTTTAATAAAAGCACTGTATGCACTTTGCTCCTTCCCCTTGCTTTGTTTGGTGTCCTTATTGTCCAGCTGATCCGGTTACATTATTGACAGTGTTAGATTCAAGAAGATCCCTGAAGAGAAGCAGGAACATGGAATAGAACCCGCATCGTCACATCATAAACCTATAGTCAGACTCACTCAGGCCACAATACATTCTTAATGTTCTCAAACACACTTGATGTAATAGTTCAAGAACATCAAGAACATGGGGAAACAAAGCCTATTCCAGTGGCACTGGCTTCATCAAGGAGGCCACTCAGACAGACATTCACTTACCCAGTTAAACCACTTAGTAAACAGAAGCTGTACAGAAGAGCCATTTTTAGCCTGCCATTGCCTGGAAGTCACATTAGCCAATAAGCTTGGAAATCACTCTTCTGAAGAGATGATATAAAGGAGAAAACAAAATCAAGTTAATACTTAAATCAGTCTTCATGATCAAGTTTTCAATGGAGAGCAAAAAGAGAAATGCTATTTAGAATAATACTTAACAACGAAAGACACAACAAGATTTAGATGACAGAATTCACCCATCTAATTTTAAAACTAATTAATGTTGCCCATGGATACAGGGCAACCTGGGCACTTTATTTATACTGGGTCAATATAAAACACCACCCTGCACATCTTTGTGACGTAGGAGGAAAGCTAAAGGAAAAGTCTATACAAGCACATGGAGAACATGCAAACACCTCAGAGACAGCCTGTAGGCCAGAATTTGAACTCTGAGGCAGAGGGCCTTACTGCTATGCTGACAAGATTGTAAAAAGCACTTTTGAATCTTTACAGGGACCAACAGATGTTGTTTAACAGTTTGCAGAACCTTGGAGAAGTCAGAAACTCTTGGCAGCCCTCAACTGGCAGATTGTCGGCGAGCAGAACTGCTTTCTTTATAAAAAAGACATGAGCCAGGGCTTTAGCCGTCTGGACTAATGAATAATCAAATGTCATGTGGGCAAGGAGGAGAGACTGGGATGGCCCTTGGGGCAGCATACAGATGGGGTCTACTCTTGAGTTTGACATTTTTGTTGATTAGCACATGAAAGTAAAAATTATCTGTTCTCTTTTTATGTGTCACTAATGACCCTATAAATCGATAAAACATAACAAGTGGTGACATTGTCTTGATTGCTTGAGTTTTAACATCTCCATGGGATCACAGGTCTCAAGGAATATAGTGCAAAGAAAGGAGCTATCACTTGGGGGCCTCCAATTCAGATGCAGTTCTGCATTGGTTGGTTCTCTAACGGTCACTGTGTTTAATGGAGTCTGTCCCTTATCTGGTCCCTGACAAGATATAGCCCCTGAATTACACTAGATAGCTTTTTTTTCGAAAAGGTCTGCTTCCTGAAACCTTTTTGGTGATAGACAGCTTCAAACTGGACACAAATATAATTGAAGATGGACTGCAGGAATCTGGAGAAGCAAGAAATTAACTTTCATTGAATTTAGTGCATTTAACAATGATGACTGAGCTTTCGTTCAGTGGAGCTAAAATGTTATGCTACTGTTTTTTGTTTGTTCTCCACATCTGATGCTGTGTCCAACAATAGTCTCCACATCTGCACTGATGGATTCCACTTGCCCTGATGCCGCTTTTTCAGCATTGTAATGTCCCAGTGAAACCTTTCAACATGTTTGTCACTGACTGCACCAAGATTAGCATGGAAGACATTCAAGAGTAAATGCAGGAAATGAATCTTTAGTGACATGTTGCACTTCATGGTTTTGTATGCCTGAAGCATGTTGTCAACCAGGTAGATGTCGTCTGGTGCTCAGCAGTTGCCAAGATAATTCTCAACAATATCCTTGAAGGCCTTCCATGTGATTTTCCCCAGCCCCAGTAGAATATCTCTGAACTGCTTGTCACTGATGACATATCTGACTTGTGGACCAACAAAAATGCCTTTTTTTAGCATCAGTTATTTTTGGAAACATTTGTCTCAAATATCAAACTCTTTCACCTTCCCTGGACATTGCTTTCACAAAAGTTTTCATTGGTCCAAGTGCGAAGCGGAGGCAAAAATGTCGTTGCTGGGTGGGCAAGTCGTTTAATTGCCACACGTTTCTTTCCTGGAGCAGCCAGTTCTTTTAATGTAATGAGTCTCTTTAGCATGGCTGTTCCATTCACAATACTTGATATATCCGAGCTGCATTTCTAGTAGCAGGGCCACTACTTTTGTTGTTGTTATTTATAATATGTGAGTAAATCACAAAAAACAATGCGTGATAGGAAAATTTAAAGATGATTTTTAGGTTTAACAGGATAAAATATATAAGATACACAGCATTGTGTTCAGGAACCAAAATTTTCATTTTCCAATGTTAACTTAGATTATTCAGAATAGATAAATTAATGAAAGAATTTGCTAATTTTACAAAACACATCCATACAGCCCTTTAAATTGAACAAATTTAGTCCAGTAATGTCTGATATAAGGATACACATTATGTGCAGTAAAAAAAGCAACCTTTAAAAAAGAACGAAACAAGTATGCATGATAATTATGACACCAATGTGTTGGGGCACAGCATAGCAACTAGTAAGGACAGGTGCAGCGGTGTGTGGGCCCCAGACACAATGAGCTCGGCTTGTCAGGGGCCTACACACGTGTGGGAGGCAAGAAACTGAGAACGAGCTATTCTGTATTCTACTTCATTCTTTGTCAGCTTCGCATTAGCACATACAGTGCTCTGAATCTAGTGGGATTATTGCACTTATTGTGGGACAAATAGACTTGAATGAGTTTAGAACAGGTGTTCAGACACTCACCATTTGAGAAAACTGGTTAGCCCTGTTATTTATTCCTTAGACTGTGGAGAGATGGGTTAACAAATGGAATGCTGTTTATTCACCCTGATATATGCGCTTATATTCCATAATGGGCAGCACCCCAGTGCTATCAGATAGTGCCAAAATAAAATTTCTGATCAAAATAACTGATTTATTATACAAAATAAGAACTAAAGAGGGAAAAATGATGAATAAATAAACAGAAACAAAATGCTTTCTTGCAATTTAGTAATATGGCCAAAAGGACCAAAACACTTCCATTTCACATACCAAACAATCCCTACTTTCACTCTAAATGTCTGTTCTCTTTGAAAGTGAAAGGAAAGAGCTTTGGTGGTTTAGGCACTGTTGTTAGATCAGTGGGCCAGTGGATGACACTACTTGCTAGTATATAAGAACATAATAAATTTGACAGACGAATTGAGACCATTCAGTCCATTAAGCTTATATGTTTCATAAATAGCTAAGCTGTCCCAATTTCTCATCCAGGTACTTCATACAGCTTGTCAAGATGTCTGCTTCACCTACATGTCTTGGTAGTTTGTTCCTGATTCCCAAAACACATTGTGTAAAGAAGTGCCTTCTGGTTTCAGTCCCAAATGTACTTTCCTTCAGTTTCCACTAGTGTCCTTGAGTACGTGACTAAGTTGAAAGAATTCTGCTGGTTCTATTTTAAAACCCTGGATTAGGTCCCCACCTAGTCTCCTCTGTTTGAGACTAAACAGGTTTAATTTTCTAAATCTGTCAGAATATGACATGTCCTTAAGTCATGAGATGCATTTAGTTGCTCTCCTCTGCACAGCTGCAAGTCCTGCTCTGTCTTTTTTGTAGTGTGGTGAGCAAAACCTCACACAATATTCCAGATGAGCATAATATTCTTGATTTTTAATTAACGGTTTTTATGATATAACCTAACATTTTATTTACCTTTTAGACTTCTTCTGCATATTGCTTAGATGATGAAAATGTTGTGTCAACATAAGTTCCTAAATACTTCTTATTAGTTGCTTCCTATAGTACAGTGTCTGCCATCTTATATCTATAATCGACAGTCCTTTTTCCCATGTACAGAACTTTTCACTTTTATACATTAAACTTCATTTTCAAAGTGTTATGAATGTTATCAAAGCCTTTCTGAATTATTTTTCCAGCCTCCTCAGTGTTTGCTATTCCTCCAGTTTTAGTATCATCTGCAAATTTCACGTTTACTAACTATACCGGAATCTATGTCATTAATGTAAATCAGAAAAGTAACAATCCATGGACAGACCCCTGAGAAACTCCACTGATGACCTCTCTCCACATGGAGCATTCTCCTCTTAACAATATTTTCATAGCTAGGCCCACTGTGGCAGCGTGGGTATTCTACTTAGAAATTAATCATGACACCCAGTAGTAAATGTCTTCCTTATCTGGGAATGTTTTTCACCTTGTGGCAATGTTCCACTGATAGGTTCCAGCTCTGCTAGAAGAAAGTGAAGTGAAGTGAAGAAAATGAGGCAGTTCAATGATTATGGGTGGGGGGTTGCAAGGATTATCTGTCTGAGTTCCAGTTAGTCTGAGGAAGAGCTGAAACAAACATAAATGAACTTTCAGATGCTTTTCTGAAGCCCTTCCAGAGCTTCCAAAATCGCATGGTCAGGATATACTTTTGGCAACCCAGGGAGACACCGGCATAGTGATATGATAGAAATCTTGCTCTTACATTCCAGAACTTTTCACAATATATCTGATCTGACCCTTAAGATTTTTCATTTCCATTTTTGCTTCCAATTGGATATTACAACTAAAAACTGACTGGTTTAATGATTTTGTTTCTTTTTGCCTACTTGGGTAAAAGCAGTATTTGCTGTTTTAATAGTTTTTGTGATCATCATTCTAATATGCTACTTTATTTTTATATGAACCATGCAAGCCTTTATGCCACCACCATTGTGGTAAACTCTCATGTTTCCCCTCCTGGTTTTGGTTATGTTGCCCTATCACTTGACATGCCTTATGCCAATGTAGATTTTCCTGAATCAGTTGCTTGAAGTAAATGATAATTGAATATTATTGTTCTGGAAGAACAAAAGGAGGGCCTGTGAGAGTTGAGTTTTACTAATAATTATAATTTTCACAATATTATACATTGACTACAGTAATCCCTCCTCCATCGCGGGGGTTGCGTTCCAGAGCCACCCGCGAAATAAGAAAATCCGCGAAGTAGAAACCATATGTTTATATGGTTATTTTTATATTATCATGCTTGGGTCACAGATTTGCGCAGAAACACAGGAGGTTGTAGAGAGACAGGAACGTTATTCAAACACTGCAAACAAACATTTGTCTCTTTTTCAAAAGTTTAAACTGTGCTCCATGACAAGACAGAGATGACAGTTCCATCTCACAATTAAAAGAATGCAAACATATTTTCCTCTTCAAAGGAGTGCGCGTCAGGAGCAGAGTCTGTCAGAAAGACGGAGGAAAGCAAACAAATCAATAGGGCTGTTTGCTTTTAAGTATGCGAAGCACCGCGGCACAAAGCTGTTGAAGGCGGCAGCTCACACCCCCTCCGTCAGGAGCAGACAAAGAGAGAGAGAGAGACAGAGTTTGTTTTTCAATCAAAAATCAATACATGCCCTTCGAGCTTTTAAGTATGCGAAGCACCGTGCAGCATGTCGTTTCAGGAAGCAGCTGCACAAAAGATAGCAATGTGAAGATAATCTTTCAGCATTTTTAGACGAGCGTCCTTATCGTCTAGGTGTGCGAACAGCCCCCCTGCTCAATCTCCCTACGTCAGGATCAGAGAAAGTCAGCGCAAGAGAGACAGAAAAGTAAGCCGGGTAGCTTCTCAGCCATCTGCCAATAGCGTCCCTTGTATGAAATAAACTGGGCAAACCAACTGAGGAAGCATGTACCAGAAATTAAAAGACCCATTGTCCGCAGAAATCCGCGAACCAGCAAAAAATCCGCAATATATATTTAAATATGCTTACATATAAAATCCGCGATGGAGTGAAGCCGCGAAAGGCGAAGCGCGATATAGCGAGGGATTACTGTATATTGAATGACTTCTGTCCTTGTTAACTGTTAGCTTTTGCTTTAGCACTCTTAGAACACATTTTAATTAAATCTTCTTGATCTGTGACCCAGTCACAGACTGTTACTTTAGCACAAGGACAAGTGTTGATAAGAGAACCAGTCTAATCTTGTGTAGCAGAATCCTGACTCCAAGTGTTCTGTTTATTAGTAACTCGCAAGGACATGAGAAATAAAACTAATCACCTACATTTGTAATTGATAAAGTGTATTTAAGAAGTGTTACCATCACCTTAAGTCATTTATCTCCTTCCATGTACTGGGTGGCTCCATGTAGGTGTCAATAAAGATATTCTTCCCGTGCTGAACTGGTTTTGTGATTTAACTTTGATAGAAACTCAACAGAAAAGGGTAAATTGAAAAGAAAACAGCAAAAGTAACACAAGAATATGCATTTAAAGTTATGACAAAGAATATAAATATTTATGAATTAGAAATTAATTAATTAATTAATTACAGCGCCACCCCGCTGCCTGCGCTTGGGAAAGCAGATCATAACCTGGGGGGTCCTCTACAGCGCATCTTCAACCTGAGCCTGGAACAGTGGAGAATCCCAAGGCTTTGGAAAACATTTTGTATCACCCCAGTCCCAAAGGTATCACGTCCTAGTGAGCTGAATGACTTCCGGCCTGTTGCTCTGATGTCACATGTGATGAAGACCATGGAGAGGCTGCTACTTCACCACCTGAGGCCACAGGTTCAACACGCCCTCGACCCTCTGCGGTTCGCATATCAGGAGAAGGTGGGAGCGGAGGATGCTATCATCTATATGCTACACCGATCCCTCTCCCACTTGGACAGAGGGAGTGGTGCTGTAAGAATTATGTTTCTAGACTTCTCTAGCGCCTTCAACACAATCCAACCTCTGCTCCTTAGGGACAAGCTGACAGAGATGGGAGTAGATTCATACCTGGCGGCATGGATCGTGGACTATCTTAAAGACAGACCTCAGTATGTGCGTCTTGGGAACTGCACATCTGACATTGTGGTCAGCAACACAGGAGCGCTACAGGGGATTGTACTTTCTCTGGTCCTGTTCAGCCTATATACATCGGACTTCCAATACAACTCGGAGTCCTGCCACGTGCAAAAGTTCACTGACTACATTGCTATCGTGGGCTGCATCAGGAGTGGGCAGGAGGAGGAGTATAGGAACCTCATCAAGGACTTTGTTAAATGGTGTGACTCAAACCACCTACACCTGAACACCAGCAAAACCAAGGAGCTGGTGGTGGATTTTAGGAGGCCCAGACCCCTCATGGACCCCGTGATCATCAGAGGTGACTGTGTGCAGAGGGTGCAGACCTATAAATACCTGGGAGTGCAGCTGGATGATAAATTAGACTGGACTGCCAATACTGATGCTCTGTGTAAGAAAGGACAGAGCCGGTTATACTTCCTTAGAAGGCTGGCATCCTTCAACATCTGCAATAAGATGCTGCAGATGTTCTATCAGACGGTTGTGGCGAGGGCCCTCTTCTACACGGTGGTGTGCTGGGGAGACAGCATTAAGAAGAAGGACGCCTCACACCTGGACAAACTGGTGAGGAAAGCAGGCTCTATTGTTGGCATTGAGCTGGACAGCTTGACATCTGTGGCAGAGCGACGGGCGCTCAGCAGGCTCCTATCAATAATGGAGAATCCACTGCATCCACTAAACAGTGTCATCTCCAGACAGAAGAGCAGCTTCAGCGACAGACTGCTGTCACTGTCCTGCTCCACTGACAGACTGAGAAGATCGTTCCCCCCCAAACTATGCAACTCTTCAATTCCACCCTGGGGGGTAAACGTTAACATTATTCAAAGTTATTGTCTGTTTTTACCTGCATTTTTATTACTCTTTAATTTAATATTGTTTTTTGTATCAGTATGCTGCTGCTGGAGTATGTGAATTTCCCCTTGGGATTAGTAAAGTATCTATCTATCTATCTATCTATCTATCTATCTATCTATCTATCTATCTATCTATCTATCTATCTATCTATCTATCTATCTATCTATCTATCTATCTATCTATCTATCTATCTATCTATCTATCTATCTATCTATCTATCTATCTATCTATCTATCTATTAGAAACATTTGTGGGCCTGATTGCTAAACAATGAGATGAATTAAAAGTAAGAATAATATTCTAGTTGTGAAACTGGTTGGAATACAAACTTGCAGCAATGGGCTCCCCAAGAACCTGGGTTGAAAACAACTGCTTTAATGAATAACAAAATTAAACCTGATCAGTCCTACCATTTTGGTGTATGGAATGTCTTTAAAAATAGTCTTGGAGAAAAATGATCTTTCACATACAGTGATGCAGATCCTGACCCATACTGAAAAAGCAATGAACCAACAGAAATCCAGCAGAATAAAAGTATAATCCATATCAAGCCTGATATGCAAGACAAAATTAACCAGAGTTCATGAGTTTGATCAGGATAAGACTGTGCCCTCTCATCCTCCTTGCTCTCCCAGCATCTGTTCTCAAGTGCTCCGGTGATGAAGCCTTGACCAACTTGCTGTACCACTGGAAGAAGCAGATCCATTGCCAGAATGCTGCCGTAATTCTTATCAGTGGTATTATCACTCATGTATTCATTTTATAACCCAGTTTAAGGTCACTGAGCGCTATAGCCTATCTCAGCTAAAGTTCTGTGCAAGGAGAACAGAAACCACAGGCAGGGTGCCAGCCCATCACAGGCCAGGCTGATATCCACATCCTAACTTGCTCAAACTTGGACAAATTAGAGCTGCCAATGAACCTCACATATGGAGCATTTTTGTAGGATTATGTAACAAGAAAGGATCTTGCCACAAACTGTACAGACTGAAAATGGACACAATAGATATATGATGACATCTGGCAAAAGGACTGTGAAGTTACCTATATCATTTTAATATATCACCTTTCATGGTGGGAACAGAGTCTGCTGAAAAAACTGAACCCAAAACTTAGGGAATCTACACTTTCCTGTCTTGTAGGACATCCCAGAACTGCTGGACCTTCACTGAAAGTAGAAAGCAGAGCCTTAAGTGAATGAAGCCCCCCCAAGAAGAAAATCACACCTCCCCTTTTTTTGTACAGCTGGGGTCTTTTCCAGTGCTTCTTTTTTTTTGACAAGTAAATCCATGACGAACACCATGTTCAAGCATGGGGGTGTTCATATGTGCACTTGGCACCAGGACACCCTAGGCCTCAGTTCGATGATCGACTTTGTGGTCGTGTCGTCGGACTTGCGGCCACATGTCTTGGACACTCGGGTGAAGAGAGGGGCGGAGCTGTCAACTGATCACCACCTGGTGGTGAGTTGGCTTCAATGGTGGGGGAGGATGCCGGTCAGGCGTGGTAGGCCCAAACGTGTTGTGAGGGTCTGCTGGGAACGTCTGGCAGAGCCACCTGTCAGAAGTAGCTTCAACTCCCACCTCCTGCAGAACTTCGACCACATCCCGAGGGAGGTGGGGGACATTGAGTCCGAATGGGCCATGTTCCGTGCCTCTATTGTTGAGGCAGCTGACCGGAGCTGTGGCCATAAGGTGGTCGGTGCTTGTCGTGGCGGCAATCCCCGAACCCGTTGGTGGACACCGGTGGTGAAGGATGCCGTCAAGCTGAAGAAGGAGTCCTACAGGACCCTTTTGTCCTGTGGGACCCCGGAGGCAGCTGATAGGTACCGGCAGGCCAAGCGGAATGCAGCTTTGGTGGCTGCTGAGGCAAAAACTCGGGCGTGGGAGGAGTTTGAGGAGGCCATAGAGAACGACTTTCGGACGGCTTCGAGGAGATTCTGGTCCACCGGCGTCTCAGGAAGGGGAAGCAGTGCAGTGTCAACACTGTATATGGTGGGGATGGTGCGCTGCTGACCTCGACTCGGGACGTTGTGGGTCGGTGGGGGGAATACTTCGAAGACCTCCTCAATCCCATTAACATGCCTTCCAATGAGGAAGCAGAGCCTGGGGACTCAGAGGTGGGCTCCCCCATCTCTGGGACTGAGGTCACCGAGGTGGTCAAAAAACTCCTTGGTGGCAGGGCCCCGGGGGTGGATGAGATACGCCCGGAGTTCCTCAAGGCTCTGGATGTTGTAGGACTGTCTTGGCTGACACGCCTCTGCAACATCGCATGGACATCAGGGACAGTGCCTCTGGATTGGCAGACCGGGGTGGTGGTCCCCCTCTTTAAGAAGGGGGATCGGAGGGTGTGTTCCAACTACAGAGGGATCACACTCCTCAGCCTCCCTGGAAAAGTCTATTCAGGGGTCCTGGAGAGGAGGGTCCGTCGGATAGTCGAGCCTCAGATTCAGGAGGAACAGTGTGGTTTTCGTCCTGGTCGCGGAACAGTGGACCAGCTCTATACCCTTAGCAGGGTCCTGGAGGGTGCATGGGAGTTTGCCCAACCAGTCTACATGTGTTTTGTGGACTTGGAAAAGGCATTCGACCATGTCCCTCGGGGAATCCTGTGGGGGGTACTCCGAGAGTATGGGGTACCGGCCCCCCTGATAAGGGCTGTTCGGTCCCTGTACGATCGGTGCCAGAGCTTGGTCCGCATTGCCGGCAGTAAGTCGAACCCGTTTCCAGTGAGAGTTGGACTCCGCCAGGGCTGCCCTTTGTCACCGATTCTGTTCATAACTTTTATGGACAGAATTTCTAGGCGCAGCCAGGGTGTTGAGGGGGTCCGGTTTGGTGGGCTCAGGATTGGGTCACTGCTTTTTGCAGATGATGTTGTCCTGTTTGCTTCATCAGGCCGTGATCTTCAGCTCTCTCTGGATCGGTTCGCAGCCGAGTGTGAAGCGGCTGGGATGAGAATCAGCACCTCCAAATCCGAGACCATGGTCCTCAGCCGGAAAAGGGTGGAGTGCCCTCTCAGGGTTGGTAGCGAGATCCTGCCCCAAGTGGAGGAGTTCAAGTATCTCGGGGTCTTGTTCACGAGTGAGGGAAGAATGGATCGTGAGATCGACAGGCGGATCAGTGCGGCATCCGCAGTAATGCGGGCGTTGCATCGGTCTGTCATGGTGAAAAAGGAGCTGAGCCGCAAGGCGAAGCTCTCAATTTACCAGTCGATCTATGTTCCTACCCTCACCTATGGTCATGAGCTATGGGTAGTGACCGAAAGAACGAGATCGCGTATACAAGCGGCTGAAATGAGTTTCCTCCGCAGGGTGTCTGGGCTCTCCCTTAAAGATAGGGTGAGAAGCTCAGTCATCCGGGAGGGGCTCAGAGTAGAGCCGCTGCTCCTCCGTATCGAGAGGAGTCAGATGAGGTGGCTCGGGCATCTGATCAGGATGCCTCCTGGACGCCTCCCTGGTGAGGTGTTCTGGGCACGTCTAACCAGGAGGAGGCCCCGGGGAAGACCCAGGACACGCTGGAGGGACTATGTCTCTCGACTGGCCTGGGAACGCCTTGGGATTCTCCCGGAAGAGCTAGAAGAAGTGGCCGGGGAGAGGGAAGTCTGGGCATCTCTGCTCAAGCTGCTGCCCCCGCGACCCGACCTCGGATAAGCGGGAGACAATGGATGGATGGATGGAAATCCATGAAGCACATTGTGAGGTCTCCTGGAAACCTTCAAAGTCCTGATCCTTGAGAAATTATGTAGCTGCTGAAACATCTCTTTAACCATTTTTATTGCTTTTTTAAATGTGTGTAAGATGTCATGGATTTTTTATTAACTGCCATATATTTAGAAAATGCCATGTAGTGAGAAAACTGATAGCATGGCTTTGAATGCCAAACTGGCAATCACTGTTTTGGCCTGTATTGGATAATCTAGACAGTTCCATCAGTTGTGAATCCTGGTCAATAATGTTTTAATAATCACTAATATGAATGCACAGGCAGCAGCAGCTATCTGTCAGACTTAACTCTGCTGTATGAGTGAATGGTAGCCTGCGTAACACTTACAAATGAGAACAGCTTAAAGAGGGTCGTTAGGAGTTTTGGTGCTGGAGATTCAGTACTTGCTATTTCTCTTTTATTTATTTATTATTTACTTTACAAAATGAGGATGTTTAACATGAGACAACTAGGAAGGTCATAGCACTCATCCTATACTGATCCACCCAGAGTTCCCACAATCTGCAAACTCAAGCTGGATACCCCATGATCCTCTTATTTACTGTCAGTTTGGTAATCATTTTGTCTTCCCAGTCACAAACACCCACAATTCATAAACCCTTTTCAGGGGTCAAATAGCAAATAATGGCCCTGAACCTTTTGCAGGTCAGCTCTCTGTGCTTCCCTGGTTATCCACAATTCATGCTCTTTTATTCATCACTCAGTGCTTCATATTATAGTGAGAGCCTCCTGAGTTTGCAGCAATCAAGGAGGGAGGTCAAATTCTTGTCATGTGTGACTCAGCAATGGTTCACACCTCTGCAAAGTTCCCCGGGGTCTGTTTAGCGCAGTGTTGTTATGTGATGGAGGTAAGCTTGTAATCCATAATGGGATTTCACCACAGCTTTACAAAAAGTCTGCTTCTCTGCACATACCAACAAAGAAAAATCAGTTTTTTTTTCTTTTCACTTTGTAAAATTCATTTGGATGACAAAAGCAGAAAACCTCAGTTCTGGAATCTTTTTAGAGAGCAATTGCCTGCCCAGTGTTTCCCTCTTGGTAATTTCCAAGCTGCGGATGAATAAAGGTGAGTGAAAGTTAATAGCCACTGGACAGGATACAGGTGGTGGGGGTGGGATTGGGCAGTGGGGGCGACATTGTGGAATCAAATGCGTGTGAATAACTTGATTTTTGTGGAATGACGCACGTAATGAAGAGCAAACAGCACAACTCCACAGATTCAGTTGTTCAGTTGGTGCTTCAGAAGTTCAAGGAGTTAGAGAATCAAGATACAGTTGAATTGTGCAGAGTAATGATGACTTGCTTGTGAAATGTTATTATGTCAGTGTGTTTTACTGCTAGTCAACAAAAATTGCAAACTTGATCAGTAATGTCAGAGGCAGCCAAGTGCCACCAGGCACTTTTGGTATATTGAATAGGTTATGGCATCATGCCATTCAAACCATACATGCAGTAGTGATGTCAGCCAGTATGCAGCCTAGAAAGGTAAGACTGCGATGCTGCCAGTGACAGGAAAATATTGAATGTGTTTTGTCTAGTGGTGACATTTTTAAGGGACAAAATTATATGTTATTTAGGCCAGGTAATAAAATCACACAATACATGATTCACATTAAATGATACAGTCATGTCATATCTTATACAGACTGAGCAATGGCACCCTGTCATATGTGATTCTTGTTTAACAGTTTCATTAGTTTGAGTAATAATATGTCGTGTGATGTTGAGAGTGCGTAAAAATCATGCTGTCGGTAATCTAGACTGAGTGATAATTTTATAGCATATATAATTTAGATGTACGAGGTTGTGTCATATGTTATATAAGACTGAGTAAAGATTTTATATTGCATGTGATTGAAACCAAATTACTGTCATTTCATGTTTGATAGAGCCTGATTAACAATGTCATGTCACATGTTATATAGGCTATGTAACAATGTTAAATCAGGTGTTATTTAGACCAAATATCATTGTGGTGTTTTATATGATTTTGGACAAGTAAAAATGTGGTATAGATGTAGGTATAGTTGCAAGTAAATACATAATTTAGACTTAATAATGATATCATGGCTTATGTTTTTAGTCCAGCTAACAATATGGTAAAATATCCTGTACCATATAGAACAAGTAACAATGTAATGTCATTTGTGGCAAGGGCTAAATACTAATAGTCTAGATTAGACTAGAGATTGACTACCGATGTCATGTCATATGCTATTTAGACGAAGTATCAGTGCTGTGTCATTTATAATTTGTGATGCTATGCAGTTAGCACTTACAGTGACATTCAATGACATGACATTTGTACCATAGCCCAGATAATTATGATAATGCCCTGCTCTTTGCACCGATGAATGATCGTTCTTTAAAAGGAATCAGGATGTCATGTTTTTTATATAGATCAAGCAATATGATATGTAATTTTACCTTAACAATGGTTAAAAATGTCTTGCTATCTCTGACTTACATAATTTTGTAAATTTTGAGCTTTAAAATTAATCAGAAATGTTGATAAAAATGTCATAACAATAATAATGTTAAGTAGTTTGTAATCTGGTGACCTGTTCTTGTTGTCACACAATACAGTGCCTATAAAAAGTTCTCACCCCTTGGAAGTTTTCATATTTTATTATTATAACATTGAATCATAGTGAATATACAGTAATTGGCTTTTTTCCACTGATCAATACAAAAACGCACTTTAAATTTCAAAGTGAACACATGGTTTGCTGGAAAGTTTCCCAAGATTACAAATATGAAACAAAATAGTTGATCACATGAGTATTCATCCCCTTCAGGTCAGTATTTAGACGCATCTTCAGCAGCCATGACAGCCTGGAGTCTGTGGACAGCTCTCTATCGGGTTTGCAAAAATGATCACATTCTATCAGGTTGCACTAAAATCCTTGTGGACAGCATTTTTCAGGCCCAGCCACACATTTTCAATTGGACTGAGGTCTGGTGGACTCTGACTCAGCCACTCCAGGGCATTAACATTGTTGTTTTTAAGACATTAATTGCTGAGCTTTGGCTTTATGTGTGTGTTGTTGTCTTGCTAGAAAACAAGTCTTCTCCAGACTGGCAGGTTTCTTGCAGAATGCATGTGGTTCTCCTCTGGGATTTCTCTGTATTTGTCTGCATTCGTTTTAACCCTTACAAGCCTTCCAGGGCCTGCTGCAGAGAAGCATTCCCACAGCATGATCCTGCAACCACCATCCTTCATGGTGGCAGTGGTGTGTTTTTGATAGTGTGTAGCTTTTGGCATATGCCTAACATACCCTTTCCTCTTTTGGCTAAAAATCTCAATTTTGTCTCATCAGACCATAGAACTTTCTTCCAGCTGACTTCTGAGTCTCCCGTTTGCCTTCTGGCAAGGTCTAGCCGAGATGTCACATACATTTTTTTAACAGTGGCTTTCTATTTGACACTCTCCAATAAAACCGTGACTGTTGAAGCACCCAGGCAACAGTCGTTGAATGCACAGTCTGTCTAATCTGTAGTTTCTAACCCATTCAGAGTCATCATAATAATAATAATAATAATTCATTACATTTATATAGCGCTTTTCTCAGTACTCAAAGGTCTCTTGGTGGCCTCCCTCACTAGAGTTCTTCTTGTACGATCACTCAGTTTTTGTGGACAGTCAGCTGTGGCAGATTTACGGTTGTGCCAGACTCTGGATTTCTTCATGATTACTGTAACTGGACTCTAAGGGGTATCGAGTGACTTGGATATTTTCTTGTCCCCATCCCCTGATATTTCACGGAGTTGCTTGGAGTGTCCTTTAGACTTCATTGTACAGGTTAGATCATGATACTGACTTCCCACAAGTTGGACATTTCAGATAAGGTGCATTTAGATGACAATCAATTGAAACCCCTTGACTACAAATAGTTGATTTCCATTCGACTAAACCAATTGACTATACCAATGATGATGTAGGTGTGCCGTATTAACAGGAGCGAATACTTATGATCTCAATTATATTGTGTTTTATAATTTTAAATAATTCAGGCCACTCTTCAGAGATCTGCTTTCACTTTGACATCAAAGAGTCTTTTTCTGTTCATCAGTGTCAAAAAGGCCAAATTAAATCAGCTGTTTGAAACAATAAAATAAAAAAAGAAACCCTCCAAAGGATGAATAATTTTCATAAGCCCTGTACATGACTTCATTGCAGTAGTGATGTCCTGCCATTCACACATTTAGTTAAATTATAGTAAAGACAATCAGACAGTTTTCTGCTACTTGGATTTTATCCTGAGAAACAATGTCACACGGTTTAGAATCTTCAGGGAGTGACGTCATGTCTCTCACACTCCATAGTCATTGGTGATGTAATGCCACTGATATCATCTCCCTTATTTAGCTGGCTAGTAGCTATGTAATCCAATTGTTGTGGGCAGGTGTTTCATAACTGTAAGAGGGTAAGCCCTCCAAAAGCATGACTGTGTAGGTGATTCCAGACTCCCACTCCATCTCTAAGCAGTTTGTGTGACGTATGTTGAGACTGACAAACCAATGATTGTTGCTGGGGAGCAGAGAGCTCTAGTAACTTGCTTTGTGAGTCAGTGGTGCAGTCTAAAGTCCAATGTCTTAGGAATAAGAGCACAGTGCCTGCCTACACAGAACTACACCATGGAGGTGGAGGGTATAGCGTAAGCTCTGCCTGTAGGAAATGCTGTTTGAGAGAGCTAACAGCTCTGAAAGTGTGGGCAGTATAATGCGTATCAGTTGTGGCCACCTAAATACAAAGCTTAGGTTCACATTCTCGTTTGCTGACCGATACATGTTAATAAATATGTACACTTTAAGGCTGGATAGATAGATAGATAGATAGATAGATAGATAGATAGATAGATAGATAGATAGATAGATAGATAGATAGATAGATAGATAGATAGATAGATAGATAGATAGATAGATAGATAGATAGATAGATAGATTAAGTAATAAAATCATTTAAGTCAGTAAGGTCTATGTTTGAAGTGGCCCTGACAGACTCTTGTATTTTGCATATAAGGGTCTGTGTTTTAGTTTTATCACCTCTCCGGCAAACAGGGAAGTCTACTGAGCCTGGTACTCGCTTACCCTTATGTTATGTACACTGCAAAGTGCTGGCTTGAAATGAGAGTGACGCCACTGCGTTGTTTCCTCTCTTTGTCTGTAAGGCACAAAAAACTAAGGGATGCCAAGGGCAGAAGACATTTTTGTGACAGAAGAACCCCTCTGAGCACTCATATGGCTGAAAGAGTGAAATTAAGGTTGATATTCCAGTTTTTCAGAGTCAGTAGTTAAGTAAAGCTAGTCCTTCTTCCCATACGGTGGCACAACATACAGTAAGTAAGGCTAAGAAGGGAATCTTACAGTTTTGTTGGTTGCATTTCACAGTTATCAGACAACATTTTTTAAAACGAGAAAACTGAAAGTTGGAGGCACTATAGTTGGAGGGTTTTTGGGCTTCTTTTGGGAGGTACCCACCAGATATGTGAAAACTGATTCTTGGATGGGCCCCAGGAGTAACTCCAGGGTGTGACAGGTATGGCCATTTTCTGGCAGCTTAACTGTGAGTTTACTGGCAGAGTATGCAGAACAGCACAGTATAACCAGGCCAGTGTGGTGCTAGGATTTGTGTCTAATTGCTTTCTTTATTTGATTGAATAAAAAAATAAGTAAAAACTTGCATTTCTTATTTTATAACATCAGATTTTATTTTATTTTAAATTAGATTAGTACACAGTGATGCATATATATTATTTGTTATATCACAGCAGTTATAAAATACCTTGTGAAAGATACTGTAAAAGAATATGCATTAAAGGATTGATCGATTAATATATACATAAAAACAGAATGAAGTGAATTTGTTCCGTGGTTGAGATGTCCAATGCAATGAGATGAAATAAACCGGAAAGGAAATGGGAGCGGAGTGTAGAGATGTGCTGATGATTTTATTAGCACAGTAATTACCGGTGATGCCAGAGTGTGGATGGAAAGGTTATCATAACTGAAAAGAGTGAATAATTGTTATATTATCTCTTAATGTGTTCTTTATTAAATCAGACCTAACATCTTCTCAGGCTTTTCCTTATCTCTATAGAAAGGCTGAAGAGACAATCTTGTTTAACTGCTGTTTGACATCATGCTTCTAGTCACAAGATTTAAATTTTAGAATGTTCATAAAGCTTTGTTAAATGTTGCTTTGCCAGATTTTAGTACCTGGGCAGCAAAGCATAGTTAAGAGGTCAGCACTAGCCAAGATGCCCATTTCACTGCATTATCATACGGGAATCAACATACAGTAAATATCGTATTTAGTTTTCCAATGTGATCATACTGTAGGCACATTCCATGACCAACATTGTCTATACCAAGAAGGCAAACAGACAAATCTGTTCTTATTGGCCTGTGAGAAACAAAAATGAACAATGGCATCAATGAATTTAGGGAATCCTTCACGTGGGACAGAAATCACCTGATTTAGCTACACTTTCAAGCAGAGGCCAATTTCACAAGACATTATTTTCAAGTCATGTATCATGGCGTTTTGTTCCAGAGAGCTTCATGCCTTAATGTCTTCCTTAAATGGCAGTGCAATATTTTCGAGTTAAGTCATGTTCAGAATCAACGGTGGCCATGGGCCCTTCAAATTCAACAGTGTTAAATAGGGACAATCAGAACTTCTCCTCCGTCCGTAACAAAGTAACCCAGAGAGAGCTGCTGGAGATTACAAAAGAGATGATTTCTAGCTCAGCTTTCATACCCTGTAATCTGAACGTTTGACACTGCATACCATTCAAACTCCTTAAAAATGTCTAAGACCTAGGACAATAAGATTCATTTTTTGCTGATTTACCTCAGATATCTGATTTGCTTTACTCTGCACCTAAGAAAAGTGATGCCAGTCTAAATCATTCATCCGTTAGATTTGTATGCAACTTCAGTCTAACTTCACCATTTTTATTAGCCAATTCTATTTTTTATGAGCCTATTCATATCCATCACTATTACCATTAATAATTGCACTTATTGCCTAAATCAGATAGTTCCTTCATTAATTTGGTGCTACGTACAGTACATGTACTAGTAGATAGATAGATAGATAGATAGATAGATAGATAGATAGATAGATAGATAGATAGATAGATAGATAGATAGATAGATAGATAGATAGATAGATAGATAGATAGATAGATAGATAGATAGATAGATATGGAAGTTGCCATGTAGAGCTAGTCTAGGTAACGCTCTGGCGACGCTTGCTTCCAAAGTCCTCCCAGTGTGGAGACATCCCGGCCGGGCAAGGGCCCCAGCCACAGGCTACAATACATACATATATATATACATACTGTGATAAAAGCCCTTTATTGGTGCCGACCCGACACAGACTGACATCAGAGGCATGGGTAAAGCAAACAAAAAGTGTTTATTTTCTTCTTCAGCCGTGGGACACGTCTCCCCCATGTCCCAGCGGCCCTAACAAAGTCCCAAATTAATCAAAAGTAAATCACACCCCAAATCACACTCTTCTCTTCTTCCACTCCTCCCAGGGCAGCTTCGTCCTCCTCCTCCTGACTCTGGCGCCCTGAGTAGTGGCTGCAGGCTCCCTTTATAGCCCACCTGGAAGTGCTTCAGGTGGTAATTAACCTAAATTAGGCTGCACTTCTGGGTGTGGCTGCGTTGCCACCCACACAGGCTCAGGAAGCCTTGCAGCTCCCCCTGGCGGTGGCCACGGAGCCCAAACAGGATGAGCTCCAGTGTTCCATAAAACAGG
Source organism: Erpetoichthys calabaricus (assembly GCF_900747795.2). Lineage (NCBI taxonomy): Eukaryota > Metazoa > Chordata > Cladistia > Polypteriformes > Polypteridae > Erpetoichthys > Erpetoichthys calabaricus. The sequence continues at coordinate 115,276,082 of NC_041406.2, read as the reverse complement.
CCCTGATGCAACCCAGGGGGCCTGCTGCCAAGTGTTCCAGGGGACGTAGCGTGCATCCTATGGCTGCTCCCCCGGATCCAGTGTTGTCCCGGCTGTCCACCACAGTGCCCCTCCGTCAGCTGAGCCCCGTGGGGCACAGTGGCTCATCCCGCAAAGGCTGGTCTCCTCTAGGATGGGAAGTCAGCGTCCTCCTGTCCACGGCTCGGTTCTGCAATGAAGAAATCACAAGAGCGGGAGGTGCTGCCCAGACGCCTGCGTCCTCCAGGCATCCTCGATGGACAACACCTCCAGCCGTGGCCACAGTGGCTGCACTCAAAGCAACGCCACTCCCCTCTGGTGTGATACCTGCGGGACTGGAAGCAGGATGGGAAGTCCTGCCCCGACATCCGCCCAGCTGAGCGTGGCTGGTGGTTTCACCCCTGCACAGCGCAGCCCTCCGCTGTCTGTGAGCAAACAAGCTTACGCTGCGCACTGTTTGGAGTCCCCATCTTCCTTTTCCAGGTCCTCCTCTTGCTCTGGGAAGCCTTGCAGCTCCCCCTCACAGTGGCCACGGAGCCCAACCAGGATGAGCTCCGGTGTTCCATAAAACAGGCCCCGACGCAACTCAGGGAGGTTGCCACCAAGTGTTCCGGGGAATGTAGCGTGCATTCCATGGCTGCTCCCCCGGATCCAGTATTGATGGGACATCCCAGCCGGGCATGGGTCTCGGCTGTCCGCCATAATACACATACATATATATAAAAATACACATGCAAACTTATGTCTGAGCACACACCAGAATGACTAAAAAGGAAAAAAAAGGTAAAAAAAAAGAAAACTTCTGCCGTCAGAATAAGGTATTAAAGCTTACATTCTACAAGCCATGCAATTTTTCTAATAGAATGGATAAAAAAAAGTTAGTACATAAAGGAACAGACAAATTTATAGAATGTTATATGACATATTTATGAACTGGTGTGATTATTTTAAACTCCCATGTAAATAATTGTATAGGATCAAGTTAAATTTGTGAACTAAGAAAGAACAGACAGACAGACAGACAGACAGACAGACAGACAGACAGACAGACAGACAGACAGACAGACAGATAGATAGATAGATAGATAGATAGATAGATAGATAGATAGATAGATAGATAGAAACTTTATTAATTCCGAAGGAAATTGCAGGGTTACATTAGCTGACAACAATTACTAATAATTGTTCATTTATATGCAAAGAATTATTATTATTATTATTAATTATTAATCAACTTATGGATTATTCTTACCATATGTGTATTTGAGCCTTGTTAGCATACTTAAGATTATTTTATTCTTCCTATATACAGTATAGGCACAAATACAGTACACATATAACTAACAAGGCACAAATACACATATAATAAGAATAATCTATAAGTAAATTAACACAGTGCAGGTATTTACTAAATGTAAAGTGATTATAATTGCAAATACAAGGTTCAATTTCACAGTACAGGATTTCAGTTTGGCCAAGGGTTGACTCATTATTGAGCCTAATGGTTGAGGGTAGAAATGACCTTACATAGTGCTCCTTGGAAAAATGAAATTTTCTCAGTCTGTTACTGAACATGCTTCATCCATCCATCCATCCATTCATTTATCCATCCATCCAGCCATTTTCCTAACCTTTTTATCCAGGGCAGCTGGAATCTATTCCAGCATTCATAGGATGCAAGACAGAAACAATACCTGGACAGCATGTATGTATGGATAAGTGCAGTCTCTCAAAGACCTATGTATCCACTCAACACCACCAATACGCCCCTCCCCCATGATTCTCCAGCTTCTGAGCTTTCCCATTAAGATGCTTTCTTCATTTCTTCACAGCATTGTTAACGGATCAACAGACACACAGCAACTGATCAATATGACATGCACATCTGCAAAAGCCCCAAAGTCAGCTGCAAGTCTATTCCAAAACTAATGAGTTAATTGATATTATCTGATGGCCTTTGCATCTGTTATATTTATATGAATTGTGTTTGTGTCTCCTTCTTTTGAGTAATTGAATGCTGTTTCTTCTTCAGATATTCTGTGGTTGTATGAGCCTGTAAGGTGGAGACAGATACACTTTCTAAAGGGTACATGTGGCTGGAAGGCTGCCTCAGGGTGACTAGATCAGTCAGCTAGCTCTCCTTGATGTGAACCGACAGAGTTCTTTTTATTGAGCCAGTGAAATGATGAAGTATAGGAATGTCGATGCTCACATGAAACAATTTTTTGGTATGCCATGATGAGAAAGAACAGTGCATTGGATATCGGGAATGTGAGTGGACATGTAAGGAGGAAAAAACAGTCAAGGTCCATTTATATCTCCAGTTTGGAGATTACACACTTTAACAGAGTTAGATAGATAGATAGATAGATAGATAGATAGATAGATAGATACTTTATTAATCCCAATGGGAAATTCACAACTTCAAATTGAACATTAACAGTGAATGATGGAATGAAGGGCTAAAATAATCCATCCATTTATACATTTTCCAAACATATTTCAAATAAAGTTTTGAGGTCCCAGAGCCTATCCCTGCTTAAAATGGCAGGAAACAAATCCACAGACAGGACACCAGTCCAATACAAGTTCAAAGAGACAATAAAAGTGAGCGTGCATATTACTAGAGCTTGCTCCAGATTTGAAGTCTACTTGTCTATTTCTACACAATCTTGTTGTATAAAAGTCATACATAATTTTTTGATGATAGTCTGAATCATAAATCAAGTACATAACTGTTAATTTAATGTTATTTATAAAAAAGAATAGATTGCATGCTGCTATTTGTTGTGTCATATTCTTCTTATATTACATTGTGCTCCTTGTCAGACGAGATGAAACTGGAGAAGCACAATGGACTTACTTTATATTATGCTTCAACTCTTTGGTGCCACTTATTACTTTTGCAAAACCAAGGATGCAGTAACAATTTGTCCTTACATTGTTATCAGATGATACATTAGGTATTTAAAATGGCATGGCAGGTCTTCAATTGAAACATCCCACTTCAACACAGTGTGCCAAGAAGTACTTCCTGATTTGTATCCCGAATGTGCTTCCCTTTATGTCATTAAAGACTGCTTAAGCTCTGGTGGCTTGATGCCTTTAAGAATTTAAAAGCTGTATTAGGCTATACATTCATTTTTGCTCAACTGTTCACAATAATAAAAAAAGCATTTGGATAGGCACAAGAAATGCAGGTGCACAGTTAATTCCAATTGAGCTATGAGCTGAAGTGGTGGTATTGGCCGACATCTTATTGACATACCATTCATTCTTTCATTCGTTCGTTTATTGGTTAAATTTCCTAAACCACCTATTTAAATAGAGGGTTATTTGAAGCCAGAGAACATTCCATTTTGATCTGTGCAAACTCTTCAGCCATGGGGGAGCTAGTAATCAAAGGATTGACCCAGAGCTGTGACACAGCAAGCTTGTGACCTTCATGTCGGAGAGAAAGACCCCACACACCTTTTAAAACCATTAATGATAACAAAAATAAGGAACGATTAGAATTATTGATAAAAGGAATGAAATCCAACTGAGAAATACAACATGAATATTAATAACGAGATTTGTCAGATTGCACATCCCACTGTCAGTCTGCTGGCCTTTCCCGTGAGTCTGGAAAAGCAAACTAACAACTTCTGTGTTTGTATAGCATCTGAAGATTAAGCTTGCTTGTAAATAATGCATTCAAAATATTATTCATACTTTTAACTGACCCCCTTCGTACTTGTATGAGTATGGCACTTGGTGGCATGCCATGCTGCCCCACATCTCTCTTAGCCTAAAGGACATAATGAAACCATATAAATGGGAGGTGCAGGAAATTGTAAGTGACGCCAGGATGCATAATTGAATCAGTTCCTCAGATTTACCATTTCCACCATTCTAGTTTTTAAATCTGTTCGCCAACACAAGGGGCTCTGTAAGAAATATCTTATTTTGCCTCTTGCTCACCCTATACTGTATACGTGGTGGAATAGAGAGTCCTGCTAATAACTTTGTTGAGTGAAGTGGCTCATTATTAGCCAAACAAAGAAAACTGTTGCAAATTTCAAGAAGAGCAATGACTCTAAACACAAGAGCCAGATACAAAAGAGTCGACTGTACTATATTTCCCAAGGCTGCTGCGGAAATGTGCCATTGCCTGCGTCATACATTAACATTAATCCTTGCACTGGATAATAGTTTTTATGATGGAGAATTCATTTTGTGGGATTTTAAGCTATCTTTATTATTTGTACAAAACAAAGTTTTTATTTTGGTTGTTACCATCTTTTGTTTATGCAGCACACAGTTGTGCTACATGATTGCGAGAAGCACACCAATGACATGAGATACTACACAACGTAATTCGTTCATATAAAACCTTCTAATGTAGCTAGTGTGAAGGATTTCCGGCTTTCTACTCCAGCCCTCACCCCCAGGCCGCCAGGAGGAGCTCTCCCGACAGCATGAACGTGCCCCGAATTCCAGCAGGGCATCATGGACTCTGTAGTTTATATGCACAGCCCTGCTGGATACCATGGGGGCCTCCAGGAGTCGCTGTAGGGAGGTTGTCGGACTCTTATGTGCCCTATAACCCGGAGGTGCGTCATGATCACATGACAGGAAGAAACGACGTGCCTCCGGGGTGAAGAAGAGTTTTTATATGACCCGGAAGTGTTCCTAGTCACGTGGACAGAGAGGACGAAACACTTCCGGATCAGGACTATAAAAGGACTATGGGAAATCCCAGATGGCGAGCTGAGCTGGGAGGAAGGGTGGCAAAGTGTCTGGGAGTGTGGAGGATTGCTCATTGATTGTTTATTGTTTATTATTGAGTATTGTGGAGAGGAGGGTGCTTTGTGCACTGTATTGTCCAAATAAATATAATTATTGGACTTTTACCTGGTGTCTGGAGTCGAGTCTGAGGGTTCAAGGGGTCACGGAGACCTCAAACTATCACACTAGTTTATCTCTTTGTAGACTATTGCTAGGTTTCATTTTGGTTTTGACTTTCTTCAGTGCCTAACTTATCCTTTGATTCCAATTTACCTTTGTGTTTTGCTCGCTAGTTATTTCTCTCTTTATCTGTTCTGACCTTTGCCTGTCCCTCATTACAAGCCTGCCTAATGTGACATCTTCTGGTCTGTCTCCATCTCACAATAATTTGTAGTGACGCTGTCTCAATAGCCTGATCATGTCTGCATATGTAGTCTGTGGTTACAAGTATTCACTTTGGCACAGTGGTAAACTGAGACAGTAGCACGAGAGCAGGAGGAAGGCTGACTGTGTTCTGGGCACTAGCGTGGACCCCCTGGAGGAAGTTGAAGAGAGAAAGATGATGTTTAAGCTGTTGACCCTTATGAACATTGTCTCTGACATCCTGGCCAACACATGAAATGGCATAAGTACAAGGCTGATTTGATAATGCTGCTCTGGGGGAAACTATTGGTGATCTTTTGTCTAGATGCCATCAGACCATAAAAAATATTTGCAGGATCAACACTATTTTTTTACCATTCCATTAGGTAAACTTCAATAGAATACAAACATGCTGTATATATTATTTATTTTACGATTTAAACTTGAGCGTATTCTTTGTAGATTTGTGAATGCAGTATTTTAATGTTAGCATGTGTAAGCCATACACTAGACTTCCCATGGAAACTATCTATCTATCTATCTATCTATCTATCTATCTATCTATCTATCTATCTATCTATCTATCTATCTATCTATCTATCTATCTATCTATCTATCTATCTGTCTGTCTGTCTGTCTGTCTGTCTGTCTGTCTGTCTGTCTGTCTGTCTGTCTGTCTGTCTGTCTGTCTGTTTATCTATCTACAATATTTAACATTCAGATGTGTTTTCAACACTTTGACAAACTGCAAGATAAGATTTATTAATAAAATCAAAAGGAAATCAACATGACAAAACAAACAATCAATATTTGAATAACACCCAAATGGCACTCCTCTCCTACCTTCCCTACAGCATTCCCAAGTTCTACACCATACCACCAGGAACCATAACTGTGCTGACCGGTCACCCCAATACACCCAACCAAGGTAGCAAATACATCATTAGTCTCTGCTTATAAAAGATTTCAGTTTGGAAGTAGCAAATTCCAGTCCTGAATAAAGTTGCTGGATGCTCTGTTATTTTTTGATGCGGACAGCTCCAACAGAAGCAAGTCATAAAAATTACACATCCAGTTTTTTAGTGTAATCAGATATGGGGTCTTCCATCTAGAAGCAAGGAGATGTTTAGCAGCTCCTTTGCCCAGAGATAAGAATTTCTTGCTGATGTGTTCAAAGAGTGATGTCTGAAAGGTCTAAGAGTATAAGAATATGTGGCAAGGGGGGAATAGGAACTGATAGTTTTGTAGACAGAGAACAGAAGATTAAAGATCAGAAAACCAGAACAGGAGGAACAGAACAACACTTGGGCATAAAAGTCCCTGGGACATTATGAGAGCAATAGTGACAGAGGAATTCTGGGTTGAAGCACAATAAATGGATCTCACGAGGGGTAAAATATAACATATGAACAAATTTAAAATGAGAAAATTAATGGTTGGGGTTTCTGGATGAAAATTGTATATTTTTGAAAATGTTATCCCAGTAAAGGGGGAAGGGTGTGGATAATATGAGATCCCATGAACACTGAGAAATAAGGAGCAGAGGTTTATGGGAAGCCTTAAATAACAGTGAATAGAGAAGTGAAGCAGACTTTCTGAGAGAAGAAGAAGAGTGAGTAAGAGAGAACAGGATATGATAGGGTAAAGCAGATATAAGTGAAACGCAATAAGCCCTAAGCACTGAGTGAAGCTGCAGGTAGTAGAAAAAGGGATACCAACATGAGACTGACAATTTTGGAATGAATTGAGGCTAAAGTCCCCAAACAGATCACCCAAACTAGTGAGCCCATGTTGCATCCAGGCAGAGAGAAAACTCTGAGGACCACCAAATACTAATACATATTTAATAAAGGTGAGTGAGTATATATACCATTTGGGTACATTGCCTAATTTCCTTTAAAATTTCTCCTTTCATCATAGCTATGGGGTGGTGCTTCCCAGAGCTTCAAATCGTATCATCAGTGCAACAGTATATAGAGCTGCCGGCTTAAACAGTTCACTGTCTAAATTTAGTGAATATACAAAAGAGTTATAGCTTGCCATTCTTGTATTTCTTTTTTGGTTTTGACTTCTGCAACGTTAGCTGACTCGTTTCTGAGAAATTCCTTTGGCTTTGTTTATTAAGGTTTTGACTGAATTCCTGGTTTTCTGAGGTGAAACGAGAATGGACAAAACCAGTCTGATCAGGATGGATCAAACTATGAATAACAAACTGAAGTCTGTGAAACCAGGACTTTAGCAAAGAGTTTCATATCTGAATTCATTAGGAATAATGACGTGAAATACTGACACACTAGGAATGGTCTATGCCTTGTTAGTAAGGCAGTGATAACTGAAGTGTTGAGTCTAGTAGTTAAAAACATGGTGGTAATAGCTACATTCAGCATTTGGAGAAGAAGTAAAGAAAGATCTTCCACTAAGCATGTATTTATCGCTAAGAAATTCCTTTAATTTAACAGCTAACTGATCACAGAATTGTTTATTGTTTAATAGCAATGTATTGAATCTCCATCGGCAAGGTAGGATGATAGGCTGAGATTTGGGAGGCCAGATTACAGGAACTTAGAATAAGTGGGACCAAAGATTGAAAACCAAAATAGATCATCAACTGTTGACTGGAATTTATGATATGACAAGAAGAAAGTGTATTCTATACATGATAGATTTAAAACACAAAAGCTGTCTACCAGTCAGAGGTCTTTACAGGATTTGAAAATGGAGAGGGTTATGTGAAGAAAGAGCACCTGAGCCGGAGGAGGGGTCTTGTCAATAAGGGGATCCATAACTGTGCTTGCATCAATGACTATACACAAGTCAAGGGCATAAAAAATTGAGTAACTGAGTGGCTATATTAGATAGGAAAGAGGCTTGATATGGAGTAGGTACGTAAATGTTTATAAACTTGATTTTCTTCTCTAAGATAGAAAAACTTGCCGATTTTGATACCCCTTAATGCGATAAACTTTACCTGTAAACTTTTCCTAATAAGTTCAAGTGTTCCACATTACTTAGTAGGAGTACAATATCTATTTTGGCAGCGAATAACATAATTTACCCTTAAGTGTATTTCTTGTAATAGTTCAATGTTGGCATGTTAATGATGTAAAAGATAAAGGCAGCATGAGCAGTGATTCCACAAACTCAGGCCCCAAACATTCAATGTAGTAACAAAAAGATTATTCGTAGTGTCAAGCTTGGGTCACAAAGTTACACAGGAGAGTTCAGTAGGTTTTCCAAGGAGCAGAAACTTTATTGCTGTTCTGTCAGATACAGACACAAGTCTCTTACAGAGGCGATCCGGCCTCGCAAGGAACAGCTGTCAAACATGACGCATCGGCCCCGACTCCTGCTCAAAAGAACACAAAGTCTTCTTCATCAAGAAGCTCCAGTGGCCCGGTAGCAGCAACTGGAGCAGAGGGAGTCTGGGGGAAGAGAGACAGGAGAGTGAGAAACCTCAAGATGGCTGCGGCTCTGTCTTTTAAATGTTTGAAGCATGTCGTGTGGCAAGCCAGCAAGCCGGCAGCTGATCCTGCAAAGAGGAGCTGTAAGAGTGAGTCTGTTTCCCTTATCATGATGTGCGCTTTGGGAATAAATGAGAGAAACTGGAGGAACATGCTCTATTCACAGCGCAGAATATCGGGCATAGGTTCACTTTCCATCAGCCACCAGTGCAGGGTTCTAGGCTACTATGAGAAAATAAACTTTTAAATTTCATCTGTTCACCCATGAAGATAGGTATAGCTTATCTTCTTGGTGGCTCTGAGACAAGTAAAGGCCCCAGAGAAGTTGGGAGTGCGAGCCCCACTCAGACTTCTCAATGTCTGAGCATCTTTGCAGTATACCTAAAACTGAAAATATTGGAAAATTATGTTACTGTATACTAATTTAGAAAGCAAGTATTCATAAAGAGTATACTAATTAGTTGCATCATCCTTTTCTGATGAATATTTCCCTCCTCACTCTTCCTTAGTCTGAGGTCATAGAGAAATTCCTTTGGCACATTACTCAGAAAAGCCTAGGAAACAGCAGTGTGTGAGGTGGAAAGCTTTGTACGTGGCAACTGTGATGACAATACATGTCATATGAATTCTGAGCCATGACCTATATTTAATAGCACTCTCAGTAAGTCAGCTGCCTAAGTGTAATTACACCAGAAAAGTCAAGTGGCATTTGGGAACCAGTTGTGGGGCAGGTTATGCTCTCTAATGTCTCGATAACTACCTCATTTTCTTGCTGCACAAGTCATTACTAATATAGCCTCAATCAGGACCTATCTAGTCTTCAGCACTCTTTATGCTAACTCCACACTGGACAAATGGTCACCACACACTGAATCAACTTCTACAGCCAAACATCTGTCCCAAAGATGTGTTCTTTGTTGCCCTCTTTGTTTCTGAAACCCATTCTGTTTCTATGTGTTGTAGCTTTTTCAGTCTTGCTTCTTAACACTCCTCCAGCTTCTCACTTGACCACATATATTGATGCAGTACTATGTCCAAGCTGCAAGATTTTCACCTTATTCAATGCTATGTCTTATTAACATCCCTTCTAATACATATTTAGACCTTCTAGACCTTGTGAAAGTGCCAGCGGTGAAAGGTGCCAGATTCACTCTGATGATTAATGTCTTCTCCTTCAGGTAGTCTCACTCTTTTGGTTAACTGTGACCTGCTGCGTGAGTTGGCCACTCTTCTCTCACAGTGATCCATCACCCACATGTTCTTTGCTCTGTTCTAGCTAATAGATCAGGAGAAACGTGACTCATCTGACTTTTCAGCTTGGCTTGATGAAAACGTCTTCCTTCCAACTGTAAGCGATGATGAGGCAGTGGGTCACTCTGTGATCAGCTGTCTCTAGTGCTTCTGCGTGGGCTCACATATCATAATCAGCTACCATCAAGCACTTCGGCTTCACTCCCATGTAATCATCAGCAGCTTCCCTGGTGCAGAGGCGTGATGTCAGCAAGCAAATGAGCTGCGAGCTCCCCGGGCTTTGATGCTCAAACTGTAGCTTTGTGGAAACAATTGCAAGGGTTGACTTTTACTCTTTTCTACACACTTGGTGTATCAGCTCACGCACGTACTTTCCCCGCTTGCTTGGAGAGTGGAGAGAACTGTGCAAATATTTACCAGCTCACATTCCCTCCGGGGGAAGCTCTCATGATGCGCATAATAACAGATGTCTAGGGTCAAATACTCAAACTGCACAGGGATTTTCCTGAAACCTACAGCAGTTTTACTCTGAGAGGCCTGTTTCTAACCTGATTAGTGTAAATGTACAGTTACAAAGCTGGGTTGATGGAGGAACCACAAACTCTAAGAAGTTGATTTGGCTTTTTTTAAAATGGATGCTACTAATTTGATTTCTTTACAGTAGACATAACAATTGCCATCATTCCATTCATTTTCTAAACTTGGTTGCTTCATCCAAGTAGTATTGTGGTCAATTCAGAGCCTATCCTGGCAACATTGAGCAAAATCAAATTGTGGCTTGAGAATTTTAGAAAAAAGTGCTGTCTGCAGAGGAATTCCCTTTGGACACTGGGAGAGCAGGCAGACGTCATACAGATCACACTCTAGCTTAAAAGCAGAATGAGGTGAATGTACACTGGGGATACTGTGCCACATATACAGTATATACAGTATATATATATATATATATATATATATATATATATATATATATATATATATATATATATATATATATATATATCCATCCATCCATTTTCCAACCCGCTGAATCCGAACACAGGGTCACGGGGGTCTGCTGGAGCCAATCCCAGCCAACACAGGACACAAGGCAGGAACCAATCCCGGGCAGGGTGCCAACCCACTGCAGGACACACATAATCACACCCACACACCAAGCACACACTAGGGACAATTTAGTCATCCTAGTCGTGGAACAGTGGACCAGCTCTACACCTTTGGCAGAGTCCTGGAGGGTGCATGGGAGTTTGTCCAACCATTCTACATGTGTTTTGTGGACTTGGAAAAGGCGTTCAACTGTGTCCCTCAGCAGGGAAGTTCTTAGGCATACACAAACTACGCATCCATGTAGTGCCCTGACCGTGAGGGGGGCCCTGGCCCGGCCCTGACTTACAATTTTTTTTTTTATTTTGTCGGGCTGTGAGCCTGGGGACCCTGTCATGCCCCTGGCACTCCAGCCATCTTTTTCCCATCCCAGGAAATTCAGTTCAGTACATCTCTTAGTCTTATTAACAATGGTAATTTATTATCCAAATTGAAATCTTCACCTAAATCCCTAATAATATTGTCACGCTGTCGTAACTTTGCCAAATGCACTATAGCAAACGTTAATTTTAGAGATTCATTTCGGATTCATTCAGAGAGATCCCCATAAAATCATGAAATATCCCTATATTACCGGCCTTTAGCAGATCCAGAACAAAATCAATATTTTACCACTCTGTATACACACAAGCGTACATGTAGGCCTACTGGTCATCTAAGGCCTTTTCTGGATGTTTTATTAGAACACCTTCCTGAGCTTCCTCTGCCCCCCCAGACCCCCCCCCCCCCCCCATCCGGAGCCTGCACATCCGGGGCCTGCACATTTCTGAATCGCGTAGGGCCCCCAAACTGCTAAGAACGCCCTGCCCTCAGGGAATCCTGTCGGGGGTGCTCCGGTAGTATGGGGTACCGGACCATCTGATAAGGGCTGTTTGGACCCTGTACAACCGTTGTCAGAGCTTGGTCCGCATTGCCGGGAGTAAGTCGAACCTGTTTCCGGTGAGAGTTGGACTCCGCCAGGGCTGCCCTTTGTCACTGATTCTGTTCATAACTTTTATGGACCGAATTTCTAGGTGCAGCCAGGGTGTTGAGGGGGTCCGGTTTGGTGGGCTCAGGATTGGGTCACTGCTTTATGCAGATGATGTTGTCCTGTTTGCTTCATCAGGTCATGATCTTCATCTCTCTCTGGTTCGGTTCGTAGCCGAGTGTGAAGCGGCTGGGATGGGAATCAGCACCTCCAAATCCGAGACCATGGTTCTCAGCCGGAAAAGGGTGTAGTGTCCTCTCAGGATTGGGAGTGAGATCCTGCCCCAAATGGAGGAGTTCAAGTATATCGGGGTCTTGTTAACGAGTGAGGGAAGAATAGAGTGGGAGATTGACAGGCGGATTGGTGCGGCATCTGCAGTGATGCGGGCTCTGCATCAGTCTGTCGTGGTGAAAAAGGAGCTGAGCTGAAAGGCAAAGCTCTCAATTTACCATTCTATCTACATTCCTACCCACACCTATGGTCATGAGCTATGGGTAGTGACCGAAAGAACGAGATCACAAATACATGCAGCTGAAATGAGTTTCCTCCGCAGGTTGTCTGGGCTTTCCCTTAAAGATAGGGTGAGAAGCTCAGTCATCTGGGAGGAGTTCAGAGTTGAGCCACTGCTCCTCCGCATCGAGAGGAGGCATCTGATTAGGATGTCTCCTGTACGCTTCCCTGGTGAGGTGTTCCGGGGATGTCTAACCGGGAGGATGCCCCGGGGAAGACACAGGACACACTGGAGGAACTATGTCTCTCAGTTGGCCTGGGAATGCCTCGGAATTCCCCCAGAAGAGCTAGTAGAAGTAGCCAGGGAGAGGGAAGTCTGAGCATCTCTGCTCAAGCTGCTGCCCCCGCAACCCGATCTCGGATAAGCGGAAGAGAATGGATGGGTGGGTGGATGGATGGATGGATGTTTACAAATTGCAACACTTGTCAAGAAACCGGAGTGGTAGCTCTGAGGCTAAGGAGCTGCGCTGGTATCCCGAAGGTTGCCGGTTCGAATCCCCGTCACTGCCAAAAGGCCACTGCTCTGCTGGGCCCTTGAGCAAGGCCCTTAACCTGTAATTGCTCCAGGGGCGCTGTACAATGGCTGACCCTGCGCTCTGACCCCAAGGGGTATGTGGAAACTACCAAATTCCTAATACAAGAAATTGTATAAGGCGAAATAAAGAACAAAAAAAAAAAAAACAGTCTGGTGTGGCCCACTAGGTGATTTTGGATTACCTACAATCCTTTCTTTTTAGTATTTCTGGTGTGTATATTGGGGGGATTTCTTTGTTCCCCCTGTGTCATCTCTAAGAAGGTGGTACCTGGTACAACTCCTTTGTGAACCATCCAGAAGGCATAGTGGTTTCATGCATAAAGCGTCTTAAATTGTGGGTGAGTTTTGGATCTGAACAAGCACAGAGTCTTTCATATTGTTGAATTCTACACCCAGTCATAGAGAGTGAGCCCAGTAATCATGTGTGAGGAGCTTATTTGGATTGCTTGCACTGTCAATCTGATTCTTCAGGTCACTACCCAAAATTTGTAACTGTATGTGAGAATAAGGATAGATGCCGAATGACTAGAATATCGATGGTTTTATCCAAGGACTTATTGACACTGTCTAGCAAAATTCACACTGCTGCAGTTTGACTCCTCTATTAATTTCATGTTCATCTGTATTACTACTGGTGAGCAAGACCCCAAAGTATCTGAGCTCCTCTTCTTTGGGAAGCTGTGATCCCATATGTGTGTACTAAGACAGCATGATAAATTATCTACTGCATATAAGATGATTTCTGATTTCAGCTGTTACTATTTGTGATGTGCCATCTATTTGAATGTGTTTTACAATGCATGTAGTAATAAGATTTGTTGCATTTTTCATTCCATCAGATGGCACATCACAAACTTCAGCTCTTCTGTTTAAAATCCTATAGAAAATACTACACAACTGAGTCAACAGGAAAACTGACACTGTAACTTAATAAAGACAATTCTAAAATATTGGAAATAAATAAGAATAATAGAAGTTGTATTAATATCATTAGAGTCCAATAAATGTTCTGATGATCTGCCTTTATTTATTTAATAAAATGAGAATGGGAATAAAATGTGTAAATGAGCAACAAATTCCATTAACGGCTATTAAGTGGGAATGCTGGCCTCCCAGGATCAGTGGTCAGATCATCGGCTATTTTCCTCTATGTGACAGTCAATGGATTCCAACGGGATTAATTCTTTCTTAATCAGCCCTTTTATTTCTTAGCAAATTTGTTTCTATTTAAAATTTTCTTTATTAGGTTATAGTGTTGGTTGTATACACCACAGGAAAGTTGCTCACTCAATTAATAATCAGTTTTGACTTCGGCAATACCCTTAATTAATTACATAATTCAGTAATTCTCCTGCTTTATTTACCTTACCTTTCTCTGTATTAGGAGGGGGTCTCCAGCCATTAGACTTGTATCAATGTAACTAAAGCACACTTGTTTTAAGAAACACAGTAATACAATTTATTGATAAACACAAGAATTACTGAAATATAACTACATCTATATCGATAAATAAAACAGGAGGCCACACAGATGAGGCTTACAAACATACAACATAGAAGAGGCTCGCTGTTTGCTGCTTACTTAGAGTTCTAATTTTGGCACAGATAAAGTTTTATAATGCCAAGTCTTTAAGCGTGATGTCCGATATACACAACACATAACAATTAAACAAGACCAGGAACAAATACAAATAGTAATATAAAAATAGAAGAAATAACAATAAAAAGGAATATAAGTGGAAGGCTATAACATAATATCTTCCAGTTACAAGAGTTTAGAGCTGCGAAGTGAGTCTGGGGGCTAGCTTGGCAAGAATAAGAGAGGCTAGAGAATAGTGAAAAGGCAAGAGGTGTGAGTAAAAGGAGACTTATTCAAGGTACCATTTTTGTAAGTGACTCCATACTCAACGGATTGGGCGCAAACCCAGTATGGGAAGGTCCAGTGTGAGTGTATCTTTGTTGTATTTCCCTATTTTTGTACCATTAGTTTCCAATACCCTGCATTCTTCTCTTATTATCATTGAAATAATACACATTTTCTTTTATATACTTTAACTTCCTATTATTTGAGTTCATGGCCAGCTCAAGATCCCCCTTGTGGTCTTATCAGGCCGAAGGTGTTTTCAATGGACTACACTCATTATTTAGTTTGGAATCAAAAAATTATGCAGTAAGATATTAAAATATATTTGATTTGGACAACTAAAAACTGATATAAAATTGCTATAAATATTATTTCTTGTAATTTATTTTTAATATTGTTTCTTATACACTACTAAATTTTGTTATTTAAAGGGAGTTTGAAGGCATGGCTTTATTGTGGACAAATTAAATATAATCAAAAACATCTATTCTCCATGCAAATGACATACATTTTGCTTTGGCACTGAAATAAAAACTTAGTGTGAACTTCACATTTAATATATTATAAAAAAATGTTTTTACTGTGCATACACTGTAAAGAAACAGCAGAGCACAAACAGTTAAAAAATGGAGAGAAAATACATTTGTGTGTGTACTGTAGAGGGATACTGAAAATAAACATAAATATTTGGAGAATAAACCGGATAATAATTTATTTGCAATATCAAAATCAAAACTCTCTCTCTCTCTCTCTTTTTTTCTTTCTGTCTGGCCCTTCTTCCTCCCAGGTCAGCAGACTGATAAATTGTGCTTTATAATCCACTTTAAGATGTATGGCATGGGTGTAGCTTAGGAGGCCCATAATATTCTATTACCAGTGTACAGTAAGTATGGCTTTCATTTCTCTAGGGAGGAAACAGATATTGGATTAAATCTTTGGTGTGAAACTCTTACTTGGTTATTTTTATTTTCAGCCCTGCAGTAACAAACTGACAGTCATCGGAAAGAAAGCATACTGGAAAGCATTTATTCATCAAACTTCCAGCCAGGTTTTCCAGTTCAGATGTTTATCCTGTGTAAAGAAAGCACACAGACACTGCGTTAAGGGTTGGGGATCCGTCCCCGTATAGTGTTCCTTGGTCAAGGTTATACAGTGATTTATTAACTGCAGACATTTACAAGCCACCTTCTGGTGGATAGTTGGGTGTATTTATGGAGGAAGGGACGGCAGAAAGGATGTCAGGAGGAGCAGGGAATCCTGGGATGATGGTGACGTCATCAGGAAGGGACAGTATACGACTGAGGAACGCGGAAGTAGCCCGGCCGTCTGGATGGAAGGTTGGAAGTAAATTCACAGTACCAGGCTCTTTTGAGGTTCATCTTTCCTGTGAGAAAAAAGAGAGAGTTGTTAATACACTGTTCCCCTCCCCTGTGTTGTGGGTTCACGCGACACATCGGGTCCTTTGGCTGCCCTCTAATCGCTTGTGTGTGACACCTGGTAACCTGGCCGTACTCCTCTATTTAGTGTGTTCATTAATCATCAGTCTATTTAAGTTCACAGTATCATTATTGCCAAATATACAGTTTCTAAGAGTGAAATTCTTACTTGCATGCACTAATCAACATGTAACATTTCACCACTCTCCCTTAATAGTGAGTGTAACTACTGCGAAAGAATGAGTCTCAACACACTAAAAAAAGGTTTGGAGCAGCCACCTGGCTGCAAAAGGATTTATATAAACAAGAAGTTGATGTTGTCAGGTTGAGTTCTAGGACTGAACTGATCAGGTTTTGGGATATGGAGCCTTTATAGGCCGGCAACCAGAAGTGATGTCATCTGGCCAGAACCAGAAGTGACATCATATTGGGTGCTGGAACCAGAAGTGACATTCTTCTGGGCGCTGGAACCGGAAGTGTCGCCATTCTGGGGGCCAGAACCGGAAGTGACATTAAATCAGGCAGGTTTTACCGTATTTGGTCTCCAGAGATAACAAAAAAACTGTAGATTTAGAGCACCCCACCACCCCTTATCCTAGCGGGTAATTACCTCTACTTGGTCCACTCAGCTCACTCCTAATCACACATGTGTGACACTACCTTACTTTGAAATGTCTGGTTTCTTTACGTGAAAAAACTATTTTACATTGTAACTTCTGTGTTCCTTACTAAAGAAATCTCAGAACATATTATCAGAAAAAAGTAACCAGCATGATTATAGATAGATAGATAGATAGATAGATAGATAGACAGACAGACAGACAGACAGACAGACAGACAGACAGACAGACAGACAGACAGACAGACAGACAGACAGACAGACAGATAGATAGATAGATAGATAGATAGATAGATAGATAGATAGATAGATAGATAGATAGATAGATAGATAGATAGATCTTTAATTGTCCTAAGAGGAAAATGTAGCTTTTTACAGAAGCTCAATAAATAAATATAAAAATATTATAACAAATTCACAAACAAATTACTAAAAAGAAAGAAAACTTCTAACTAGGCTAAAGATAAAAAAGAACTGTCACAGTCACAGTGAGGTATTATACAGACATATTGTTCTTTATATAAAAGAGCCCCACTAGCACACTTCTGATGAATGACTCGTTGGCTGAAAGTACTCAGTGTTAGTGTGTCAGAGGGAGGATGTGCAGCATTGGGGTTCAGTTTTGTTTTTATTCTCTCCTTCGCTACTATCTCCAGGAAGCTGAGAGTGAGTCCCATAACTGAGCCTGAATTTTAATTAGCTTGTTGATTCGTTAAGTCTCTCTTGAAGTGATGTTAATGACCCAGCACACCACCATGTAGAAAATCATACTAGTCATCACAAAGTTGCAGAACATGCATAGTATATTACTACCCACGTAAAAGAGAGGCAGTCTCCTAATGAAAAAGATTTGGCTCTGCCCTATCTTATATAGTTCCTTGGTGTTAGAAGACAAATCAGGCCAGTCATGGACGTGAACCCCCAAGTATCTGGGGCATTGTACCACCTCAACATCCACTCACTGAATGGTGACCGGTTGTCAATGGTCAGTTCCTTGGTTTTGCTGATGTCTAGATGCAGACAATTCTCTTCACACAAAGAAACAAAACTCTCCACCTGACTACTATGTTCTGTCTCATCCCTCTTGTTGTCCAAGCCTTTCTGCAAGTGACATGTCCCGGTGTTATAGTTCAAGGTGTATAGGGTAAAGAAAAAAAAAAAAAAAAAAAAAAAAAGACAGATCTGTTCCTTGTGGTTCTCCAGTGTTGCTCACATCAGAGCCACAAGTCCTTGAGCTGCACAAACTGCGGTCTACCTGACAGAGAGTCCATTATCCAGGAAACCATAGGTTCACCTACCAGCATATCCCTGAGCTCACCCCTTAACAGGGATGACTGAAGGTATTGAAGGCACTGGAGAACTCAAAAAATATAATTCCCACAGTGCTGTCAGCTTTGTTCAGATGGGAACAGGCCTTGTGGAGCAGACAGATAATTGAATCTTCCACTCTAATTGTTGGTCACTAGGCAGACTGCAGTGAGTCCAAGGGATCTTTCATAAGATGTTTCATATAGTTCAGGACCAGCTTCTCAAAGGTCCCTAATGCAGGGGTCTACATTGATTACATAAATTTCACCCAGTTTTGGTAGGACAGCAACAACATGACATTAGTATTTTTTCTGAAGAATGAACTGCAAGAACACATTCATCAGTACGAAAGGCAGGGTATTGCCATAAGGTTTAGATTGTACTAACTGCCTAGTATCATTTTTTTTCCTCTCCAAATGTTGAGGATTGTCATAAGTGTGGAGGATACTGGTGGGTGGGTGCAGGAAGTTTGGGGAATTCACTTGTTATTGTCATGCTTTCTTTTCACTTTTTCATTGTTAAAAGTTTTGGATTTACTACTGAGTATTAATGTATGCGAATGCAGCATCTTTTCTTGCCAATTTTCAATAAACATTGGTCATAAAAACAAACAAAAAGTCTGAGGATGTGGGAGAAAAAACGCTGTAAATATGGGGGAAAAGTGCAAACTCTACACAGAAAGTGTCAAGGTTGGGATATAAAAACAGAATTCCTAGGTCATTGAGGCAGCAGTGCTAAATAACCACTGTGCAACTGTGCCACCCATCCTTTAAATCATTATGCAGAATTAATTTTAATGGTATTGTAAAGAGACAAAGCATTTAGAGAAATGTGCCCAGCATGACAGTTTGAAAAAAGGACTGTTTGTACCAAATAAAACATCTAAAACTCAGCAGTCAGATGAAAATAGAAGTGATAATAGTGCTGTTCATGTCCTGGGGGTTTCTTTTTCTGACAGACTTGTAGCCTTTACTTGAGATAAGTTGCTGACACCGGTACTGTGACCTTGGCAGGGGGTCTCGTCAGCAATATTTCTTGATTGTTTCTGAAGTGTCATGCAGGTCCTCTTTGAAGGGAAATGGCAACAGAAGATCCTCTGCTCAGTAGGGATAACAGATGCAGTTCACCCTTGGAGCTGACATATACCATGCCAAACAATGCTAAACAGAGAAAATGAGAATGATATCAATGATGGCTGTATGTGACTGGAGAAAACAGCTCCTGTCCTGTTTAATTGTGTTAAAAATGGTAGTTACCTGGAACTTGAAAGACCTCACCACCATCATGGCTGCGATATATTAGACTACTTTTGTTAAAATTTTCAACAAGAACATGGGGACACAGTTAAAAACTTATTAAGGGCAATGTTTGAAATCTTTTTTTTCATGCAAAGAACTATAGACTCATGAAATAAATATAAGTACTATGGTAAAGAGTAGGACTCTAGGGACCTTCAAATCTGAACTTGATGTTATTTTGGAAAATGTGGGTGAATAAGATTTATAAGCTTGTTGGGCTGAATGGTGTGCTCTTGCCACAATTGCTCTAATGTTCTAAATTATTAATGTTTCCCCTGTTTCAACAGTAATCAATTTTCTTCTTGCTGTAAATAGTCTCATTAGCGTTAAAAAGTCCCAGTTCAAAAAGAGGACTCAGTTCATAACACCTTGGGTATACCGTGTTCAGAGATGGACTCTTAATAGTTGAACGCCCTTCCTTGGAAGCTGGTCATCCAATGTCTGAAAGGATGGGCTGGTGGCCAAAGTATCATGAACTAATTCTAGCACAGTAGTGTAAAGGTTGAAATTAAGTGATATGAATGCTGCAAAGTGATATGAGGTCATATGAAATCATAAGCATTAGCACTGTGACTAACATCCACCAACAGACCATATTTCTAACCATTTCAAGAAGATGTTTTAATCCCATATGGCACCAAAATAGCAATCATGTGATCAATGAAATCCAAAAAGCTTAGAGAACTATAAAAGATTTTTTACAAAACATGTCAAGAACACTAATCCAAGTTAATATCTTTGATCTAGCAAAGATCGAGATGAGGTTTAGCCAGAGCAGCTGCCTGGTAAAATGAGCTGACATCAGAAACAGAAGATCACACTAAAGCTGTAGTTACTGCATAAGTCAAACTGTATAATAACTTTCATTAATAAGTAATTAACAAACATTATATAATGCTTAACAGATTACTAGTTCATGTAGATTCAGATAGTTATAAATGCTTCTAAATGATAATTGATATATTCATAACGCCTCATAATAACTTTCATTAAGAAGTCATTAACAGACATATAACTCCTCCTTACACCTTTAAAAACCATTTCTTCATTAGTTGTAGATGTTTCTTTAGATAGATAGATAGATAGATAGATAGATAGATAGATAGATAGATAGATAGATAGATAGATAGATAGATAGATAGATAGATAGATAGATAGATAGATAGATAGATAGATACTTTATTAATCCCAAGGGGAAATTCACAGTAAAAGTAAAAGTGTCCATGGAACGAATCAACATAAAAGAAAGTGATAAGAATGATCAATAAAAAATAATAAAAAAAGAAAAAAATAAAAGGTAGAAAAATTATATTAATGCCTAATCTAAAGTTGAAGCTATTCATCCATAGGTGAAGGTTGAATACTAATGAAAATTCATGACAAGAAGAAAACACTGTTAAGCAATTTATTAAATTAAAAGCAATTATAAGACACATTCTCAATTCCTATAACAGAGGGAATTCCAGTAGGATTTTCTTAGTCTTTAACATGCAATCATTGGACTAAGTCCCTCTAGTGGGTTTGTTGCACATAGAATTTGTTTCTGTCACTTGTAAGTTTATTGCTATTGTGATTTTTGACTTATCTCATGTTTTTCCATATTGATAGGGTTATTAATTATCATTTTACTTTATGGTAGCCATTCCAAGTTGGCGTTTGCCACGGAGAGCAGTTACAGCAATTACGTGCATTATGTCTCTTATGCAACAGTTTTAAAGACTGGTGTGACAGAACTGTAATTTGATGGCTCAGATAAAGATAAAGAAAAGGTGTTTGCTTTCATTATTTCCCTATTTGTCTTCATAGCTCCAGACTTACTGCTTTTGTTTTTCAGTTATGGCTCTTGGGTATGAATTGGTTTTGACAATGTTGGATTATGATGCCTTGTTTGTTTAAATGATGTTGCATCTGCTCAATCCATTCAAATCTGGTTGCACTTTGGTACTACCATAAAAATTTTGAAGTTTATTTAAGAATGGTAAAACAATTTAACATCTTTCTGCGGAAGGATTATTATTTATTATGGGCGCTGCCACTTTGTAGCTCATTTTATTTATAGTTGCCATGGTTCTTTTACCCACAAAAGACTGAGAGTGTGCAACAAGTGGTGTCATTAACAGGGTGGAATAATATATAATAATAATATAATATTCTATTACCAGTGTACAGTAAGCATGGCTGTCATTTCTCTAGGGAGGAAACAGATATTGGATTAAATCTTTGGTGTGAAACTCTTACTTGGTTATTTTTATTTTCAGCCCTGCAATAATAAACTGACAGTCATCGGAAAGAAAGCATACTGGAAAGCATTTATTCATCAAACTTCCAGCCAGGTTTTCCAGTTCAGGTGTTTATCCTGTGTAAAGAAAGCACACAGACACTGCATTAAGGGTTGGGGATCGTCCCCATATAGTGTTCCTTGGTCAAGGTTATACAGTGATTTATTAACTGCAGACATTTACAAGCCACCTTCTGGTGGATAGATGGGTGTATTTATGGAGGAAGGGACGGCAGAAAGGATGTCAGGAGGAGCAGGGAATCCTGGGATGATGGTGACATCATCAGGAAGGGACAGTATGCGACCGAGGAACATGGAAGTAGCCCGGCTGTCTGGATGGAAGGTTGGAAGTAAATTCACAGTACCAGGCTCTTTTGAGGTTCATCTTTCCTGTGAGAAAAAAGAGAGAGTTGTTAATATATTGTTCCCCTCCCCTGTGTTGTGGGTTCATGCGACACATCGGGTCCTTTGGCTGCCCTCTAATTGCTTGTGTGTGACACCTGGTAACCTGGCCATTCTCCTCTATTTAGTGTGTTCATTAATCATCAGTCTATTTAAGTTCACAGTATCAAAATGAGTGAAGATTTGCAAAACAACAATAAAGTTTATCAGTTTGAACATTCGATATCTTGTCTTTGTAATGTATTCAATTGAATATAGGTTGAAAAAGATTTGCAAATCATTGTATTCTGTTTTTATTTACGTTTTACACAACATCCCAACTTCATTGGAATTGGGGTTGTATAATAATTTACTCATGGAGAATGCTACAACTTAGCATATCTTAAGTAGACAAATTGTATCATGCATGGTAGCGCAGTCTACAAAAAAAATTCATGCCACCTTGTTCTTATGGGCAATATTACACAGAAAAGCCACTTTTCACGAGTCCTACGCACATTGTGTAGCAGCGCTGAAGTGTTTATGTGATTTTCTGTATTAAGATAATTGTGTGCCATGAACCAGTTTGCCGCCATGCACAGACCATCATTATAGCTCTAGTAAGTTGAAAGTATGGAAGGCAGAAGCAGGTCATTTTAGATTTAAAGTAATGTCACCCTGAAACATGAACAATGTCGGTATCACGGTATCAACAATCTGTAATTCTCTTCCACCCCACACTGCCTGTAAATTGCTGTCTGCCAGCTGCAACAATACTTTCTCGAAAACCCAGTAATAAGTGATTTATAACAATATATGTTTTCAAAATTTTCTTTCAGAGATCCACCACAATATTGATTTTTAGGCTTTCTGGGTATCCAACAGGTTAATTAGGGTCTCCCAGATCGCACTGAGACCAGCAGAATTTTGCACCTCAGTTTCTCCACATCTCCAATATTGCCTAATAAATAAAAATATTTCATAAATGATTATTATTTAATTATTTCAAATCAGTGTTTCCCAAAGTGAGTTCATTTTATAATAAATTGACTCCTAGTTTAATTAAACTGGCTCTATTTTGCTTATAATCTTAATGTGACTGAATGCAATTTGTTAAATTTTTTTTGTTTTTTAACAGGTGCTGCTTTGCTTTATTGAGCTAATTTTCAAAGATTTTACATTACTTTCTTTCACGCTGTCTATTATTAAAGCAGCCACATAATAATAAGCAGTGAGATGTGAATAGATGCGAACTGACAGGTTCTCCTTGGGACACATTGTTATTTCTACTGAAGCCAATTGTCTGATAAGGCTCACTTGTAAACGAAAGTACTTAAAAACAATTAAGGGAACGATTTGTTAACAGGAAAATTCTTCAAATGAAAACCAGGCTAATAAAGAGCATTAAAGGAGTGCATTGCAGTGTCTCCAAAAGCTCAATATTGAAAGATAAGAGTACAAATAAAATCCTCTTTTCCATCCTTGTCTGCCTTTGCTGCCAAAGGGATGGCTGCCCACATGCTAAGAATAATTTTATGTCCACATGTTTCTCTGCAGTACTTTTTTATTTGTGTGCATGATTCATTGTTATGGTGCTGCCATGTTTTTGTAGATGTCATGGATTTGCCATTTTGCACAATTGCTAGGCAGGTACAGTACTATATGATCTGTGACATACTGACAGCACTGAAACCGTTGACTGCTACGTAAATAGGAGTCCACTCATAGCAGACAACCTAAAGAAAGGTGCCACCTACGAGTTATCTCTTAAACCATCTTTGGGCTGTAGTGCCAAATATGAACATATTCATGGGTAACATCAGTGATGTGCGGTGAGGTTCATGACTGGTGAGGCACTGACTCCTTCAGATTCAGATTTACAAATATATGAACCCAAAAGAGTAGCTTATTCACTATTCAGTTGGCAGCATGAACACTGACTACTGGTTATGTTACATATCTCATCAGCATTCTTTACACACAGATAGATAAGGTACATATTTGGCTAAGAAAGAGCGTTACATTTATACTGGCAAGAGGGAGCGGAGGGAGCGCATTTGCTCTGCACCCTCCATGTGTTCTAAATTTGCTGATGCAATTTCACAATTCATACTAATTCAATACAAATGAAAGTATAGAGTGGTATACAAAAAAAAAACGGGTTTCAATTTTAACCTTAATTGAAATATTTAGTTTTTTTTTTAAAAAACTTTTTAATCTGATGCTTTAAGCCAGTGGTTCTCAACCTGTGGGGTGGGCCCCCCTAGGGGGGCATGAAATAACAAAAAGGGGGGCGTGAAGATGTGAAAAAAAGAAAACAAGAATTGAAAATATGAAAAATACATCTATTGAAACCAAAACAAATTAACTTAAACTACATTCTGAAACTAGAAAAATTAATATAGAATTAGATAAAAGTCGATAAAAGTTAAGTAGGTATAATAAAATACGCATCTATGATATATCATTAATTAAAAAAGAACAAATTGGTATTAGTGGGCTCCTTTCAAAAAAATGTTAGGGGGGTGCGATTAAAACTGTTATGAAAACTCGGGCTGCAAATACTTAAAGGTTGAGAAACGCTGCTTTAAACAATTTTAATAGAGACTGTTCAGCAAAAGGATAACAAGAAAAACAAAAGAATATTTTATTTAAGGTCAAAATTTAGTTTTTAAATATTGGATTGTTTTTTTCTTAGTCTGACCTAATTTTTTTATAAAATTGAAAACCATTTATTGTTATACCTTTATTTGTAAATGAAGTCCATGCGTCTATCCTTCTCCACGAAAATCTCTGTCACTTTCTTGTAAGAGTCCTCCTTATTTTCCTTTAGTTTTAAAAATCTTAGACTTCTATTTTAGCAGTCAGTCGGAACAAAAAATAAAAATAAACATACGGCTGCAGTGCACTTGACTTTCTGATATTGCTAACTTATTGGCGCCTAGAGCCTCTGCGTAGAAGAACAGCAGCAACAAACACCTGTTGGGCTCACATGCGTCCCCTTTGGTGCAGCATAGTACCATCTGTCTCACCTTGTGCCTTTTCACTGCAGTTTTATGTCCGATCAGTAACACTAAATATGTCACGCACATTCTTTAAAGATATTAGCCAGGCTGTGGAAAGTCAGGGTGTATAATAAACGTGTCTGCAAATATTATATTGGCGACATACAGAGAGACAGTAACAGGCACGCGCCAACTGCATGCATCAACCCAGTGTGCGATGGAGAGCGCAATCCAAGCTGAGGTGAGGCTCTTCGCTACCGCACCTCGTGTTTCTCCCCTGTATTTGAATGCACAAATTCAGTGATTTTGAATATAAAAATGATCAAAATTATTGGAATCATACAGAAAACAAATTTATAGCACAGACCAGTGGACAAATGTATTTTATGTTATCATTATTTGTTTTTTTTTACTTTTCATGATGACAGGTGAGACCCTGACCGCACGCCCCTGGGTAACATATAAATAGAGGATAGTGGGCTGCTAAAATAAGAATAAAAATCCGATGGTGTCACAAAAAAGAATATTTCACTTTCATTTAGCTCTTTTCATTAGCTGTATTTTGGATAACATTTATTTTTAACAAAAATACTCTACATAGGTAAAACAGCAAACATCTGAATATCTCACAGCGATTAGTGTCTTATACCCATTTAAGTTCAAATGAGAAATGCAACATTTGATTGCAACAAATTGTGCAAAATCAAACTTGTTAGATCCAGCCGAGTTATCGTGCAGCTGGTGTGCACGTAGCTTCACAGGGCCAGAAATGATTCTTAAATGCTTTGTCAAGGCATGTTTGGATTTTCAATTAGAAAATTTCTTCAGTTATTCGTTTAGATGTGCAGTCAGAAGGTGGATGTTTTGCAGCCTCATCTGTGCATTAAACGGTGTTGTTAGACAGGTTTGCTGTTTTGGATGCTTTGAGAACTGAAATCTGTACGTCCTCTGGCTCTTCGTTATTAACTCTCTTAATGGCAGTCCTTTTGACAGAGTGTGACACACTGTTTACTTCAAATGCATATTTTGCAGTTAATATTTTCATGAGTATAGCTGCCAGTTCATTAAAGCTTGCATTGACTCCTACACTATTATCATAACGCTGAACAACAGAGAGCACACACAGCACCTGTGTCAACATATCATTCGCATTTACCATTTGTCCATTGATGATGTCGAATGCCAGTGTCTAATCTAATGCTACATGATGTTTTTTCCCTTGCATCAGGTTATATTCATTTTTAAAATGGTTAATGTGCTTTCCGCTTATGCAACAAACATTTGTATTTCTAATAGGGTTTTTTTTGGAGTCTTTTCGATTGTAGACAGTTTATCGTAATCAGAATGTTGCTCTTTGTTAGACCAGGTTAATGATAGCACCTCTGATCTGCGCAGTTCAATATCACACCTTCAAGAAGCATTGGATTGGTTATGAAATATGTCACTCAGTGAGTGGTCTAATTGCGGTGTCAACAAGACTAGCTTGCACAAAGCTGTCATCATGCAGCAGTTTCATCTGCCAACTACAAGGTAACTCAAATAAATGTTTTTTAGAGAAAATACAATTTTTATTGTGAGTTATTGTGAGTTTTGCTCAATGTCCTCACAGGTGGCGCAGTGGTAGTGCTGCTGCTTTGCAGTAAGGAGGCTGTGGAATATTGTGGGTTCGCTTCCGGGTTCCTCCCTGTGTGGATAGCGCTTTGAGTACTGAGAAAAGCGCTATATAAATGTAATGAATTATTATTAACAAAATGTATTTAATCGATATATTAAAATAACACCCTGATTTTACATTGGCAGCAGGAACAAATTTACCTATTTCTTTTATATATTTTATTTTATTAAAAGATTTGTTGCACATTTTTGTCATTATATTTAATTGTAATATATATAATTTTTTTTGTCATTTTTGAGTGTGGGAGAAGTCATTCTGGGAATTTTTCAGTGTCGCCAGCCATGTAGTTTTTGGTAACAGCTCTACGTTACGACCATGCGACACACTTCTATCAATGTGCTGACTGTACTTAAGATCTTGGAGTGCAAGCCTCAGGAACAAAGTTTCTGGATATTGTGAACATCATTTCTGTGCATTTAGCTAGTTAAAAAAGACATTTTTGGGATCTAGAACATTGTGTTATTTTGGACTTCTGGTTTGGTTGCATTTTGTGCTTTAGTATTTTGGCTATAAAGACATTTTCGGCTTCAGACTTTTTCTTTCCCCTTACCTACTGGCCCCATTGATTTGAAATTTTCTGTCTGCTATTCTCTACTTTGGTAGAGTATGAACTTGGACCTGAAATGAGTGACACCTAGATGAGTGAGTGTTGTCATAAAAATCAAGCAGGTGCAAAAGGGTAGTGGAAGAAATTAATGTATTAATTGAAGAAAGAAACTTATCCTCTACCAGGACAAGTTTGATAACACCTCTTCAACTCAATAATCAGGCAGGTAGAAGCTTGTCCATTGCATCTTTAATTTACACTACAGCAAATGTTGAAGAGGGAGCATTCATCACAGCAGTCTGTTACAGAATGGTCAAAAAATAAGAACAGAAGTCTAGATTTATAAACAACGGAATTTATATGACAGTGCTGAATTAGTGCATACATTTACTTTCATTGGTTTGTTGGATTACACCCAAATAACTTATCCCAATAAAGGTCTATTCTGCTACACTCTTGTTCTACTCACATCTCTTAAGTTCACCTATTACCCTTGAAATCTCTGTGTATGTTACAACTGTCCAGTCTTATTTTTTACAGGACATCTGCTGAACTCTTAGGCGTCTCCTAGTATGTTTAGTGTATTACATCAACCATTCTCTTAGTGCATTCTTGTCTTTTATTTCCTTAACCATTTCAGTAGTTCTCTTCACAACATTTCTAAAACAAATGCTTATATATTTCAGTGAGCACTGCAAACCAAAATACTTAACTATTGTTACAGTGAGGTCATTATAGAAACAGTAATAATAAAAAGCATTCCTCTCAAGGACCACACCTCACTGGTATAAATCATTGATTTATGACTAATGCTGAGACCTTTTTACAACAACAACATTTATTTATATAGCACATTTTCATACAAAAAGTAGCTCAAAGTGCTTTACATAATGAAGAAAAGAAAAATAAAAGACAAAATAAGAAATTAAAATAAGGCAACATTAGTTAACATAGAAAAGGAGTAAGGTCCGATGGCCAGGGTGGACAGAAAAAACAAAAAAAAAACTCCAGAAGCTGGAGAAAAAAATAAAATCTGTAGGGGTTCCAGGCCGCGAGACCGCCCAGTCCCCTCTGGGCATTCTACCTAACAAATGAAATAGTCCTCTTTGTAGTTTGGGTTCTCACAGAGTCACTTGATGCTGATGGTCATACAGACTTCTGGCTTTTAATCCATCCATCATTTTTGGAACATCATGGTACTTAGAGTAGATGGTGGTGGCGCAAGCCACCACCAAAAGGACACCGGAAAAGGAAACAAAAGAGAGAGTAGGGGTTAGTACAGATTTTAGAGCTACCATGAATAGTTATTATAATGAATTGGATATACAGAGTATCAGGATTAAATTACAGTGAAGTTATGAGAAGGCCATGTTAAAGTAATGTGTTTTCAGTAGTTTTTTAAAGGGCTCCACTGTATTAGCCTGGCGAATTCCTATTGGCAGGCTATTCCAGATTTTAGGTGCATAACAGCAGAAGGCCGCCTCACCACTTCTTTTAAGTTTTGCTCTTGGAATTCTAAGGAGACACTCAGTTGAGGATCTGAGGTTGCGATTTGGAATATAAGACGTCAGACATTCCGATATATAAGACGGGGCGAGATTATTTAAGGCTTTATAAACCATAAGCAAAATTTTAAAGTCAATCCTGAATGACACAGGTAACCAGTGTAGTGACATCAAAACTGGAGAGATGTGCTCGAATTTTCTTTTCCTGGTAAGGATTCTAGTAGCTGCATTCTGCACTAGTTGCAAACGATTTATGTCTTTTTTTGGGTAGTCCTGAGAGGAGTGCGTTACAGTAATCTAGTCGACTGAAAACAAACACATGAACTAATTTCTTATCTTTCAGTGATATAAGAGGTCTAACTTTTGTTATGTTTCTTAAGTGAAAAAATGCTGTCCTAGTGATCTGATTAATATGCGATTTAAAATTTAGATTACAGTCAACAGTTACTCCTAAGCTTTTTACCTCCGTTTTGACTTTTAATCCTAATGCTTCCAGTTTATTTCTAATAGCCTCATTGTATCCATTATTGCCAATCACTAAGATTTCAGTTTTCTCTTTATTTAACTTGAGAAAGTTACTATTCATCCATTCTGCATGTACTAATGTCAAAGATGTTTGTGCACACTGTAAGCAAGTGTTTGGTGGGCCAGATTTTGAAAACCTCCCTCAAGGAAGGGAGGAAAGGGAGGGACACACTAACCAGAGGAGAGATGTTGGATATGTCAGTATGAAAGCATGGGGCGTACCCTGAAATTGAATTAAATTGAGTCGTAGCATGCTTGAAAGCATGTAATATTCTTCAAAGAAGCTGTCTGCAATATGTGATCCTCTAGGTCAGTGTTCCTCAACCACTTTTGTGTCGCAGGTCACCATGTTTGGGTCACCAACACAAGCAAAAATAAATAAAAGCTGTTTCAGTGGCTGAGTAGCTCACATTGATATTATATTCTGTTTGTCTCTGTTTGATAAGATATTTAATTTGTCATCAACGCTTGTTAAACCAAAGTACACCCCCTGCTTTTTGATATTATGTTCCATTTGTCACTGCACTTGTTACATCAAGGGGCATCTCCCCACTCTCCACACTGTTCATTATCTTATTTCATTTATCACCATGCTTGTTACTCCAAGAGATACCCTTCTCCCCTTTGATTGTGTACGTATTTTGAATGAATTTCAAAGGAAATTGTTGCCTGGGGTTGCCATTGACCAAGAGCAGATAAATCGGCGTCCCAAGACCAAAAAGGTTAAGAATCACTACTTTAGGATACCAATGTAGGCCAGTGAGGCCTGGATGGCAGATAGTAGAGCTTTGGATGCTTGAGGGCAGCATACATTTTGTTATGATATCAGGACCCATAAAACTCAAAAACAGACTTTTACTCTAAATTGGCCTGAAAAACAGGTAGGCTTTACAAGCAAAAAAGTAGGCCTGACTCTCAGTCTCAAAAAGCAGGTCTGCTGCCTGCACACTCAAAAGTAGCCAACTAATATCAATGAGGGAAGGGAAACCATTAAAAACCCTGTCCTCCGTAAATGATACTCTTAATATAATGATCATAATAAACATTTTTCAGAAAAATGGTCAAAAAAAGGATAACAAAATTTCACTTAAGGTTTTCAACCAAAACAAAACAAAACCTAGATCCATAGACAAAATGGGAATCAAGGGCACAGCAAAATTTTAAAAGAAACCAAGAGAATCAAAGAGAACTTACAAAAATCAAGAATCAAGGAAAGGAATCTGAAGACCTCAAGAAAGTTCTATTCCCTAGGCAATAGTGCTGAGGCATCTCAAGCTCTACATTGGCATGACTGCAGTGATACGGGCCCCATTCCTATAGCTCAAGATACACAACACAAGCGATATAATGAATGGAATAAACACAGTATAAGAAAAGAAAAGTACAGGAGATAATACAGAAGATATTGAAATCTTCTTCTTCAGCTGCTCCCATTAGAGGTTGCCACAGCAGATCATCTTGTTCCATATCTTCCTTTCCTCTATATCTTGTTTTTGTCACACTCATCACCTGCCTGTCCTCTCTCACCAAATCCATAAAGGAAAAAAGCATAAAACACACAAGTAAATAAATGCACAATAAACAAATGCAAATAAAAGACACTAAAGCCAAGCCAAAGACACAGTGAGGGACCGGGGACCAGATTATCATTTTAATGTAATGAGTGTTGCCTAATGGACTTGCCACTTTAATGGTAAGGACACCAGGAGTCATTAAAGAGAGATCATGGCCGGTGTCTGTGGATCAAAATCGGTGCCAACCTCAGATTCTGGAGATTGACTGACAGTGAACCTTAGTTAAAGTTCTGAGCCATGTCATGGCCAGAGGCTCAGTGCATGTAGAGTGAAGTGGTGAGCTGAGACAGACTGACAGAAGGAAGAGCTTGGTGCCACTTGGTGTGTAAGCTACCTCACCAGTAAGAGAAAGACAGGGTTCTAAACCTTGGTGCTGCAGACAGGTTTGCTGTTTAGCTTGTTCATTTGGTATTCTTGTTTTCTCCCTATATCCATTGCTCTTTCGGGTTATTTTTGTTAATTACATCTCTAGCTTTGTTCTCGTTTAATCTTTGTTATTCTGGGTACGCAGTGGAGTCACCATGGATCTTTATCTTATACTTTTTATAGTAGTGAACCATTTAAGGGAAATATAGAGCATTTACACCACTAGAAAGTAATTTATTTGCCCACAGATCAGTTTACCAAGTGATAACTCATAATGCACACATAAACTTTCCTGAAAAAGACAAAGGGAGACAGCTACTTCCTCCCTAAGCTGTATACAGGTGAAGGCTTGGAGCATGGACAGCTTCATTCTCTTAAAATTCTCTATGTACCTTATCTGATAGGCATTATTCTATTACATACTGGGGCAATCTTTAAAAAATCAACCACTTTCTGTCCCTGATATGCCTTATTTCAGTAATAAATTCAATCAGTTTCCACACTGAATCACATCTGTAATGGAACAGCCATAAATTTAATGGCGCCTAAAAGACCACCTTGGATTTGACCCTCTAATTGAATTTTTTAGTTATGAAAGAAATATGAAGCTAAAAATACATAAAATGGTTGTTGTACGTCTTTAGGGGATAATTGACCCCTACGAACATGGAAATGAGGTAAACCTTCCTCTCAGTCAGGACCTGTGAAGAGTGCATAACAGTAGAGCCTGTCCACTCTGCCAAATGTGTTTGGACTAAGCTCACCCTCTGCAAATACAGTAGAAAATTCCAGAATGGATTAAGAAAAGTCAATGAGGTAGAACACTCCTGGTCGCCATCCCTATTTTTAACACTACGTTTTCACCTAAATAACACCTTTTCTTGACATGACATGAGATGTGTGGAGAATGTTAACTGTCATCTGAAGTAAAAGCCTGGCTGTGCAGAAGTTCAATTGTGAGTCATCTTAAAAAGCTGGGGTATAGAGCACTAGCAATGGGTCCCAAAGGTCACAGTCAGATCTAAATCCTCAAGATTCACAGTACTACCAACAGGTTAGTTAGCCAGCCATTTCTAGTGTACAATATGAGAAAGTGAATCAGACTTCGGAAGAGTTAAGACTTGTGGGGACTGATGACTCTTGATACTTTTTCAGAGGTAGCCCACCTAGTGATTCTTTTCCTTCTTGGTCAAATACTGAAAGGCTCATTGAAGGTCAGTGTTTGTTTTTCTTGCAACTCAAATTAGGATTCCCTATTTTATTGTTTTGGCTGCATCATGAATTGGGCAAACACGGTATTAGCTCACCTTGGAGATCTTCTACTTCTTATGCTTTGCTTGCTGCCTTGATTATAGATTTTACTAGGATTGCTTCTTTTTTGTCATTTCCAATGGTTATTATCATCTATTTTTCCAGTTCAGATTAATACTTTCTGTACTTGCAACACTATGACAATAAACTGGTTAATTCTGCCACATCTGATGAATCCAGACTCCTGGGTTTCAGTCTTGTGTTTAGTCACTGTCTGTGTGGATGTTCTCCCAGGTATTCCAGATTTCCTGCCACATCCTCAGAGATTAGTGTAGTAGTTTACTGTAATTGGTAAGGCTAAATTGGCCTAGTGAGCCACAATGGGTCCCATACTGGACTGATAGATTCCTGCTTTGCACTTGTTTCTGGGATAGGCATTGTCTAGCACCCTGTGACCTTTGAACTGGTTTGTGAAAGATATTTTAATTTTGCCATCCTCATTTGCCATCATGTCCAAAATTCAAAATCTGTTTATTTCTCAGAGTTCATTAATAATGGTTTATTTTTACTCACAATGTAATTAACATTGTACATAACCTTTATACATTAAGCTTACATTTTTGTGTTAGGTTATTATTTTTATATTTACTAGAAAACTTGTGCACCACTGGTCCTCCTAAGATCAAGATTCCATCCCCAGTAGTGCATGGGTACCAGCAGACAGTCATGACGCATGTGTTTGATGGGCAGCGGATGCCAAAGATGTCATTCTTCTTCTTCTCATCACATAATTTACCTTCTGTAATTTGCTTCATGCTCAGCAATCATGTCCCCTTCTCAATCAGTCTGTCTAAGCACTTTGCTGTAAGAAAGATATAGCCCCCTTCCCATAACATAATTGGGAGTTACAATTTGGCTCATGCTCAGCAGATGTATCTGCTGTTCTTTTTCAGCTTTCCTCTGCAGTTTGCTGTAAGGAAGGTGCAAGCCACATTTTTTGCTTTACCAGTGTGTTTTAAGACCAAAATCAAGGTTCTAGCCTCAATGGTTTGTGAGTAATTGCTTGACAAACACAATACTAAGCATTTTATATAGATAGATAGATAGATAGATAGATAGATAGATAGATAGATAGATAGATAGATAGATAGATAGATAGATAGATAGATAGATAGATTACATCTTCACCGTGTGTGAAGTACTGTAAGCCAATATTTTTTGAATGTTTTTTTAGAAATTGATTTTAAATTCAGGCAGAATGGTAGAGCAGGGGCAAGTGCTACTATTTCATAGCTCAAAGAGTATGGATTTGAATATCATGTTTAAGGCTTTGTGTCCTGCTTATGTCTCTGAAGGTTTTGTCCAGGTATTCTGCTTTCCCTCCGTATCTCAAGCACATGAGTGTTTGATTACTTTTAGAAGGGAGTTTCCTTAGGTGTCCTGTTTTGTACTAGATGCATCAAAGTCATCACAGCCATATACTGTAATGTAATCAACGGCCTTCCAAAATATTGTAAATGATTGAATTGATTTGATATGATGTGATGAACTGGTGCCCTCCTACATAACTGGGTCTTGCCAAGTGCCCTTTTCCTTTTGAAGCTTCTCCTGCAACTCTGACTGACCTAATTATTTATAGATAATCTAATTAGAAAGAGTGAACAAGTGTAAAGGACAGCCGGGTCCCATGCCCGGCAGGGACGCCCCTGCTGCATCTGTTCCGGGGGAGCAGCCATGGACACTTCAATACCTCCCCCTGGATGCTTGGTGGCAGCCTCCCTGGCGGACGATGATTCCCAACCTGGCGCATGGCTCCATGGGAGATGGAGTCCTCCACAGCCTGGTTGGGGGATCGGATGGCCGCTAGGGGGAGCTGCATGGAGTCTGCAGCCCAGCTGGTCGAATCTGCAGCCCCACTCGGAAATGCAATTAGGACCAGGTGGTCACGCACCTGGAACGCTTCCAGGTGGGGTATAAAAAGGGCTAGCCACCACCACTCAAGGAGCCAGAGTTGGGAGGAAGGAGACAAAGCTTGTGGAGGAGTGGTGGGAGAGAAGAGTGTATTGCTGTTGTGTGGAAAAGGAGTGCTTTTGGGACTGTGTATTGTCTGTGGGTCACGGGGAAAAATAAAAGCCCTTGTGTTTTATACGTGCCTCTGTGTCGTTCTGTGCCGGGTCAGGCGCCTATATAGCGCCTTTTCTACACAAGATATTTAGTTTAATTGATATAACATGATAGCCTTGCACCTCTTCAGGGGTTGATTATAAGAGTTTGTCCATCACTGCAGGTACAAACTCCACCTCTCCAGCAACCCTGACTTTAATTGTTTGTGGTAGAATTAATCAGACGTTTTTAGGATATGAACATCCAGTCTCCTTAAACAGACTCCCATAAGAAAAATGAGTGTTTAGATGGTATGGGAAAAAAGTAAATAATTTGCCTAGTTGGTCTTTACTAAAACTTTTGTGTTTCTTATCTTATTTTTCACGTATACAAGCAGATGCGTTAATTTATCGCAGAAATTTTCCTCCGCTTGTGGTGAATCAGTAAGCCCTCATCTGCTGCATGGTTATCACAACATTTTCTAACATCTGGTATTGCTGTGAGCATAATCTTGAGGGAGAATATGATAGTGTGAGTCATGAGCTTCAGCATGCTGATGGCCGCTGCACATCACTCATCAGATTCTTTAAAGGATGTGAGTTTGACAGGTATTTTTAGCTTTGTTGGTGTAGTAAGAGATGAGTCCGGTCATCCATCTGTGCAAATGCAAAGCTAGCTGAACTAAAGTTTATAGGTTTAGAGGGTCATTATTTTTGAGGCAGACTTGAACCAGAGCCCATCCTATAGTCAACTTTAAAGGTCAATTTTCTTCCCCTGCAAGGTCAAATTGAAGGGAATTAATAATGGGTGTTAGGTGAAATATGTCATGTAGGAGGTGCTTGTTCATCTCGGAGTCCCTAAGATTACTTATTATGGACCAGTTGAGAGTCATCAGTCAGTGTTACAGAGTGTTGTCAAGCAAACACAATGAGAACAAGCCAAATAGGCATTAAAGACATTCAAGCTAGGATCCACAATGCATCTGGAAATGTTACCCACTATGGGTGTCAATCAGTCTTTCATATTGTGCCTTTCATGAAAGGTTCTATTGTAAATCAGCAAAAGCATTTATTTAGTAATAACTGTGAGGTGCTCATAAATATGAAATTTTTAGTTGCTTGTTTTTGCTAACTAAACTGCATCCCTCTTGAAATATGACTTAAATATCAGAGGTTAATCAAATAGATCTTAATTACTCATATAATGCTGACATTTACAGTTTGCTAAATCAGTGACTGCTTTCATAATCTCAGAAAAGAACAAAAATATACTATCCAAAAATAGATAGATAGACTGAGCACAAAGGAGCAAGCAACTCTGGATGACATGTAACTCAATCATGTGGAATAATGCTGAATTTTCAGTTACCTTAATCCGCACATTTTAGAAATACAGGTAGAAAATCATAGTACGTGGAGAAGAACCAATGCACACACAGGGAGAACAAGCAAACTCCACACCATGAGGCCCAGGCCAAGATTCTAACCTGAAGTTCACAGCTGTGCCTGAGCATTTTTCATTGAAGCTGGTCGTTCTAATGATGATGGCCCATGATGGTTTTCTCTGGTTATTGCTTTGGGATCCAGAAGGGGTGGAGAAGAGGCCAGACAATGGGCACGATCAACATTCTTCGTCTTCCAGGCCATCAGGATTCTGGATAGAGAAGAATAGACGTAAGTACATTAGCAGCTGTAACCTCAAAATCCTCGTCCCCTTTAAACCAGCTCCATGAAGGATGGTCACATAGGAGACATTTTATATTGTTCTAGTCCAATCACATTTATAAATGTGACTGTTGTACATAACATCTATCAAGAGGAGCATCATTATAAGGAGTTTTTCATAAAAGCAAACCCTCACAGAGATGCTCCCGTTGACGGTCCCACTTGAATGAAGGGCTTCTTTCAAGCAGTTTGCTGCAAAGAATGTAAAGTGAAGTGCCATTGTATCATTTAATTATATTGTTGAGTACGAAATTAGACCATATCTGATAATTAGAGTTCTGACTACGCGTTCATTTTCTAACCTGCTTTACTAGTTCTGGGTCGCTGGTAGCCCAGAAACTGGGCACCATTCCATCACTTGCATTTACCCATAGTGGACCAATTTAGAGTTGTCAGATAGAACTTTGGGATTTTGGAAGAAAACCAGAAACCATGAAGAATTTTTTTTACAGAAATGGGGAGAGAGCAAAAATCTTCATACAGACATTGTTTAAACCCAGGACTCCGAAGCTGTGAGCTCAACACTACATCGCCATACCACACCAACTTCTATCAAGTTAAACCCTTTTAGCAGTTCAACTCAGAGGTGTTAGCTGAGAAGAAACAAAGGCAAGCTTGTCTTCATCCCTTCCATATTGATATATAGTCTACTTATACCAGATGTTCTGCTTCCTGACAGTCTCTTTAATCACTCATTATTTTAGAGGGGATCTTTTACAGTGAAAGCAATCTCCTGGTGATTGACAATGCAAGCAACATAAGATTAGAAGGCAAGTTACAAGATGATTCCAGTCCAGCATAAATCATAGCACAATATTACACAGAGCACAGAA
Source organism: Erpetoichthys calabaricus (assembly GCF_900747795.2). Classification (NCBI taxonomy): domain Eukaryota; kingdom Metazoa; phylum Chordata; class Cladistia; order Polypteriformes; family Polypteridae; genus Erpetoichthys; species Erpetoichthys calabaricus. The sequence goes on along the minus strand of NC_041406.2, from coordinate 115,238,811 downwards.
CAAAGCAATATTGCTGCTATGGGTGGAGCATGACAATGAGCAGGGAAAGTCCACTGTAGGCTGCTCCTGGATACAGAACTCCATAAGTGACTGATAATTAGGCTTTCATGCCACTCCTAATACGGGCTCATTTCTCAGGCAGGCAGTGAGATGGAACAAGCCCTGGAGCAGCTATTGGCCACTGTTAACTGCAGGATAGCCTCTATGCTGTAAAGATGATGGCACCCTTTTTGTTTCAGTCGTATTGTGTGTAACACAAAGACTGAGGAATTTTATTAGAGGACAAGTGAACGGTAGCAGTCTGAAAAAATTTTCACTCGGCTCAGTGAATCTTCTCTGCATTTGCTCGGATCATTCTTTCTCTATTTACTTTGTATGTTATTCCTTTTTAGTGTGTAAAGGGCTTTATGGTGTAGCTTGGCATTAAGTAAAATAAAGATTGATTGATGCTGTATTCCTCTAGTTTTATCACACAGTTTTAATTTTTAAGGTTCAAAGTTGTTATGGTTGCTTCTCTAAGGCATTGAGTCTCCTAAGCAGTGGCAGCTTGTGCGGGGCTTGATCAAGCATTGTGTATATTGTTGTTGAAATAGACTAAAAATACTTGTAAAGGTAATTAAGATTAAATGGTTTAGTTAGGTAGACATGCTGCCTCTCATCAAGTAGACCAGTGATCACATCCTAGATGGTCCCTTCATGTTTGCATGTTCTCCCCTGCTAATTCGGCCTGTAGATGGTCTGATGCCCTGTCCAGGGTTTATTTCTGTCTTGTGCCCAATACTTGCTAAGACAGACTCCAGCTTCCTCATGACTCTACTCTGGACAAGCAAGATGGATAGGTTAGTTAGTTACTTAGTTAGTTATGTGTTATTTTCATGCCATCCATACACAAGTATACAATGGTATAAAATAATGTTCTACTAGAACCACAGCACAACAGAATGAAAGAACAGGTTACCTATGTATAGACTGTGTATAGAAAATGGGTTACACATGGTGCAAAAACAAGACAAGGCATATTAAGGGAATGACTACAAATTGCATAAAGCGCAATTAGACATGGCAGTGCAATTCACATATTAGCACATGGAGACAGATTAGTGCAAACTAAACAATTCAGTTTTGATAAGCCTGACAGCCTGTGGAAAGAAGCTGTTACAGATCTATGAGAACTGGCTCTAATGCTTTGGTACCTTCTACCAGATAGCAGGTGGGCAAAGAGTCCACGAGAGGGGTGAGAGAGGTTACTATTAATTTTGGAAGCTTTACGAATGCAGCATTTCTGGAAGATGTCTTTAATGAAGAGGAGACAAGTACCATAATATAAACATTCCATACCATAACAGGGTCATGTGAGGGTGATGACTACATGCCATTAAAACATAATCATACCAAAAAACAATCACAGGTTTTCCGATCAGTACATAATTCCTTAATCATGAAATATAAATATCTCTTTTAAATTATAAAAATATTATATGGAATGCCAAGAAAAAAATATAATTGTCAATATGAACTATGACTGGTCCAACATTTAAGGTAGGTTATTGTTTTATAGCTATTGCCCAGCAGCCTCCATTAGGATTAGACAGATTACAGAAAAGAATAGATCTACAGCAATAAAAACATCCACTCATTAACCCAAAAATATAAAAGATAATGTCAAGTTAAATGAATTTGATGCTCATTTCATCTATATTTCATCTTGCTGTTGCCTCTCCAGTGCACCTGTTGTCACTTCCATTTGCTTAATGGACTTGATTAGATCGTGATGATTAAGTGTTATTTTTTTTGGACAGTATATACTGTATACTATATATATAAATATTGTGGCGGATGGCCGGGGATTATGCCCGGCCGGGACGCCTAGAAGGACCAAGAGGACCCTGTGGACCACAAGAGGGCAGCCACCCTGGTCTGTATGGGGGCCATGGAAACCGAGCATGGAAGCTCAACCCTATTGGGGCCCGTGGCCACCACCAAGGGGCGCCCGGAGGACTGAGGAGCCCTGGATGTCAGCACTTCCAACACACCTGGAAATGCTGCCAGAAGGAATTCCAGGGACAACTGGAGTGCTTCTGGCTGTTCATGCAGCACTTCCGCCACACCAGGAAGTGCCGCTGGAAGACCGTCACAGAGCACCTGGAGCATATCCAGGTGGCTATAAAAGAGACCGCCTCCCTCGAGTAGATGAGCCAGAGTTGGGAGGAAGAAGGCAACATTTGGGAGAAGAGGTGGAGAGGCGGCAGAAGGGAGAGATCCGAACTGAAAAAACAGTGTTTGGTGCATGGGCACTGTGTTGTGTCCTGGACTTTATAATTAAAACGTGTGTGTTTTGGAACATTTTGTGTCCGGAATAAATTTACCACTATATATATATATATATATATATATATATATATATATATATATATATATATATATATATATATATATATATATATTGTCATGAACCGATTTACGGCCTGCCAAGTTGGAGATATTCATACTTATGGCCAAGGGTCATAAGATAACAGTCTGGTACTTATTTTGTAGAAGTTGGCAAAACTGATGGTAGCAATAGAATAGTTTATTATTATTATTATTATTATTATTATTTCACAGGGTCACATGTTTTTTAATTTTTGTAAGGTTTGTTTTGCTTCATATGACTAATTATTATGTATTCAGCCTGCACTGCCTCTTTAAATTCATTAATGACCAACTAGCAGCTATTGTAAACTGTTCCTTGGTGAAACAAATTTAACTGACAGTCCCCCTTGGTGAAACAAGCTCATTTAGAAATGGGGAAAGAGACTGTGCAATGTTGCTGGTTGTGAGCCACTTATGACTCATCGTGACCCACTCATGAACCAACAATGGCAATCAGCGACCAGTGATACACATCAGGCCCATAGAGCCAAAACTGAAATGATGTGTACACTTTGTAACCAACATACAGTTAACTTGACATACATGGTTAAATGGAGCCATATGTCAGCACATCTATCTATCTATCTATCTATCTATCTATCTATCTATCTATCTATCTATCTATCTATCTATCTAGCGATACATATACACAGTATATTTCTGTGCATATTTCTATAGTTCTGTTTCTTTTTTCTGGCTTTGTTGTTAAGGACACTTTCTAAGTTTAGATTAGTGGTGCCCAGTGCAGACATGGAAATGCTTGTTCATGTTTTTATTTCAACATGTTTAGATTGTTGTAATCATATATTTACTTGCTTGAGTAAAACATCTATGTCTTGTTGACAATCCATACAAAATGCTCCTGCCAGGTTGTTATTGAGGTAAAATAAATGGTCACATATTACTTTAATTTTGTGATCTTTACACTGTCTTCCAGAGGAACACCGAATTCAAGTTAAAATTCTAGTATTTACTCATAGAGCACTGCACAGTTTAGTTCCACAGTATATTGCTGGAACTGTATATTGCCATTCTTCTAATTGGGTTCTAAGGTCATTTTACCAAGATCTTTTAGTTGTTTCATTTACGGGATTGAAGACATGCGGTGATCAAACTTTTCAGTGTGTTGAACTGAGATTATGGGGACAGTCTTCCTCTTGCTTTTCATGGGAAGGTTTGTACTAAAATATTTTAAAGCAGTTAAAAACTCATTTGTTTAAGCAAATATTTATTATGGTGGAGTGATTTAATTTGAGTTGTGTGTCTATTTGCTGCTTAGTTTTTTTTATAGGTGCAATCAGTTTTTAAATGTTTTTATTATGATTTTGTGTTTGTACAGTGCTCTGTGACTGCTGTCTGAGATGGGTGCTTTATAAATAATTAAATAAATAAACAACTAAGGGGACGATGCAAACACAGTACATCTAAACAGAATATTTGAAACATCAGAACATACAACATGATAATATTTTTAAGCCTACAGATGGATAGGGTTCATGGGTTGTAGTGTGACAACAGCAGAGTTAAATGTCAAAGTTAAAACAAATGAAACAAATTACAATAAATGCAAAATTATGATTCATCACATCTTTAAATATATTTCCTTTACGTCCATTTTCAAACCAACCTAAGGCCCACATCACACTACATGACTTAGAGAGAATGGCATTCTTAACAACTGTAGTTGCTGGATCTCGTTGTCGTGAGGAAGTTAGATTGCCTGACATCCTAAAAATTGCAGAATATGGTGGATTACATGGCTTCTTAATGACTACCCAAAAAAGTTTCAAATATCCTATTGCATAAAGAAAAGTTGAGACATTTTAGCCGCCAATCAATGTGATGCACAGCCAAATATGAACTGGCACTATGAGTGAAGGTAAACAAAGAACATGGAGAACATCAAAGTAGTAGCCACTGCTGCTGTTGTTGTTTCTGCTTTTCTTGTAACTTGGAGAAGATTACATTTGGTTTGTTTTAGGCATTGTAAATTTCTCATACAGCCATTCTAATGTAGAATTAGTGTGGACTAGTTCTGCAGTAGCATATAATTGGAGGGTCTGAAATTAATGCAAAAAGATTGATTGGTAAAAAATCGAATTACTTGAGAATGAGCCCTAGTGTTAAGGAGGGCATCTGGTATGTAATTTTGGTTCCTGATAGTTATTTCTGCGATGAGTACTGTAAGTGTTCTTATGGTTTGGTTGGAAGGTTCTTCCTTGACAGTTGTCTGAAAAGGATTTCCTCTGTCGATGACAAAACTCATAGACGCAGCCTAAATCAGTTTTGTCACTTCAGAGGCAACAGATTTAAATCAATTCGAAAGAAGAAAGAGATTTTTGTATCAACAGGATGGAAAAAGCTATGAAGAAGATAAACACTATGGCTCTGAGTTGTAATAAATGAAAAAAAATTAAGAAAGCTTATGCCAAGAAATGTCAGAATCAATGGAAAATGATTAATTGCCTGATAAATGCTGATAGTTGATTTCTGAACAGGAAGCATTGACATTATTAAAAAAGCATTACTTATCAGTCATGTGTAAAGTCAAGGTAAAATAAATGGAAATCCACCCTGCAAAACAGATATTAACATTAACAGAACCCATGCTGGTGTCAGTTTTGTTCTACTTATAAACAATTAAAGGAGAAAACACCCAAGAAGGTAGACCTGGGGTCTCATTTACAAAACTTTGTGTGAATTTTAGTTCAAAAGCATGTGCACACCTAAAAACAGAAAAATGGGTATGCCAAAAAAAAAAATCAGATTTATAAAACCCTGTGTACAGATATTTCTAAGCAATTTACCTTTTATAAATCATCCAGTAAACATGTGTACATGAACGCACCTTGAATGCTGCCTTAAAATATCCATAGATGGATCATGCTAATCACCCTCATACATATGCAATCATGATGCAGCATAACTTAATTGGCTGGTACAGTACTCTCGCTCTTGATGGTCCGAGACCCTGCTACTTACATTTCAAGAGTATCAGGCTGCGCCCCCGCAACTGAGAGCGCATGGTCATGTGAAGCACTTTGGTGCCTCTCCTCTGCGTTCGGTTTCAGGGAAAGGTTTAAGTGCCAGTGTCTGAGCGGATAGCCTCTATCACCTGGCACACGTAATGACATGACCACTGTTGTAATGAATAGTACAGGCCATATGAGAAACTAAAGGTTCAGCCACTTACCTTAATAACAATCCACCTGCCATGCACAGCACCATCACATTTGTCAAAGCTACTTTGCCTCAGGCTTACCCAGACCATAAGGACACAACATTTCTCAGCCACCGCATGTCATCACAGATGTCTTGTGCATTAATGGAATGTAACAGCTTAACAATTAACAAAGCAGTTGCATTCTCACTAGGTTCGCTTATTGCAATATGAGTGTTGTATAGAGCTCTAATTATATTAGGAGAAACGAACACTGCTGCAAATTGCCTTTTTATGTTGACAAAAACATGTTATGTATGTTCACCCACACCATACGAAAACTAGATGTAGTGCCTCGACAGTCAGTTAATGGCTCCCAGCACAGAAGGCATGTTAGAGCGAAGCTTGGCCGAGATATTCTTAACCTGTTGGCTAGTTCCCTGAGAAGTGACAGTAGGTAGCTGATAAAAAAGGTCTTCAGTGCAAATACGTAGCATTGGCCCCATTTAAAACAGAACTAAAATACAGTCTGTGCATCATATTTATCATTTTTGAGGTATGATTTGTTTGTCACAGTACAGTGATCCCTCGCTATATCGCGCTTCGCCTTTCGCGGCTTCACTCTATCGCGGATTTTATATGTAAGCATATTTAAATATATATTGCGGATTTTTTGCTGGTTCGCGGATTTCTGAGGACAATGGGTCTTTTAATTTCTGGTACATGCTTCCTCAGTTGGTTTGCCCAGTTGATTTCATACAAGGGACGCTATTGGTGGATGGCTGAGAAGCTACCCAACTTACTTTTCTCTCTCTCCCTTGCGCTGACTCTCTCTGATCCTGACGTAGGGGGGTGTGAGCAGGGGGGCTGTTCGCACACCTAGACGATACGGACGCTCGTCTAAAAATGCTGAAAGATTATCTTCACGTTGCTATGTTCTGTGCAGCTGCTTCCTGAAGCGACATGCTGCACGGTGCTTCGCATACTTAAAAGCTCAAAGGGCACGTATTGATTTTTCACTGTTTGTTTTCCTCTGTCTCTCTCTCTCTCTCTCTCCCTGCTCCTGACGGAGGGGGTGTGAGCTGCCGCCTTCAACAGCTTTGTACCGGCGGTGCTTCGCATACTTAAAAGCCAAACAGCCCTATTGATTTGTTTGCTTTCCTCTCTCTTTCTGACATTCTGTGCTCCTGACACGCACTCCTTTGAAGAGATATGTTTGCATTCTTTTAATTGTGAGACAGAACTGTCATCTCTGTCTTGTCATGGAGCACAGTTTAAACTTTTGAAAAAGAGACAAATGTTTGTTTGCAGTGTTTGAATAACGTTCCTGTCTCTCTACAACCACCTGTGTTTCTGCGCAAATCTGTGACCCAAGCATGACAATATAAAAATAACCATATAAATATATGGTTTCTACTTCACGGATTTTCTTATTTCGCGGGTGGCTCTGGAACGCAACCCCCGCGATGGAGGAGGGATTACTGTAATACACATAATAATAATGGCTTGGTGATATAATTTATTGTGCGTGCAAATCATCATTTAAGCTTGTTTGATTGCATTTCTATACTTGATCAAGGGTGTCCTCGTTTCCCAGTTTCTCCAAAATGTTGTGTACGTAAATATACGCATGTTGTCCTGTCAAGTTTTCTTTAATAAATCCTGATGTTTACGTGAAAGTTTGCATGCGCACATATCAAGCCTCTTTTTGTCCGCATGCAAGCTTTATAGATGAGGCCCCTGGTGTGGATAATAAGGAGCACAGTGATTCTATCCTCAAACCCAGAATAAATGATTGCCAAGATTAGGGCTGCCAACTCTCTTTCTTTGGAAATGAGGACATTTGGATCGAAAAATGAGAACCTTTGAGGACACCTTTCCCTATGATGCCATAATACGCCCTTATACTGTCCAATGGTTTTTAAAAAATGATATAAACCTTTAGTAACAGTTTATCACTATAATTATGATATGATGGCCACAATCACAGTCACTGACAAACTAATAACCCATTAAATATTTTGAATATGTCAAGCCTCTTAAATGAACAGACTTCATTCCTTCTATTCTTATTTAGGTACCTTAACACTTGAATCCCTGAAGCCTATGAAAAAAGTTGTAATCCCAGGCCACCATTAATTCCTTCACACCACCCCATTAGCATCTTTTATTTTGTAAATGTGTCGATCAGCACAAGCAGCAAGAAAGCCTGCTATCCCATCCCCCCCCACCGCCTCAGCTCAATTCGGGAAAAATGTTCTCTCAGCTCAAGTATGTTTATCTTGGTGTGAGGTACTTGGAGTTGTATAGGGTAAATAATATATTGTTATTTGGAATACATGCATTTCATGTGTGTTCTGTCTCTACAATGATCTCTGTAAATGTAGAATGACAGGAAATGCGAGGCAAGCTAAAACAGAAACTTTTTTCATGTTATAGTACTAATGATAAAATGCTGACATGAAGTATATAATGTGTGAAGACTGAAGTCCAAATGTCAAATAAACACTTTCACAAAAGGTATAAGTATAACAAAACAAGTGCACCTTTTTTCAGAAATAGAACCGAAGAAAAAGAAATCGGGTTAGGGTACGAAGCTGACACAACCGCTTGTCATAAACCTTTAATAGTTGACTCATTAATTTACAATTATAAGTCCATTTTGGAACAACAGGTGGTAATAACAATATTTTCCATTAAAATATTACAAAGCAGTACTTACTTGCACTTAAATATGACAGACTGTACCTGGATGTATGTAATTTCTTGTTTAACCAAGGTGCTGAAAGAAGAATCAAAAATAAAATCTCACATACAAAACGTGAAATTGTAATTTTGATTTTAAATAAATGTGCTTAGTTACAGTGAATTAGGATTACAAATAATTAAGTAAAAGAACAACATTTATAATGAACTGTCTACTCACCAAGAAGATAAAGCTGAATTCAAAAGATGAAGTGAAAAGGCAAGTTGGACAGATAAAAGCCAAGAACTCAAAAGGTTGTTTCTATTCTCGTCAATATCTGCATTGTTTACTACCAGAATGGAAGTAAAGATTCTGGGAAAAAGTGTGTGCACTACTTCTGCAAATGCTGATTGGTATATGGCTTTCAAATTTTACCACTGATAAGGACAAGGAGTTTTTCAAATTTTAGGAGCCAAAGTTCCGGACATTTTCAACATTTTATAAATTCCTCCCAAATAGTCCAAAGTGTGTGAAAAATGAGGACATGTCCAGGAAAATGAAGACGGTTGGCAGTTCTAGCCAAGATGGCCTGCATATAGAAAAATTTTTTTTTTTTATTATAAAATGAAGCACACAAGACAGGTTTAACATAAAATATGTTACAAAGTACCAAATTAAACAAAAGGAATTCAATAAACATGGTTCCCTCAAAAACTTTAGACTAAACAAATTAATTCTTTGTCTATTAGCCATTGTGGCTGGTCCATCTCCCACCTCATTACCTCTCCCCACAACTTATGGCCTTTCTTCTTCCCATTTATCAAGATTTTGTCCACATTTTTTCAGATCAATTCCAACCATACCTGGCTTCTGATTAGAGGTGGCTTTAATCCCTTTTCTTAGTCACTTCTGGTCTAACCTTATAATTACTTTAGGCATCTGATTAAGCCCTACATTTTTTGCAAAACCCATTAGGAGCTTGTTGTTACACCCCGTTGATGACCCTACGCTGTCAATAGGCCTTAAAGGACTATACTTTTTCGGGAAAGTTGACCAACTCTTTCCGCTGTGATTTTGTTTGCCTCCTAGTGACCTGGGCTAATAGAACACGTTTTCAGCACGGACAATCCAGTATCTTCTTCACATTTTAAAGCCCTTGTGGGACACTCCACACACTCACAATTCTTACCATGCCATGTTGCTGCACATTTCAATGCATTTGCAAGTTTTTGTTACAACTTCATTTTAAGGATCTTGTAGGACCCTGGATACATTGTTAACCTAATGATTAAGGTATATTTAAAATCAGGCATAAAATGAACTGATATAGAAGGCATAATGGAAAAGAAACCTTTGTTACATTGTCACTAAAAGTAATCAAGCAAAACACAGAGCAACTTAAACCAGCGCAGGTCTGTAGGAAATGGGGCTTGGAATTACCCTAAATGCTACTGTGTGAGTTTACACTGATATTTCTCTTCAAAATGACCTACACTAGTTCATCATTTACAGCTTACATACAGAGGTAGTGGTAAATAAATATAATTAAACAATGACAACAATAACCAACAGGAAATAAGCATAAACCTAAGAACAAACCCTGGCTGACACATAATGGCTGTAACGGAAAGGGGTAAAACAAACTCCAAATCAGAAAATGGTCAAACCTGTAATACTCTTAAATGAATTTTCTCAAAAGATATTTTGAAAGGAAGTCTTCCTTTCCTTTCTATAACAAAGATCAGTTTATATACTGTACAAGTAAGCCCGCGATTCGCTAGCGAATCTGAAATCCAAGAATGGCAATCAGTTTCTGTTCCGTCCGATATTTGGATGGATGACATATCATGGAGGGTGGGTGCGTCTGTACTAAAGCGGTTTCGTTTTGTGGAGACGTGATTCTGTTGCCTTTGCTGACACCGACTGCTGGCAGAGTGGAGCACAGCAAGTTTAGTTTACAGGTTGTGGTGTTCGTGTGCCAGCCACTGAGTCGGGGAAGCCACTGGGTTTGAGTCTGTTACCGTTATGTGATCTATATTACTGGCATAGTGGATTAGAGCAAGTGTAGTGAACAGGTTGTGTTGTTTGGGCGCCACCTACTGACTCTGGGAAGCCGCCGCGTTTGACTGTGGGGCGTGCGCCACAGCGCAATATGCGCCTCGGTGGGAAGCCGCTGCGTGATGAAATATCATGGAGGGTATATGCGGTGGTGTGGGCGGTCACGTCCGGGCAGCTGTACAACCTGGCGTGCACGCTTCACCTCAGGTTTAGTTCACAGGTCATGGGCATGGTAAAGTTTCCATTTAATTCAATAACCCTATTTGAACTAAAGCGGTTTCTTTGTGTGGGTGCCTTCGTTCATCGTTTGTATCCATACGGGCTCGTTTACAGGTCGTAGTCATACGGGCTCGTGTTTGTATTACTAATCGTTGAGCTCCCTCCATTTGGATACGTGCCTCCTTTGCCTGTGCTGTGTCAAAAGCGCGTTGTGGGTGTGCTCGTTCATTGTCTGGGTAGCTGTACAACCTGGTGTGCACACTTTACCTCAGGTTTAGTTCACAGGTCGTAGGCATGGTAAAGTTTCCATTTAATTGAATAACCCTATTTGAACTAAACTGGTTTCTTTGTGTGGGCGCCTTCGTTCTGCATTTGACCCTACAGGTTGTGTTGTTTGGGCGCCATCTACTGACTCTACGAAGCCGCCGCATTTTGGGAAGCCGCTGCGTTTGACTCTGGGGCGGGCGCCACGGCGCAGTACGCATGCGCCTCGGTGGCAGTACGCATGCGCCTCGGTGCGTCCGCCGTGCATAAATTAACTGTGGTTTAGTAAGATAGATCAGTCATGCACCTTGGCCTTAAATAACATGGCTGCTGGACAATGCTTTGAGCAATGAATGTGGAAATGGCATAGCATCAGAGTGATGGTAGCACAAAATGAAGAAACTAGAGACAAAACTATTAAAATGACTTTCTGTGTTACAAACTAATTAAAAATGATGACAAAACAGCATCAACTGCATGTAGATGGAGACATTGTCCAGGGATCTGATAAAAAGAATTCCTCCTGGTGCAAGCCAGTGTTTGAATGTTAGTTCCTTTATTATTACAGCCTTAGTCAGTTATTCTCCCATGTTTATAGAAAAACTCATTGACATTGATCAGACTATAAAGACAGCCCTGCATCTGTGGTATTAGAGCTCTAAGGTGGGGACTAAACAGACAAAACAATCTTCCGACTGAATAAGAGGATGTACAGAATTCTAAAATGAACTGAGCAGACATGAAAAGTGCCCAGTTGGATGCTGCCACTGTCATAGTCCATGCAAACAATGGATTTTGGCTTTGCTTTTCTTTGTATTTTGCCCTTTTTCCTTTTTGGCTTATCACTATTCATCCACTGCAGTGGGCTGGCGCCCTGCCCAGGGATTTGTTCCTGCCTTGCGCCCTGTGTTGGCTGGGATTGGTTCCAGCAGACCCCCGTGACCCTGTGTTAGGATATAGCGGGTTGCATAATAACTGGCTGAATCACTCACAGGTGGCGCAGTGGTAGTGCTGCTGCTTTGCAGTAAGGAGATTGTGGGTTCGCTTCCTGGGTCCTTCTTGTGTGGAGAGCGCTTTGAGTAGTGAGAAAAGCACTATATAAATGTAAAGAATTATTATTCATCCATACATCATTTTCCTCAGCTCTCTCTTCCATTATAGGTTTGTCAGGAGCCAGAGTCTATAGGAGTACCCCACAAAATGGCACTAAACCACACTCACTGCTAGGCCATTTTGAGTTTCAAATTAAACCTATAAGTTTTTTAAGTGAATTGGAAACTCAAAATGAAAAGGAAGAAACCCAGAATACCTGCAGAGAACACATATAGGCTCCATACAGATAGTCAGAGGGCTTGGAGACGAGCCCACCTAGAGCAAAGTAAAATTTATTCAGTTTCCCACCACCTCAGTGAAGAAAACAAACATCTTCATGTTTCATTTGACAACACCACCTTGAGAATTCCTCCTGTAAAGCATCTCTATGAGTAGCTGCACAATATAACCAGAAATCTGCTGTCTGGCCCAAATTGAGTTCCAGATTTTTTATGTCCTAGGTTATACGTATTTTTCATTTAATACATTTTGCTTCTTTTTCAGGAAAATCAATTTTAAAAAATGAATATTCAATTTTCTGTCAATAAGCATCTGGCAGAATAACCAAAGCCTTGGTAAAGTGAACATATTAATGATGTCTTAAACATGGGGAGGCGTGAATAAAATGATTAAGATAAGCGAGGCAGGGGATGTTGAGCAAATGAAATGGATGCTGATTTGTCACCTGCACGTACACCTGATTTATCACTCTGTGATGAAGCATTTTTCAGCTACCACATGGGCCAGTAAACATAGGTTTTATAGTAATAATGTTACAGGAAAACCAACACAATATCTCATATTATTTCTATTTCAACTCCATTATCTTGCCAGAACTACAAGGCACATATGTTAAATTACATTCTTTCCTGAAATACTGAGAATCATGCAGGTTCAGTCCTCTTTGTGTATGATAAGGACTACTTGAGGTGCATAACTCATAGCTTAGGCATCAAAATGGCAGTACTGGGAACCAGGCACAGCAGTATGTTTAAGATCAAGAGCTGGTCATGGTTTTGCAGTCTTCCTTCCCCTTCCTGAGTCTTAACAACTTGCAGAAGGAAGTGGTTAGTGAAGGATCCAAATCCTGAACCCAGGCATCATCCATTTTTTTCCCATGTCTTTGTAGATTTTCCTCCCAGTATTCTGGTCTTCCTCCTAAATCCTGAAATACGTGCAGGATAGGTTAATTTATGATTCCATATTGGCTCTATGGGTATAAGTTGTGAAGGCCCTGGTACCTGGTCAAAAAACTCCTTGGTGGCAGGGCCCCGGGGGTGGATGAGATACGCCCGGAGTTCCTCAAGGCTCTGGATGTTGTAGGACTGTCTTGGTTGACACGCCTCTGCAACATCGCATGGACATTAGGGACAGTTCCTCTGGAATGGCAGACCGGGGTGGTGGTCCCCCTCTTTAAGAAGGGGGATCGGAGGGTGTGTTCCAACTACAGAGGGATCACACTCCTCAGCCTCCCTGGAAAAGTCTATTCAGGGGTCCTGGAGAGGAGGGTCCGTCGGATAGTCGAGCCTCGGATTCAGGAGGAACAGTGTGGTTTTCGTCCTGGTCGCGGAACAGTGGACCAGCTCTATACCCTTAGCAGGGTCCTGGAGGGTGCATGGGAGTTTGCCCAACCAGTCTACATGTGTTTTGTGGACTTGGAAAAGGCATTCGACCATGTCCCTCGGGGAATCCTGTGGGGGTTACTTTGAGAGTATGGGATACCGGCCCCCTTGATAAGGGCTGTTCGGTCCCTGTACGATCGTTGCCAGAGCCTGGTCCGCATTGCCGGGAGTAAGTCGAACCCGTTTCCAGTGAGAGTTGGACTCCGCCAGGGCTGCCCTTTGTCACCGATTCTGTTCATAACTTTTATGGACAGAATTTCTAGGCGCAGCCAGGGCGTTGAGGGGGTCCGGTTTGGTGGGCTCAGGATTGGGTCACTGCTTTTTGCAGATGATGTTGTCCTGTTTGCTTCATCAGGCCGTGATCTTCAGCTCTCTCTGGATTGGTTCACAGCCGAGTGTGAAGCGGCTGGTGTGTGAATCAGCACCTCCAAATCCGAGACCATGGTCCTCAGCCGGAAAAGGGTGGAGTGCCCTCTCAGGGTTGGTAGCGAGATCCTGCCCCAAGTGGAGGAGTTCAAGTATCTCGGGGTCTTGTTCACGAGTGAGGGAAGAATGGAGCGTGAGATCGACAGGCGGATCGGTGCGGCATCCGCAGTAATGCGGGCGTTGCATCGGTCTGTCATGGTGAAAAAAGGAGCTGAGCCGCAAGGCAAAGCTCTCAATTTACCAGTCGATCTAATGTTCCTACCCTCACCTATGGTCATGAGCTATGGGTAGTGACCAAAAGAACGAGATCGCGAATACAAGCGGCTGAAATGAGTTTTCCTCCGCAGGGTGTCTGGCTCTCCCTTAAAGATAGGGTGAGAAGCTCAGTCATCCGGGAGGGGCTCAGAGTAGAGCCGCTGCTCCTCCGCATCGAGAGGAGTCAGATGAGGTGGCTCGGGCATCTGATCAGGATGCCTCCTGGACACCTCCCTGGTGAGGTGTTCCGGGCACGTCTAACCGGGAGGAGGCCCCGGGGAAGACCCAGGACACGTTGGAGGGACTATGTCTCTCGACTGGCCTGGGAACGCCTTGGGATTCTCCCGGAAGAGCTAGAAGAAGTGGCCGGGGAGAGGGAAGTCTGGGTGTCTCTGCTCAAGCTGCTGCCCCTGCGACCCGACCTCGGATAAGCGGGAGACAATGGATGGATGGATGGATGGCCCTGGTACCCTGTCCAGGTTTGCTACTTTCCACCCAGTGTGACCAAGGTTGACTTTTGAATTTAATTAAGTGGCTTTGAGAGTATTATGTTGTGGTTCCATTTCCATGGAAATGGCCAGTTTCTAGGGTTTCTGATTGCCTTTAATCAAAAGCTGCTAGGGTTCCCGCGATTCAAATTTAAAGTAAAAGTGGCTTCAGTAATAAAGGGACAAAGGAAATTTGAAGGAAACAAACTTCATGCTGAATACATGAGGCATTATATAAATCACAGTAACACAGTGTATGGTGACTTATATCATACATAACAATTACTGTTGCCAACTGTTGCCAACTAAAAACAGATTCAGGCTTTCTAATTTTATATTTTTTGGTTTCTGTTTGCATTTCTTGTTACAAACTATTATTATAGTACTAGGATGTTGTACTGTGTTAGCCATTATGAATGTAGTGAGAAGCCAAGCAAAATGATTACATCTTGCCTGAAGAAGGGGCCTGAGTTGCCTGAAAAGCTTGCATATTGTAATCTTTTTAGTTAGCCAATAAAAGGGTCATTTTGCTTGACTTCTCACTACAAACTATTATTATGTAACATTATGTGTAACATTGCCTGTGTGTGTCATCTATGAGCATCATAGATTCTAGTCACACAGTTCTATTAGTGTATCATTATGGGCCGCTTGTTTCACAGACTGTTTGGATGTCACTTTCCACACAGTTCACTATAACATGGCACTTTACATAGCAAACATTGGCTCTTTTAGCCACATCTTATTTAGTGACATATCCTCAGCTCTAATCTACTAGCTGCCATTAGACAAGGTCTCCAAGATTATTCTGAGGGACTGGAAGGACCAGGGGCTTCCATTACTTGTATAAAGCTTGCATAAGCACAAAATGAGGATCATAATGTCTGTACACAATTTCCTACATCCAGTTTAGGAAAACTTGACTGGGGACCATTTTTAAATTGATGGCAACACTTGACCCATACGCAACATTTCTGAGAAACTGGGGAATGACGACAGTCTTGATTAAGTAGGGTAATGCAGTCAAACCATCTAAATGACAACACACAGGTATAACAGTACATATCATCAAGCTGTTGTTATAATGTGCATTTATGTAACAAACACATTACACCTTAAAAGTGACAAATATGATATACATACCTTTTTATTTCCCTTTTAAGAGGCCCAATGGTGCACTGAAGAACTTTGTTGGTTATTTGTCAGTTTATATCAGCCACTTGTTGTCACTTCTTAGACAACTGGCCGACAGAATACCTCAGCCAAATTTCACTTTGTCATGCCTGCTAAGCTGAAAGCCATTAACTAACCAGCGAGGCACAATATCCAGTTTTTGTTTGGTGCAGTGTACATACATAAAGCATAAGATGTTTTTTGTCAACATAAAATGGCAATTTGCAGCAGTGTTCAGTTCTCCTAACATAACTGATGTACTTTACTGCACTCATATTGCAATAAGGACACCTACTAAGAATGAAGCTGCTTTGGTTAACCATGAGTAGTGAAATTCCATTAGCACACAAGTAATCTGTGATGCTAAGGTGAGACTGAAAAACATTGTGACTCAGTGGCGTGGGTCAACCCATGATTCATTTCTGATGCAAAGTAGCATTGGTAGGCATGATGGTGCTGTACATGATGGCTTACGTATTGGTAAGCTTACTGGGTGAACCGTCACCATTTCATATGGCCTGTACTATTTATTGTAACAGCAATCATGTCACTACCTGTGCTAGGCAAAAACCAAAGCAGACGTAGCACTGGGTTTACCTGACAAGGGAAACTAATTACCGCTAAAGATTTAAGTTTTATCCAAATGAAGTATACTTTCTATTTGTGCCGCATCCAGTGATGCCATTGCCACAATGAATCATGGTCATATGACTAGTCACTCACAGTGCATAAATAATAAGCAAAACTAAGTAAAACATGCAATAATAATGTTTGTTATAACACGCAATAAATGATCAGTGTTAATCCTACCAACTTCACTCAAAATTCTCACTATGTCGCATTTTATGAAACCGCTTTTCCTGGTGAGAATCATGGTTGCTGCAAGCCAAGCAGGAGAACCCAAATTTCTCTTTTCCCAAATTTCAGCTGTTCCTGAGGAATTCCCAGATGTTTTCAAGCCATCCAAGAGATATAATCCCCCTAGCATGTCACTGGTCTGCTGCAGAACCTCCACCCATTGGGTCATGCCTTGAACAGCTCTAGGGCATCCTCACAACATGCCCAAACCTCCTAAGTTGGCTCTTTTCACTCAGGAGGAGCAGCGACTCTACTCTGAGGCTCTCCCAAATTACTGAGCTTTTCAGACTATCACAGAGTGTTACCAGGAAACCTCATTTCTGTCATTTGTACTCACAAGCTTATTCTTTATGTCATTACCCTCAGCTCATGACCATGGATGAGGACAGGAATGTAGACAGACCAACATCACTTAGAATTGTCCAAGAAAATGTGTTCTGGTTGTATGAAAAGTCCTAATACTAGTCAATCAAATCCAAGTACTCCTACATTGTTCATGCTTAGTTTTTGTACAAGTAATTTATGTTTTTACCCATGCAACATAGCAATTCATCAACCCCAAAATGGTGAATAGCTCATTTGTGTTTTCCAATGCCATCAGAACCTCTGTGCACACTGCAATAATGCCATACATATGTAATACATCATATTTTAATATAAAAATAAATAATTAAAGCAAAATTAAATCATCCACAATAGACTTTTGCTACACAGCTGGTGTGCCCCTGTTTACTCCATCTGTCTAAAAGAGACAAATTCAGTTTTCCAACCTTTTTTCATAATTTAGTCCTTGAACACTTTGATCGGGACTTTGTCTTTGTATGAATCCTTCCAAGTCCTTCAATGTCTTTTCTGTAATGTGGTGATGATGCAGGTGGTGTCTTGTTAGGACTCCGTACAAAGTCATGATGGCCTTTTCTGTTCCACAGTTCTGCTTACCTAGTCCAGCATTCCACTAATCTTCATAATGGCCTTCTCCGCACTGCATATCTCTTGACAAGTGCTGGTCCATGACATCTGTGGCTTTGTTATATGGTGTTTCACCAAACTCCTCACAGTCATCTTATACAGGACACCATAAGCACTACCTTAAATCTCCATTTCCATATATCTGCTCATTCAAATACTGCACCCATGCCTCATTGGAAGACCTATGATGTTTAATAAATCTTACTCTTACAAAGTGTTTTTGTTATATTAGTTTTCACCATATTAGATGCAGTTTTTTTGTTTTAAACCTATGTAACTCCTTCCATCCCCTTTTTCAAATACTGGCTACATTACCCACATTGAGGAGTAACAGCCCAGTTACTCCAGATTTCAGGCAGAGAACACATCTTCAATATAATACAAGTAAAAAGAATCATATGCACTGCTTCCATCCACTTTGTCTGAAAGCACCTCAAGGAAATCCATCAAGTTAGGCTGACAAGAGTGACCTTTCCTTAAACTATGTTAACTTTCTTTGAGAATGCTGTACGGTTTATTCAATCCTGATCTTTCTCCCCATGACCTTTCTGAGAACTGATGACAGACATACTGCTGACTTAGTGTTACACTTGGCCTTGACATGCATTTTATATCTGAATTGTATCGAAATATACAGTAATTTAGAAAGACTACATTTCTATCTAAGAATAAAATATGTAGCTCTCCAGTATCCAGATAGTTCCTAGAAAGCCATCTTATATCACCTTCTCCATGTGTGTCTCCAAATGTGGTCTGAACGAATCATTCACGATCTGAAGTCATGTCCATTTATGTCCACCTTCTAATTAATTCAATTGCTAGTCTATTGTGATCAGATCACCAAAATTGCTTGTTAATGCCGGGTAGGGGGAGTAAGTTTCCTCTTTTCCATTTGATTGACTCCATACAGTTAGGTCCATAAATATTTGGACAGAGACAACTTTTTTCTAATTTTGGTTCTGTACCACAATTAATTTTAAATGAAACAACTCAGATGCAGTTGAAGTGCAGACTTTCAGCTTTAATTCAGTGGGGTGAACAAAATGATTGCATAAAAATGTGAGGCAACTAAAGCATTTTTTAACACAACCCCTTTATTTCAGAGGCTCAAAAGTAATTGAACAATTAAATAACTGAAAATAAAATGTTCATTTCTAATACTTGGTTGAAAACCCTTTGCTGGCAATGACAGCCTGAAGTCTTGAACTCATGGACATCACCAGATGCTGGGTTTCCTCCTTTTTAATGCTCTGCCAGGCTTTTACTGCAGCGGCTTTCAGTTACTGTTTGTTTGTGGGCCTTTCTGTCTGAAGTTTAGTCTTCAACAAGTGAAATGCATGCTCAATTGGGTTAAGATCAGGTGACTGACTTGGCCATTCAAGAATTTTCCACTTCTTTGCTTTAATAAACTCCTGGGTTGCTTTGGTTGTATGTTTTGGGTCATTGTCCATCTGTATCATGAAACGCCGCCCAATCAATTTGACTGCATTTAGCTGGATTTGAGCAGACAGAATGTCACTGAACACCTCAGAATTCATTCGGCTGCTTCTGTCCTGTGTCACATCATCAATAAACACTAGTGTCCCAGTGCCACTGGCAGCCATGCAGGCCCAAGCCATCACACTGCCTCTACCGTGTTTTACAGATGACGTGGTCTTCTTTTTATAATGAGCAGTTCCACACCTTCTCCATACTTTTTTCTTGCCATCATTCTGGTAGAGGTTGATCTTGGTTTCATCTGTCCAAAGAATGTTTTTCCAGAACTGTGCTGGCTTTTTAAATGTTCTTTAGCAAAGTCCAATCTAGCCTTTCTATTCTTGCGGCTTATGAGTGGCTTGCACCTTGCAGTGCACCCTCTGTATTTACTTTCATGCAGTCCTTCTCTTTATGGTAGACTTGGATATCGATACGCCTACCCCCTGGAGAGTGTTGTTCACTTGGTTGGCTGTTGTGAAGGGGTTTCTCTTCACCATGGAAATGATTCTGCGATCATCCACCACTGTTGTCTTCCGTGGATGTCCAGGTCTTTTTGCGTTGCTGAGTTCACCAGTGCTTGCTTTCTTTCTCAGGATGTACCAAACTGTAGATTTTGCCACTCGTAATATTGTAGCAATTTCTCGGATGTTTTTTTTCCGTTTTCGCAGCTTAAGGATGGCTTCTTTCACCTGCATGGAGAGCTCCTTTGACTGCATGTTGTCTGTTCACAGCAAAATCTTCCACATGCAAGCACCACACCTCAAATCAACTCCAGGCCTTTTATCTACGTAATTGATAATGACATAACGACGGACTTGTCCACACCTGCCCATGAAATAGCCTTTGAGTCAATTGTCCAATTACTTTTGAGCCCTGAAATGAAGGGGTTGTGTTAAAAAATGCTTTAGTTGCCTCACATTTTTATGCAATCGTTTTGCTCACCTCACTGAATTAAAGCTGAAAGTCTGCACTTCAACTGCATCTGAGTTGTTTCATTTCGAATTCATTGTGGTAATGTACAGAGCCAAAATTAGAAAAAAGTTGTCTCTGTCCAAATATTTATGGACCTAACTGTATATTCACATTATGCAGAGATCTGTTTTAATTTTGACATTACAGTCTTTTTCTGTTAATCAGTGCCAAGAAAGCCAAATTAAATCCACAATATTTTATTTACAATTAAATAAAACAATTACATGCGATAATTTCCAAAGGGATGAATACTTTTTAAAGGCACTGAATACTGTTCAGTAAGTGATTGATTTTCCTGAATGACCTGAGGTGTCAGAGCCTCATTTTCTCTAGAATCTTGCAAGTAGGCTTGACACCACATGGTGTTGCACCCTAAATGATCTCAGGCTTCTGGTCACCAGAAGACAAGGGGTTTTAATGCACAAAATCTCAAAATTCAACTCAGAGTTCAGGCTAAACACCTTTTTATGGCATGATAAAGAAGGAAAAATACACAGTGGCACGGTGAGTGTGAAGTTAGCAATATTTTGTGCTATTATTTGGCCTCCTCTATTTTGGAAGGGAAAAGCGAATTCAGTTTACCAAGTAGTGGACCTAATGAGGAAAATCTGTGGGCATCATTAGTCTGTCATGGTGCTGGTTGCTTGGTAAAGTGAAAGTAGAGGTCCCTCACACTCTTGATCCTCCCAGCATCTGACATTTCCCTGCCTACTTCTGCCATTCGTGTTCTCAAGGAAAGGAAAAGTAATTGAGCAGGAGAGATAAAAAGCTATTAGGGAATTTCCTATGCTGACTGTGCTTATCAGAAAAATTCACTTCAGAAAATATTCACCTTTAGGGAATGTGGCGGCATGAGGGTAAAATTAGCTGTCTGCCAATAAATCGCTAACCTTCAACCGCAGCCGCTGCTGTTACCACTTCACAAGAGCACAGCAAATGAATTGCTTCAACTGAGGGCAGGCAGCACCCTAAATAATTAGCCACCCAGCACAATTTCTAAAAATAAAGCTGGAATGTTGAGCCAAACTGGACGAGCCTGCGTCTAATTAGAGAGGAGTGTCAGGCAAGGAGGGAGCAGCTGTTAGCGCGAGCCTTGACCATCACAGCAGCCAGCATTATTGAAAAAGACGTGCGTGACAATTATTCTGACAGTGAGTAGCAGCTGAGGAGAGGCAAGTGTGAAGTATCCAGAAATTAAGGTGAGAAGAAATGTGCCCATTGGTTGACAAAAGTAATTAATATTTCCATATGGGAAATTCTCCTCACTTGTTTTGCTTTTCAGATTCTTCAATTCTGTTTCAAACCTGTTGTAAATTTGTTCTTCCTTAACCCTTTCTAATACCTTTCTTAGGCTCCCTGTTATTCAGAGATCACTCAAATTAATCGGTCCCCCCATCTATTTCCTCAACCTGCTTAATCTAATTCAAATCAGGGAGGAGTTGCAGCAGAACCTGGCCTCATTTAACATGATATAAACTAACTGCAAGCTGAAAACCAGTGTGATTTTATCCAAAAAGTGAGAAAAGGATGCTTTCTGAGAAGAGATGAGCGATGCTATATGGCAGACTCCCTAATTATTTTTGTCCTTTGTTTTTATTCTCATTTTGACCCCATCCAAGTGAAAATTGACAGCCTTCCCACTACCTGATTTCTACAAATGTAGGTTGCCATTCTCTGAGGATGAGGGTGCCTAATGAGTATAACTTAAACCAAGTTTACGGCTGTGACTCATACTGTATAAAGATGTAGACAATGCACAGACAGCACAACAAGCATTAAAAATATACTATCAACACTGTCTCCTTATTAATAAGTAATCAAGCAGCCAAAAGTAATGTCCCCCGCAGGCAAAGGTAATGCTTGTGCAAGGCAACAGTAATTTTGAGAGAGAATGGAATTGGAACACAGTACTCAAAAGTCTGAATTAATGTTGGGACTGTAACCAGGAAGACATTAATTAAATAACAAAGCTTAGGACGTGTAGCCAGAACCATAGTCAAAAAACAGAGTGGTAAGTCATTAGCCAAAATGGGTATATGTAATTAGAGCCATGAAACATCATAAACAGGGGTCAGGAAAGAATGTTGTAACCATTAAATTCAGAAAAAAACAATATATGAAATGACACAAAGGTTTTTCTTTCATGAATCCAATCTTTAATGCTTAGGTCAACAGCCAGCAGCCAAGCCACCTGCAATAGAGGGTAGGACCTTCAAATCTGAACTTAAGGGAAATGGACTGGTGAGCTTTGTTGGGCTGAATGGTTTGTTCTTATACAGATTGTTCTAATGCATAATGTTCTGATGAATCAAGATGTTCTCTGACACATTGCAGTATTTAGGGTGCCAACCCAGCCACAGCCCCTTTTAATAGAAAGGAATTCAACAAAACACAAAACAAACAAAAGAAGCTTGTGCCCCTCACATGTTTTGGAATTAATGTCATGGAGAGCTCTGTTTTAATGTGTAGCTCAGGTCAAAAGACGACCTCCATCTCTGGGCTCTCTGTTTACACTGGCCTGCTCCTGGAAGGGGTGGCGCTTCCAATGCTGAGGTGGGGCTAGACAGATGACAATTCTGAGCTGTGGAGGAAATACGTATGAGACACGGTTAGTGGCAGCATCCCCCCTCCTGCCCATCATTGGTATTACTTGACTTACCACTTGACTTGCCTTAGAGAATACTCAATGACAAAGTAAAAATAAAAAGCAAATAATAAATAATCGTAAGAAGCACAAGATAACAAAACCAAGCACAAAATGATTTCTCATATTTATCAAAAACACTTTAAAGCCAGCCGCCATACCACATCTCAGAACAGGTCATCCACCTGAAGCTAAACATGTCTGGATAGGAGATTGTATCCAGCAGGGGGCGCTAGCTCTCTTGTTGGAATAAATTCTTTTGGATTTGCGGCATGTTATATAAACTATATAGATATACAGTGATCCCCCGCTATATCTCGGTTCAGCTATCGCGCCCCCGCTACATCGCGGATTTATTATTATTATTGTTATTACTAGGGGGCTCCGCCCCTGCTCACTTCGCTTACCCAGCCCCGGGTTTGGTTTACCAGATAAACAATTTAAAGAGATTGTCATTTTCATGGGAATTGTTACATATGCATTATTTTCATTTTTACTTTAAAACTTTTGTAAAAACAATATTTGTCCTTTATCTCCTGCCCTAGGCGTGGTTAAATCTCTTTCTTCCGGGACTTGTGAAGGGGGGGTCTGAACGCACGCTAAAGAGATGTGATCGGTTCAGCTGGTGTCTTGCTGCTGCTGCTGGCATGCTGTGTGTTGTGCTTATCGCGTTTTGCGTCAATCACTTAAAAGCCAGTACAGCAGCTGTCCTTCTGCCACTTCACGTCTCTACCGCTAGCGTTCTGAATTTGGGGGTTGTGAGGGCTGAACACATGCTAAGGAGAAGTGCTCGGATCATCTGCTGGCAAGCTGCGTGTACTGCTTGTCGTTGTTTTAAGAGCTGGGAACACCTGAAGTTTGTCTGCCAAAAGCATTCCAACAACTGCTAGGTTAAATGTCAGTGAACTTGTTTTAAATTGTTTGTAAGTAGGGCGTGACGTGCAAAAGTCACAGTCTCACGGGTTTTGCTTCCTAAGGTTGTAATGTCTAGTCTTGCATGTCGTCAAAGTGCCTCTCCGAGATGATCTGGTTTCAATTGCTTCGCTCAGCCCCCCGGAGGCGCGCTACGCTCCTGCCACTTCGTGTCTCTCCCGCTCGCGT
This sequence comes from Erpetoichthys calabaricus, assembly GCF_900747795.2. Taxonomy (NCBI): domain Eukaryota; kingdom Metazoa; phylum Chordata; class Cladistia; order Polypteriformes; family Polypteridae; genus Erpetoichthys; species Erpetoichthys calabaricus. The sequence goes on along the minus strand of NC_041406.2, from coordinate 115,214,936 downwards.
TGTGAGGGGGGGGAGCTGAACGCACGTTAAGCAGAAGCGGACAGAATAGCTACTGGCATTGTGCTGCTTCTGCCAAGATGCCTGTTCTGCTTGTTGCTCTGCGTGTCGATCATTTAAAAGCCTGTACAGCAGCTGTGCTTCTGTGTCACTGCCTTGTCGTGCGTGACATTAAAATGTCTCTCGCGGGATGTCAAATTGTCTTCGGAGAAGATCAAGCCTTGATCCCTGATCTCCTGGCCAAGATTTTTTTTTATAATAGAGATGTTACTCATATCCTTAGCCCGACATCCACATACTGTATCATATGTGTTTACAAAGTGTGTTTTAATAAGTTTAGATGTGTTTAAAATGTGTTGGAGGGGTATTTTAAGGCTTAAACTATAACATTTTTTTTTATTTATATGGTCTTTCTATATCACAGATTTTCATCTATCACTGATGGGTCTGGAACGTAACTTCCGCGATAGGCGGGGGATCACTGTAATATAAAAAAGCGATACCCCTCCCTTAGTGATATGGCAGTAAGAAATCACATAGGAGAAATAACTTAGCTTTCTTAAATGACGATTTACAGTATGTGGCATAACAGACGAGGAAGCCATGATAAGACCTTCGGATAGTGGGAGGCCGATGTATAGAGTCTGCCATCTTCGTCGCTGCACTGGAAGGATTTTCCAGATAGGATGACGTTATCTCCCATCCTTCCGTCGGCTTCAAAGGTGTGCCGGCAATGTTCCAAGGCTTTATACTCTTTCTCCATGTGCAGGTCCCCACTTCGGTGAATCATGCCATTCCCAAACAAGGCACAGAGGATACAGTTTCATGCTGACTTTGACACACTTCAAATGCCCATTTCGCAGTTGTCCCTGTCTTGTCTTCTAAAGCTTGCCTAGCAGTTCTTATATGGTGAACCCCTGTGTGCTAAATCTGGCTTTGTGAGTAGAAAGAAAAGCAGATTTAAAATATTTGCACAGAGCACAGTGACATATTAAACTTATATTCTGAATACAGAGACCATCTAGGAAAAGCTTGGGTTGCTGATGGAAGAGGTGCTGATGAGGCCAGCAGGGGGCGCTTAGCCTGTGGTCTGAAAGTGGATCTCAACGCCCCAGTGCTGTAGCGGGGACACTGTGCTGTAAAAAGTTAAAATGTAAAACTGAGATCCTGACTCTCTGTGTTCATAAAAGATCTCTGGGCATCCTTCGTAGGGTGTATCCTGATGTCGAGGCTAAACTGCCCACCATGACCTAGTCATTCTGACCCCTTAATCATCCCCTTTAAGAGAGATTTGACTATCTCTCTCACCACTTCACCACCTAATAGCTAATGTGTGATGAGTGAACTGGCACAAAAATTGCTGCTATAACATCATCCTGGAGATTGAAGTCGCTCTTCCATCACCATGTAAAAGCACTTTGAGTAGTGAGAAAGCAATCATTAAACATTTTTTCACAAACATCTTTTATGGATGACTTTAACACTGTTAGTCAGTTTTCTGTTTGTAAACAGTAACTTCATAAAGATAATATCAATTATTCCTGCAGATCAAAGTGGAAGGGACACCTGGATGTTGGTCCTCATTGATATTTTAGGCAGAAAAGTAAAATGGTGTATAACACTCAGCGCCTAGTCTGGGCTAACTGACTACACTAAAGCCTCACCTTCTCTGATGGGTCAAGTAGGCAGAGCTGGTCAATGGCGTAAGGGAGATCCATTTCAAGAGCATAAAATCCTGAAGCAGGTTCTGCTAAGTTTTTTTCCAAGCCCTGAGACTGTAAGAATCGTGATAGTTAGTTTTGCAGACAAAAATACATAGAAATAATTAAACATACAGTAATGTGTACCAAGCAGTGTGCGTGTTTATTAAATGGTAATACTCTGCTTTAAAAGCCTAGCGACGTAGCTACACTTGCACACAATGTTCAGTTAGTCCTAAAACTGCTAACACATTCTTCATCAACATCAACATTTTGAAGAGCTCTTATAAATCTGCACATTTCCAATATATTATCAAATTGTCCCAAAATAGTGTCATGTATTAAATGATTTTTTGCTCTTTCTCTGCCAATGTATCTCAGCTCTTAACTGCCTCCTGCCCAATGCCAAGTCTTTGCCACTTGGAATACAAGTAGCTCCAAAGATTTTGGTAGCTTGCTACCTACAATTAAGCGAAAATAGTTTACAGCAAATGATAACCAATAGGAATAGATTTAACCTGGTGGTCGTTGTCTTTATTGACAAGTGACAAAATCATTATGAAAAAAGGCATTTTGAAATGAATAGCAGTGGTATTAAAAGAGTAAGAAATGTGCCGTTCGAAAAACTCCCACTGTTAAATAAAAAAAGACTTTTTGAAAAAAACCCTGCAGTAATTAAATGTAACATAATAACATTATTGAAACAAAAACAGATTATATTTTACTTCGTAATAATCAGATAACTTTTATCCATCCATCCATCCATTTTCCAACCCGCTGAATCCGAACACAGGGTCACAGGGGTCTGCTGGAGCCAATCCCAGTCAACACAGGGCACAAGGCAGGAACCAGTCCCGGGCAGGGTGCCAACCCACCGCAGGACACACACAAACACACCCACACACCAGGGCCAATTTAGAATCGCCAATCCACCTAACCTGCATGTCTTTGGACTGTGGGAGGAAACCGGAGCGCCCGGAGGAAACCCACGCAGACACAGGGAGAACCCAGGATCCCAGGTCTCCCAACTGCGAAGCAGCAGCGCTACCCACTGCGCCACTGTGCCGCCTGCTAACTTTTATTTCTTTCATTATTTATTTATTTTTGCACAATTTAAAGACTCATCCACCTATAAAAAATAAAGTGTCTGTGTATCCGTGTGTCCATCCAGTTGCTATGTCTCCATCATTCCAACAGATGGTGCATCACACATATTTGTGGTAATAAGATGCATTGCATTTGTCATTCCAACAGATTCCAATTGCTTTTATGAACCCCATACCAAATGACATATAACAGAGACATATTTACATTTATTAATTTGACCAATGCTTTAATCCAAAGCGACTTGCAACATTTTGAGATACAACTGATCACATTTCTTTTAGTTTTTCCAGTTAGACCACAGGCAGGTGAAGTGACTTGCTCAGGGTCACACAGTGTCAGTGGTGAAATTTGAACCCACAACCTTATGGTGTAAGACTCAAAGCCTTAACCACTGTGCCACTCATGCATTGCATTTGTCTCTCATACAGATGGCGGATTATAAAAATATTTATAGTAATGCTATTTATTACTACAAATGTTTGTGAGGCACCGTCTGTTGGAGTGCCAAATGCAATGCATTTTATTATTGCATGCATTGCAAAATACATTCCAATTTTCACTATGGTGGACTGCAAATACTGTATTAATGTTGAGGTCTCCATTGATTAAAAAACATCTTAGATAACATGGCTAATTTATTTTTTCACATAATTATTTACTTCATAAATGACATTTTGTTTATTTAATTTGGCACATTTGAAAGTGAACACTGTTGACAAGTCAAACTCTTTCCTAATGTCATTTAAAGTCTGCCACATGTAAAGGCACCTCTGATAACAGAATTCATTTGATGATTGTGTTGGTGTGAATTTGAGGTCAGGTCTAAACATGCTTTGTTTTATTTTTTTACATGTGCAAAAGTAGGAGAAAACATTGCCTTGCATTTTTGAGCTGTGATGTTCCAGGAGACCTCAGAGGTTTTGTGCTTGTAACATAAAATGCACCATATGTTGGATAAACAGAGCCTGGCAGAAGATAGCAGTATATCAGATATTCATTTGCATCTAGTAGACCTCCTGTTAGAAGTCTTTAAAATAACGACTTAGACTAATTTGTTTAGTAACCCTGTCAGGTCAGAACTTGTGTGGTTTCATCAATTCACTTGTTAAATTGTTGTTTGATGAGCCTACTGTAGAATTTGTAATTTGCAGGATGTATGTAATTTATAGGTTAGGTGCATTGCCGATTCTAAATTGTCCCTAGTGTGTGCTTGGTGTGTGGGTGTGTGTGTGTGTGCGTGCTCTGCGGTGGGCTGGCACCCTGCCCTGGGTTTGTTTCCTGCCTTGCGCCCTGTGTTGGCTGGGATTGGCTCCAGCAAACCCCCGTGACCCTGTAGTTAGGATATAGCGGGTTGGATAATGGATGGATGGATATACAAGACCTGCAATAGATACCTTTATGGCTATCAGAATGTCTCTTTAGTTTTGTAGAGAAATTGATAAGTCTTTCAAGGAGTCTTCCTGACTTAAGGTAAAAATTAAAAATATTGTGGTCACACCATGAGAAAGAAGGTCTCATTGATAGATTTTAAAGTGGGAAGCAGAAAACAAAGATGAATGTCATCTTGAAGTAAGCTTAAATGCCACTCCAAAAAATGAAGAACATAAGCATTGACAGAAAAACCTAGAGCGGTATTGTCTGCCAGGTCACCAAGAAATGAAAACTACTACATGTGTAAAAAAAAAAGGAAAAACAGCTTTAAGCAAGTCAAAACAGAGATCCAGTAACAGATTTGGGGTTACACACAGATCCACATTTATTTTCTTGTGCAGTAAACGCTGCTAACGCACACCTAACAGTCTTAACTGATTACTTTACTTCGTAGCCAGGATTTTATTTTTTTCTTCCTCACATGTGTGGGAGAGTTTTTGATTATACTGTATTTTCAATACTGTTATTCTGTTTTTAACTCTGTGATAGGGTGACTTATATTGAGGAAGGTCAGAATGGAGTCTTCAGGGGGTGTCCGTTTTCAGAACAGCTCCTTTGAAGAGCTCACCCGACAACATGGCATGAAACTAACGCTAGCTTTGTTTTGCACTCTTTAACTCACTTGTGACAGTGTGGGTCAACCCCACACTACTGGGTCCTTCCAGGGACCTGCCAATAACATACCCAAGGATTGAGCAGATGAGGACACAACACAACGCAAGGGGTAGCTGGAAAGTGAAGTGCAAACATTCAGTAAATACTCTATAAAACAAAGTGATGGTGGATGTTAAAATCAAACAAAAATAACTTTTTTAAAAATCAAGGTTATAAACATAGGCAGAAAACAGTCTTTTAAAATCTGCTCCCTGGTGCGTCCCTTTGGTACTGACGTCTCCCCTCTCATGGGGCTACACAGCAGAGGAGATGCCCTGTCGACAGACACAGCTGACCTCCCACAGGTCCGGGTCCGGGTCCCTGCAGTTTCATTGCTACAACAGGACTCCCCATTTGAAACCTTAGCTTGGGTCCCCAAAGGCCATGGTGATCACAATAGGGGTCTCAGTCCAATCCTCGCCGACACCTCACTGCAAGTTGCTCCTTTCAGCACTGCACCACTCTAGCTCGTCTAAACTGCTCCCCTGGAGTGATCACTTCTTTAGTCCTAGAGCGTCAGCTCCACGCTCCCCTTTTGGGGCTCTTCTTCCCAGCTGCCTCCCTCTTATCTTTCTTACTCACACCAGCACTCTCCCGTCTTCCTGCCTTCTTCTCTCTCTCTCTCTCTCTCAATTCTCTTTAACCTCTGTTCTCCTGACAGATGTTCTTTCTATTGATCTGTTTTCTTTTTCTCGTGCTGGCTCATCCTTATATGTCTCCGTGGGTGCAGAGTCTCAATTGTGTACCGCATGAAGCCGATAAAACAATTGTGACAGACCACACCTTCACGTGCAGGTGCGTTTCACCTCAGTTACTCCACCAACCCCCTGCAGCTATGTGAGCACACACACCCATGGAGATCGAGCCGATTAATTAATTATTTATTAAAACAGCCACTTTTTTCTAAGCTATGGATCTGTTATACCACATCGCTCCATGCGCTTTGTAAGCAAGACTGCGTCTTCTAGCCTGCCTTCTATCCACTGAACATTTTTTCTCTATATTTTGCATTTAACCACCAAATACAGCAGGATTTGCAAAACCAGCAGGCAGATGATGGTTGGCAGTGAAAATTACAAGATGTATTTGTGACCTGGAGTGAATGTAGACAAGATAAAGAGCAAATTTTGCTGAATATTGCAATAGTGCAGGTAGCGGTGGATTGGGGGGAGAGAGAAACTGGGCTTAATCCACTCATCTTGCTCTTCACACGTATCCAATTAAAACACACCAGAGGCAATAACAACAGTTTGGCTGCTCTACAATGTATAAATGTGTGTATATTTACACACCTTAATGAAAGCACAAATAAATTAAGTACAGTACATTAAGCCAAAGTGCCTCCACTCATGAGTGCTTTATCGCTTCACAAGAAAATTACTGCTGATAGAAAACAGAAGTGAGGCTCTCAATTCAACCGTGTTATGGAAGGTTCAGAACAGAACATTAGAGAAAGTAGAAATATGGACAAAACCCCACATAAGCAGAAAGATGAAAATGAAATTAATGGAGGCATGCTCTGAGAGGGGGCTCTATGGTCCATGCTTCACCACACAACAGGATATAGACTGCCTTCAGAAAGTAGCTTGTCCCCTTAGAGGAAAAGTAGAAGATGTCTTTACATTGCATTCATATGTTATAATGAAAATTCAATGTACATTTACAGCGGATTGTTGGTCTTATAACTACATAAGTTTCTTTGTTGTGTCAAAGTGAAAGAAACATGTAGAATACAACCAATTACTGCAATTATTCATCCATTTTCTAAAGTGCTAATCCAGTTATTTGTCACAGTGAGCCAATGCCAATCTCTGCAGCACTGGGAAGGAAACAGCCCAGGACAGAGTGTCACTCTATCACAAGCCACATTCACACACGTATACTTTTTGTTTTTTTCTTCAAGCATCCTTTATTCATTTTCTAACATGCTTTAATAGTTCAAGAATATAGCGATGATTAATTTAAATGGGAACTGTAACAGTATGTTATCTGTTCCTTCAGAGTGAGACTCAAAGGAGTTTGCTATGAGCCTTACTTATCTATAATCACTTACACTAGTTTACGAGGCTTCATGCATTTAACACAGCTTAGCATTGTGGTTTTGATGACTTGGTTGATTTTTCTGTTTTGACCAATAAATAGACCATGTCCTTTATTAATCTGTCCGCCACATTTTCTTCTTATACAGAATACCACTTAGATAGATAGATAGATAGATCTTTATTGTCATTGTCACTTTTACAAAGGAACAACGAAACTAATCAATAAAAGTTGTCATCAGCTAGCTGCCACAGGGACAACATGTTTACGAACTTCATACTTGTAGTGCTTAAGTCAGTTTTATTTCTAAATACTGATATACTGTATACAGTATATATATATATATATATATATATATATATATATATATATATATATATAGATAGTAACAGGGCACTATATAAACACCTGACCTGACACAGATTCACACTGGAGGCATGTATAAAATAAATAGACTTTTATTGTTCTTCACCTGTGGGGTACATCTTTCCCGTAATTCCCATAGACACAACACAGTCCCAAGTGTACAAGAACACCAATAAGCACACCACACTCCTCTCTTTCGGCACCACCGCTCCTCTTCTAAGCTTTGTCCTCCTCCTCCTGACTCTGGCCACTGAGTGGTGATTGCTGGTTCCTTTTATTAGGCACCTAGAAGTGCTCCAGGCGCTTGATTGCCGACATCCAGCTGCATTTCCAGGTGTGGTGAAACTAGTGCCCAGAAGGGCTTAGCAGCTCCTGCGGAACCCTGCTGATGGGTTAAGGACCTTCTACGGCCCTGTCCAGCTCTCCTAGAATAACTGCCTGTTTCCTGGAATCTTTCCTTCCTTGAGACTGTGCTGGGAGACACAGCAAACCTTCAGGAAATGGTACGTATTGATGTGCCATCCTGGAGAAATTGGACTACCTGTGCAACCTCTGTAGGGTCCAGGTATCGCCTCATGCTACCATTAGTGACACTGACCGTAGCCAAATGCAAAAATAATGAAAAAACAGATGAGAAGGGAAAAATGTTAGTGGCCTCCACGTGTTAAACCATTCCTGTTTTGGGGGTCGTCTCATTGTTGCCCCTCTAGTGCACTTGTTAATTTCATTACCACCAAAGCAGCTGAAACTGATTAACAACCACCTCTGCTACTTAACTGACCAGATCAATAGCCCAGAAGTGTCACTGACTTGATGCTATACTCTGATTAAAAAGTGTTCCTTTAATTTTTTGAGCAGTATACATCACAATCTGATTTACTCTAATCTCAAGGCTTTTAAATAAACGAACCACACGCCGTGGCGCAGCGTAAAGGGGCTTCACTGCTGCCGTCCGAGGTTCGATCCCCGCGAGGGGATGCAGTGGAGTGTGTACGCCTGATGAGCCCAAATAAGGGTGAAACACGTGTCGCATACTCTTTGCATTATTTGACTGTAAAACTATATATATATATTGTAACGATCTGAGAAAGAAATTGCCACTGAGGCAGTGTGTTCTAAAAAGTTAAAAAAAAGGGGGGCTGCACTGTGTGATGTGGAGAGGGGGGCGACCAGAGACACAACTGCCTCTCTTAATAAGCAGCCTCTGGGGTGCTGGGGAGGAGGGACTTTTGGAAAGGAGGTTCAGGTAAAAGAATGTGAGTGTGTTTAACTCGTGGTGTGGGATGGTTTTGAGTTCAGTGCTTGTTTGTTTGTCCTGACTACGTTGTTTTTCGGCTTGTGAAGTCAGAAGAAAATAAATAAAACCATTGATTAGTTTTTTTAGACAATTACCACCACTTGCTTGCAAGATTTATTTGCCCGCCTGGGAGGAGATACTACAATATATATATTTTAGTTAAGAATTTTTTTTGTGCGTAAAGACCTGTTCTGGCTGGTTCATATGTGTTAAATTGGCATATGGCTAATGTAATGTGTTTAACTGCTGAATTCACATTCACTGTTACTGGTGGTGTCATCATTATTTTAATACTGAAAGGACATGCGGATGCCATCTTTGTACTTTCCAAATGGGTTTAGAGAGTAAAATAATTAGTAATACAATTACATTTTCTAGGAAGTAATGAGCAAAGTAACCCTGTTATAATTTGAGCGAAGTAATTAGTAAATTGTGATGGTTTACCTTTTTTGAGTAACTATCCCAGTTTTGCTTGTATTATTATTTCTCTTTAAAATCAGATGGATCCAGCCTGTATCATGGACATATCCCCTCAAGCTTTGCTGGGTTTACTCAATGTATCATTTTATTGAGAATGAGGGTTCAAACCTTAGCACAACCTATATCTACCCCTGGATATATACTGAGAAATAGAAGAAGGCTGCCAAAACAGGTAGTGTCCATGGTGTAAAACAAACCAAGGTGACTTTAGCCTCAATGAGATTAACGTGGAATACAGGCCTGGATTAGATAAGAACTGCACATTAATTTGTCAAAGACAGAAATAGGCAGTGACCAATACCAAGAGTCATCTGGGCAGTCCTGGGTAAGCTGTCCACATATTTCCAAAGCATTATTTGTTTGGTCCGGACTGTCTCTCTGAGCCAAGCCATAGATATATCTGACAGTCCTTATGAGGTTAAAATAAAGTGATTATCAACTGCTGCGTCTTGGGGGCAGTAGTGATCTTTTAATCAAACACAGTAGCTCAGTGTGTGGCTAAACAGTAAATGGCAGATCCATTGGTCAGCACTAGGCCTGAAGTTTTCAAATAGATCCTGAAGGTTGTGTCTTATAAGAAAATTTAGGATGGTCCAAATGAATAATGGAAGAATATGTTGAAAAAAATCTAAAGAGACACTCAGACATTCTAAAAGGATTTAAAATTTAAAACATATGAAAGGTATGGTGGTAGTTGGCAGATCTCAGGAAGCACAGATAGACCCTGTAGACTGCAGCATAGCTCAAAGTTCCACTAAAGAAATGTCATCATGGAGAAGGGAAAAATAGTGCTGTCTAAAGAACAAGGATACCAAGTAAGTTCAGGAAACAACAGCCATGTTGTCATATTTTAGAACATGAAGGGTTAACAAGCTTTTAGAATAGATGTGGGCACCCTGGGTAGGGGTGAGCTGCAGGTGTTTTGTTTTCACTTTTGTTATAAAGCCTATGATAGAAATAAATAAGACAATCTGTCATATTTCATCATTAAAGCAGGTAAATGAAAGGCAGAGAAGTAAATGCACAGTAAATGAGAAAAAATCAGAATAAGATGTGACAGATTACTCAGCTGGCCCTGAGTTTCCAGGACTAAAAGAAGAAAAAGAAAAGACAAAGGCAAAACAGGAAAGAAGGCCTAGCAGAGCCCATAATGTGAAAGAGAACCCCCTAATGGTGACTGGAACGTGAATTTTGGAATGCCATGGGATAGCAAAACTGACCTGTTTAAGGAATTCCTTGACAACAGGTATTTCTGAAGGCAACAAAATAAAAGAAATGTCATTTAAGACTTGTAACCTGCAAGGAGAAAAGCTTCAGGCTCTTTAATAGCACCCATGGAACAAGGCATTGGATGGAGAGACAGGATGGGAGGCACCAGGTGCACCTGGCCTTTTAAGTGTTAGTTATGATTCATTGTTTTAGTGACATATTGTCTGACCATAGATATGATTCCAAAACATGATCCAGAAGTAAAAGCTTTTTTAGGCTTATAGTCCACTTCCTGCATAGGAGTTTGGGAAAAAGCTCTCCTGACATTGCTACAATGTGGCTTGCTATAGAAAAGGAAGGATGAGAATTGAGGCTCAAACAGGATTATTTTCCTTCTGTAGGGATGGTGAGTGTGCAAGCCATCCCACCAGAGAGTTAGATAGGAGACCATACCCAGAGGAGCAGGTGGGGTCTTTTGCTGAGGTTTATTGATTAAATCTCAGGGTGCATTTGACTGCTCTCCTCTGCACAACTATATAGAGTTGCTATGTCCTTTTTGTAGTGTGGTGGTCAAAATACATCATCATAATCTTGTTGTGATGTTTTCTACATAATTTTGTGTGGATGTATGAAATTTATTAGTTTGTCGTATTATTTTGGTCTTGCCTCTGACCTTCTGCTTTGATCAAATGACAATTTTTTTGATTTCTCCTTTGGCTCTCTAACATTGTGGTCCTTATGTTTATTTCTCCCTTTTGAACTCAGTTTTGTACTCTTTTGTTCATAATATGCACACAGTACTCTAGAGTTGGCCTCACCAGTACATCACACAGTCCTGGCATAATGTTCCCTGACTTATACACAACAGTTATTATATATAATATTTAAATTATCTAGATGATGAGACTGTCAAATCAACATCAACCCCTAAATCCGACTCAGAGTTTTCTTCTTTTAAGTCAGTTTGACCCATTTTGTATTTATAATTAAAATTCCTTTTCCCTTCATTTAGTACAGTTCACTTTACATTAAAGGAATACTTCACCCATGGCGGAGAGAAATCTTTAATCACATTTTTTATTTAGAATGTAGATACAGTATCACTCAAAAGGCTTCTATGGAGCCCAATACTGAACTAACAGCAAGAAAAATTAAAATGTCCATAAAAAAACATATGAAACATTTATCATTTTCGTTGGTTTGGACATGTACAGAGGAGAGATGCTGGGTATATTGGGAGAAGGGTTCTAAGGATAGAACTGCCAGGCAAGAGAAAAAGAGAAAGGCCTAAGAGAAGACATGCAGGTGATGGGTGTAACAGAGCAAGATACAGAGGACAGAAAGATATGGAAGAAGATGATCCTCTGTGGCAACCCCTAATGGGAGCAGCCGAAAGAAGAAGAAGAAGAAGAAGAAGGAGGAGTATTCTTTAAACTGTATTTCCCGAATATTGAATGGATGTTGGTGATTACAGAGGATGTCTGTTCTCTTTCAACAGACATGTTAATATTTGTGGAGGAATACTATTATAGTGGAGGGTGTCAAAAAGACAGTAAACTGTGATGGTGGACTGAAAAGGGCGTTATTTATAAAAGTATATGCAACTGCCTCAACTTGTGTTCCAAATGGAATGCAAAAACATACTGTGACATTCAGCTGTAATTTTTCACTTCAACCCTAGACTTGAGAGAATTTTGTGTAGATCTCCTCCTTCCATTTGAATATGGAATTTTCTTGGAGCCAACTTACTGAATGATGTTAATTTCCTCTGTGTGTAAATATACAGTAGAGCTGCACAAATTCTCACTGATCAAATTATTAAGGACACTACACCATTACTGGGTAGAACCTCGTTTTTCTCTCAAAACAATCTCCATTCTTCATGCCATGGATTCCACAAGATGTTAGAGAGATTCTGCTCCATGCTGACATGATTGCATGATTTGTCAGCTGTACATTCATGCTGTGAATCTCTCATTCTACCACATCCCAAGGTTTTCTTTTGAATTCAGATCCAGTGGCTGGAAAGGCAAGTGAACAACTTTGAACTGATTGTCATGTTGATGAAACACGATTAAGATGACTTTGCTTTTTTACTTTGTGCATTATCGTACTGAATGTAGCCATTAGAAAAGGGCTACGAAGGGATGCACATGGCCAGCAACATTACTCAAATAATCTGTGGCATTCAAGTAATGATTGATCGTTATAAATGGGTGTAAAGTGTGTCAAGTAAACTGTTCTCTACACCATTTCACCACCAACACCACAAGCCTGGACTGTTGGCACAAGGTAAATTGGATACATGTCAGTGCCAAATTCTGACCCTACCATTTGGGAGCATCAGCAGGAAACAAGATCATCAGACCAGGCTATGTGTTTACTGTCTTCAGCTGTCCAGTTCTGGTGAGCCTGTGCCCACTTGCAGCCTCAGATTTCTGTTCTTGGCTGACAGGAGTGAAATCTAATGTGGTCTTCTGTTGTTGTGGCCCATCTGCCACAAGGTTTGACGTGTTGTATGTTCAGTGATGCTTTTCTGCTCACCACAGTTGTACAGAGTGTTTTTTCTGAGTTACTGTAGCCTTTGTGGTCATTCTTCTCTGACCTGTGCCATTAACAAGGCTTTTCCATCAGCAGAATTGTTTTTTAACACACCATTTTGATTAAATCCTAGACCATTTTGCATGAAAATCCCAGGACATCAGCAGTTCCAGAAATACTAGGACAAGCCCTTCTAGCACCAACCTTCACGCCACGATGGAAATCACTGAGATCACTTGTTTTCCCTCTTCTGGTGTTTGTCCTGACCTGTATTTGGATGATTTCATGCATTGCACTGCTGCCACATGATTGGCTGATTAGATAATTGCAAGGATAAGCAGGCATACAGGTGTTCCTAATATCTTGCAATCGAGTTTATATGTTTCTGAGGAAGATACATGGAATACTAAGGTCCATCATCTGCTTCTATGTGACTTTCTCCTGGTTCATAGACTGTGCATATCTGTTATGTTTTTGTTCTGTTAATTTCTTGAACATTTGATTAAATAAAATCAGAACAATTGAGAGATAAGTGAACTCACTGTCCCTGCAAACCAATGCACCTGGCAATTCAGGTTATGACTTAGGCAAGTCTAAGAAGTGTAGTGAAAAATGTTCGATACAAAGTAGTGCTGCACATGCTGCCTTACTGTCTTGTTTTGCTCTTGGTCTTGCACTGATTCTTATCTTCTTGGTTTTCTGTTGGCTATTCAGATTTTGAAGATTTGAAACTGAGCAGGAAACAAAATGTCTTATGGATCTATTGATGGTGGTCCTTTTGGCAGCAGAAACCCATTTGGGGGGCCCACAAGGCTGGGCTATCAGCCAGTAGGTAAGTGACTTAAGATCTTTGACTTTTGTATGTTGTGGTATAACTGGAATGGCTGTAGACCAGATAGACAGGCCAGTGTCAGAAGAATTGCTGGCCAGTTTGGCTGATGGAAATATATAGCTTGATTGACTTTACTTTAAGGATGGATACATAGATGGAGGGATTGATTTGTAAATTGATTTTAAACTTAACTAGACGGGAAGATAGATTGGTGTGTGCATAGATGCATCATTTGTCAAGTAAATGGATGGATGGATTTATTTGATGATTGGCTAATGATTTCCAAGTTTAAATTGAACAAATGGAATTATCCAATCAGATGAATCATACATTTTTAGAATACGGAAGAGATTATTGTAGACTTACTTAAAGGAATATGAATAGGAATGAAAAGAAAACAAGCTGAAGTCTATCACATGTATAGTACCGAAAAAATAATTACAGTAAGGGGCACAAATGTGCCAGAAGGCAGAGGGAAAAAGAAATGACCAGGAAATGCGGTAACCAAGGGGGATTAGGCAGAGACTTCATTAGAAACCAGCAAAAGGTCAAAAACACTAGAGAGAAAACCAAAATACCAACTGTCAATGCCTTTAAATTACAAAAATAGAGCAGAAAAGGTTCTAACACTAAAATCTGCAAGTTTTAGTTTCTGCTAACACTAATAAAGAAACAAGTAAAAGAAGGGAGTCAGAAAACTGGAACACTAAAGTGACACCATTGCCTTCTAAGATAATGGTGCCATTGTGACAGTTTATGCCTCACCTATGTTACATCATGCAACCCACGGCAACAGGTATCATCATCACCACAAACAAAATGGCGCTTACAAATTCACAGCATGCTAACATCACCATAATAACAAGACAAATGATTGACCTGCAGAAATAAATAATTAATATATACAAAAAGGTAAAAACAAAATCTACAGGTCAATAAATTCTAAATCTTGACAAATGTGATTCTTCGTCTAAGTAAAAACACAAAATGACAAACATAATCAGAAAGTTTCTCATTGCAGGTTATAACACAAGATTGATTAAAATGTTCATATGTTTTGTTGTTTGTTTCCTTATTTTACGTTTCTGGCATTGAAGGCCAAACATGTGCTTGCCTCAAAATGGAAACACAAATACAGCAATGCACAATAATATATTTGAAATAAATAAATAAATAAATTTCATAGACAAGACAAAATACAGAGAAGCTGATTTCTGCCACTCAAAAAAAAAACTCATGTTATTTTGCAAATGTGCTATTTTGCTAAAGAATTGTGTTATTTCACAATAATTTTTGTACTATTTGCTAAAAGTAGTGCATTTTTTTACAATAATTATTGCATTACTGTACAAGGATATTGCCTGCTGTTGCTGATAGCTCATCATGCAAGTGTGTGCTTCAGTTGTTTAGTGACAGCTGTTAATGAAAAGATAAAGCACGTATGTGGCTTGCAATCAAATAATAAGTTCTAAGCAAAAGTTATAAAGTTACAACTTTTTTGTTAAATAAATTGCTTTAATGACATCGACTGTGCCCCTCAGTGTCCATTGTGAGCAGTCAGAATTATTAGACTTTGAGGTCTGGGTAGTGGAGCTGGGGTCACCCTTGGTTTTCAGAGCATGCGCAACTTAAGTTACATAAGCGACACTCCTCGGTGTCCATAATATACTCTCCTTAACTTTCATAAATGGCACCCGATGGGTGATGTAGGCTAATGGAATGACCATCTCTGTCTTGCTGCCATCTGTTCTTTTGTTAGTCACCTTTTTTTAAAAAAAATCTGGAAAAAACCATGATAAAATGTTTGAGAAAATAAAGGTCACGTTGGTAAATAAGAATCATTGAAGGCATAAATTTGTGAGCACAAAACTCAAAGATGCAGTCAAATGCAAAAAAAAATTTTTTTGAAAAGATGATGCTGTGCAGGTGTTCATACGGTAAAATCTTAAAGAATTTATGAAACACGTTGGAAACCTTTTGAGTAGCAAAAACACTGTAGCAGTTAACAGTAGAAATTAACACTTTTGCTGAAGGGCAAGCCAAAAATGAATCCTCAATCTGATCAACATGCTCATTGATGTCAAACCATATCTTGAGAAACCCAGAAATAAGCAACAGAGTCTATCTGCAGCGAACCTCCACAGCTCTGCAAATACAACTGAGGTCAAATCTGATTGACTGTTATCCCGCCCCTAGATACACCCACAATGCCTCCAGTCTGTGGTAACCCTTCTCGAGCTCCGCAGCTCTAAGAGTGTAACAAGTTTCAAGTAAAACAAGCAACATAATTGGTTGTTCAGTAGAGCTCCTGACAGGAACAGTAGGTAAATATGCATGTTATGCCACTTTATTATGAAATATTATGCCATTGTAATGAATTTCAAAGGTAAAATGGATTTTGCTGTAATGTGTTTTTGTTTAACATTAGTTCTATTGGAAATTGAGCAGGACAAAAAAAAAGAGAATTTTGTTAAAACTGACGTATATTTAGTTTAAATAAGGTTTCATTTTAATATGTTTAGGACAGATGGTTTAACACTGAGAGAATGGTAGTACAGAGCTGTCATTCCTTTCTCACTGTGCCATGGTCTGAATGCAGTTTGCTTGTTCTCCCCATGTATTTGTGGATTGACTGGTGTCAGTGAATGTGCTTAACTGCATATGATTACCTGTTTCAGAACTTAATACTGGAAATGTGTCAGTAATACAATTAAGATAACATAATTAACCCTCTACGTGCTGTGAAGTAAATAACATCTATCCCCTTCTTCACATCTCAACCCAAGCCCCCAAACCCCCAAACTTTCAATGTATGAACACTAGCCACATCTCACTGTTTCAAAATATCAGTTTGCAAACTACTTGTTTAAAACTAACGTGCTTTATTTATATGTTTTTACTACTGGAGTACATCCAGCATATTCTTCATTCTTCTCTGATTTGATGTTTGATTTTACCCTGTAAACGATCGGCGTAATGTCCACCATGCTTGCTTCTAGTCTTATACCCAGTGCTGCTGCAATAAGGCACTGGCTCTCTGTAATCATAAACTGGGTGGATTAAATTTACCCCTCAGCATATATAGGATTTAAAGTATACATCCAACTTTTGTTCTGTTCTGGTCACTTGATTACATCCTGTGCACAATGTTATTGGTGACCCCAGCAGGAAATGTCTTAGCAAAATAATGCAATGCTTTTGTGAGAAAAAAACACAATATTTTTTGCAAAATAATGCAATACTTTTGTGAAATGCGTTCATATTTTTTTCAAGTCGCAGGAAAAAGCTTAAAAAAAAATAAACTACACAAGAGTCTAATGTTTCCTAACAATGATTAGGTAAGTTTCTAGATGAACTAATAGAATGTTGGATACACTGATTGATACATAGGATAGGAGAGCTCATTGTGTGATCAGTGGAGAGATGGATGTGTCAATGGACGGATGGAACGGCTCATTCCTTCTGCACCATTCCAATTCTTCAGCTGCTCCTCAGACAGTCCAAACCCTGCCCAACCCCCCGGCTGTTTTTCTGCTTCAAATTCTTTTTTATTATTTTTTGTCCATTTTCAGCTGGGCTTATTTTCACAGTAGGGGTAGCATTAAAGCAGACTTTCTTTTGAATACAACATAATAATGGCTTGAAAATGTCGAAATATTTTAAGGAGCCTTCCATGGAAGGCACAGCAGGGTGCTACTCTATGGGCTACCCTGTATGCTTAATAAAAAAGATGTGAGTGAATGCAACCTGTCTCAGACCAGAGGTACCTTTTGGTCATATTGTTCAGCAGGTCCCAAGCCTGGCATCCTTAAATAGATGCAGTGGGCAGTAGAAAAGTTACACAGTTTAAGATGTCTAGTAATATCTAGTGCCCTTTTGTTCAATGAGCACAACTAGTATACTGCAGTCTGGGCCTTGTTGAATTGGGAAGTTTACTCAGGAGGCACTGCAACTTGAATGAAAGATGTGTGGTTATTGGAAACACAAAACAGATTGTATGCAGGCTTATAATCCTGCATATCAGAAGCAAACGTTATTGTCCTATAATTTATTCCTTTATTTACAAGCCTGCCCTTTGCACTATTAGATCATAGGAAGCCTGAGCCTACCTTAGCAGGGTTGAATGCAAGGTAGGAACTGACCCTGGAAGGGTCACCGGTTAGTTATACAACCACTTGTAAAATAGCCTCACATGATGTGTATTTCATGCACTTAGTATCTTCTTTATTGTAGAAGGTCTATTTTTCTTTAACATGATCTTATTTTCTTCCCTTCTAAAGCTTTAGAAGAAGGTCTAAAGACAGGAGATTGGAACAACAATAAGCTGAAAAAGAAGAGCAGTAGAGTAAAAGCTTTCAAAGTATAGTAAGCCATTAATGGGGCAATTTCAGTGGTAACAATGTGAACGCTTGCATTATTTAAAGCAACTAATATAGTACTTACGCAAAAAGCTATGTAGCATTTTGGAAGAGGTATGCGTTCACTAAAGAAGAATCAAAAAAGAGCTACCCGGGTTAGCTACATCTTACAACACAGACTGCTGAGATCCATTTTGTACTTTTTAAAATTTTGACTGTATTGAAATCTCCCCAAATACATCTGTAAAATGCCTGCATTATATTTATCTTTCTTAATATCTAAGTATTTCATGGAAAAACTTAGGACTTTGATTATATTGCAAATGCAACTCAGGAAACATCACTAGTTCTGACCAACACGATCATTACTAGACAAGAACAGAAACCTAAAGGGCACTGTGGAGTCTCATTACACCATGTTTGGGCTCTTCAGGATTTATGGGATTTATCACTAGGTTTCTATAGAAGTTGGCGGAGTGGTGGATCTGAGGCTAGGGATCTGTGCCGGCAGTAAGGTTGCTGGTTCGAAACCGATGAAATGCCAGTCATGACTCTACTCTTTTGGACCACTGAGTAATGCTCTGTCCAGAGTATGATGTTAATCTACATCCAGCCCTGCAAGCAAGTCCTCCAACTTGCAGGGAAAACTTGGGGGATGGTGGCAGGATTGGCACTCCAGCCACTGTAAAAAAACCGGTTGCACAGCTGTACTTGGATCTCATGCGGGTGGTTTGCCGTGTGGTGGATGCAGCAATGCGCTGTAGCAGCGTATGTTCCCAACCTCTCTCTCTCTATCTCTATAGAGGTACAAATGTGCAGGAGCACCTAAGACTGCAAGATGGAGGGCTAGGTATACAGCCTTAGGGATTCTATAGAGCATCTAGGACCCTGGAAGTAATTCACATGGGCATCCAGAAGTGCCTCATGCCTGGGGCTTAAATGCCCCTTCAGGCTATATGGCCAATTTGATTGAAGCTGAGTGGTAAGCAGAAGGGAAGACCTCAGCTAGCCAAAGAAATTCAAGACAAGGGCATGAGAAAGGCTCTTGGTAAAATGTAAACAGGGATTAGCAGATTCGTAATGTAAGTAAGTGGATCAGCTATGATCACAAGGTGGTCACCTTCCACTGCTGCCTGTCAGTGAAGATCCATCTGTTCTGTGAATATCTGTTTAATTTAAAAGAAAAAACTTTACTCTGTGATATTTTATACTGTCAATGAATTTGTTGATTAAGTTTAATTGTAGTATTGATTTTAATCTATGATTGTAAATAATTTGTTATTACATCTTTATTACTTGTGGTAATCAACTTTTGCCCTAGACTAATATTACTCGATTATGTTTACATCTTTTGTAAGTCACTTTGGATAAAAGCATCTGCCAAGCAAATAAATACAAATATACAGTAAATGTAAGTGTCAGGCTTACTATTTGTAGCATTAACCATAAAGGTTATTTAACCTCCTTTTCTTAGGAATTGAAACTTTTCATGTTTTTTCCTCTTTCTAACTAACCACACCTTTTATTGTCAAACTAAAAAGATTACAATATCCAAGCTTTCGAGGCAACTAAGGCCCCTTCTTCAGGCACAATGTAATCAGGCCTGAAGAAGGGGCCTGAGTTGCCTCGAAAACTTGCATATTGTAATCTTTTTAGTTAGCCAATAAAAGGTGTCATTTTCCTTGACTGTCTTACTACATTCATAAAGGCTAACACGGTACAACACCCTAGTATAACTAACCACAATAATTTAATGAGGATCTCTACTGCCTTATCCTAAAAATATATAACATTACTTTGTATCTGATGTTTAGACTATCTCAATGTGAATTCTATTAAAAATGAACGCAGTAAGCAGAAATTCAACAGAATTTGGGAACCTCTATACTAGAGGCATTGACTTTCAGTTCAAATGGAAAGGAGATGTCTAGATGATTCAGGACTGGAGCTAATTGTACATAATAATTTCAATTTATCAAAGGTTTTATGTGAGAACTAATAAACTTTCTGGATGTCTTCTTCATCAGATTTATTATTAGGGGAAATTACTGGATTAATATTTGATTAAATTGCTGGTAATTATTAGCAAACTCTATGAAACAATTAACCCATTTAATAGTTCTGTATATAGTTCTGACCATTGATTGATGGCACTCCCCAGAGGGCAACGTTGTGGAGCTCTCCGAGTCAAGTTATTTCTTTTTCCTCTTCTCCTTCTTACTTTTTTGTGCCGAGTTAAGACACACTCTGCAAACGTTCTCTATGATCGGGCGACCTTATTACAACTGAGAGGGCGTAGCCATATCGGACTTTTCGACCCGATTTCTCTGGAATCCCACCCTGAGCTAGCGTGCTATGCTGACTCGACGCTAGGCCAGCCCCCGACAGGGAGCTCTTCTGAGAACAGGCTGAAGCGGAGGCGCGGCAGATGGGGAAGAGCTGACCAAAGGCTCCAGCGCTTGGTTAGCAATAGAAGGCTAACCCTCCTGGTCATATTGTTTGCAAACGTTCAGTCTCTGGAAAATAAAATGGATGAGCTCCACACTCAGATTTCCACGCAGAAGGACATTCAGGATTGTTCCATATTGTGTTTCTGCGAAACCTGGCTGGGGGAGAGGACACCCAATGAGCTAATAACACCAGATGGCTACACGGTCTTCAGTGAGGACCAATGAGCTGCGGACAGCGGTAAGACTCGTGGAGGAGGAACGACTGCCCTCGTCAAACAATCATGGTGTACCGACTGTAAGATCATTTCTAAATCCTGTTCTGAAAATGTGGAATATCTGACTTTGAAGTTAAGGCCATTTTACCTGCCTAGAGAACTGCAATGCATCATCGTGTATATCCCCCCCTCCGCTAAGGAGGAGGCTGCACTGAAGGAGCTACACGATATGATCAACGAGCATGAACACACATATCCTAACGCCGCTGTTATCATTCTAGAAGATTTTAACCATTGCAATCTCCATAAAAACATGCCTAAACTGCATCAGTATGTGACCTTCCCCACTAAGGGAAATAAAACATTGGACCACTGCTACAGCAACATGAGAAATGCCTTTTCAGCTGAACCAAAACCTCATTTTGGAAAGTCTGATCACCTGGCGATCCGTCTTAAACCAGATTACAACAAAAGGCTCAAGACAAAGCCAGTCATAGCCAGGACCGTTAATACCTGGACTGATGATGCAACAGCTAGTCTGCAGGGCTGATTAGAGGCCACAGACTGGATCATTTTCAAAGAGGCCACTAAAGATATTCATGAATACACAGAGAATGTTAGTGACTACATTAGCTGGTGCACATCCATATGTGCCCCTCCCAGGACTGTGCGTATGTTCACCAACCAAAAACCCTGGTTTAATAATAATAATAATAATAATTCATTACATTTATATAGCGCTTTTCTCAGTACTCAAAGCGCTATCCACACTAATGGTGACATAAAACAGAAAATCAGGAAGCAGCGAGAGGCCTTCAAGTCAGAAGATCAAGTGGAGTATAAGAGAGCCCGGTACGAGCTGCAGAAGTCCATCAGAGCAGCAAAAAGGGCTCACTCACAAACACTTGAAGGCTACTACTTCAACCACAACACGCACAGCATGTGGCTGGGAATTCAGTCTGTCACAAACTACAGGAGAACCACAGCAACTACAGACCCTTGAGATGCCACCCTTTCAGACAGCCTTAACACCTTCTATGGCAGGTTCGGCAGGCAGAACACAGATACACCATCCAAGGCCTCCTGTGACCCCATGGACACTGCCTTTCAGGTGACACACACACATATCCTGAAAGCTCTGAAGAAGGTGAACCCCCACAAGGCTGTGGGACCCGGTGGAGTTCTTCCCTGAGTTCTGAAGGCCAGTGGGGAACAACTAGCTGGTATGTATGCTGACATCTTCAGCCTGTCATTATCCCAGGCAGAAGTCCCCCGTATTTTTAAATCCTCCACCATCATACCAGTTCCCAAAAGACCGGACACATCCACCCTAAATGACTTCAGGCCAGTGGCACTCACACCAGTCACCATGAAGTGCCTAGAAAAACTGGTTCTCACATACATCAACCACATGGTCCCGGACACTGTGGACCCTCTCCAGTTTGCCTACCGCCCCAATCGATCAGTAGATGACATGGTAGCAATAGCCCTACATCACACTCTACAACATCTGGAAAGTAGCAGAACGTATGCCAGGATGCTCTTCCTGGACTACAGTTCTGCTTTCAATACCATCTGCCCGGGCAAACTGATCGAGAAGCTGACAGACTTAGGCGTCCCAACTTCCACCTGTAACTGGATCCTGGACTTCCTGACAGATAGACCACAGATGGTGAGAATGGGAGGACGGGTGTCTGCTGAGCTCTCTTCACCCTGTACACTTATGAATGTGTCTCCACCCAGGACAACACCATCGTCATTAAATATGCTGATGACACCACCATCCTGGGGCTCATCAAGGTGGGGGGGGGGGGGGGGGGGGAGAGTCAGGGTACAGGACCCTGGTAAACAACATTCTTGTCTACGGAGAGGAGAATGACCTCATCCTCAACACAGACAACACCAAAGAAATAATACTGGACTTCAGGAGGAATCCTGCCTTCAGGAAAGCCGGACTGAACCATCACCCTCTCACCCAGGCCTACAGAGGACTGATAGAGAGCATACTCACCGCAGGCATCACTGTCTGGTATGGGGACACCACACAAGCAGAGAGGAAGGCTTTGCAAAGAGTCATAAAGACTGCAGAGAGGATCATAGGGACAAAACTTCCTTCCATGGACTCTATGTACGCACATTGTTATCGGAAAAGAGCAGAGGGAATTATCAGGGACTCACTCCATCCAGCTCACTCTCTGCTCAGACACAAAAACTGTACGTACAACCTGAGACACAGCAGAGCGGACAGCATCATCACTCACAGAACAAGGTTTTTCAATAGCTTCTTCCCCACCACAGTCAGACTAATGGCAAAACAAAATTACTGAACATGTGCAATAACCCCACACTACCTCACTTCACTTGTCATGTAAATGACAAGTGATAAATGTGTAATATTTTAACTGTGCAATATCTGCAATATAATTGTATTTTTTGTGTAGTTATTACCACCTTTTTGTATAGTGTTGTTATAATTCATATTATTTATTATATTGTTTTATTGTTTATTTTTTTTAAATCTTTACTATGACTCTGAAAGAGCTCTGCACAAGAATTCCAATGAGCCTTGACTGTTGGTTTTATGCACAAATGGCAAATAAAGAACCTTGAACCTTGTATGGTTTGCACCTTGCTTTTCTCCGTACTCAGATCTTTATAAGAAATAGCATGAGGAATATAATCGAAGTTTGATGCAATTCATATTTTTTGTGTAGGACAAACAGACAGTAATAAAACATTTCATAAGTGATAAATGTGTCTCCATTTTGGGGATAAGGGTGGAGTATAAGTATGTTTAAGGTAGACTGGTACAATCAACCCCTAAAACCATGTGTGAATAGTTTTTACATGAATCCAAATGGGACAATGAGAACAAAATATGAAATATGATTGAGAATAGATTAAATCAAGGGTGGAGGATAGTCAGTTTTTACTGTAACTTTATTGTGTCCTGATGTTTAATACATGGATGTTGATTACTATGCTCGTTCTCCCAAAAAATAAAACTCTGTCCCTATAAGACTAATTAATAAATCCATTATCAAGGTTGTTGAAGTTACAGATCCAGGGCACAATCTTAAGTCCCATGTTCAAAGACAATTCCAAAGATTTCTGTTCTATAAATAATCAATCAAATTTCAAAGAGAGAAGATGAACTTAATATCTATACAGTAATCCCTCACCTATCACGGGGGTTACGTTCCAGAGCCCCCCGCAATAGGTGAAAATCCACGAAGTAGCGACCTATATTTATTTTATTATTTATACATATTTTAAGGCTTTATAAACCCTTCCCACACTCTTATAAACCTTTGTCGCTCTCTTGTTAACCTTTGCCACGCTCTTATAAACACTTCCTATGCTCTTAAACACTTTCTACATTCTTAAACACCGCAGGACCAACACTGCACACTGCATGCAGCAATCAGACGTCAATGTGTCTGCACTCGCTTTGTGAAGGGGGGCAGCTAAACTCACACTGAGCAGAAATGGACTTTGTGCTGCTTCTGCCAAAATGCCTGCTTGTCGCTCTGCGCGTTCGGAAGGAGGAGTGTGTGTGTGTGTGTGTGTGTGTGTGTGTGTGTGTGTGTGTGTGTGTGTGTGTGTGTGTGTGTGTGAGAGCTGAACGCACCTTCGCTCAAACCCCCCCTCCCCGGAAGCGCAGTACGCTCCTGCCACTTCGCATTGTCAAGGGGGTGGGGAGCTGAATGAACGCTAAGGAGAAGTGGACTTTGTGCTGGCTTTGTGCTGCTTGTTGCTCTGCGTGTCAATAATTTAAAAGCCTGTACATCACCAATTTTCC
Source organism: Erpetoichthys calabaricus (assembly GCF_900747795.2). Taxonomy (NCBI): domain Eukaryota; kingdom Metazoa; phylum Chordata; class Cladistia; order Polypteriformes; family Polypteridae; genus Erpetoichthys; species Erpetoichthys calabaricus. Next base: position 115,190,457 of record NC_041406.2, on the reverse strand, counting down.
TGTCTCACTGTCTTGTCTTGCGTGAAGTTAAAATGTTTTATAATAGTGAGATGTTACTCATATCCTTAGCCCGACATCCACATATCATATGTGTTAACAAAGTGTGTTTTATAAGTTTACATGTGGTTAAAGCATGTGGGATGGGTATTTTAAGGCTTAAACTATAAAAATGTTTATTTATATGGTCTTTCTATATCGCGGATTTTCTCCTGTTGCTGATGGGTCTGGAACATAACTTCCGCGTTAGGCGGGCAATCACTTGTATTTAAAAACCTGCAAAGTCGTGAATCCGCGAAAAGTGAACCGCGAAGTAGCGAGGGATTACTGTATATATAATTCACAAAGGGGAAGACACCCATGAAAGCACGCACACCAAAACAAGACACCCATGAAAGCACGCAGGAAGAGGCGTGGATTCACTAAGCCGCTGACAAGTAGGAAAGAGCGTCGCCCACCAACTCTATGACCATTGGATACGACGACAACTCACAGAGCCACGCCCACTAACTGGGACGCGACACGTCGGAAAAAACGGCGTCATTTATGTTCATCTGTTGAACGCTACACATGGACCTCTGAGCCACCTTGAGTTGGGGGCAGCAAGTCTTTGATAGGCTGCAACAAAATGATGAAAGAACGGGCGCATTATTTCACACAAGCTGTGTGTGTGTGGGTGGGTGTTAGTTAATTTGTTACTCGAAGGATTTCAAGATTTAATATGCACAGGCGGTAACACTGCAAATGCAGCCCAAATGAACCAAAAATCTTCCACAGTCTCCAACACTACCACTGCGCTACAAGACAGAGAATGCAGTTAAAGAACGCACCAGTCTCAATTTTACTTTCACTTCTGTTTGGACAACTGTGTCGTTCAGAAAGTGTTCACCCATCAATACATAATTATGCGACATATGATAGGCCGTGAGTTGGCAAGAGCCACGAGTGTTCAGCGGTGTTTCCCAAACTCGGTCCTGCTGAACCCCTGTGGCTGCAGTGTTTTGTTCCAACCAGATTCCTAATCATTAATGCCGGTGAAACTCATCAGGGATAAGTCGGTTTTTCAAACACAGTCGTGTAGCAGATTAGCTGGATGTAATAATCCGAGATGAATGCGCACCTCCGCTCTGAGTGAAAACACAATGTATATTGCTGCAACAAAATGATGAAAGAACGGGTGCATTTTTTTCACACAAGCTGAGTGGGTGGGTGTGTGTTAGTTAATTAGTTACTCAAAGGAATTCAAGATTTAATATGTACAAGCGGTAACACTGCAAAAACAGCCCAAACCAGGAAAGACAGCTGGCAAAAAGTCACCAACAAACTAAACGCGTGTGCATTGTACTTACTGAAAGCAGCGTTACGGATTTTGCAAATGTTCATTTTTTTTTCCCTCTGCTTAAAAAGCATTGAAAAAGCGGCGTATACTACGCCTCGGGTTGGTTTGCAGCGTGTAAAACAGTTTGTTTGTCGTGGATAATTTGCTATCCACACAAGTAGGAACCAGGAAGCGAACCCACAATCTTCCACTGTCTCCTTACTGCAAAGCAGCCATACTACTACAGTGCCACAAAGCAGTTAAAGAAGTTATATTTATATTTTTTACACATCACACACTAGAAGCTGCTGACGAACCCTTCTCTTCGTTGTCAGTCTGTAGCTGCGAAAAAATAAAAGCAATACGAGTTTTAACAGACGTCATTGAAATGTATCATAAGTTTCTGTAACGTTAATAAAAATGGCCAGGAAGTGTCACTACAGAGGTGAGTGTTAAATGCTTCGAAGCTTTGATTTCCGACACAATTGCTTCAAACGTGTTGATGCTTCATGAGGGTTCGGCGTCCTTCCCCTCTCCTCCGGATTTTTCAAATGTTAATTTTTTCCCTGTGCTTAAAAATCATTAAAAACCCAGCCTGATTATGCGGCGTATGGTACGCCGCGGGTTGGCTAGTTTGATATAAAAGCAAAACATAAGAAATAACAAAACTATTGTTAAACAGTGGAGTACTTGTATTCAAGAAATAGAATTCAACAATTGATGGACAATCTTATAGCTAACTACACTTAATTTCCAAACATTTCCATGCAATTGTATTCCAAGAAAAAATACAGGTGTAGGAGCAGGAGTAGTCCATCACGTTGTTCTTTATGTCCAGAAGTGTTCAGTCCCCAGCAAATAGGGGAAGGCCAGTCGGAAGACCAAGAAATAACTCAGGGTTTCAAACTTTCTTTGGAACTGTTGATGAAGGCAACCACAAAGGAGATCAGTCTATGCATTTCAGGACCAACTGTCCCTTCCTCAGGGCTAAACAGTGTGGTTGTACAAATCATATAAACAACCACGAACAAACTGAAAATCTGCAAACTGTAGATACTCATAGATATAGTCAATACCAGACAATGAGGCAAGATGAAGAATATACAGCCTTTTTAACTTTTAATAAGAAATAATGAAGGTGGATTTCACTCCATGGCTCCATTTCTTTTTGTATCCAATTAATTGATTATGTTTTCTCAACTAAGAGCATCTAAGAATGATATTTGGACTTGATTAAATTATTCTGAGAAATGAAATTGTTTTCTTTTTGAGAGACTCAATACCTGTCATTAGTTTTAAGAGGGGTGTGATATGCTCTGTGAAGCCAATACCTATAGGATCTCCATCAATAGCTTGGATTTGAAATTTGTTTTTGGCGGGTATTTAACTTAACTGAAATTTCTGGAGAAACTGAACATGTCAGAATTAGATTGGTATTTGTGGCTAAAACTAAAAAAACTGCTGGAGCTTTGGGGCTAGAAATAGCAACTCTCACTAAGAACCCCTGCATAAGATAAGATCATTTGTTTTCTGTAGTAGTCTGAGAATCTTTACTTTCAGACAAAGATGTAGCTGCACCATCTAATTGCACATTTGTCCATTTTACCTTGTAAAATTTGGATTGTGCAATTTAAGGCTATGCTAATAGTTATGTAGAATACCCCCTACTTTATGGCTGGCCAAATTGTCTTTCAACTCCTCTGTTGAAAAATGTAAAAATCAATGCATTGTTGCTCAAATTGAATCTTCTACTAAGGTCTTAAAAGTTCCAGTTTAATCCTCAATTGATCAGTTGCTCTATTCTTTATTTAATGATCTATTAGTGGTTATGAATTTTAGGAATATGGAATATCCAATGAAATTACCATAAAAAAGAGGAACTAAGTCATTGTGAAAGGATGGTTACTGGCATACAGAGTTGATGGCCATTTCAGAGGTTTACCAATAAAGAAGGAAATAATACAGGCATAATTAAAAAATATAATTTTTCATTAGTAAAACTACTTGGTGCCTGGCAGTTAGGAAACCCGGGTTCGGTTCCTGGGTCCTCCCTGCATGGAGTTTGCATGTTCTCCGGGTGTCTGCGTGGGTTTCCTCCGGGTACTCCGGTTTCCTCCCACAGTCCAAAGACATGCAGGTTAGGTGCATTAGCAATTCTAAATTGTCCCTAGTGTGTGCCTGGTGTGTGTGTGTGTGCGTGTGCCCTGCGGTGGGCTGGCGCCCTGCCCTGGGTTTGTTTCCTGCCTTGCACCCTGTGTTGGGTGGGATTGGCTCCAGCAGACCCCGGTGACCCTGTAGTTAGGATATAGTGGGTTGGATAATGGATGGATGGAAAACTACTTGGTTGGAGATAACATATTAGGCTGCACTGATTGAAATCTCCTGAGTAAAGTTTTAGGGGGAATGTGCAGTGACTGAATGGGATGCAGCTTTTGCACCTCCTGTAAATACCACCGTAATGTTTCGGTCTCCACAACCACCTGCTGCAGAAGAGTAACGTACTCAGAAACCTGAGCTTGTATACTATACTTCTTAAGGTTGTGTCATACATGGCTGAGGGTCAGACCCGGCCGGGATGCCTGGAAGGACAGAGTTGTGGCATATTTGTCCTCTGGGCCACGAGGGGGCAACCACCCTGGAGTAGAAGAGGCCCATGGAAGGAGAGCAGGGAGGCTCAAGACCGTTGGGGCCTCTGGTCACCTCCAGGGGGCGCCCCGAGCCTCATGGAGCCCGGGACTTATTTACTTCCGGCACACATATGGAGGACGATCCTTCCAGGGTCACCCGGAGTGCTTCCAGGTGCTCTCCTGACGCTTCCGCCACACCAGGACGTGAAGTCAGGTGGAGCAGCTGGAGCTCATCCGGGTGAGGATAAGAGGGGCCGCTTCTCTCCTGTCAGTGAGCTGGAGTTGGGAGCAGGAGAAGGACGAAGCTCCTGGAGGGAGTGTACAGGTGACCCAAGGACAAGGAGAGAGAAGGCCCAGGAGAAGGGAGACTGGGGCTAGACGCATTGTGGGACTTGTGCGGGACTGACTTGTGTGTTATGTGGAAGACAAATAAAGGTATTGTGGATAAAGATGTGGTCTCACACTGATGGTGTCCGGGCAAATATCACAGTTGCTTTGAAATTATGATTTTTAAAATAGTATCATTAGTACACCCCATTCATCAAATCTACTGGTGAAATTGAATCAATAAAAGCGCCATTTCATCAAAGATAGCAACTTTTCTTCATCAACCATTTTCGAATAACAGTTTTGTTGTCTCACTAGGTTATGTTTATCTTGGAACAGTGTTTCTCAGCCTTTGTGGCTTTGGGACCCAGTTTAACCTTTAAAGTCCCATGATGACCTCAGCCAGCACTCATAGAGAGGGGGGATTTCCCCCTTCATGAATTAAGTGCAATTAGAAGATCCCCTTGGTGAAATGAGCACAGATAGAAATGGGCAAAAATATTATGCAGCATTGTAGATTACTTTGGTGGACCAGTGTGTACAATATGTGACAAGAAATCTGGGAGAAACTGATTACATTACATTTTTTTTTTATCATTGCATAGCCTTGCATTTTTGAAAAGCCACACTGTTGTCTTTTTGGTGGTAGACATTTATTCAAATCCATTGTATACATAGGAAATACAAATATTCAGCATTGCTGCTAATGGAAAATTGAGATTTTTAACAGATTTCATCTTTGAATGAATCAGCTTTAAATCACGTTTTGTAATATTACTGAATACTGCTTTAATATGGAATTCTACTGTAGTCTCTTTCACACCAACAACACTAAGGACTGTATATGGCATGTTCAACAGTAAGCTGCTCAAGTGAACTAATAATAGTAGCCCCAGTACAAAAAATACAAATATTGCATATTTAAAAGTACTTAGGTACATAGTTTTTTTGATAAATCCAATTAACCAATTGCACTATAACTGAGGATCATTAACTTAGATATGTAATTTTAGTATTTTTGGTTAAATACATCTTTATTTATGGTGTAAGCTAGAGTTTTCATGTTTTGTCTTCTGTATTGGGCATTTTTTTTGCTAAATTTTGGGATTCTAGTTGTTTTTTGAACAGATAAAGCCAGATCCCCATTTTGGGGCCTGCTAGGTTAGCGTGGAATTAGTAGTTGGGAACAGGCTGGGTATCTCGGTTGTGCCTGTTGTGGGCAGACCTGAAAAGCCTGCTGTTATGGTGGAGAACTTAACACGTTTAGTCACATATGAGACTCTTAAAACATAACAATAGCTTGATAGTGTCAGACACAGCAAGCTGGAGAACAATAAGAAATAAGGGTGCAGATGATAAACAAGGTTGTGGACCTGCTTATAATGATAGCATGTGATTTTATGCAGTTCAAAACAATCCAACATTGAACATATGAGTTTGATTTTCAAGCCGCATCCCTATTGATTGAATAAGCTTTATCCAGACAGTGCCTAGGGATAGAAGCACTACTGGAATAAGCAATCAATTTATTTTCCAATTTCTGCCACATATCAACTAAACAAAGAATGAATAAATCAGGACCCAAAACACTGTCCTTTGGCCACCAGAGACAAGACAAGAACAAAGACTAGATTTAGTGTCCATAACAACACACTGTTGTCTGCTTGTTAAGACATTTTCCAGGACAGATTATAATGCAACTCCATCACCAAACAGCCAAAGTTTCTATGGTAAAGCCTTATGGTTCACACAATCAAAACAGAGCTGATGTTTAAAGAAATAATTTGAAATTCTTGGTCAACATCAAGAAATAGCTGAAATGTACACCTGTTCTAAAGCCAAAATGAATAGGTAGCAAGTCATCATTAAAATGAATAAAGTGTTTAAAGCATCTTACAAGTAATTCTTCAAAGAACTTAGATAAAACCATGGTAACAGAAATAGGTCTGTATTCTGATGGCATGCGTGATAAAGAATTGGAGTAATATTGAGTATGATCGTGGAAAAGTATATTTTTAAATAAATTAGGTGCCAAAGACAGTAACAATGCACCTAAAACAAAATAAAAACAAAATGCAATGGAGTATACAAAGTATAAAACAGTTAAACCTCGACCCTCATTCACTTTTCCACCAGCTCAATAGCAATGACAGCTTGCCCATCTCCCATCAGTCTGTCTCTCACTCTGTTCAAATACTGGTCTCTCTTCAAATGCTTGTCTCTCAACATGTATTGCACAATTAAACCCTCGTAGACACAACACAGTGTCAAAACACAGTCAAGTACCACATGCAGATGATGGCGATTAATGAAATGTCCCCAGTGAACAGCATCCTGAAAGAAATTAAAATTTTATCTAACAATTGTCTGTTGATGATTCATAATGAAAGGAGCATGCTCACGATTTTCAAACCACACAAAATCTCACACAAACAAGCTAGACACATGACGCAGAACACAAATTCAGGGAAAACTATAATCCTCGAGGTATTGGTAATTGTAATCCAAGTGAACAGGTTTGAGTAGCAGTGAGGATGGTGTAATAAAGATCACAAAAGATGATCATGAAGGCTCAACTTCTTACAGTTTTATGATTAAATCTAATGCCTCATATAATTTCTCCCAGCAGCCCCAGTGTCAACAGCACAAAAAGCCTGGTGACTGGAAATTGAAGTCATATCCTCAATTCAACCCTACGTGCTATAGCAATTCCCATTAGAAACTGGACTGCCTGTGTGAACGCACCCAATTTTCATTTTCAGTGCTATTCAATGCATGCCTCAGTCTTTCCATCTTCATGTTCATTACAATAAAAAACATTGCTAGAATTTGGTGTTTTTAATGCCTTATTTTGTAATTATTCCATATTGTTACTTCTGCATGGGTCTCGGGCTGGCAGGCCATCCAGCACATCTTAATTGACAGATTAATGCAATGGGAATTGGTGGGCAAGGAAGACATGTTGAAGAAGCCTCTTCTGTGGAGCTCACCGTGATGCTGGCATGATCTGCTCTGTCGACAAAACTGGTAGCATCTGAATAAACACACAGCTTATATCTTTGGTATAGTCTGGCAATGGCTTGTTGTGCCAATTGCTTGCTTTGCTTACTTCTTGAATATTTTCTTTTTTTCATCATGATTAAACTTTTTGCTGTCGACTAGCTAACTTACGCACATATTGTTAAGTATTATTATGCCTCTCCGTATTCCAGTTTGTGAAGTAATATGACTCAAGACACCATCCTCTCAGTTTTTTTTAGCATAAAAATAAACAAAATATGTCTTTCAGTTTTCAAAAATTAAATATATATTTGTGGAAGTCAGATGAGGGGGCCCTTTGGTAAGAAAATGCTAGAGTGTTTACAGTTAATTTTAGTCATCTTTAATAGACCAGCATTTGATATTCTAGTAATGTATACAGAAACATAAGGTACAGAATTGTTAGGAATATTGGAAACAGTGGATCACATTTTTTTTAAAATTAATCATAAAGGACACATTAGAATATTAGAAAAAAATAGAAGAGAACAGGCCATTCAGTTCAACGAAGCCCACTAGTCCTATCCACTTAATTCCTCCAAAATAACATCAAGTTGGATTTTGAAGGTCCATAAAGTCCTGCCGTCCACCACAGTACTTGGTCACTTATTTCATCTGCACATGGAGCCGGGGTTGTGAGGCTAGGACTGGTGTAATATGCTCATACTTTATCATTCCAATTAAAACATTACTTCACTTAGAACTAGTGTTAAGACTACTAAATTAGTAAACATTATAATATCTGAAAGATTTAAATAAGAAAACAATTTTTTGTATGTCTCAAAAATCAGTACAAAGTTCTCACAGTGTCAACTTGTACTTGTTGTACTTTAATCTTCTTTACTCCGAACAGAGTCAGTGGTGGTATATATAAGAAGGACTGATTCACTAATAGCAAAATAACACAGTTGCATTGCACTTCATAAATCATGCAAAAGCTCAAAATCTGTAAATGCCAAAAATCATACAGGAGTCGCTGCAAAATGAATTGTGAATGAGAGCCAAAAGACAGGGTGGATGCGTTTGCTGGGACTCAGTCTCCACTCGGCCATTATGCCTGTTAAGGATGAAATGAAAGAGGAGACCATTTAATAGATTATATTTCAGGGATATTTTTGAAAGCCAACAAAATTCACTACCAGACTGGCAGTCACCTCTCTCGACTGCGATGAGACGTCTTCATTTTTGCATGGATCCCGTTTGCTGCTTCTAACTCTGACAGGCAGGCACATTAATATTAGAATACTCTGTGATTTGAGCTCCTTAGACTGTCAGACAGTGATTCTAACGCACTGCGACGGGATGTTGTCACAAAGACACCGGACATAAATCAAAGTGACAGGACATGGGGATTTCCATACACTCCAGTACGCTAGCAATCCCAGCCTCCTCCTCCTCCTCCTGCTCATTTCCCTTTTTATATCATTTGATCTCAGTCAATTTAAATGGAGCAGCTTGTCCTTAAGCTTGACCCTAACTGTCCTTCTTTTGATTGTGCATTTAGATCATCGGTGTGTTGCAGTTAACCTTTGGATTCACTCATGCCTCGGGTATACGGTAACTGTATACATGTTGGCTTGTGTTGTGACACATTACCACTGAGGGGCGCTCTGCCACATCAGCAACTCTTAATTTATATAGCACCTTTTCTTTGATGAACACTGTCACAAGTACACTGGCGTTTATATACATATTTTTTAAAGTTAGGAGATAGACAGATTAAGTGACTTGCTCAGGCTCACTTAGTGAGTTAGAACCAGAAATGGAGCCGACAGCCTTGCAGTTTGGAGTCTACTTCCTTATCCAGTATGCCATACTGCTTTCTTCTGTACATCTCTGATTTCTGAGATACAGCTATCGGAGTTTGGATCTTTTTTATCAAACGGGAACACATTGTAGTATTCCTTTGGATTCTGGAAGGAAGATTTTCAAAGCCTCGATGCAAAAACATGACTATATCAACACATTAATATTTGAATAGTGTTAGTGATTTAGGAACAAAAGCTTGACCCATGTCTCTCTATCTCCTGCAGAGATCAACCAGTAGACATTTAAAAGAAGACGAGATAAAGGCTGGAATCCCTTTGACCGGGTGGCTGATGTTTATTGCCTTTTAATTTCCACCATTATTCCTCACTTTGTTTTTTTCCCACCTTATTTGGAGCTCTGGTAGAGAGCATTACAGCTAAGTAATTCATTACTGAATAACAACAAAAACTGATTAAATAAGCCTTACATTTTTTAATATATTGCCTTTCCTAATGAACTCGATGAAGCTTCCTAGACTGTTATGCTGTACCAATTTTTTCACACATATGAGGTATTATCACAGCAGGAACAGTAATTTGGGAAGTGGGCATTTAGAAGGGTGGGCACTGTCCTCTTCGTTTTACTGGGAATGTCAGGCTGTGCCTTTTGTGTTGTAGCTTTGCATTATTTATACGCATTTGTTCAGCCTTCTTCCAGGCTGCAAACACGTCTGTCTTTTTCTCTCTTCTGCACATTAAGACAGTTTTATATTTTCTTTTTCTTTTTCCCTATCAGCCGTCTGCTCACCTGGCAGCCAGTGACAGGCATCCATGTCCAAACTCTTTGTTGGCATGTTGTTGATCGTTCTCAGTTCATCTGTAATATTTCAAGGTCACTTTGGCGTAACGTAAACGGTCTCTTTGAGCGTTTGAGCTGTCTGCCGTACAGCACCTTGCTGAGATCACTGATCTTGTCTTATTTATTCCACCCTGGGCTCACTGGGGGAATTGGTTAGATCGCGTCTTTCTGTTGTTTATACTGAAAAAAACTCTCTTATTCTCGCCTACAAGGAAAGGCAGGACCAGATCTTGGAAAAACGGGCTTCTGCAGCTGTTACTGGGCTCAGGCCTAGAAGAACTGGAGCCCAGTAAAAACCTTCCATAATGTATTGCAACATACATGGCCAATTGCAGAATAAGTAGGAGTCAGACAGTAGGTTACTGGACTGTTCAGCTCTGCTGGACGGTTTATTCTGGCAATCAGATATTACAACAGAATTAATACACTGTGTGGTTGATGTGTAGGTGTGTGTGTGTGTGTGTGTGTGTGTCCTGCAGTGGGTTGGCGCCCTGCCCGGGATTTGTTCCTGCCTTGTGCCCTGTGTTGACTTGAATTGGCTCCAGCAAACCCCTGTGATTCTGTGTTAGGATATAGCAGGTTGGAAAATGACTGACTGATTTCTAAAAACAAAAGCATCCTTTGACGGTCAGTAAGCAAATGCAGTCAACTAAGTTACTTGTTCTTTAACAACAGTAACATTATGTTCTTCCATCATCTTCTATCAAGTCTATGCCAGTAGCACATTTCTTTCGTGAATATAAAAGGATACAATAATGTATATAAAAATAACACTGACCACTTTCAAGTGCAACTATTTTGCATGTGCAGTTACCATCATCACCTAGCAAATAAGAACCAAGCCTAACTTTCATATAGCAGCTTTCTGCTATTAGGACAACATTTTAGTTAATAGTGGAGAATTGCAGCAGTCAGGCTTATTAACACAGCTTTGTTACTCTGGTTTATTTTTAGGAAAATGCACTGATACTAATTTCATTTAACATTTATACAGTCTGACTGTAAAACTGTTATAAGCTGAGAACATATATGTATTGATACACTTTTTACCATTTCTGTGAAAAAACAAAAAATGCAGTGTTTACAGCACTTTGTTATGGCAGCTGATTCCTGCCACTGAAAGCAAAAAAACAAAATTATTGCATTATTTTGCATTAATTGTTGCATTATTTCCCAAAGGTATTGCAATATTCCACAATAATTGTTGTGCTAGTTCAGAAAAACACAGCATTATTTCGCAAAGACACTGCCTGCTGCTGCCGTTGACATCTACTGACAGCTATTGAGGCAGAGATTAAGCACGTAAGTAGCTTGCAATCAAGTGACAAGAACTAAATAGATGTTATAGGCGTACGTTCAATTTTAATCTGGTTAAAGTTCAGTAAGTTTAGTCCAGGTATTTTAACATAGGCACAGTGGTAGTACAGAGCTGCCATCCATATCTCAGGGCACTATGTCTGGATTGATTGGTATCAGGGAGTGAGCTTGACTGCGTATAATTACCTGATGTAACACTGAATATTGGAAATGTGTCAGTAATACTTCTCGATTAAGGAAAGTATGATTAATCCTCAATGTGCCGTAAATAACACCCATCTCCTTTTTCTATCCCTAACACAAGCCCCTGATGATGTGAGGGATGCACACCAGTTACTGTGCTTCCAGATCCCACCATTTCAAACTATATCTATATTTGCAAATGACTCGATTAGAAGTAAACTGTATTTAATTTATAGGATTCTGCTACTGGATTGCATGCAGCACACTCTCTTCTGAATGGCTGTGAGTTTGGTTCCCTATTTAGAACTGGCACACTTTCCACCGTGTTTCCTTCTTGCCTTACACCCAGGGTTGAAGCAAAAATCCATGGCACCCTGTGACCCTAAATATAACCCTTAGCATATGCAGGGTTAAATGTATACCTATAACTTTTGTTCACAGTTCTTGTCACTTGATGCCACACATGTGTGTAACCATTTTCTTCACTAGCTGTCACTAGACGGCCAGATCACACATGTAAACAATGTTATTAGTAACACCACAAGGTTGTGTCTTAATATACTTTTGCAAAATCATACATATTGTGAAATAACGCAATACTTTTGTGAATTAACACAATGACTATTACAAAATAACAAAATAATGTAATTCTTTTGCAAAATTAACACTTTACTTTTGTGAAATAATGTGTTAAAAAGATTTTCCTGGCAGTAAGCTTCAGTATTTTGTGAGGGCAAAAAAAAAAAAATGAAACATTCCGCTGCCTTATGATTTGCTCAACAGTAACAGAACAGATAACATACAGTAAGTCACATTCCCAAAGAAGACATGAGCTATTCAGGCTCTTCCACATACATGATGTTGCTAACACTACATGCAATCCCTTCATCACCCACTTTATTTTTGAAACACACTGTGTCATCACAAACCACTAGAAATTACAACTTCAACTGAATTACTACCTGCTTAAATAATGAAACTTTATTATGCACACTTTGTTGCTTTTTCCATATACACTAACTTCCTATAATCAATGTTTTTTCACACATTTTTCAGAGTGTATTACACAGAGGAATACATTTAAGTACCTGCAGAATAAGAAGAAGGCAGACATAAAGTTATTTCATTGTTCAGCTCTTCTGGGTGGTTTATTCTGCTGGGTAGGTGCCCTTTGTCTACTCTATATATATAACATCTTAAACCTAAAAGTGCAACAATTTTTTGCAACGATTTTATGTGATGTTATTATGTCACGTTTTTTGTCATGCTTTAAATCGGGCTTATTTAAAAACCTACATATATATGTTTGGTATCATTCTTTTCAGAGTTTATCGAACTTTAACATGATGTTGTTAGATTTTCAGATTCTTATTCCATTTTTAAAATATAAACTAAAAATATCAAGACGAGACTTAGAGATTTAACCACACCCGGGTCTGGAAATAAAAGACACAGAGTAGGAAACCTGCTGTACAGGCTTTTAAATGTTTGAAGTGCCGCACGAGATGCAGATCACGCGGCATGGCAGCAGCAGCAGCAAGCCAGCAGCTGATTGAGCAAAAATGAGGTAAAAAAAAATTGTATTTGTTTCCCATTGTATCACCGTATAAGAGGGGGTTTTGGAGGAGCGACTATGTCTCCTTGGGGTACATTCGGCAGATTGCCGCAACTTGGGGTTGGGCACTGAAGGCGCCAGGGGGGTCTTGCCCCCCTAGTAAGACTATAAACTTTCTTTCCCCTACTCCTCCATGTAGGTCCCCTTACTAAGCTGGCCAACTCCTCCACTGCTTAACCAGCCTGCTAAGTTAGAAAGACAATGAGATTCTGTCTGCTTTACAGCAAACTAAAGTGGTGATCACCTTACACGAAAAGGAATTTGAATTTTCAAAAGGGTTGGGGAGTTCCTATTTCTTAAATAACATACCCCTCACACCAGCATCCACTGTCTATTTCTTTATTATTAAATACATTTTTCCTACATAAAATACTTTGCAAAGGAAAATGCTATTTCTATTTTAGGTTGTTCCTTTTGGGTTGCACGATCAGCTGAGTTCAATTCCTGGACAGGTCACTGTCTGTGTGGAGTGTACGTACTGTCCCCATGTTGTTGTGAGTTTTCCTGCTACATCCCAAAAACGTGCAAATTAGATATATTTTCCATAGTGAACTTTCCTGCATGAGTGACTCTGCCCTGAGCTAGACTGGTATCCTGTCCAGAGTTAGTTCTGCTTTTCACCCACTGCAAAAATGAATTGGACTAAGCGGATTTGGAAAAGTGTAAATGAAAGGGTTGTACCTTTCATTGTTCCTAGTATGGCAAAGTATCTTAAAAGCTAAATAACAAAAGTGCAAATTCAAAAGGAGTTCAATCATACATTTTAGTGTACATACAATAAACTTTGCAGTTAGAATATTGGAACAGTCTAGACAAGAAGAGGATACTCATCCCAACAAACATTGCCTATCCTATCAACTTAATTCCTCCGAAATAACATCAAGTCTATTCTTGATTTCACCTTTTACAATTTCTTGTATTAGTTTTCACATACCCCTTGGGGTCACAGCACAGGGTCAGCCATTATACAGCACCCCTGGAGCAACTGCAAGTTAAGGGCCTTGCTCAAGGGCCCAGCAGAGTAGGATCTCCTTTGGGAAAAACAGGGATTTGAACCAGCAACCTTCCAGATCACAGCGCAGATCCTTAACCTCAGAGCCACCGCTCATCCCCTAGTTTTTAAGGTCCCTAAAGTTCTACTGCCTTCCAGACTACTTGGCAGCTTTTTTCCTTAAATCTATGGTTCTTTATGTAAAGAAAAAAATTTCTAACATTGGTGCAAAATTTACCTTTAATGGGTTTCCAATTGTTTCCCTGTGCTCTTGTTGAGCTCATTTTAAAGTAACTGTCTCAATCCACTGTATTAATTCCCTTTATAATTTTAAACAGTTCAATCATGTCATCTCTTAATCTTCTTTCACTTAAACTGAAAAGACTCAGCTACTTTAATCTTTCCTCATAACTCATCCCCTGCAGTACTGGAATGAGCCTAGTTGCTCTTCTCTGGACTTTTTCTAATGCTTCAATGTTTCTTTTGTAGCTGGTTTCTACGTTGTTTGGGCAGGTTCTTGAACCCCATAGTGTATCAGGACACCTTGTTGCAAGTGCTGCCTTGGGACTCGAAAGAAAAAGCCCTTTCAGTCAACCATTGTTTAAATTTCCTGATGCAATTGAAAATCTGAGTGAACTTGTACAGTACATCTTGCTGTATTGGAATTGTTTTCATTGGAAATGTGTTCGGATTCAGCGGGTTGGAAAATGGATGGATGGATGGAAATATCATGAATCATATGAAATATAAGACGATCTAGCACTTTGCTCATTAAACACCAACTGTAAATTAAATATTACGGATGATGTTGGACATTGAAGAATTATATTCTACCTTCTTCTATTAAAGTTGTGAATATGTTGAGTGTTGACCATCATGTATTAGTCATGCAGTGTACAGTTTAAAGAATGAATATTCATTTGTGTTGCTGCTTTCAGTGTTCAGCATCTGATGTACTGTATTTTGAATTACATTTTAATACTGTCCTTTGATGGTTGTACTGTAGGACAAAATAAGATGTTGTCACACACATGCATATGGGGGCTCTTTCAAGTGTTTAGGAAGGTAAGCACTACCACCCAGGGATCTGTTGCTCTGAAGGACAGCAGCCTGACCAGCCCCCGCAAACCTCACAAGCTATGCCCCTCCCCCATCCAGTGATATATATATATATATATATATATATATATATCTGTATAAATGCAATCCAGCGTTTGTCTGTCTGTCTGTCTGTCCGTCCACTTTTCACGAGAGAACTACTTAATGGATTTAGATCAGATTTTTTTTTCTATAATTTTCTTGAACATTCCGGTTAATTTTGCGACTTCTCTCATTGTGCTATGTATCATAGTTCGCTTGTGGTACCGATTTATTTACTTGAATTTGAGAGACACACAGCCGGCCGAGGGGAGGGGGAAGCATGACGTCAGGAGTTGGGAGTCAGGCAGGGCCCTCCTTACTGTCCTGTTTCACTACTACTCGGCCGGAGCTGAGACAAGTCTTTTTTGAAGGGATTTTTTCAAGTCCCGCCAGACTTTGGCCATGAGATTTTTTCAAGTCACGCCCTCCCCTCAATCATATTCAACCATGCACACGGTACACTCACCTCTCATTTGTTTGAATGCTTTTGTCAGACACAGTTCTGGCTCTCTCATCTCTTATAAATTTTAACATTTTCCTCACTTTAAGTTCCCAATTAAAGAAGACATATTATGTCCAAATCTTATTGAATCTTATTGAAGAATATCATCACGAAGGGTTATCAACAGAAAAAATGAGTACATGGGAAATCCTAGCACAAAGAAACGATGAAGTCAAATGAATTAACGCCAAAAATATCGATCGGTTACACGGCAAATTGGTTAAATGCATATCAATAGACTGTGCTGAAACAGTTGGTGGTGATTGTGCGGAACATGAAAACATCAACTTACAATATCACGAAGAATATCTACAACCATTAACAAAGTCTGGTCTGCCAATGCATGAATTACTATAGAAAGAAGGATGTATCCAAGAAAGGTAATGTAGTAAATCTTCCGCGGATAACATTAACAACAAAGGAGATCTTGATATGCCATTCATGTTAAAACGTTAACAGTTTCCCGTTAGAATAGCTTTTGCAATGACAATTAACAAATCTCAGAGCCAAACATTTGAAAAAGTAATTATATTTAATAGAGGGAAAGAAACGAAATTCAATCACGGGCAGTATTACATTGTGTTGTCACGATGAAAGTCCACACATAGAATCAAAATGCAATGTGATATTGACGAAAATGTAATTCAAAAACTTGTTTTTACTGAAGTTTTACAGTAAAAGTGTAAGTTCAAAAAGTAGAAGTTGAGATGACAGATTATTCTCTAGCTACATTAACAACAGAGGCCAATATTTTTTGCTGTACCTTTTCTTTTTTACTTTGTGCCATTTAAATGGGTGGCTCACCAAATCTTGAACCCATGTCTGACTAGTCTGCCCACAATGTCTATAGATGTTCATGTTTGTGTGATTTTGTGTAACCCCCAACAACATTTTCATGCCAGATATGCCACTGTGTATGGGATGGAAAAGAATCATTAAAACTCATTTTGGTAAGTTGGCTGATGGGCAGTGTCACATGACACTTCACATAAAGTATAAAAAGAAAATGTTAAAAGAACTGCAAAGAATTTCTGAGCTTTTCTTACACATACAAATTTATCCAAACTCTCCAGGACAAGGTTGACAAGTCCCACCACCCTCTGCTTGGACTGTACTGCCATGTGATGATCCAGAAACTAACAAAGATGTGTTTAAATTTGATTTAGCCCAGGGTAACACAAAAATGATCTGACATATACTTTTTCCTTGTTTTTTTTTTTCATTTTTCTTTAACTTTCAGCTGTAACCATGGAGGTCAGTCTAGCTATACTTTCTATAGCACTTACGTTGCTACATCAGACCCTAAACCTGCCACTTAAGTTTGACCACTGGACTGAGACCGCATTAGTTTCCTGATTGTGATGTTTGCTCTGCACAATCATTCAAGGACAATAAAAGTCTCATTTGTTGAAAGCCTGGATTCTGCCCTCTACTCCTTTATTTAGCACCTACATTTAGCTCACACTGTGTGTGGACCACCCAGTTTCTGCAATGCAGCCCTTTTACTGTTTAGAAATAAATAGTAAATATTTAAATATAGTGCAGTTTATAGCTCCCTTCGCAGTCTAAATTTAAATTTATGTTGTGATTTATCAGTTTATGTATTCCCATGGGAAGAAGATTAGTACATCTTATTAAAAGCTAAGTATCAGCTAAATTATGCAGTAAATTAACATTTAATTAACCAAATACAAAAGGCTAACATTCATTTATAATAGGCCGCCTATACACCATAGCTGAAGATTCTGCAGAAAATGTAGCCTGTGACTCTTAACAGACAGCCACGCAAGACACTGCGAAGGCCGAGAAGAGCTAATTACTTGCACTTCAGCCCTTGGCCCACACACCATAGCTGGAAATTACAGCTGGGGGACACTCTTCTGCTCAGAGTGGCTGAGTAGCCACATTATGAGAAAATACTTGTGAAAGATCTAAATAATACTTGTGTATATTAATACCTGGAATCGGTGCATAAAAAAATATGGAGCACTTTGTATTATTAAAAATGAACAAGTTTTTTATTTTTATATAATAACATTATCTCTCATCATCTCAACTGCTTTTCCTGGTTAGGGTTGCTGCAGAAGTAGGTCAAGCAGTTCAACCCCAGACATTCTTGTCCCCAACTTCTGATTCTTCTTCAGGAATTCTCAGGCTTTTCCAAGCCAGATGAGAAATATAATTTTCCCAGCATTTCCTGGGTGTGCTGCAGGGTCTACGGCAGTGGAACATGACTGGAGAATCTCCAGGGAGAGCCAGCTATAGTGGACATCCTTACAACATGGCCAAACCACCTCAATTGGCTTCTCTTGATCTGGAGGAGCAGTGACTCTACTCTTACGTACTTCATCCATCCATCCATCCATCCATTTTCCAACCCGCTGAATCCGAACACAGGGTCACGGGGGTCTGCCGGAGCCAATCCCAGCCAACACAGGGCACAAGGCAGGGAACCAATCCCGGGCAGGGTGCCAACCCACCACAGGACACACACAAACACACCAAGCACACACTAGGGCCAATTTAGAATAGCCAATCCACCTAACCTGCATGTCTTTGGAATGTGGGAGGAAACCGGAGCGCCCGGAGGAAACCCACGCAGACACGAGGAGAACATGCAAACTCCACGCAGGGAGGACCCGGGAAGCGAACCTGGGTCCCCAGGTCTCCCAACTGCGAGGCAGCAGTGCTACCCACTGCGCCACCGTGCCGCCCTTACGTACTTCATGGTAGTGATTTTTCAGTCCTGCTCCTGCTATAGTTTTATCCTGCACCTGGGTGGTCCCAGCAAAATTCTGTCCCATTTCTGCTCCCACATTTCTTCCATGTCGGCCTAAGGTTCCATTCTGTTAGCGATCACATTCTCTTTTTCCTTTAAAAGACACATGAATCAGGCTCATAGCCTAAAGGGAGTTTCAAAGCAGCAGAATCTATAAGGTAAAAAAAAAAACACACACACACACAAATACTGTATGAGTACATTTGTCTATGATATTTTTAAATTCATCATTCTACCTGAGCTTAGAGCCAGTGTCTTATTCAGCTCAAATTTGCTACTTCTAAAAATGACCATTTTTACTGTCATGAAGTGATCCTTACTGACTTCTGTCAGCTCTTTTTACGTTTAGTGTATTATCAGCTTAGAATTTCCCCGTGCCTGCAGCCATGGGCACCACATTCTGTTGGGGCATCTCTAGTCATGAACCAAGATGGACCAGGTATAGCAGAAGTTTATTTAAAAAAGCAAAGAATGAAAGTGCTACAGTGCATTTATCAGTCATTCAATGAATACTTCTTTAAAAACAAATAGTGCCTTTAAAACAGTGTCGTTGGGTGCTCAATAAATAAATGACCAATAAATAAACAAATCTCTCTATTATATTAAAAACGTTTTCCGTCATGTCCATTTTATTCAGCTTTGACCACTCCCCTCCATACCACTCGCCCAATCATTACTCCTACTGTGCACATCCTCTCTCTTTACCACCCTGTGACACTCTCAGTGCTAACTCACCCTTCAACGCAGTCAATTGGCATGGGCAGAAAAGCAAATTATCTATTCAAGAACGTTGAATTTTAGATCACAATAAAAAAAGAGTGGCAAGAGCTGATAATGAGTGTCGTAACAAAGAAAATGAACAAAAAAGAGCTGCATATAATAAAAATCAAGAACAAAGAGAGTCCCAAACAATATGCTAACAGAAATGCAAAAAAGAAACATTTATAGAGTGTAAGTTATTATGTTTTATTATGTTTTACATTTTTACTTCTACTTTTTGCTACATTTTATTAATCATTGGTATTTAAAATAGACAGTTTTAGTGAAATACTCAAGTAACCAATTTTTTATTTACAATAACTAAGGACCAAACTGTCTTCCTCTCATGGCCCCTTTATACTCTTCTATATACCATCTCTTTAAATACAATCGCTTTCTCTAACGGAGGCTCAGCCATGAGATAGTGGGCACCCAGCACCCACCCCCGGGGATTGGTGAGTGAAGCAAGCAGGGTGCGGGGCCCCCTAGTAAATAAATGAATCCAAACACAATCCTTCACAAGGTATTCCGTCTTTCCTGGATAGGATATCATAGAGAGCATAGTTCGGTATGTCACTTCCTTCAGTAACCCGCAGACCCAAACTGCCACCTCAGTCAGTGCCCCGCAGCTTACCCAGGCTTCTCACCCTCTAGTCAGATGCCACTATGCTATGGATCCTTTTTTCTGTGTAATATTCCAACAGCCCCTCTTCATTCTTATCTACTTGCTGAACATACATCAGCAGACTGGAACATAGCCGCACCTGAAAACATTCACACCAGCCATCGGTTCTGTTCCCTTCTGCAGCTCAATAGAGTCGACGCTGCCTGTCCTGTTCTTTCAAACCAAACATCTCATGCATGATCACTCTTTTTCATTTTCGTTCTTCAATCTCTCTCTCCTTAGCACTTACCCCCTTTACCCTTTTATCCCCACTTACTTGTTGGCGCCCATTAATTAACATGCCGCTTACCTGGTAATCAAGCTATCACATGTGTTCACATGCACACTGTAATAAAGTGCAGGTTAAGATTTTGGGCAGTGCTTTCAATTTATTAAAACCATTAAATAATTTGAAACACTCTGGATTCATCTTCTCACACAGACACTGGATCATTTACTGGTGCTGTTTACCCCAATCAGTCCTTTCTCTTTTTTTTAGCTTATACTGTCACTATTTGTCACTTTTACTACATCCTATAGCATGTTGTCATCTTAACTATCCAGTGTAACAATATTATTTGATTTGTAAAATATGTTGGAATGTCAGCAGTTGTAAAAGGTTACTATTTAAAACATTGATTGTTTCTATTCTTCTAGCAAATATTTTATCCAGTCTTGCAGGGACACTAATAAGTGCTGTGTGTGTGTGTGTGTCAGATGCTGAGGTCCTATTATGTTGTCATTGAGGACCTGGATAGATAACACCCCATTGTAGCTAAGACTTCAAGGCATTCCTATTGTTTGTTTGGACCTGCTGTTTTATGACCTGTGTTTGCTCCTCTCTGCAGTGTTAAGCACACAGTAGCTTGTTGGTATTATTTATATAACAAATGCTATAATTAATTACTTCCATGTCACAAATCACTCCAGGACAGTGAAACCACTTAATTTCAGTTGTTTCCAGTAATTTTGTTGATTTAAATGAAAGCACTAAAACGGTAAGTTCATTTCTGTCTGCACCTTTGCCTTACTTGAGGTGCCAGTTCAGGCCACTAAATTTGAGAATCAGCACTAGTGAAAACAGAACTATTTAGCATTTTAATATTACCAACAAGCTGGTACTCTGGGCAGATAGCCTGTTGTGTTAATTTGTGGCACTGGAAGCGGGGTCAGTTTTGAGAAGAGTGGCAGAGACTATTGTAGGCATCCCCTCAGTTGCTTTTCCATTCTTGGCCCATTAAAACATGCTAACATTTTGCAGGTCATTAAACATGGTAAGCAGCATATGTGATATTTTATGATTTCATTGAAGTAGCCATTGTTAAGTCTGGCCGCTAGTGATGTTAGTTGTGTGCACATCATGCCTTAACATTGTAGTTGATACAGGAAGGACTCATCATCAAAACATTTAAATTGAAAGGGACAGTTTAGGTTCAGGTTATTGACTTTGCCTAACTAGAGACTTTTAAGTTTGTATGCAACATATGCTTTAAATTTAAATATGCTTATTTAGTCTTACAAAGTCAAATGTATAATATACTGCTCAAAAAAATTAAAGGAACAATTTTTAATTAGAGTATAGCATCAAGTCAATGAAACTTCTGGGCTATTGATCTGGTCAGTTAAGTAGCAGAGGGGGTCGTTAATCAGTTTCAGTTGCTTTGGTGTTAATGAAGTTAACAACAGGTGCACTAGAGGAGCAACAATGAGACGGCCCCCAAAAAAGCAATGGTTTAACAGGTGGAGTCCACTGACATTTTTCCCTCCTCATCATTTCTGACTGTTTTGTCACTAGTTTTGCATTTGGCTATGGTCAGTGTCACTATTTGTAACATGAGGCGATACCTGGACCCTACAGAGGTTGCACAGGTAGTCCAGCTTTTCCAGGATGGCACATCAATGTGTGCCATTTCCAGAAGGTTTGCTGTGTCTCCCAGCACAGTCTCAAGGGCATGGAGGAGATTCCAGGAGACAGGCAGTTATTCTAGGAGAGCTGGACAGGGCCATAGAAGGTCCTTAACCCATCAACAGGACCGGTATCTGCTCCTTTGGGCAAGGAGGAACAGGATGAGCACTACCGAACCCTACAAAATGACCTTCAGCAGGCCTCTGGTGTGAATGTCTCTTACCAAATAATCAGAAACAGACTTCATGAGGGTGGCCTGAGGGCCCGACATCCTCTAGTGGACCCTGTGCTGACTGCCTGGCACCATGGAGCTAGATTGGCATTTGCCAAAGAATGCCAGAATTGGCAGGTCCACCACTGGTGTCCTGTGCTTTTCACAGATGAGAGCAGGTTCACCCTGAGCACATGTGACAGACGTGAAAGGGTCTGGAGAAGCCATGGAGAATGTTAGGCCACCTGTAACATCATTCAGCATGACCGGTTTGGTGGTGGGCCAGTGATGTTCTGGGGAGATATATCCATGGTGGGACGCACAGACCTCTACAGGCTAGACAACAGCACCTTGACTGCCATTAGGTATCAGGATGAAATCCTTGAACCCATTGTCAGACCGTATGCTGGTGCAGTGGGTCCTGGGTTCCTCCTGATGCACGACAATGCCAGTCCTCATGTGGCGAGAGTATGCAGGCAGTTCCTGGAGGATGAAGGAATCTATATAATTGACTGGCCCCCACACTCACCTGACCTAAATCCAATAGAACACCGCTGGGACATTATGTTTCAGTCCATCCAACGCTGCCAGGTTGCACCTCAGACTGTCTAGGAGCTCAGTGATGCCCTGGTCCAGATTTGGGAGGAGATCCTCCAGGATGCCATCTGTTGTCTCATTAGGAGCATGCCCCGACGTTGTTACGCATGCATACAAGCACATGGGGGCCATACAAACTACTGAGTACGATTTTGAGTTGCTGCAATGAAATTTCAGCATAATGGACTAGCCTGCCGCATCACTTTTTCACTTAGATTTTCAGGGTATCTTTGAATTCAGTCCTCTGTAGGTTGATAATTTTCATTTCCATCAAAGGATGTGGCATCTTTTCGTTCCTAAAACATTACCCAGTCATGTTTCCATGTTAAACTAATAATGACGTGAAGTGTATAATGTGTGAAGACTTTAGTTCTTATATCAAATAAATGTGCGCTTTTATTCAAGAATATGACCAAAGAAAAAAAAAGCATTTGATTTACATGTGGCTGTCAATGAGTTAAAAACCGAAGTCAATGAAATGTCAATCAACAGGGAGTTCATACATGTTCTTGAATGGTGCGGAGGTAAGAACTGCTGACTTATAACCCAATATAATAACTATAATATAATAAAAACATACATTTGATATAAGTCTGTAACACCCGGTGTAAATTTTGGCTACTTATAAAAGTTAGCGCTTGTTTTTTTATTATTCAGTTTTATTCTCTCAGTGACGTTCACATGGTACAATGTGCTGATGGCGTATGTGCCCAAATGTTACACCAACTGATACAGACTGAAATCAAAGGCTCCATTTTCGGCGCATACACCATCAGCATGGCACTGGCAGATCTAAACACTAGTGTGGCGAATTGCTCACGTACTGAAGTGACTTTAGCTGCAGGTGGAGGTCCCATTGTACTTTATGGTGCCAAGCATAGTTGTGTTACGTTACAGCAGTCTATTAGCCAGCGAAAGTGACGTGAAGAAGCTGTCTGTTTTTACAGCCTTTGTCCAGTCTGATAGTGGTCATGGGACATTGTATCTTTGATTGCCAGTACAACAAATAGTTCTGAGCAGGTATCAGCCACAGCACCCACTGTCGTTATGACTGCTCTTGTGAAAAGAATGGAGATAAATGCCATCAACTCAGAGAGGGAAAGGCAAGTTTGTTGTACCACATGAACGTCACTAAGAGAATAAAACTGAATAATAAAAAAAACAAGCGCTAACTTTTACAAGTAGCCAAAATTCACACTGGGTGTTACAGACTCAAATGAAATGTATGTTTTTATTATATTGTAGAAATAATAATAATAATAGCAGCTCACTACTCAAAACACAGAGAGCCCGGTCTCAAACCTAGGACCGTTTGGGCTATAAGGCAGCAGTTCTTACCTCCAAACCATTCAAGAATACGTATAACCCTCCTGTCGATTGACATTTCAGCTTGAGTTTTTAACTCATTCACATCCACATGTAAATCAAATGCTTTTTTTATCCTTGGTTATATTCTTGAATAAAAGCACACGCGTTTATTTGATATTTGGACTAAAGTTTTCACACATTATACACTTCACGTCATTACTAGTATACTAGTATAACATGGAAAAAAAAATCTGCTTTAGGTATGTGTTCAGCATTTCTTGAAATTCTCGCAATTCCTTTCATCCTAAACTTATCTAGATCTTCATAGACACGGAACGCACATGAAATGCATGTATTCCAAATAGCAATATACTGTATTATTTACCCTATACAACTCCAGGCACATCACACACAGATTAGGAGTCTTGGCTTAAGCTGGTGGAGCTTTTTGCCCCTGAGCTGAGCTCCATCAAGGCAGGGAATGGGATAGCAGACTGCTTGCTACTTGTGCGGATCGACACATTTACAAAACAAAAGGTACACACGTCATAAATGTAGGAAGGACGGGTCCTTGCGTGTGTTTGAACTGTTAACATTTGAATGTGATGATTGCATATAGTGCTGAACTGACCTCTCTGTACTGTTGTTGCCTCTGCATGTCTTGGAGTACAAAAGAAACAGCAACATGTGGGGACTGGCAAGATTGGGGAAAAAAACATGCGGTGTTATGCGAATTAATATGAATAATGTGAATAATGTTGCATCTTTGCCACAATGTTTTCTGAAATGTACTATACAGGTCATAAAATTAATAATTCCAAATATCATATATACCTATGTCTCTGGTTTTTTTTTTTGACATCATAGACCATAAGGTGCATACTAATTCAGCGTGAGCAGAAACACTCAATAAAACTGAATAAAAAAAATCAAGTGACGGTGTGATACGAAGAAGGCAGATTCACCAGCGTTTGTGTGTCAGATTTTATCCCTCCAGATCAGAGAATGCCCAGTTCCATTGCCTCAAAACACCACTCACATCTACAGTTACTCCCAGTTTCAAATAAAAACTAACAGTGTCAGATCCCTAGGGTGGTAGAATTTATCGCGATCGTGACTGAGAGAATAAAAGTGAAAAAACAAAGGTAACTTTCACAAGTCCTATTAATGTACACCGTCTGTTACAGACGCAAACCAAATGTATGTGTGTACTGTATAATATTAACAATAAGAGCAGCTCACTACTGAAAACGGCAAATACAGGAGGCAGACGGGATCAAACCGGGGGACTCTTGATTACAAGTCAGCAAATCTTACCGCTACACCACAGAAGCTGTTGTATTGTCCTTGAACCTTTTGTGAAAGTGTTTATTTGATCTTTGGACTTAAGGCTTCACACATTATATAGTTTATGCCAACATTTTGTCATTTACTACTAAAATAAAGGTTTCTGTTTTAACAATGTGTTTATACAGATTATTGTAGAAATGAAGCACACATGAAATGCATGTGTTCCAAATAACAATCTATTTTTTCCACTCTAAATCTCCAGCACTTCACTCCCAGATAATCAATCAAGGCATGAGCTGGGAGAACTTTGTGCATGTTCTGTGGCAGTGGGGGATGGAATAGCAGGCTGCTTGCTACTTGTCTTAATCAGCACATTTATAGGACAAAAGACGCTGAGGGAGAGGTGCAAACGGATTTAAGGTGGGCCGGATCTACAAGTTTTTTCGCAGGCTCTGACAATTCTACTGTTAAGGTGGGGTGGAATTACGAGTGTTTTCATAGGCTTCAGGAATTCTAGTGTTAACCAATCAATCAAAGTATGGTCAGAAGTTCTGCTGCCTGCTTCTTTTATGCTTTCAGCACTTTACCATTGCAGCTACACCCTGTAGCAATAATGGCTTTTACCTGGCCCACGTTTCCAGGCCTGAGGCCATAATACAGACATTTGGTTTAAGAAGTCATCCTGCTACAATTTCAGGAATTTGATGTCATTTCCCACATTACCAAACCGTTGTTGTAAGCTTGACACCATGATACATGGACTTCTGTTTTTCATTTACCAAAGGGTCTTTTCCAGTCCGGGCCAAAATTCAAATTCCTTATACCTGGGATTTTTCCATTTTTATGCATTATTTGTTTAGGACAGTGCTTTAGAATGTGCATAAGGTAATTGTCAGGTAACTGACATTACGGTAATCATTGGTCCACATGACTGCGGTCATTCCCAAATTAATATAAGACATTATCTCTGATATTTCTCTGATCCTGTCTTTTCGACTTTGAAATCTCCTCACATTTATGAGAGATGGCAGTAGGGTCCAGTAACATACTTTCAGCTGGAAATCAACAATGGCTAGCTCCCAAGTTTATGAGTCCTGTGCCAGATCAATAAAATGTTTTCCTACTACCATGGCAAAAGGTCTTATATCTCGACAGCATGCCCATGCACTTATCAGAAATAATCAGTTTGACAGGTACAAAGAAGTACTGTGACATGGACATTTGCCTCTGACGACTAGTACATGCTGTTGAAATTGAGCCACTGCACCCACTGTGAGCATGTTGCTGAAGAGAAGATGTGTTAGTTCTTTTGCTATCATACCTCAAAACAGCAGAGAACATTTTATACTGTACGTAACCAGAGAGTTGTTTCTTTTTTGTTACAAAGTTGTAATTGTTCCATAATGATGTTGTTCCCAACCCATTTGGCATTTTGAGTAGCCCTCCATTTGCAAGTTTACACTTTATTTCATCCATTGCTAAGATGTGGTTATCACTCAGGTTAAACATGGCCATGAGAGCGAATGAGGGGCCAGGGGTTGTGGTCGTAGTGGTATGCGAAATTACGGAGTGAAACTGTAAAAAGGGATGGGGAGTGCTATTAAAAAAAGCTTGTATAAAAAAACATGAACTCAGCCTGAGTCCAATGTTTAATATTAAAAATGGTCCCAAACCTGACCTAATGCATTATCAGGCCTTGTTGGGTTTGTGACAGGTTGCAGACATCTAATTGGAGATAAATAAACACATTTATATTTACGTAGCCCTGCCCTGCTACAGGCTCACCCCTTTAACTCTGGTCTTTCACAGATGCCCACTTGAACATCTTACATTTAATGCACAAAAGGGTCTTTAGTAATTTCCATCTCACACACCTTTGTACTAACAACCTTATATTGAAAACGGGGAACATTGTCATGTCTTGACAAACCCCAGCATTAAAGATCATCCATCACGGTGGTTCCAGTATGATAAAAGCTTGCAATGCATCCATTGCTATTGTATATTGCAATGTTAGAATGAATATATTGTTATTAAACATTCACTTCAGATTTTAACAATATCCGGTGTTGTTCTTTGTCAGTACTTGTCTTCTCTTTTTATATCTTACTACTTGGTCATTCACTTATAGCTCCTTTGTATGACGATATATTTGAAAAGTGATATTTACATTAAAGAATAATTGTAATAAAGCACATATATGAAGGATCTCTACAATGGCTGTCTTTATGGAAAAAATATTCACTTAACCTAGCTATTAGGTTCTGAGCCATTGCTTTACTTCTAGCTCTACTCTTTTTGCTTTGCTTCAATACTTTATACTGTACTTTGTTAATAAGAACAAAATTCATGGCCCTCAATTGATGCAACTATTAAGGTTACCTGAAGGATATTAAAAACCTTGCCACTGTACATAGTTCTGTATAAAGTTTCAGCCCTAGTCTAGTGTTTAATAAGGTCTTTTTTAATAATCCTTACTTAAATATTTATTGATGTGTTTGATTTTGTAGGGTGGATTTGTTTGGTTTTGGCATTCTCTTCAGCAAAATTATGACATATAATATTGTCAAACAGTTCAGTGTGATGGGAGTGTAGCCTTTCCTGGCATCACTGAGCACAAGGCAGGAACCATCATAGAACCCACTAACACACATTCATTCATGCAGGTCCAGAGAAGAATTGCCAATTAACTTAAGACATGTGTCTTTAGGTTGTAGTAGAAAAACTGGAGTACTAGGAGAAAACCCACACAAATATCGTCAGAATACATGAAATCCACATAGAGAGTGTTCAGATGTGGGATTCAAAGTCAATATATTGGATCCCTGAACCAGAAAAACTAACCTCTGCACTGACGTGCCATCAAACACACTGCCTAATGTGGAGAATTCTGAATCACCTAGGAGGAGACCCGAGAGGCTTCATGGGCCCATTGATTAGATTATTGTTGGCTAAAATGATTTGTCTCAGTTTGTCAGGATTAATGTGCAAATTTTGCAGGTCACCTTTCATTGTGCACCGTTTATTTCTGGATAATGCTCATTGCTTGCATTTATGTGGCCCATATAATCGAGTGTTTACTTTCCTTCTGCTCAGCTGTAGACATTTCTAAACCCATTATCTTCATGATTTGTAAGGTGAATAAGAGTTTTAAGATTCTCCTCTGTCTTCTGAATCCAGTGTACAATGGAAATAATTCTCTTGGGCAAGTAACGAGCAATCAGAAAAAATGCATATGATGTACATATAGGTGAAGTAAACAATAAATGAAAACGGGGGTTTATGCAGACCTTAGGTATATTAAGAGCAACAGAAATCAGTTCTGTATTGTGAAAGCCAGAGCAGCAGAAACTCTGGCTGCCTTGACATCAAGGTGTAGCAAATTAAATTTGAATGTGATTTGAGTGCCTCTTATCTACCAGTTCTTTATCTTATATAATGTCTGCAACCTTCAAAACAAAAACATACTTTAATAAATAAAAAGAGTGGAACAATAAAATGGAAAAGGAGAACCAGCTGCTACCTGTTTAACACACCAATAACTTGCCCAGAAGGGCATGCGGACACTCATCCTCATGAATGAGCACAGTGAAAAAACCAGGGCAGTGCAGGGCAGGCTTTTAAACTGCATATTATTTATTACACATAAACACACACACGTGCACGCACACACACACAAACTATTTTACATAATGCATTTGAGTATTAAATGCTACTATAGTCCAATAGTTTCCATAATAAAGAAGGCGACACTGACTAGTGAAATTAATTTTACCAGATTAAGGAGCATTTGGAGGGGATTGAACCTGCATCCCTGTGTGTTATAGTCCAGTGTTTCCCAAGCACAGTTCTGGACTACCAAACCAATTTATAAATCAGGAGCAAAATTCTTGTATAAGTGGAGTGTTACCGTATATACTCACGTTTAAGTTCTCCCGCGGATAAGTTGGGACTTGATTTTACCGTATAATTTCTGGTATTTTATAATGTCGGTTGCATAAGTTGAATGCGAAAAACTTGCCCACCTGAGTAAGTAACCACGGATTACACTGCCTTTTGTTTCTATGCATTGTACCTATGTGACCACACGGTAATACCCGAAAAAAAAATGTGTTACATTTCTGAACGGGCTTATAAATCGGGGATTTTATGATCGATTATACGTGAGTATATACTGTACTTTAACATGTTGTTTTGTTATTTATGCCTTTAGTATGCCAATACAGAAATGTTTGTGCTCTTTGCATTTAGGAAATGTTTATGTATTTTATTTAAATCCTACTAAGTAGTTATGTGAAGCATTACTGCTGCTGCAGCATTTCTTCCTAAAGTAGATTGTTGAAGATGAGCCACACAGATGTGACTGAATTTGAAATAACTGCCCCTGTGTACAGCACATAGTTATCTGCACTGATGTCTCTTGCCAGTTAATTTGTATGGGAATTATTTATCAGCAATTAATGGAGCAATCTCTAGCAAGAAAAGTAATTCTTAATTTTGTGCAAATTAACAAATGGCATAAGAGGTAATCTTGCATTATGGAAGCATTTCCCATGCTGTTTTTTAATTTCATTTCCTTTAAATATCAGAAATAACAGATTTGATTTCAAATGAATGTCACCTAAAGAGGAGCTATTCATTTACATCTATTCACATCTGTTTGCTCATCTTCGAGGTCTTTCTTTGATTGTTGCTATTATGATTTTAAGTCATCGTTTTCTGCATTTCTTGCTCATTCTTAAGTGTTTTTAGACCCATTTTGGGTTTTGCTAAGTGCAGAATCTGATTCTGCTATTATCTGTTACCTTTGGTTTTATTTTGATGATATTAATATTTTTTTAATGTCTTGTTTTTGTTATTTTGTAGGCACAGCCATTTTGTAGTCCTTTTTTATTTGGTTTCCTACTGCATTAAGTTGAGAGAGACGTCATTATCAGGACAGAGTAAAAGGTTGGCACAGTGCAGTTCCAGGTTGGCCAAGATTGTGAATACTTTACTAACAATTCAGTGTGTTTGTGTCCTCTAAGTTTAGTGGTTAGAACTTTGACTTTGTTAATGACCAATTGATTGGTAATTTTGGTTAGCCTTTTGGGTTTGGTACAAGTTTATGATATCTCGATTTTGACCATTAGCCAGTCTTTGACTTTTGACTTCAACTGCTGGTCCCTTGTTCACTGTCCTACTGACCTGGCAAGCACAGTAGGACAGGGACAATGAGACACACCTGGAGATGATGGCGAAGATAAGCAGGGACAATGAGACATTCCTGGAGGATTATGGCAAGGATAAGTGCGGGAAACTGCTGATACTTCAGCAATCAGCTTCTCATGTGATCTTGCTCAAGATGACAGTATACAGTAGTTATTTGGTCTGTCATAGTGTATGTACTGTATGTGAAACCTAGGTGCTGATGGCTGGGGAAAGTGTTGAACATATGGGAGTGTAAGATCCTCTGCAAACTTTACAGACCCATCCAAGAGGCAGAGTGTGGAAGATCTGGATACCGTATGAAGAGCCATCCATATTAGCAAAGAAGGTGAGGATATGATATGTCAGTCACCATGATCAGATGCTGGCGGAGCAAGCAACAAGTATGATGTCCCAGCAGAAGCTGAAATTGTGACAATGTGGAAGACAGACTTCACAGTCTTGGGGGCTGGAAGTGCCCAGAGGCAGGGATGGTTAGCAGGAAATTGTTGGTCAAGCCAAGGCTCTGCATGGCCTATAGAGCCAATTATAATGATGATGATGATGATGATAATGACTGGCCTGTCAATATTTCATATTTTGGTAGAACAGCATTTATTTTTGGTATCTGTTATTGTTCCTTCAATCCAAATGTCTACTCTTTGCATTAAGTGTACTTTTTATACTACATTTGCAATTAGTGTACTGTATATTGCAACGGGTTCATAATTCTGTTCATTAAGAGTAAACTAAATTGATCGCAAGTATGTCAATGCTTCCACACTCTTTGTTTGCTGAAGCTTCTTTAAATTCTCTTGACAGCCTTCCTCTATGACCTCATTAAAGCCACTGCTGAAGCTTTCTAGGCCTGCTGACATTGCTATCAGGTTAAGGAAAAAAAGCTAAATACACAAAAACACACAAAAACCTGTAAATATAAAAACGGCGAACTAACTAACACAGAAATGAAATGAGCAAAAATCCATTGGGTTGGTGCTGGCAAGTTCACCTTTTAAATTGTCCACCTTTTTGCTCACTTGTCATTTTAAAATAACCCCAAACATAACAAACTACAGACTACTACCATAGATCAGGAGTGTGGAAAGAGCTTTGGCTTTCACAGAAAGATGACAGATGCTTATGATATTCAGCCTGTCACCGTGGCTAACATTGAAAGATCATTTAGCACACTGGCAAGAGTGAAAAACATCCTGTGATCAAGCATGGCACAAGATTGACTAACGAGCTTGGGAGCCTTTCCTTCAGGACCAAATCTAACTTGGCAAATTTATTTTAGAGTTGTTATTGATTTAGTTACAAACAGTGAAGAAAGAAAACCTCATTTTTAAAGCTTATCATTGCTTTGTGAAATCTGAGAGAACATTAATATCTGTAAAATGTTCACATTGAGTGCTTTATAATGTTAATCAGCTTTTTTTTCTTACCTCATGAATAAAACCACTTTGGGTTCATGTAGTTACAGTTTTTACTATTTAGGCATATGCATTTATCAAAGAAGGTCATTTACTCCCTTAAAAATACACGTATTTTTATGTTATTTAGTAAAAACTTTGTTATCTTCAAAAAGGCATGCCTGTGGTCTTCAATGCCATTCAGCCAGGCATAAGTGTAAGTTACGTTTATTATTGTGCAGCTGTCTAATAAAATGCTTACTTACACGCCATCTCATATAAAAAGACAAAGAATCAAATTAAACAGTAATATAATTACAACATTTACAAGGCCTTTTACAGATTTCTAACTTTATCTGTAAAAACAATACAGGGTACAACATTACACAAGAGGGAAGCTCTAGTGCTGCAAGTTTTTATTCACCTGTGGCTATTAGAAGAAGGCGGACTAGAAAACACACATAAATGTTGGTGTATTGTGGCATGGCGAACATCCAGAGCCACAAACTGGAAAATATTCTTGATCACATAATACAAAGTAAGTGTAACACACGTGCGCTTAGGAGGCAGTCAACAAGCCCTGAGGTGAGATGAAGGTTGATGATATATGGTACTAGCACCTCTCTCTCTTTTTCATGAGACCAAAAGAAGACAAATACAGTGATCCCTCGCTATATCGCGCTTCGCCTTTCGCGGCTTCACTCCATCGTGGATTTTATATGTAAGCATATTTAAATATATATCGCGGATTTTTTGCTGGTTCGCGGATTTCTGCGGACAATGGGTCTTTTAATTTCTGGTACATGCTTCCTCAGTTGGTTTGCCCAGTTGATTTCATACAAGGGACGCTATTGGCAGATGGCTGAGAAGCTAGATTGCTTACTCTTCTCTCTCTCTTGCTCTGACTTTCTCTGATCCTGACGTATGGGGATTGAGCAGGGGGGCTGTTCGCACACCTAGACGATACGGACGCTCGTCTAAAAATGCTGAAAGATTATCTTCACGTTGCTATCTTTTGTGCAGCTGCTTCCTGAAACGACATGCTGCAAAGTGCTTCGCATACTTAAAAGCTCGAAGGGCACGTATTGATTTTTGACTGAAAAACAAACTCTGTCTCTCTCTCTCTCTCTCTCTCTCTCTCTCTCTCTCTCTCTCTCTCTCTCTCTCTCTCTCTCTCTCCCTGCTCCTGACGGAGGGGGTGTGAGCTGCCGCCTTCAACAGCTTTGTGCCGCGGTGCTTCGCATACTTAAAAGCAAACAGCCCTATTGATTTGTTTGCTAGAGATTGTTTTCTCTATCTATGTGACATTCTGTGCTCCTGACACGCACTCCTTTGAAGAGGAAGATATGTTTGCATCCTTTTAATTGTGAGACGGAACTGTCATCTCTGTCTTGTCATGGAGCACAGTTTAAACTTTTGAAAAAGAGACAAATGTTTGTTTGCAGTGTTTGAATAACGTTCCTGTCTCTCTACAACCTCCTGTGTTTCTGCGCAAATCTGTGACCCAAGCATGACAATATAAAAACAACCATATAAACATATGGTTTCTACTTCGCGGATTTTCTTATTTCGCGGGTGGCTCTGGAACGCAACCCCCGCGATGGAGGAGGGATTACTGTAATCCATTGTACTCATCACCTCAACTTCCGGATTCCCAAGATGGCCGCCCAACGTCACTTCCAGAAAATGTCAGTTCCGGCCCCTCGATGATGACGTCACTTCCGACTCCTGAAAATGACGTCACTTTTCGGTCACCTGTTGTTGATGTCATTTCTGTCACTGCAATAACAACATCACTTCTGGTCTCCAGATGATGATGTCACTTCCGTCTATCCGTTATGACGTCATCACCTGTTACATGATTTCCTCCAGCCATTTTTCTGTTGCCTTTTGTCTTTTGATCATTTTTCCATATATTTTCTTTTGCCTTGTCCGCTTGACAATACATGGGGTCATTCCCCAACTTTGAAGAGTCAATTAATTCACGACATAAGGTAAATGCGGCATGGCACATTCAAGAACCATGTTAATTATTTCTTAAACACATTCCATTTGACATTCTTATTTTTAATTCATAAATAAATGGTGGACAATGGTCCTAGCAATACAGTTGTATTGGTGTGACTGCATCTATCATCTTCATGAGCTTTTATCCTTAAGACAATGAAAATGGGGTTTTGGATTCTTCAATCTCCATAAGGTGTCTCCACCAAACTGTTTTACACTATTTCCCTGGCCATTTATGTTTTAACAGAAATCTCTGAAACAATAGTTGCTTCATGGGGGAATCTCCATTAGTAGGAGTTTGGTCATTTTAATACCTAGTCACTCCTATGAAATGAATTGCAGTTTATTTATTTTATTTTTTTAAACAACTTTCAAAAATAATATTTTAATTCAATGGGTTAACAAACATTCCACCACCCTTAATTGGTAAAACATATTTTTGCTTTATTTATTTGAATAATAAAATCATACATAAACACAGGTATTTAAATTCATTAATAAAACTCTGGTAGGGATAGATAAAGGCAAGGATATAAAACTATTTCTAAAGCTTTGAGTGTTCCAAGGAGCACATTGGCCTCAATAATTGTGAAATCAGAGAAGTTTAGAACCACCGGGACTCTTTCTGGAGTTGGCCATCTGGCTAAACTGAGTAACTAGGCAAGAAGAGCCTTGGTCAAAATGGCCTTTGCTGAAATGGGAGATCCTGTCATAAAAATGGCTATTTCAGCAGCACTCCATCAATCAGGAATTTATGACAGACTGACTAACTCTCACTTGCAGTTTGCCAAAAGGCATTTAAAAAAATCTGAAAGCATACGGTAAAATAATTTCCAGACTGATGAGACAAAAACTGAACTGTCTGAACAGAACTTCAAGCACTGTGTATGCTGCAGACTGGTACTGCTCATCACCTGCCTAATACCATCTCTTTGGTGAAGCATGACGGTGGGAGAATCATGCTATGGGGTGTTTCCTAGCTCCATGGATAGAGAAACTGGTTAGATTTGAGGGAAGGATGAATGAAGCCAAATACACAGAGGTCCTTAAAGAAAACCTGCTCCAGACTGCACACAACCTGAGACTGGGGTGACGGTTCACCTTTCAGCACGATAGTGACCCCAAAGCATACAGCCAAGACAACTTTGGAGTCACTTTGGGACAAGTCTCTGACATTCCCTGAGTTGTCCATCCAAAGCCCAGACTTAAACCTCATAGTATATCTATGGAGAAACCAGGAGATAGAAGTTTTCAGGCGCTTCCAATTCAATGAAGCTTGAGAGGATCTGCCAGGTAGAATGGGGTAAACTGCCCAAATGCAATTGTGCAAAGCTTGTGGAGTCTTAACCAAGAAGACTCAAAGCTGTAATTGCTTCCAAAGGGGCTTCTACAAATTAAGGGTCTGCACACCTATATTAATGAGTTTTTGATTTTTAATTAACTTGGGGAAAAATGTCAAGTTTATCAATTTAAAATGAAATCTACAACACAATAAAGTAGGCAGAAAATAAATATATATATATTGTGATGAAATACACCATGCAGTAATGCTCACAAAGAGCTGGGGATTGTCCCCGTATAATGTCCAATGGACAACGTTGAAAAATAAGGCCACAAAGAATCAAAAATTGATCACAGTTGACAATAAACAGTGGGTATCATGGTGTTAATATAGAGATATACAAAACATGGTGGAAGGAAATGACAAAAAGTGACGTTATCAGGAATGGCCGGAAATTACATCATTATGGCAGAGCCAGAAGCGATGTCATCGGAGATGGCCGGAAGTGATATCATTGTACTGGAACCGGAAGTGACATCCCAGATGTTTTGTTGCGTTGGGATAGTGGGATCGTGGCCATTTTGTGAATCTGGAAATAAGGTAGGATTATAGTTTTTCTTCTTTACTTCTTTACTTCTGGAAATAAAGAGAGAGAGGCATCAGTACATATAATCATCCCTTTATCTAACAAAATATCACTCACCTTAGGACTTGTTGTCTGCTTCCTAAGCACACGTGTGTGACAATATATATGTGTGTGTGTGCGTGCTTGTGTGTGTCAATATGGAAGAAACTACTGAGAGATGCAGTTGAAGCAGAAACCTTGACAACTTTTAAGAAGTGTCAGGATTAGATATTGGAACAGCTTAGCTATTAGCTTATATAAATGAGCTCGATGGACTGAAAGATCTCCTCTTGTTTGTCAAATTTTTTGCATTGTTTAATATACTGTTTGTGTGTTTGTATGTTGCAGGTTATGTATCTACTACAACTAGTGGCATAACTAGAATTTGATGGACCCTGCTACAAAAAAATAAATCTATATCCCCCACATCATGTGAAGTTAAATTCAATTCAGTTAAAAAGTATGGCCTTTAATGAGATATATCAAGCATAAAAGTTACAGAAAAGATCAATATGAATAACTAGGCTTTATGAAGCTGTGGTCTTGATAACATCATTAACCTTTTCATTCTGATGTCAAGTAGGCAAACGTGTTAAAAATATAGCCTTGTGAAACAGCAACCATGCAGTCACCATAGGCCCCCCAGTCCCATAGACCTTGGTGCTACTGTCCTGACTGTACTGCCCATAGTTACACTACTGGCTACAGCAAAGAATCATGGCCAGCTTCTAGTCCTGTCAGCACCTAAGAGAACTAATAGAGATGGCAACTTCTATTGAATGTATGGGGCCAAGAGAAATAAAAATAAAACACAAAATTGAAACAAGGATGGAGCAGTTATGTATCCTGTCAGTTCCTGACCTGCACTTGAAAGTGCTAAGAAGATGCCTGGCTACTAGTATTTGTGTAGTGGAGAAATCAGATTCAGGAGAAGGTTGAATAAATATATCTAGAATTAGCTTTTCTTTTTGACATAAGTTAAGGAATTAGAGCAGACTGCTTTGTCATTGTTACTTGCCAATTTATTCCCCACATGCAAACAAGAAACCTCTCGTTGCATGTGCCTCAGGCTTACCCCACCTTGCCCTAAAAAGACCAGAAATGAAGAAAGCAAGAGAAAATAAAGAATGGTCCAAAACCTAGCTGGGGTTCGTTACCAGGATGCTTAATAGCATAAATATCATCAAAACCAAACAAAATCCAAAAAGCACAGTAAAAATGCCTTCGCCAAAGTTCTTAACCATCACCAACATATAAGATTCTAGCAAGAAAATAAATTTTGTTTTTAGTAAATCTTGGGTGTTTGGGTGCTGAGAATAATGCAGCTCTATGTTTTATGCCTGCAGAAATCCGATGTCAATCAGCATGTGATGTTTCTAAAGTTTAAAAAGTAATAAATAGTGCCAAAATTAACATACAGTGTACAAAATGTGCAACAATTAATGCATGAAATAAACAGAGATCATGACAAGAGAAAAGTTTTAGTCTTAAATGACAGACCTGAATTATCTTGACTCTCCCCGCTGTTGTATCATGGAAGGGTTCTAGGGTGACCCTATCCTAACTTTGTTACTCTAAAAGTTGAATTTGAACCCTGGTCCAAAGTGCACCTAGTATATGTCTGAGTCTCATATCCTTCTGAGCTTATGCTTAAAAGCTGATGCTGTTATTTATTATTGACTATGATAAATGCATTTCTTGTTATTTTATATAACTCCTTAAAAGAAAATGTTATATTTTAAGGCATAATCATTTTTCTATATTTTCGCTTAGTAATAAGTTTCCTGGTTTTGTACCCAGTTGGATTATAAAGAATTAGGTCTTTATCTTGTTGTTCAAAACTGGATAAAACTGTAGGGGAACTCGCATGTCTCTTAAAATAAGAATAAAAATAATACATTTAAAAAGTCACGTACATCCTAAGCTAACAGGACTATCAATCAAATTGTGGTCATTTAAGGTATCAACATTTGCCATGTCCCGTTAGCATCTGTTAAAAGTTTTCTTATTATGTAATGAATTCCTTTTTTGAGTAGTGACTTAATCAATGAATTGTATAAATATAGCGCGGAGGACACTTTTTTCTTTGTAACATGTTGCTAATAAAATATGCACTTGTTGCCTCTTGTGAGATTTAGATAAAGAATAATGATTAACGATTTCTCCTGCCTGTGTTTTATTGCTTAAATCGGGGCATTCCAGTGGAGATGTCTGTATTTTCCTCCACATTACGAAGACCCAGATATACATCATGTCCTCCACTTCAACTCTTGTTCACTTCATCCTTGCATACACCTGGGGCCTCATGTATAATGCCGTGCGTAGAACTCACACTATAACATGGCGTAAGCACAAAAGCGGGATTGTGCGTACGCACAGAAAAATCCAGATGCAGGAATCTGTGCGCACGCAAACTTTCACGTTCTTCCACTACATATATCCCGATCAGCGTGAAAAGTAACGCACGTGCATGCGCCTTCTGTCCTGCCCCAACTCCTCCCAGAATTACACCTCTTTGAATATGCAAATCAATATAAATAGCCTTCTGTGAAAAGACAATGGGAAAAGCACAGGGGAAAATATAAGAATTTCAGTGAATACCAAGTGGAGGCAAAGGAAAAATGTAATATTTGTTGGTTTAAACAGTGGTATAATCAACAAAAGAAAGTTGATCGAGTGACAGAGTGTCGGAGAAACTCGAAAGATCAAGTTCACAAAGTCGCACAGTGCCCGAAATAAAAAAAGAAATCACATGTCAAAGTCGCCGTGAAAAGGCAAGTCGTAGCCCACCGTCTGAGTGTCATATGAAAGCTTATTAGTGTACAGACAAAAAAAATAGGCACACAGTGGGAAAAAAGCACGAAATGTCGAATTTAATCTCGAAATTTCCACTTTAATCACGTAGTTTATTCTGCCATTAAAGTAGAACATCATAAACTTCATCTTAAAATCGTTTATTTTACTAGTTTCTCAAGTAGCATGTTAAATGCTTTGTTCTGTATTTGATCTTCTATGTGCTCTATGTGTGTGAATCACTACGTGCTTCCGTTCTTTCTCTTTCTCCGACAGGACACAGAATCCATTACATTCATGATATTACAGCTCTCTGAATAATTAAAATACTGAGATGTATACGTGATATCATTTTCATGATGATAGGAATGAAAGCATGTTATTAAACATGGGAACACGGTGGTACAGTGATTGTTCATATCTCACGCAAGAGGCTTGCTGCGCCATGTGCGACCTTCGATGAAATAATTTATTACAGAAGTACTGTCTCTTTCAAACGTACTAACCTCCAATTCCTGTCCTTACTTTTCTTTCTCCAAAAACCCAATCGCCACACAATCAGCTCTGTAATAGACGTTAAGCCATCTGTAAGCTTAGAACGCCGATTCTTCAAAACTTTTAAGGAACATTGAAATATCTTCGTAATACATGTTTAATTATTCTATCCGTCTCCTTCCAGTGTCGCGTCAGCACCAGCAATAACACAGCGCAAGGCAGGAGCTATCCATGAACTAGCTAGCGCTGCGGCACCGTGTCCTCACATGTTTAATTATTAACAATACAGATTATTTAAATGAAGTTAAAGTTTTATCTGTATACTATAAGCAACATATTTTGCTGCATTTCATCTTGAAAATGATATTGTCATCATACGCGCTTTATAAAGTGGCACAGGTTGTGCAATATTATAACTGTAGTGTAAGTTTAGAGTGAGGTCATTGTACTTATAAGTACAAACAGTTCTACAAGGAGCACTTGATGGACCGATTGAGTGCGTTTATAGTTCTTGGGATGAAATTGTTACTGAAACGCGAGGTCCGTACAGGAAAGGCTTTGACGCTTTTTGCTGTGGTTGAGGTAGTGTGTACTTGAAACTGTATACCGATAATTCTCTTTCCGATCAATTGCTGCTGTGATTCCCCACTCAGATACAGTGATATAAATACTCCGAGTGGTGCAGTGAGAGTAATATGGAAAAAGATGATCCGCAGTGGCAACCCTTAACGGGAGCAGCTGAAAGAAGAGGAAGATGCAGTGAGCGTAACAATGCTAAAGCAGTTATGGTATTTGGAATACTATGGCTATTCCCTGGACCATTATATTGCTACAGGTTAATTACAATCAGATGCATTACACTAATAAACAATATGCAGTTAATTTCAGTGTATTTATAAAGCCGCGTCAGGAACGTGGATCTAAGAAAGGGTGACCACACAGGAACAGCAGCACTGCTTTGACGCTGGGTGCCGCCAGTCTGCAAAACCGAGCGGAGAAATTGTGTACACCAAGGTATGAGTTACCATGGAAATGTGCGTGGCTTTATGCCAAGTTTAGGTTTTATACATCACGATTTGAGCGTGGAAATGTTCGTACGCAACATTTCTGTGCGTACGCACCATTTATACATGAGGCCCCTGGTCTGGAAGGAGACACTGCCCACAGTTGCAATACACTTTTACCTGGGACTAATGGATCCATACTTGCTGCTACTATGCTACATAGAGTTTGTTTTCATTTCATTCATTTATATCCCAGTTGGCTGGTGTGAACACCATCAGGCTAACACCAGAACTTTCCATAAAACACACGTTTATTGATTACAAAAGTCCCACACAGCACACAGTGCCCCCAGCACCAATCATCCTCTCCATAGGTCTCTCTTCCAAATGTCCGTGGGCCGCCTTTCCTCTCCTCCCGGGAGCTTCGTCTTGCTCCCACTCCCGACTCTAGCTCCCTGATTGTAGGGAGGCGGCCCCTTTTGTTCTCACCCAGATGTGCTCCAGGTGCCTATTGACACTTTTCCGAAGTGCTGCCCTTGCACCCGGAAGCAGTCGCTGGAAGGATCTTCCTGCACCTTCCCAGGTGTGACGGAAGTGCATGTCTCCTGGGCTCTCTGAGGCTCAGGGTGCCCCCTGGCAGTGGCCATGGGCCCCAACGGGCTTGAGACTCCTTGCTCCTCTCCCATGGTCCTCTCCCGATCCAGGGCAGTTGCCCCCTCATGGCCTGGGGGACGTAAAAACCACCTCCCTGTCCTTCCAGGCGTCCCGACTGGGTCTGTCCCCCAGCCTCCTGTGACAATAGATAGAGCAAATATGAAATCCAAGCAAAGGGAGAAGGTGATAAACTTTTATTTAGTTAATGTAGTCTATAACATTCTTAAATATTCTTAATGTGCCAAAAAGTGAAAGCAAATAAAAAGGTAAATGTGTGTGGCAAATCACTATACAACCTGGATTATTCTAGGATCTGTCATAGATTATTCTGACAAGGTACAGTACACTGAATGCATGCGGCTTTTAGTCGCTTAAGGTTACATTGCGATGTAGATAGATAGATAGATAGATAGATAGATAGATAGATAGATAGATAGATAGATAGATAGATAGATAGATAGATAGATAGATAGATAGATAGATAGATAGATAGATAGATAGATAGATAGATAGATAGATAGATAGATAGATAGATAGATAGATAGATAGATAGATAGATACTTTATTAATCCCAAGGGGAAATTCACATACTCCAGCAGCAGCATACTGATAAAAACAATATTAATTAAAGAGTGATAAAAATGCAGTGCAAGTTAAAAAATGCAAGGTGGAGAGTGCAAGGCAGGTATAACAGACAGTAACTTTGTGTAATGTTAACGTTTACTCCCCCAGGTGGAATTGAAGAGTCACATAGTGTGGGGGTGGAACAATCTCCTCAGTCTGTCAGTGGAGCAGGACAGTGACAGCAGTCTGTCGCTGAAGCTGCTCCTTTGTCTGGAGATGATACTGTTCATTTGATTGCAGTGGATTCTCCATTATTGACAGGAGCCTGCTCTGCCCCCGTCACTCCACCACAGATGTCAAACTGTCCAGCTCCATGCCTATAATAGAGCCTGCCTTCCTCACCAGTTTGTCCAGGCGTGAGGTGTCCCTCTTCTTTATGCTGCCTCCACAGCACACCACCACATAGAAGAAGTTTGATAGAACATCTGCAGCATCTTATTGCAGATGTTGAAAGACGCCAGCCTTCGGCTCTGTCCTCTCTTACACAGAGCATCAGTATTGGCAGTCCAGTCCAATTTATCATCCAGCTGCACTCCCAGGTATTTATAGGTCTGCACCCTCTGCACACAGTCACCTCTGATGATCATAGGGTTTGTGAGGGGCCTGGGCCTCCTAAAATCCACCACCAGCTCCGTGGTTTTGCTGGTGTTTAGGTGTAGGTGGTTTTTAATTCTTGGTTCTCCCTTCATTCCTTCCATCCCTGTTTAACTTTTCATCAATATATTTTCACTTTAATCTGATAACATTTAAAAGTTTGTCAGGGCCTAAGTGAACACCTCTAAACCCTCGCTGTTCAAAGCATATTAGTACATGTTCACAAGGTGGGTATGCATGAAGATAACCAGAAGTTCAAGAGCTTCACTTTTAATTGCTTAGAAAGTCCAGAAAATGACCAGTTTACATTTAGGTTTCTGACCTTTTCATCTTGATAGCAGTGGTTGCTTTTATTTTTGCTAAGTTAACCTTCTATCTGCCTTCTCTACTACCACTTATTCTTTTATGTGGTTAGGTAAACTGTAACAAAAGTTAAAAAAAAGAAAAGTGCACTTTTATTTTAAGCATACAGCATTAAATATAAGATATTGTCTGTAAATCTTCTTAACAGTTTAAAGGACAGGAA
The DNA here is from genome assembly GCF_900747795.2 of Erpetoichthys calabaricus. Taxonomy (NCBI): domain Eukaryota; kingdom Metazoa; phylum Chordata; class Cladistia; order Polypteriformes; family Polypteridae; genus Erpetoichthys; species Erpetoichthys calabaricus. The sequence continues at coordinate 115,148,077 of NC_041406.2, read as the reverse complement.
ATATAATAAAATCACCTTCCTCTCCACCTGCCTACAGTTTGCAGAAGCAGGCTAACTTAGACACTTGCTTCAGATGTGACAAAATATATAAAGCTCAGTCCACCATGCAGCCAGTGAATGACAGATGTTTATGAATCATATTTTACACTATAATCAAAAATAAATTAACAGGCAAATCTCAGTTTCACCAGTGACGAAATATGCCATTACGTTATTTTTGAGTTAACACAGTGAACATTTCGAAGATGAATGTTATCAAACGGATCCCACCGACAGATGCATACAACTGTCACTTCAGCCAACTGTGTTAGTGAGGTCGTCGCTTTGACTGGCTCACCCATCTGGTTTTCTGGGCACAGATGACAGAGTCAATGTTGTTTATGGTCTTCCTTTTTTTAATCTGTTCTGCATCCATTGAGAGCAGATTTGCTTAATTTCTGCTCTTGGCAGTGGGAGACAGTGTGGTGTAGTGGTTAACGATTTGGCTTTCAAACACTGAGGGTGTGGGTTCAAGTCCTGCTACTGACACCGTGTGACTATGAGCGAGCCACTTGACCTGCCTGTGGTACAATTAGAAAAAACTAAAAAAATATAACCAATTGTATCATGAATGTTGCAAGAGGCCTTGGATAAAGCCATCAGCCAAATAAGTCAATGTAAATTTGTGGATTCAGTTCTACAGTGCTGCCTTGTTGGAGGATTTCAAAAGCTTTTTTATGTGATTACTATTTTACAAACAGGCCCTCAGTTCCTGGACTACCCTTGCTCATTTCTAATAGGAATGATAAGCAACAATGAGCTCTCACTTGTAAGACTATGATGTCTCGTGGAGGTTATCGTCAATTTTTCTTGTTGAATACCCCTAGGCAAAATGCTTCAGAATGATTGCTGCAAATTTTTGCTGGAGGTGAGAAGTTAATGAAGCTTCAAAAATCTGTTCTCATCCCGAAGTGCAGATGACTGGATGAAATTGCCTATTTGTAGTACTTTAGGCATGTGTTGTCGAGAGACCCAGTCTACAGAAGCAATATTAGAAGGCTCAGCAGTGATGTAGAGAAAGAAATCAGGGAGGATGGAAAAGGGCCCGCTAAGCCACATCTCCATCTTTATGAACTCGGCTTCACTCTAAGAAGGAATTTGTCTTCTTGTAAAGCCGATGTTTCTTTTCCCAGGATGTCAGTAAGCTTTTTGTTCTCAGTGCACCTATTAAGAATATTTGACTGACATATTACAACTTGTGTGTTTCTTATCTGTGTTGCTCAAGAAAGAGTCTGACTGACCAGCAGCAGTCAAACTGCAAAAATAATTTGGTCGCTGAATTCATGATGTTTAACCACATTGATGTAGCCCTAATTGTCTTTTTTCTGAGGTGTTCTATTTTTATATCAGATATTTAACACTGTCATTCTTGAGGGTAAGAGCTCTGATGTACTGATGAAAGCACAAAAAAGGAAAATCAAAATGAAAAGAGTCAAAATATGAGTGGTCTAATAAGTAATAGGCTGGTGAACAATATTAGTAACTCGACTGATTTGCATAACATGTCCTATAATGAAGACAACTAAAAGGGACTCTGAAAGAACGGAGGTTAAGGGGACTGAGAATGCAGTGAACAGCATGTGCAATGAACAAAATAAGTCAAATTAGAAAACACAGTATTTTAGGGGAATTCAGTGGAAAATGACAAAGAAAGGACTCCAGAAGTCTGGACATGTATGGAGAAGAAAAGAAAAAACACTCTTCGAAAGAAAGTATTAGAGATGGAAAAAAGGGGAGAGAGATCAAAAACCAGATGGAAGAATGTGGTAAGAAGCATATGCAGGGGATGTAATAAGGAGATAGCAGGGAATAGAATACGCTAGAAAAGGGAGAATCACCTTCACTGTGGGGACCCCAGATAAAGGAAAAACCAAAGGGAAACAAGGAGACTGATATGCATTAGATGAAACATACAGACGGAAATGATAAGGATGTGAAACTTGTCAAAATACAGTAAATATTATTTTCACTATATACAGTACAATGGATTCAGGACCTCTTTATGCATACTTCATTGTGTTGTAGATTTAATTATAAATGGATACATTTGCCATTGCTGCCAGTCAACCTATACCCAATAACCCTTAATGACAAAGTGAAAACATGTTTACAGAAAGGTTTTCAGTTTTATTAACAATCAAAAACTGAAATTTCAAATTCATTTAGTATTTGGACCCTTAATTTAGCATTTTTTGGAAGCTTCTTTGGCAGCAATTACAGCTTTAAGTTTTCTTGGGTAATTCTCTACAAGCTTTGCACACTGGGATTTGGGCAGTTTATCCCATTCTTCCTGACAGATCCTCTCAAGCTCTGTTTGAATCAGAAGCGACTGCAAACTGATATCAGGTCTCTCCACAGATGTTGCATCGGGTTCAAATCTGGGCATTGGCTAGGCTACTCAAAGACAGTCACAGACTTGCCCTGAAGCCACTCTAGCATTATCTTGGCTGTACGCTTCACAGCATTGTGATTTTGAAAGGTGAACTTTTGCTCCAGTCTGAGGATTGCATGCCCTCCGGAGCAGGTCCTCTCTGTAGCTGACTGCATTCACCTTTCCCTCAATTCTAACCAGTCTTTCTGATCCTGCTGCTGAGATGTACCCCCACAGCATGATATTGTCACTGCCATGCTTCACCATAGGGATGGTATTAGGCAGGTGATGAGCAGTGCCTGGTTTTTGCCAGGCATAGTGCTTGGAATTTCCCCCAAAGTGCTCAATGTTTGTCTCATCAGTCCAGAATTTTTATTCCTCTTGCTCTTCGATCCAGCAGGGGGCACTAGCTCCCTGGTTGGAATAAGTTCTTTTGTAATTGTGGCATCTTAAGTAACCTGAACCTAAATAGATATATTATAAAGAGGCAACATTCTTCCCTTAGTGATACGATGATAAGAAATCACATAAGAGAAAATAACTTAGCTTTCTTTAATGACGATTTACACGGCATAACAGACAGGAAGCCATGACAAGACCTTTGTGTAGAGTCTGCCATTTTCGTCGCTGCACTGGAAGGATTTTCAGGATCGGATGACGTTATCTTCCATCCATCTGTCGGCTTCAAAGGTGTGCCAGGCAATGTTCCACGGCTTTATACTGTTTCTCCATGTGCAGGCCGTTACTTAGGTAAATCATGCCATTCCAAACACAGGCAAAGAGAGGATCCAATATCATGCTGACTCTGACACACAGAAATAGTACAATGCCCATTTTCGTAGTTGTCCCTTTCTTGTCTTCTAATGCTTGCCTAGCAGTTCTAAATGCTGAGCCCCTGTGTGCTGTTTAGTAAGAGTGGCTTCCATCTAGCCAATCTACCATAAACATCGGATTCAGTGACAGCTGCTGAGATATTTGCCCTTCTGGCAGGTCACTGATCCCAGCCCTGTTGGAGTGACCATTGGGTTCTCGATCACCTCTCTGACAAAGGCCCTTTTTGCCTAGTTGCTCAATTTGACCAGATGGCCAACCCTATAGGTCCTGGTGGTTCCAGATATCTTCCATTTCACTATTATTGAAGTCACTGTCCTCCTTGGAACACTCAAAGCTTATGAAATGGTTTTATAGCCTTGCAGTGATCTGAGATCCTCACATACATTTTATGACAGAGATCTACAGAGAGTTCCTTTGACTCCATGGCTTAGTTTTTGTCCAGATATGCAGTGTGAATTGTGGGGTCCTACTGTATATACACAGGTATGTGCCTTTCTAAACTATGTCTAGTAAGTTCAGTCTGCCAGAGGTGGAATTCATTCTTGACACATCTCAAGGAGAATTAAAGCAAACGGGATGCACCTGACCACAATTTCAGTGACACAGCAAAGGATTTGAATACATATATGAATGAGGGATTTCAGTTTTTGATTGTTAATAAATTTGCAAGCCTTTCTGAAAACATGTTTTCACTTTGTCATTATGGATTATTGATTGTAGATTGAAAAATGGCAAATTTATCCATTTAAAATTCAATCTACAACACAGTAAAGTATGATAAAAATGAAGGGCTCCAAATACTTTCTGAATCCACTCTATTTAAGTCACACTACAGATCCTCTGAAGCTCTGTCAGGATTTTTTTCTTCTTTATTCCGCCTTATACAATTTCTTGTATTAGGAATTTGTTAGTTTTCGCATACCCCTTGGGGTCAGACCGCAGGGTCAGCCATTGTACTGCGCCCCTGGAGCAATTACAGGTTAAGGGTCTTGCTCAAGGGCCCAGCAGAGTAGGATCTCTTTTGGCAGTGATGGGGATTCGAACCGGCAACCTTCTGGATACCAGCAGAGATCCTTAGCTTCACAGCCACCTCTCCACCCTTATGGTTTAATGGAGACTGTCAGTGGACAGCTATTTTCAGGCGTCTCCAGAGATTTTGGTTAGTTTTGAGTCAAGGCTCTGGCTAGGCCATTCAGGACACTACTGTGTTATCTTTCCTTTCTATTCAGTGTCATTGTCCTGTTGGAAGGTGAACCTATCCCAGTCTGAGGTCCAGAGTGCCCTGGAGTAGGTTTTTATGGATAACTCTGTACTTTGCTCCGTTCAGCTTTTCCATAACTTTGACTAGTCTCCCAGTCCCTGTCGCTGAAAACCCACTCATGATGCTGCTTCTGCCATGCATCACTGTTTGAATGGTATTATGCAGGTAATATGGGTTCATAGTTTCCTCCTGGCATAAGGCCAAATAGTTTAATTTTGGTTTCATCAGACCAGATAATCTTGCTTCTCACACACACTGAGACTCCGTTAGGTGCGTTTTTCAAACTCCAAGAGGCTTTCATGTGTCTCTAACTGGTAAGAGGCTTATTACACTGATATGGATCACTTAATAGTGTTCTTTAATTACATTGATTGTAGCTTTCACGGTCTGGTTTGACACTTTTTCACTTGAATGTGCTGACATCCAGATAATCAAACTAAACTATAGTGAACACAATTTCAAGCAGCTTTAGAAGGACCACATTGACACACCGTCCAGAGCTTGCTCATGCTTAGATTAAGAATTTTGCACAATGGATGGAATCAAGGATACATTTTGAACAAAATGAGCACTGGCAGGTTAGGCAATCTGCTCAGAATCCAACAGTGAATTGGTGTTGAGGAGTGAAGTGGTAGCCTTGTGATTTAAACTCTAAAATCTTACACACTTGAGTTCTAGTAAAATCTTCACTGAATGTTTTATTGATGAGTTCAGTGAGCAACTAGCTTCCTGATTGTCTTACTAATTCATTGTGCAACATTGTGATTTGTGTTTATTGGATCTTTGGACTTCAGGCTTCACACATTCTATAGTTTATGCCTACATTTTGTAACATTTATTACTAAAATATGAAAAAGTTTCTGTTTTAACAATGTGTTTACACAGATTACTATAGAAACGAAACACACATGAAATGCATGTGTTCCAAATAACAATCTATTATTTCCACTCTAAAACTCCAGCAGTTCACTCCCAGATAATCAAACAAGGCATGAGCTGGGAGAACTTAGTGAACGTTCTGCGACGGTGGGGTATGGAATAGCAGGCTGCTTGCTGCGTGTCTTAATCGGCACATTTACAGGACAAAAGGCGCTGACGGAGAGGTGCGAATGGATTTAAGGTGGACCGGATTTACGAGTTTTCTCGTAGGCTCTGGTAATTCTAGTGTTAAAGGTCAAATGTCGAAACTTTACTAGGTTTGGTTCTAGTAAAATTTTTATTGAATGATTTATTGATTAATTGAATGATCAACTGATAATCTGAGTAACAGATCATACAACTATATAAGTTAAATGACAAATGTCAAAGTTACAAGGCAACTGTGAAATGTACTGGCAGTAAAATGTAATTTTCAAATAAGGAGATGGAGTTAAAGTCAGATATGTGCCAAGGTCGAAAATAAGAAGTCAAATAAATCTTTCAAGCAAGCCAAAGATGTTAAACCAAAATCGAGTGAAATAAATTAAGAAAGCAGTGTCAGAAACCTTTGGCTTTAGAGGCAGAGATTCAGGGAAAAGGCCACAAAAAAAAAGAAAAGGTTAAAATGGGTAAAAGAACACTGACATTGAACCAAAGATGACTGGAAAAGCTTATTGTGGTCAGCATCCCGGAGTCAGCTTTTCTGTGGTGCAGATGACACTGGTATTTGGTGTGTATTTAGGAAGAAGTCAACTGAGGACATGTAAGACATTTGTTTCTCCAACTACAGATTGCTGTGTTATTGTCCTGTTAAGCAGTGGTGCATCGAGGCCTTCCCCATCCTTTCGTATCCTGGTTAGATCCGGTTTGCCCTCTTCTCTTCCATCTTTGTATGAAATCTTGGGTTTCTTGACAATCTGTTTCATGGAATCACCTCATTCTGTTAAAAAAAAGAAAACATTTTGAGGAAGCGATTTCATTTCAACCATTTTTTAACCCAAACTGAACTTTAGGAATTGTAGTACCTTGCAACCCAAGTGAACAGAATAACAAGTTTCAGTGGTGATAATGCTGACAAATTAAGGTTAAGCTAAGGGAGTTTACCGTTGAAACACTGAAGGAATGGCTTCTGAAAATGGGGCTTCCAGTCATATTAACCACCTGTCATTTAAAGCATTACCAGCCAGTAGAAACACAATTTAATGGTATTTTGACATAAAGAGGCACCAATTTCTATCAAAAACTTACCAAAGTCAAGCTTAAATGTTAGACGCCAATTGTAAATTTCTAGTGTACAGCTTTAAAGGGAAATATTGAAGACCTTATAAATTGTTTTATCAATTTAATGTATGACTGATAAATAAAATGTTTGAACAGTAAATTGAGTACAAGTATATCAATAAACGTTTAGTATTAGTAATCAATTGATTAAAACATCTCAGAGTGTTCAAAGACTAAACTGGTAATTTTTTTTTCTTTTTTCGTTTTAGCAACGCAGGTGAGCCCCACGGAGCTGCAGGATGTGTTTCAAGAGACCTCCTCAAACATCTTTCAGATCAATGCTAATGGTAAGTGAAATAGACATGTTGTCTACTGCACATGATAATACAGCAGCGATCACAATGGACATGTACCTGTTTCTGCTGTTTGTTTCTGATTAAATTCCCAAATGAAATCAAACATGCTGCTCACAAAAATTAAAGGAACACTTTTTAATCAGAGTATAGCATCAAGTCAATGTAACATATAGGATGTTGATCTGGTCAGTTAAGGAGCAGAGGGGGTTGTTGTTGTTGGTATTAATTAAATTAACAACAAGTGCACTAGACGGGCAACAATGAGACAACCTCCAAAAAAGGAATGGTTTAACAGGTGGAGGTCACTGACATTTTTCCCTCCTCATCTTTTCTGACTGTTTTTTTTTTCACTTGTTTTGCATTTGGCTATAGTCAGTGTCACTACTGGTAGCATGAGGTGATATCTGGAACACACAGAGGTTGCCAGGGTAGTTCAAATTTTCCAGGATGGCACATCAATACGTGCCATTGTCAGAAGGTCTGCTGTGTCTCCCAGCACAGTCTCAAGGGCATGGAGGAGATTCCAGGAGACAGGCAGTTACTCTAGGAGAGCTGGACAGGGCCGTAGAAGGTCCTTAACCCATCAGCAGGACCGGTATCTGCTCCTTTGGGCAAGGAGGAACAGGATGAGCACTGCCAGAGCCCAACAAAATGACCTCCAGCAGGCAGGATACTGGTGTGAATGTCTCTAACCAGACAATCAAAAACAGACTTCATGTGGGTGCCCTGAGGGCCCAGAGTCCTCTAGTGGGCGCTGTGCTCACTGCCCGGCACCGTAGAGCTCAGCTGGCACAGATAAGAGCAGGTTCACCCTGAACACATGTGACAGATGTGAAAGGTTCTGGAGAAGCTGTGGAGAACATTATGCTGCCTCTAACATTGTTCAGCATGACCGGTATGGTGGTGGGTCAGTGATGGTCTGGGAAGCCATATCCATGGAGGGATGCACAGACCTCTACAGGCTAGACAACAGCACCTTGACTGTCATTAGGTATCGGGATGAAAACCTGGGACCCATTGTCAGACAGTATTCTGGTTCAGTGGGTCCTGGGTTCCTCCAGGTACACAACAATGCCCGGCCTCATGTGGTGAGAGTATGCAGGCAGTTCCTGGAGGATGAAGGAATTAATACCATTGACTGACCCCCATGCTCACCTGACATAAATCCAATAGAACACCTCTGGGACATTATGTTTTGGTCCATCCGATGCCGCCAGGTTGCACTTCAGACTGTCCAGGAGCTCAGTGATGCCCTGGTCCAGATCAGGGAGGAGATCTCCCAAGACACCATCCGTCGTCTCATTAGGAGCATGCCCCGACGTTGTCAGGCATACATACAAGCACGTGGGGGCCATACAAACTACTGAGTACGAATTGGAGTTGCTGCAATGAAATTTCAGCAAAATGGACTAGTCTGCCACATCATTTTTTCACTTTGATTTTCGGGGTGTCTTTGAATTCAGCCCTCTGTAGGTTGATAATTTTCATTTCCATCAAACGATGTGGCATCCTTTTGTTCCTAACACATTACTCAGTCCATATCAGTAGAGATAGCCAGCAGGATTTTTTTTCCCTTTGAGATCTGATGCGTTTTCAAAGTGTTGCTTTAATTTTTTTGAACAGTGTATATTTATAAAGTGCTGCATAAAGTAAAACAAAAACAAAACTGTGACATAAAAACACTGAATAAAACTATACTAACAAAGAAAATACAATTTGGCCTCCAAACCCCGAAGCTTAAAGAACATAACGACTTCGAAGCCAAACCAAAGCAAATACATTATTCTGTGTCTCCAAAAGTCTCAGGATAAAGATGAGTCTTTAAAGTGGATTTAAATGTCAGGACCGTGGAAACAGTTCTGACAAATAAATGTAACTGAATTCCAGAGTTTTGGAGCAGCCACTGAAAAAAGATTGATCACTTTTCCTTATGAGGCAAGAACGTGGCACTGATAAGAGAAATTAAGAAGATGATCTAAGTGTCCTGGAGGAAGAATATTGGATGAGGTGATCTGAAATATATGGTGGAACCAGATTATTTAGTGCTTTTAAAACAAAAAGAAGCACTTTAAAGATTATGTTGATCCTGACAGGCAGCCAATGAAGATAGGCTAAGCTAGGAGTAACATGTTCCTTCTTGAGGGAACCTGTTAACAACATGGCAGCTACATTCTGAACCAGCACAAGATGAGATAGGTAAGCCTGACTGACTCCAAGATAAAGAGAATCCAGTCTATAGGAGAGAAAGGCATGGATAACAGTCTCCAGGTCTTTGGCAAATAAGACGGACTTGATTTGGCTGTTACTGAGATGATAGAAATTACCTTTGACTACACCCAGATTTTTTTACATTCGTTTTAATATGGGAGGACAGAGGGCCAATGTTATAGACAAGGGTGCTGATGGAAACAGAAGGGCCAAAAAGGAAGTACTTCTGTGTTATTCTGATTTAACTGAAGGAAATTATTAGTCATTCATTATGACACATCCTTAAGGTAGTCAAACAGATTGGTTATTGAACCCTTATCAGTTGGAAATCAGAGGTAGATACAAATGTGTGTCATCAGCATAGCAATGAAATTCTATATTATAATGTTGAATAACTGATCCTAGAGGAAGCATGTAGAAGGCAGAGTGTCGAGGCCAAAATGGATCTTTGGGGAACTCCACCAAAGATGGTAGCAGAGGAAGATGAAAAAAGTATTGATAGAGACAAAAAGATCTGTTATTAAAATAAGATTTGAACCAGGATACACCTGTGTCCTTAATGTCTACCAAATGCTCCAAGTGATTTAGCAGAATAGTATGGTCAAATGTATCAAAAGCAGCACTTAAATCAAGAAAAGTTAGACAAACACAGTCCTCAGTTTCAGCTAAACACTAAAGATCATCTGTTGCCCTCAACAAAGTAGATTCTGTACTGTGATGGGCTCTGAAACCAGACTGAAATTTATCAAAGATCTGGAGCAGAAAAAGATGGATTTTAGCCAGAAAATGTAACTCAGAGACAGGAGGAGATAGGATGGACATTTTTCAAAATGGTAGGGTCATGATTGGGTTTTTTAAGGAGAGGCTGAACAGCTGCAGTTTTAAAGCTGGATGGCATAATACCTGACACTAAACAGCAATTTATTATTGATAAAATACTCAGGTCAAAGGTATCAAAAGCCTCCTGCAGAAGGCGGGGTGACATAATGTCCAAAGCACTGGCTGACAGTTTCAGGTCCAAGAATATATCTCATAGGTCTGAGAGATAATTGCTGGAATTGTGTGAAAACAGCTGAGTGCATGGGAATAATCGTTGAATCACTGGAATGAGGCGAGATGAGAGACCTAATGTCATCAATCATGCTGATAAAATAATGCAGGAACTCTTCACAGATGCTAGAAGAAATCAGAACAGAATCCACAGCAGGATTTAATAGTTTACTTCCAAGAAGTTGTGCTAGGTGCAGATTTGAAGATTGTTCAGCATTTGTAGAATTACTTTTTTTCTGATCTCAAAGAACTTATAAAAGCAGCAGTTAAGATTATCTACTGGTTTGACCAGCTCGAAATACAATGCCATTAATTCCTGGTTAGAAGTGCAAACATTAGCCCAATGTCACCTCATGGATGGCACCACCATTTTTCTTTTTGGTTTATCCTTCATCACTTATTTTGGCACCAATAAAACTTTGTCTTTTACCTTTTTCTTTGTTTTGTTTTTTTTATTGCTTAAACTATCTCTTTGTCTCCTCTGTGCAGTTGTAGCCTTGGAGAAGAGCCTGCAGTGGCTGGGAACCTCTAGAGACACCCCTGAGCTGCGAGAGACACTGTAAGTTTTTTCAGCTTTCCAAATGAGTAGTCTTTTACTAAGCCTCATTCACCAGAGAGGAGGCTGATTATTTCCGGAGACCTCGGCTGATTATTTTCAGTGATTCATCCTCTCCTTCTGTCCTGTTTTGCGATTATGCACAATTATTTCATTGCTGAGAGCTTCCTTTTTGTATGACAAAGATGAGTTGGAATAGTTTCTGTGATATATAAAGATCTCACAGAATAATGTCAAGCTTCCATAATCAGTTTCTGAGAGATATGCTCTGGCATAAGTGGATTTCCGTAAGTCATCCTGGATGCTAACTGATAATTTATTTTTCCAGATGGTATTAGATAAATATTCTAGCCATCCATTTTCTACTCTCACATCATCCATTGGAGTAACAAATGGTCCAGTGCCTACCTTGGCAGTACATGTATAAGGCACAATTCAACCAAGGGCAGGGTGCCACTCTAGTACACTCTATCCAGTATCACTCACCCTGTCTCAGTTAACCTAACATCCATGTTTCTGGGATGTAGAAGAAAAATCTGCACGGGTATTCAGTGTTTCAGTATTTAGCACTTGGAAGTTTTCACATTTCATTGTTATGCAACATTGATTTGAAGTGGATTCAATTTAGCCTTTCTGACACTGAACAACAGAAAAACACTTTAATGTCAAAGAGAAAATACATCTCCACAAATTGGTCTAAATGAATTACTAATAAAAACACCAAATAATTGATCACATAAGTATTTACACAGTTCAAGTCAGTATTTAGAATATGCACCTTTGGAAGCCATGACAGCCATGAGTCACTGCTGTCAACAGAGGGAAAGGGAAAAATAAATAGTACATCTTTGACAGGAAGGCAATTAAAAGAATAAATAGAGATGTCTAATGTCAAAACCCCTTTACATTTCGCTTTCTTCTTTCTTCTTTTTTTTTGTGGACAGCCTGCTTTAGACAGATTTACATGTTGCACCATACACTTTCAATTTCTTAATGACTGATTTAGGTGTAGTCCAATAGATATTCAGTGACTTGGACATTTTCTGCATCCATGCCTTGACTTGTTTTTTGATTTTAATCACCTTTGCATGAGGGTGGAGTGGTGGCTCTGAGGTTAAGGACCTGTGCTGATCTGGAAGGTTGCCGGTACAAATCCTGTTTAGTGCCAGAAGGGATCCTACTCCACTGGGCCTTTAAGTAAGGCTCCTAACCTGAGAATTCCTCAAGGAGTGCTCTAATCTCAAAAAGGTCATGCAAAAAGACAGTTTCCCCTTGGGGATTAATGAAGTATATCAAATCAAACAAAAAAATGCATCTCCAAATATAGAGTCATACAGATTTATGCCCAGACTCCTGTTCATGTGAGGCACATACTCTCACCACTATACCACCTGTGTAGTCATAATGGTTAGAAAAAAAAGAAAATCTTTTCCTTCAGTAAAAAAAATCAGACTATTATTTTATATCAATAATCAAAGTGAGTTCCCAACAGAAAAGCAAGTATGAGTCCAAGGAACTTGCTGGTCTTATTCATTTTCCAAGTGACACCTCAGTCTAATGTGATTCTGCATCCCAGATTTCTCACACACATTTGAAGTCTGGCCTGTTTTGTCTTGAGGAGAGATAAAGAGATGGCTGAAACCTTTCTTGGAAACCTAGCCTCCATGTAAGGTGAGTTAGGTGTAGCTCCAAAAGAAAGCTCTTACTGTTATATATGCTTATGGTACATATGGATTGTCATCTGTTGGTATGTCTCCCCACTGGCTGTTTTGAGTAGACATTCTTTAGGTGGGTGGGCCCTTTTTGTTCCCCGTGTTGTTAGTCCTTCTGTCTTTAGTAAAAAACATATTACAACTGTTTTTGTGGCTCCTGTTTCTTCTCTGTATATATAAAATCCAACGTCTGTCTGTCCGCTTTTCACGAGAGAACTACTTAATGGAGTTAGATTGGGCTTTTTTTCTTTAATTTGCTTGAACATTCCAGTTCATTTTGCAACTTCTCTCATCACACTCAGTTTCATAGTTTGCTTGCAGTACCAATTTAACTGCGCGAATCCGAGAGAGACACAACGAACCGCCAGCCTCGGGGCATGTACTTTACCTCTACTTAGCTAGCGAACGAGAGAACTACTTAATGGATTTAGATCAGGGTTTTTTCTATAATTTGCTTGAACATTCAGGTTGATTTTGCGACTTGTCTCATCAAGCTATGAGTCATAGTTCACTTGCAGGAGTGAAATATTCGTGCTAATCCAAGACAGAGGCTGTGGGCTGAAGAGAGGGGGAAGCGTGAGATCAGGAGTGGGGAGCCGCACAGGGCCATCCTCACTCATACGCCAGCCTGCATTTGAGTCGCTCTATCTTACCTCTGCTTAGCTAGTGATACCTGTTTGTTTATTGATTGTAAAAGTTTGTCCTGTTTCACCACTACGGGGGACAGCTCTTTATCTATATAAAGAGATAAGATATTACACTACTGACTTCAGGCAAACTAGCAGTGTGAAAGGAAAAAAATGTAGTAAGTAAAGTGCTACTAATGTCCTGTCCTGTGCTGGCCCTTTCTCTGAATTACCGATCCTTTTGCTTTTTTTTCCCCTGGACTTATGGAAGCTTTTCTCCTTTGTCAAGCCAGTCGACAACCCTGGTGAGAATAAAACAAATCCAGTGAGAAGAGGTGAGCTGTTTTGACACTGGCCTGCTTTACAGTGCTACTCAGCATGTTTTGTGACACCTTAGGGTCACAATAGAGTAAAAAGAAAAAAATAAATTGAACTACTTTGACATGTAGAATGATAAAAAATGATCACAAAACCATTTTACCAGCATTTTCATAAGCCACTTTATGATTGTATTCATTATTAAATGTGGACTTTTAAGTAAAATGTGGTGAATATGCTGTATACAAGATTCTGTATAATTTTTTTTTTAATCTACTCAGTGTAAGATATTCTGTATTAGGAAACACTGGTTCTTGAAGAAATGTACCTTTCATGAAACACAGTACCCAAGAGCACTCTGCCACAGGTGCCGCCACCTTTGTCGTGGTGATCATTCAGCTTGAGCAATGTCCTTCACTGCCGTCAGATGTCTTTAGGAATCTATTCCTGACAGACATGCCGCATGTTTACACCGGTCTTTCCTTGTCAGCCATGTCATGTTGCAGTGCCACCACTCGCCATGCAAAGGACATGGCAGACATGGTGGAGGAAGCCTGCACCTCAAATTATTTGGTCGTGTATGACTTGCTGATGTGTTTGGTGTGTTTGTCTTATGTTTGCAGTGTAAACAGTCCGTCAGCCTGTGCAGTGTGCCTCACTGTGAGCAGAGCTAGCCGTAAGTCTTTTCCTATCAGCAATGCCTGTTGCCTACACTGTCAGCCTGGGTGCGTGGATGCGCCATCGCTTTCAACGAGAAGTACCTGAAATCCAGTTATGTGTCCAGAGTACCCTGCACCTCCAGTTCTTGGGTTGTGTTACACATATCATGTCATAAGCTCTCAATTAAGACCAAGATCAAGGCCTGGTGTTTTGCAAATTTTTTGTGTGACAGACAGACAACCATTAGCATTATATATATCTAGATATTGTAAAGTTGTAATTTTAATTTTTGTTATCTTTTTTGTAGTGCTCACTATTAAAAAACAGTAATAAAGTTGATTAGACAATGATTTATCTTAGTACATTACTCATTATGGACAATTCTGTAAAATGTGGGACTAACCACTTTGCAATATGTTTTTTAATGCTGTTCATTGTGACATACCACCCATTCCAAAAAGCACAATATCACAGATGTTATATTTTTTTCAAAGGCGGCACAGTGGTGAGTGTTCCTGATTAATGGGCGTGGATTCCTGGGATCAGATCCCACCAGTCACTTCCTGTGAAGTTTGCCTGTTCTTCGCATATCTGAATGGATTTTTTAACTAAGTACTGCATTTTCCTGCTCCATCTATTCTGAACAGGTTAATTGGCAGCTTGAGGCTGGTCTTTAGAGTGGATGTGTGACCTGCACAAGTCCACAATCCTCTGCTGTTTTCTTATATTTATGAAAAGCATTATGAAAGGGCACATAAACAGTAATATATTTTGTACAATATCTTTATAAAATGTCTAGTGATAATGCTAAGAAAGGCAAAATATATAGTACTGATGTAACTGCTATAGCACTCGCTTTGAAAAGCACAATATGAAAGTTATAATTATTTTCCAAAGAGATTGCGACAGTACTGAATATGAAAGGTGATATATGCATAAAGTAATGATGTGAGCAGCTTTTGAGAAAGCTTTGTGATAGTTCTCAGTGAAATCAGCACATGCTCTTGCCTAGGTGTGTAGGCAGAGAGAGGCTTTCACGCTTGCATACAAGGGAGCTGTGCATTGGGATATGCTCTCGCCCCCACACCGCTTCTTGTTCTTGTTGAGCCGCCTTTTGATTCATTCTGATGAGTCATCCAAGCAGAGAGTGCAGCTCTAGGAGACCTTCTCAGTAGCCACATCTGATCGACAGTATCCTTAGAAGCTGGCCTGGGTGTTGGGAGCATGTGGATCAGTACTGGGTTAGGCACCGACTGTCTTTATCACATCTCTCACTGAAGAGGCGTCATGTAAATGTGAAGCTACAGTACATGGACATGTAAATTCAGATGACTAATATGTAGTTTTATGAAGAAGTCATTGGTTGCCTGACGCCTGTGGTATAGCATAACTTTGCAGTGTTCCTGTGTATGATGACATATTCAATTCTAGCATTTGCTCTCTGCTTAAATCGAACAAATCCACTCTGTTTATTTGTGTGAATGACTGCATATGAAATTCTAGTAAATTTGTATTAGCAAAGTGCGGCGGGATTGTAATAATCATTGAATGTGTAATAAAAGATGAAATCTGTTTATCATTAGTTAGACAGAATTGCGTTAGGACAAGATAAAAAGCTGGTCATCTAAGACAGGCTGAAATCTAAGCAATCAAAGTAAAGCTCAATTTATTCAGTGTTAATGTTTGCAGAGCACCATCTATTGGAATATATTTTGTAATAAAATGCATTGCATTTTTTGCTCCAACAGTTGGCACATCAAAAACATTTGTAGTACAAACATGTTTCCAGTTGAGAAGCTGTGTAAAATGTAAATAAAAATTTGATCATTTGCAATTCATTTAAACCCTACATTTAACTCAAAATAGCACCAAAAGTATGTAGCGTGCGGCCAGGGCCCTTGCTCGACCGGGATGCCTCCATGCTGGGAGGACTGGGGGAGCAAGCATGGCCAGAGCGTTACCTCCCCTGGGACGCTAGGTGGCAACCCCCCTGGGTTGCAGCATTTCTCGGACTCCTGCAGGGCTTTATGGGAGTTGGAGTTTGGTGCATCCCTGTTGGGATCGGCAGGAGCTGCCAGGGGATGCTGGGTAGTTCTTCCACCATACCTGGAAATGCTGCCGGAAATGAGTCATCAAGCACCTGGAGCACTTCCAAGTGCCTTATAAATGGAGCCAGCAGCCACTACTCGGGGGCCAGAGACGGGAGGAGAACGACGAAGCCTGACCAGAGTAGTGGAGGAGAAAAAGAAGATAGAAGGAAGAGAATTGTTTTGTGCTTGTGCTGGGACTCTGTTCTGCTTGTGGGAAACGGGGAAGGTGTTTCCCATGAGGAAAAAGAAAAATATAAAATGTGTGTGCCTTGAACTTGTGTCCCATGCTTGTCTGTGTTGGGATCAGGTGGCAGTGCCAGCCTGGGTGGTAAACAGTACAAATATTGAAACTGGCAAATTTGATTGTCTTTTTTAAGAAATTATGCCCATTTTGAATTTGATGCCAACAACATGTTTCAAAAAAGTTGGGATGTGGGGCATGTTTACCACTGTGTTGAATCATCTTGTCTTTCTGCAACACCGTGTAAACATTTGAGAACTGAAGAGACATATTGCTGTAGTTTTGAAAGTGAAATGATGTCTCATTCTTGCTTAGTATATGATTTCGGCTGCTCAACAGTTTGGAGTTTCCTTTGTTGTATTTTTAGGTTCATAATGCACCAAATGTTTTCAATGGGTGACAGGTCTAGACTGCATTCAGGCCGCTCTTGCACCTGGACTCATTTAATATGGAGCCATGTTGTTGCAATATGTGCTTAAGGCAGTTTGGCATTGTCTATTTGTGAAAGAAGCACGGACCTCCCTGAGAAAAACATCTTTTGAGTGGCAGCATATGTTGCTCAAAAACCTGTATATATTGTTCAGCATTAACGGTCCTCCAACTTGCAGGGAAATCATGGGGGTTGTTGCAGGATTGGCACTGCATCCACTGTAAAAAAAAAACCTTCACGCAGCTCTGAGATAACAGACAGGACTCCTTTCTGCTCTCCGCGGCAGTAGCTCTACTGCTGCTGCCCATAGGAAATTATGAAGGGGGTGGGGGAAAGCCCTCAGGGCCCCATCACCAGAACAGTCAAAATCGTCTGAGAGCCAATGGGGTCAGGCCTGTTGGGGACCAGAACTGGTGTGGTACCGAGGCATCGCCCTCTGCATGGCAGCACTCAGGCCCCAATTTGAGGCAGCCCATCCAGGTAGGTACGTGGAATGTCTTGTCTCCGGCATGATGATCATCTTCCTCTGCTGTTGGAGGAGCTGTGTAAACTCTACATTTCAATGGTGACACTCTCTGAGGTGCACAGACCTGGGACTTGCCAGACCTCTGAAGGAGGGTACTCCTTTATTGGTCTGGATGCTCTGATGGCAGTCATACTCAGGGAGTAGCTGTTGCTGTAGTGGATCAGATTCTTTTGATGGTGTCCGATGTCACTCCTTTCAACAAGCGTATTATTAGACTCAGATTACGGCAGTCCCTGGGTGCCTTGTCTGTTGTCTCAGAGTATGCTCCGACCATGGTGACTGATCTCTCAGTAAGGGAGACATTTTATTGACGATTTTGCTCAGTGGTTGATGGGTGCCCACGAGGGGACACTCCTCTGGTCATGGGTGACTTCAATGCAATCACTGGCATTGACAGGGCTGGCTATGAAGATTGTGTCTGTCCCCATGGGTCTGGTAACCATGGTGAAAGTTGCTCCATGTTCCTCGACTTTGCAAAAGGTCAGGGGCTGCTTATCGCTGGATCCTGGTTCCAGTGCCCTGAGCCGGCATCGATGGACTTGGTACTCCAATACTGGTGGTGTGGTGAAGGAGATGATCACATAATCATGAGCAGGTACTGGAGGCTCTTACAAAACTGCATGGTCTACAGAAGAGCCCAGTTTGTGAATTCTCACCTCAGACTTGTTGTTGCTACTCTGTAGATCCAGCTTAGGTCTTGTAGGCAACCACCTACTAGGAAAATAAGGCTGGACTTGGCCAGACTCCAAGACCAGGCTGTTTCTGGTAAATTTGCACGCAGTTTGGGCGAGGAACTTGCAGACTTGGGTGCTACTGACAATCCTAATGTGATGTGGGTGACCTTCCATTTTCGTAAAGCACTCAACTCAGTTGATAGAACTGCCCTTTGGGACATCCTGAGACTTTGCGGGATCCCCTCAAGGTTGCTGGATATCATGGTCGGCCTGTACACTGGTACTGTGAGTGCTGTGTGGAGTGGAGGCAGAACCTCTGAGTTTTCCCCAGCTGATTCTGGGATTCATCAGGGTGTGTTCTTCCTCCTACTCTATTCAATGCTTGCATGGACTGGGTGTTGGGCAAGGTTGTGGGGTTCAGCAGCTGTGGGGCATCTGTTGGTGAAGAAAGATTCACTGATCTTGACTTTGCTGACGATGCTGTGATCTTTCTGGAGTCAATAGAGGCTCTGAATGGGGCTCTCAAAAGATTGAGCGAGGAGTTTGGGCTTGTGAGTGTCCTGAATAAAAACCAAGATCCAGGTCTTTAATGACCGCTTAGGCACAGCCATCATCAGTGTGTCTGTCTGCAGAGAGAGTGTCGACCTTGTCGAGAAGTTTACTTACCTTGGCAGTGACATTCATGTCTCTGGTGACTTTTCCTATGAAGTCAGTAGACAGATTGGGAGAGCATGGGGGGTCATGAGGTCACTAGAAAGGGGTGTGTGGCACCGCTAATATCTATGCAAAAGGACGAAGGTCCAAGTCTTTAGAGTCCTGGTGCTTCCTGTCTTGCTATATGTTTGTGAGACATGGACGCTATCCAGTGACCTGAGATGAAGACTGGTACTGTGTCTCTTCGGAGAATGCTTGGGTACCACTAGTTTGACTTTCTGTCGAATGAGCAGTTGCTCACTGCGTATAACATAGACATAGTAACTAGACAAACACACAGACACTTTTATTAAGGTGGATTATGAAGGCAATTCTTCTGGCTCCTTGTGAAGTGAGATTTTTCTGTGGAGGAAACGCAGTAATGTACACAATGGGGTGTTTTGGTGTGTCTCTGTGTGGAAAATATACAGCATGTCCAATTAAAAAAAAAGCACTGTACCTGCATGGTGATATGAAAGAGTGTAAATGAGGCTTTAGGGATAAATAATTCTTGCTTTTTTAGACCAAAAAAAACTTTAAAACTTTCCAGAATTCTGTTTAATGTGATTTGGTTTTAGTAATTGTGAATTGCCTGTAAAATGAATTTTAGTGTCAGTTTAGCAAAACTGTGTGTGAAATGAAATTGTCCTGTTTCGCTCATCAATAGTGAGAATTAAATAGAAGAAAACAGTAAACCTACTGCCTTCTGGGCCTTCCTGTACAGGTTATCTCCCACTCTATCAGATGGGGTGCGTAAAGCACTTATCCACTTCCCAAACCATACAAATCACGTCCTTCTCACTTCCCTGAAACTTCTTTCACCATCTTTGGCCTCTTATTTGTCTCCCTGGCAAACAAGCCCCTGCCTGTACTCTTTAAGTGACTCTACCCAGAGGAAGTTTTTAAAGATTACTACCAGGTCCCAGCCTTTAACCCTTTCAGGGTTAAGAAAGTTCCACAGAACTCCTGGGGTTGCCTATTTAAAACTCCCATTCATGGCCCAGTGTGTCTTTGTTTTCCTGAGTTCCACCTTAAATTAATTATAGTCGGACACCCGTATAGAGGGTTGTCTAATTAAATAGGGAACTGGGGTATTTACATATAGCCCTAAGTGCTTCTGATGCTATCTATCAGTTTGGAGGACTACCAGACTATTATTATTGATTATTCCTAATCTCCCTCCATTATCGTACCATCCTGGGAAGTGTTATTTCTGGGGATCTATTTCTGCAAGAATGTGTGCACCAAAAGTCCTCTCATCTAGGGCAGCATATGACATGTTGCCATCCTCGTCATGGCCAGGCCTGATTTTAAACTCCTCAATTAGGCAACTAACAGAAGAAAAAAAAACAAAACAGCTCTTGTTACTCTATTGGTAAAGCACACATCCAATGTGAGTGCAGTGATTTTCTCAGCTCTAACAGTCTTCTAGTGGCTCTAACTAATTATCACAGGGGTAAAAAAAAAAACACTATGCAAGTAAAACCAATTTATAAATAAGGCCACAACAAAACTAATAGGGAACCTTCATCTTGACTCACAGTCCACTACAACCACAATACATTCTCTTTTAGGGATGCAGGTGACATGACCAAAAGGAAGTCACTTAGTCAGCAATATTCTCATTGTTTTCAATGTAGTTGTCTTCATGCAGCTGTGATATGTAGGGCTCCTTGGATAAAAGAGGTAGCTCATTAAAGATACTTAAATGTGTTGCAATAAAGGCACCATAGTGATTCCCATATAACTGGCAGTCCAAAATACAAATGGAAGAATGCAAGATCAGTTTTTTCAGACATGAGACTTTGGCCAACTGACTCCAAGATGTTGGTGGAGCTGTTTTTCATTTTGGAGGACAGGAAGAGGCGGGTTCAAGACGTCAGGAACTGGAAGTGACATCATTAGGGATGCAACTGTCAATCACTGCTTCTGCAGATGGAGAAAGAGAAAACGCATTAGGTAACAGCGCCAACCCCTGGTTTGGAGTGTAATTACCTTTAGATGTGTCCTGAAGTTGTGTTCACTGTGCAGAATAACAATCACCATATAAAATAAAAAAGTAGAGTTTATTACTAGAATGTTAATCTATTTTAGAATAATCTTTACACCATGTGTATCATTTACATTGGAAGCAGCATGGCAACATGGAAATCCCTATGGAAACAGACAACCCAAAACCCAGAAATTTGCTGTGCCAACCTTAAAACAAAATGATGTCAGAAAGGATGGCAAAAAATATCAAATTTCTAAGTTGAAGCTCTAAACAAATTTATGAATATAGAATTGTATTTCTTGGATGTTAAAATCCCCAACATGTCACTGTGTTTCAGGGAAACTGAAGAAAAATTAAAATGAAGCTCAAATCATAACACTGATGATTGGTGAATTTATGCACTCATCAATCTTAAAACTGAGAAACATTCTGTGTGACTTCATCTATGAATTAGTTTACTGTTTCAATTTTACCTCGATGACAGTTACTTCATCTGTTGTATATTTTAAAAATATTTATCTATTACTCGTTCAATAACTCCTGTTCACTCCTGACAGTAAAGAAGTGGAAAACCTGCAGTCATGCACACTAAAGCAAGCACACCTAGCTGCAGGACAGGATAGCATGAGGGCAGATGTAGGTAGAGTTGGATGGCCAGTTCTAACTATATATGGATGGTAAGACAGTAGAGGTATATGTCAGTCAATGTCTAACCCACTTAGTCCTGAACAGGGACACGGGAGCATAGGGCGTAAGGTGGGAAAGGTGCTATATACATAAAATGTATTATTATTTTTATTATGACAGGAACAAACCCTGGACAGGGAGTCAGTCCATCACAGGGCTAACACACACCAACCACAAACTCGGGCCAATTTAGGATCACCAGTTCACCTAATACAGATGTCTATGGACTGTGGGAGGAATCTGGAGCACCCACAGGAAACCCATACATACACGGGGAGAACATGCAAACTCCTCGCAAGGAGGACCCGGGACATGAACCCTGGTCCCCTTACTATAAGGCAGCAGTGCTGCCACTGTGCCGCAATGATGTATATGTGTTAATACAATTTACTAATAACGATATTCTTTATTTATTCAATACATTAGTGATGATATTATAATGATTTTCTTTATTTGTCCAATACAACTGTAGTGATACTGTTTATTTACCGTTCAAGGTAAGTCTTTACCAGAAGTCAGAGGTAAGTTTCGTTATATATGATCTGTGCTGGTATCCAGAAGGTTGCTGGTTCGAATCCCCGTCAATGCCAAAAGAGATCCTATTCTGCTGGGCCCTTGAGCAAGACCCTTAACCTGTAATTGCTCCAGGGGCACTGTACAATGGTTGACCCTGCGCTCTGACCCCAAGGGGTATGCGAAAGCTAATTCCTAATACAAGAAATTGTATAAGGCGAAATAAAGAACAAAAAAAAAAAGTCTGGCTTCTGCTTCTACCCCATTCTGCACTTGTTTCTGTGGCTGCACAGCATGTTGTGTGAACCTCAGTAACAGCAGCTTACTGCTCCTGCTTTCTGAAATCCAAGTGGGTAAAGACCAACCAGCCCCCACTGGGCATTCTGCCTAACAAAAATGTTCTTAAGCAGTTCCTTATTGTTTTGTTTTTCTTTAGACTTTGTCTTAGAGAATTCATTACAGTGGGTCTTGTGGGAAGTTGGGGCATCTGCTTTCTGCACTCAGGTCTAACAGAACAATACCAGATATGTGGCCTCTGCCCACACTAACCTGTAACTTATTTGTAGCCTTAAGCAGTTCAGTTTCTGTATTTAAACCCTGTAAGGACAGAATGTTTATTCAAATAGTCATTCAATTGCTGATAAAGAGGCAGGTTAGAAATTGGTCTAAAGATGTCAAAAACAGAGAAGTCAAGATGGTTTTTCTTGAGCAGTGGTTTAACTACTGCAGTCTTTAGACAATGTGGGAAGACCCCCAGTTAAGTATGTCAAATACTCTATCAATAAGCATATCAGAGACGTCTTTGAAAAGGACAGTTCAGACTGGATCAATTACAAAAGTTCAAGGATTTAGTTGAGTTCAGAATTCAGGTAAACCTATTTCAGTGAAGGAATTTAATTTTGTTAAAACAGCATGCTGTGGTTCAACAGGATTCACTTTGGACGGATGTATTATCCATCCATCCATCCATCCATCCATCCATCCTCTTCTGCTTATCCGAGGTCGAGTCGCGGGGGCAGCAGCTTGAGCAGAGATACCCAGACTTCCCTCTCCCCGGCCACTTCTTCTACCTGTTCTGGGAGAATCCCGAGGTCGTTCCCAGGCCAGTCGGGAGACATAGTCCCTCCAGCGTATCCTGGGTCTTCCCCAGGGCCTCCTCCCGGTTGGACGTGCCCGGAACACCTCACCAGGGAGGCGTCCAGGAGGCATCCTGATCAGATGCCCGAGCCACCTCATCTGACTCCTCTCGATGCGGAGGAGCAGCGGCTCTACTCTGAGCCCCTCCCGGATGACTGAGCTTCTCACCCTATCTTTAAGGGAAAGCCCAGACACCCTGCGGAGGAAACTCATTTCAGCCGCTTGTATTCGCGATCTCGTTCTTTCAGTCATACCCATAGCTCATGACCACAGGTGAGGGTAGGAACATAGATCGACTGGTAAATTGAGAGCTTTGCCTTGCGGCTCAGCTCCTTTTTCACCACGACAGACCGATTCAGAGCCCGCATCACTGCGGACGCCGCACCGATCCGCCTGTCGATCTCACGCTCCATTCTTCCCTCACTCGTGAACAAGACCCCGAGATACTTGAACTCCTCAACTTGAGGCAGGATCTCGCTCCCAACCCTAAGAGGGCACTCCACCCTTTTCCGGCTGAGGACCATGGTCTCGGATTTGGAGGTGCTGATTCCCATCCCAGCCGCTTCACACTCAGCTGCGAACCGATCCAGAGAGAGCTGAAGATCACGGCCTGATGAAGCAAACAGGACAACATCATCTGCAAAAAGCAGTGACCCAATCCTGAGTCCACCAAACCAGACCCCCTCAACACCCTGACTGCACCTAGAAATTCTGTCCATAAAAGTTATGAACAGAATCGGTGACAAAGGGCAGCCCTGGCAGAGTCCAACTCTCACTGGAAACGGGTTCGACTTACTGCTGGCAATGCGGACCAAGCTCTGACACTGGTTGTACAGGGACCGAACAGCCCTTATCAGGGGGTCCGGTACCCCATACTCCCGGAGCACCCCCCACAGGATTCCCCGAGGTACACGGTCGAACGCCTTTTTCAAGTCCACAAAACACATGTAGACTGGTTGGGCGAACTCCCATGCACCCTCCAGGACTCTGCTAAGGGTGTAGAGCTGGTCCACTGTTCCGCGACCAGGACGAAAACCACACTGTTCCTCCTGAATCTAAGGTTCAACTATCCGACGGACCCTCCTCTCCAGAACCCCCGAATAGACATTTCCAGGGAGGCTAAGGAGTGTGATTCCTCTGTAGTTGGAACATGCCCTCCTGTCCCCTTTCTTAAAGAGGGGGACCACCACCCCGGTCTGCCAATCCAGAGGCACTGTCCCTGATGTCCATGCGATGTTGCAGAGATGTGTCAACCAAGACAGCCCTACAACATCCAGAGCCTTGAGGAGCTCCGGGCGTATCTCATCCACCCCCGGGGCCCTGCCACCAAGCAATTTTTTGACCACCTCGGTGACCTCAGTCCCAGAGATGGGAGAGCCCACCTCTGAGTCCCCAGGCTCTGCTTCCTCATTGGAAGGCATGTTAGTGGGATTGAGGAGGTCTTCGAAGTACTCCCCCCACCGACCCACAACATCCCGAGTCGGGGTCAGCAGCGCACCATCATCACCATATACAGTGTTGACACTGCACTGCTTCCCCCTCCTGAGACGCCGGACAGTGGACCAGAATCTCCTCAAAGCCATCCGAAAGTCGTTCTCCATGGCCTCCCCAAACTCCTCCCATGCCCGAGTTTTTGCCTCAGCAACCACCGAAGCCGCATTCCGCTTGGCCTGCAAGTACCTATCAGCTGCCTCCAGAGTCCCACAGGACAAAAGGGACCGGTAGGACTCCTTCTTCAGCTTGACAGCATCCCTCACCACCGGTGTCCACCAACGGGTTCGGGGATTGCCGCCACGACAGGCACCGACCACCTTACGGCTACAGCTCCGGTCAGCCGCCTCAACAATAGAGGCACGTAACATGGCCCATTCGGACTCAATGTGCCCCACCTCCCTCGGGACATGGTCAAAGTTCTGCCGGAGGTGGGAGTTGAAGCTACTTCTGACAGGGGGCTCTGCCAGACGTTCCCAGCAGACCCTCACAACATGTTTGGGCATACCAGGCCTGACCGGCATCCTCCCCCACCATCGAAGCCAACTCACCACCAGGTGGTGATCAGTTGACAGCTCTGCCCCTCTCTTCACCTGAGTATCCAAGACATGTGGCCACAAGTCCGACGACACGACCACTAAGTCGATCATCGAACTGAGGCCTAAGGTGTCCTGGTGCCAAGTGCACATATGAACACCCCTATGCTTGAACATGGTGTTCGTTATGGACAATCCGTGACGAGCACAGAAGTCCAATAACAAAACACCACTCGGGTTCAGATCAAGGGGGGCCATTCCTCCCAATCACGCCCTCCCAGGTTTCACTGTCATTGCCCACGTGAGCATTGAAGTCTCCCAGCAGTACAAGGGAGTCCCCAGAAGGTATGCCCTCTAGCACCCCCTCCAGGGACTCCAAAAAGGGTGGGTACTCTGAACTGCTGTTCGGTGCATACGCACAAACAACAGTTAGGACCCGTCCCCCCACCTGAAGGCGGAGGGAGGCTACCCTCTCGTCCACCGGGGTAAACCCCAATGTACAGGCTCCAAGTCGGAGGGCAATAAGTATACCCACACCCGCTCGGCGCCTCTCACCGGGGGCAACTCCAGAGTAGTACAGAGTCCAGCCCCTCTCAAGGAGATTGGTTCCAGAGTCCAAGCTGTGCGTCGAGGTGAGCCCGACTATATCTAGCCGGAACCTCTCAACCTCATGCGCAAGCTCAGGCTTCTTCCCCTTCAGAGAGGTGACATTCCACGTTCCAAGAGCCAGCTTCTGTAGCTGAGGATCGGACCGCCAAAGTCCCCACCTTCGGCCACCACCCAACTCACACTGCACCCGACCTCCTTGGCCCCTCCCATAGGTGGTGAGCCCATGGGAAGACAGATGTATTATATTACTTCTAATATCATTTATTTTGTGTTTAACAAATGCGGCAAAAGCCACAAAATTAGTCCATATTGAGAGAAACCCTGCAATAATAATTCAGTGATGACCTCGTATTTCATAATAAATAGATTACTTTTTTAAATTATGTATTTTCTTTACAATTTTTTGACTAATTTATATATATATATATATATATATATATATATATATATATATATATATTGTGATATTGTGAGGAACAGCCCGGACACAGACAGGTGTCCGCATCTGCTGTTGGAGACCCACCAACATGGTTCCAAACACCAATGTCACGGGCCTGATCGGTGGGATCTCCCCTTCTCTGTACGGAGTTGGTCTCCCTTACCTTCTCCACCTCGTCCCTCCGGCTGAAGACTCCAGCGCCGCGCCGATCCGCCCACTGTCACAGCGTCGTCACGGACGCGGCCGCCTTCACCTCCAGCTCCTTCATTCCTCTACGGAGGACGCGTATCACCTGTAAAAGCGACTCTGCGGGCTGCAGGCATTCCTCCAGCTCAAGCAGAGCCGCTGGCAAGCACAGAGAGTCAGTCGGCAGTTGCCCTACCTTTTTGTCAGGCATATCCGCCGGCTGCTCTCTGAGGGGCCTTCCCACAGGCCCCCTCGGGTCCTTCCTCTGTCCGGGATTGACACTCCTTGGGCCCGCCTAAATCCAATCATCGGTGGGCTCACAGGACACACCGTCCAATCCCGTGCCTGTCACGGGGAGGGACTTCCGGTTCCGCGGCCATTTTGGCTCTGTTTCTCTGTCTCCTGGTGCGGCGACGTGCCTTCCTGGAAGCTAGCAGCTGCTGCGGCTTGTCGAGCTGCAGAGATTCCTTCCTCGTGGCACTGTATGCTGTCGCTTCAGCGCCGACGACAGCCTGAGGATCGGCATATCGCTGCCACTGACGTAGACCCAGGCAGTCCCTGCCTTCAACACAAAAGGTAAGTTTGCCCCCGCGGGGCCGATCGCCATTGGGCAAGGCACTCACCTCCTGGGTCTCATTTCTCTGTGTCACCGTCCTCACCGCGCTGCCATCTTGGATGTCCTCGGCAACAGTGTGCCTACTGGAGCCCGCTGCACTCCGGCAACGTCCTTGATCTTTTCCCCGCACCAGGGGAACATGGCCATTTAGTGGACCGGTGGCGGGCCGCGAGGTGAATCGCTCACGCGGGGTTGTGCATGCGCCGCTCCCGCAGCGCGTGTGTGGGCTATCCTGCTGCTCCGGACTGCCCACAAAATTATTTTTTTGGGGTCCCTGCCTTGAACCAGGCAGAGAGACCCATCTGGGATGCCATTGTGGGGAACAGCCCGGACACAGACAGGTAGACATGATGTTTAAACCACACACGTTTATTCACAACTACTATTTACACTTATCGTGAGCACAAACCCAGTGCCGCAGCACCAATCACCCCTCAAGTCCTTGGCCACACCGCCAGAGCTTCCGCCACACAGGGGTGTGGCCACAGAAGCTCATTGGGATGCACCTGGAGTCCATCCGGGGTGTATAAAAGGGGCTGCCTCCCTCCAGTCAGGGGCAAGAGTCGGGTGGAAGTGAACGAAGCTTGGTGGAGAGGAGTGGAGTCGGACCAGAGACTGAGAGAAGGCATTGTGCGTGTGGCCAAGGACTTCAGGGGTGATTGGTGCTGCTGCACTGGGTTTGTGCTCACGATAAGTGCAAATAGTAGTTGTGAATAAACGTGTGTGGTTTAAACATCATGTCTACCTGTTTGTGTCCGGGCTGTTCCCCACAATATATATATATATATATATATACACACTAGGGGGTTCACCCCCTGTTCATTTCACTCGCAAACCCCCCGGCCTGCAATACACACCAGCCACCTTGCGTCTCCACTTGTGTTGTGAAGAGGGGGGCTAAACGCACACCAAGGAGACAGAGTTGCTCCTCCGAAACCCCCTCTTAAATGGTGATACAATGGGAATCAAATTTTTTTAACCTCCTCTTTGCTCAATCAGCTGCTGGCTTGCAGGTGCTGCCATGTCGCGTTATCTGCATCTCGCACGGCGCTTCGGACATTTAAAAGCCTATACAGCAGCTGTCCTACTCTTTGTTTTTTATTTTTCGGCCCTGGGCATGGTTAAATCTTTTGGCACAAAGTCTCGTCTCATGGGACGTGAGTTCTTGATATTTTTTAGTTTATAATTTAAAAATGAAATAAGAATCTGAAAATCTAACAACGTCACATTAATGTTCGAAAAATTCTGAAAAGACTGATACCAAACATACAGTATATATGTAGGTTTTAAAATAAGCAGAGCTTAAACCGTGACAAAACACGTCACATAAAACCGTTGCACAAAATCGTTGCACTTTTAGGCTTAGGATTTTATATATATAGAGAGTAGATATATATCTTGATTTTTTCATGTTATTATTTATTTAATACTTGCCATTTTATTCATATAATTTTGCCACAAATGTTTTTCCATATCAAACCAGCTAAACAAGTCTATGAACATGCCAAATGTTATGCCATGTATATATTTTTCTTAATCTTTAGTTTTTACTGTTACAACTTTGGGAATACCATCCTGTCAATAAGAACAAAGAGTAATGAGACAAATGCCAGTTATGTCCTAATTGAACAGGGCACTTGTGTAAACCCTGACCACCTGCTTGTTTAATAAATTACAAGAAAACGACAGTTCAGCACTTGGAATTATTTATTTTCTTTCCTTATCCTTTTGTTTGCAATATTGGCATTACAATGCAATTAAAAGGTTTCACTTAAGGGTAACTGGATAATTAACAAAAGCGGTAATTGAAGACCAGGAGAGTCACTCTGAAGATAAAAAAATAAAGCTTGTTATTGTGTCAGCTACGTTTGGAAATCAATTTATGATGTAACCTGTGAGGGGAGAAATAACTAGTGGTATACTGTATTCTGTTCACAGGCACTTAACTTGTTGAAAATGCAGCTTGCACCTGAATGTTACAATCACACTTAAGCAGATTGCCGTGAGAGTAATTATTTTATTAAGATGCCGCATTCACAATCTGTCAATGCATAAAAAAGTAGAGAAAAAAAGCAAGTAATAAAATAGGTGGAACACCAGAGATAGGATTTCTCTGTACAGACAGAGATCTGGAAGTAATTACTCCAACTTTAAAGAGATAAGATAATAACAACTGGGATCATGGGCTAAAGGCTTAAATGTCCTCTAGGGGGCAGTAAGGAGATACATTATGTTTGTAGGACGGGATACCTGAGGGTTGTCTGGCCATTTAAAGATAAGTGTGGTGGTGCTTAGGGTTGCAGAATATCCTTGGTCTAATATTCTCTCATGAGGGAAGGATCTGAAGTTCAAAGGGGAATTCCTGGCCTCAAAAGTGATTTGTGGCATGAAAATATAACATATCCTTCTTTTTCATTTGACTTTTTGTTTTGTTTTTGCTTATTCTTCCAGTTTGGAAATGTGATCCTGATGTCATTCATCCACAATCTTGTCTTTTGGTTCCGCCTGAATTATTGCCCTGGTTTAATTTTTTTTTTATTATGTGTAATGTATTTCTTGTTGTTTAAGTATCTGTGTTTCATTATTTCTGCTATGTCTTCTTTTAAGTTGTGTTTTTCTTCATTTTCTTTAATTATTT
Organism: Erpetoichthys calabaricus; assembly: GCF_900747795.2. NCBI lineage: Eukaryota > Metazoa > Chordata > Cladistia > Polypteriformes > Polypteridae > Erpetoichthys > Erpetoichthys calabaricus. Next base: position 115,118,448 of record NC_041406.2, on the reverse strand, counting down.
AATTCTTAACTTTGTTTCTATGTATAAATTTAATTTGTGTTTTCTGGGTGATACCTGACATTCCCACTCCTGAGCCCTCCCTCTGGTTCTTTAGGTCAGAATAGAGGAAGCTCAGGTCAGTGATGTATTGTGGTTTTGAAGAAGTGCTGACATAATTGCTTTGTTTGGAATTACTGTTTTTTTTTTCACTATTTTTGTTCTGTTTCTTGGATGTACATTAACATTTGTGGGATACGACTCGGACACAGACAGGCGGACACCGATGGTTCCAAAACACACACAAATTTATTCATATTTACACAAATAAACAGCACACAACCCAGTGCCCCGGCACCAATCACTCACAAAGTCCAGGCCTCACAACAATGCGTCTCTCTCTGGCACCTCCATCCCTCTCTTCCCAAGTTCTGTCCTTCTTTCACCCAACTCCAGCCATCGAATGGGAGGCAGCCCCTTTTATATTCACCCGGACGTGCTCCAGGTGCCTCCCAACGAGCTCTTGCTGGCACTCCTTGGTGTGGCGGAAGTGCCAGTTGTGCACCCAGAAGCACTCCGGGTGTTCCTGGTCTTCACCCCCCCAGCACTTCCAGGTGTGGTGGAAGTGCTGAGGGCCAGGACTCTTCAGGCATCGGGGTGCCCCCTGGCGGTGACCACGGGCCCCTATAGGGTTGAACTTCCATTCTCCTTTCCTGTGGTCCCTATAGCCACCAGGGCAGTAGCCCCATCGTGGTCTGGCGGAGGCATAATCCCTCCTCCAGTTCTCCCGGGCGTCCCGGCCGGGTACCACCCCCAGCCGCTCGCCACACATTATTGTAATTAGGCAGAATCTTACCCCGAACTGTTGTGAGTGTGAATCTTTAAAAATGTATTTTGCTAAGAATTTCCAAGTCAATGAATATCCCTTGTTATCTAACTAAACAGTAATTGAGAAATGGAAAGAGTGTGGCACAGCTGTAAATCTACCTGGGGGAGGCCATCCAGAAAAATTGAGTGATCATGCAAGAAGAAGATCAGTGAGGGAAGCCGCAAAGAGATCTATGATAAATCTAAAGGAGTTACAAGCAACAGTGATTAAGATTGGATAGAGACTGGCCATATGAAAAATGTTCCCCACGCACTTTACAAGTCACAGAGTGGCAAAGAGACTACACTATTGAAATAATACGCATGACATCTCATCTAGAGTTTGCCAGAAGGCACATGGATGACTCTGAAGTCAGCTGGAAAAAGGTTTTATTGTCTGATGAGACCTAAATTGAAATTTGTTTGCCATCAGCATGTTTGGTATTAACCAGCTGCAGCACAATTTCCAAAACACAACATAGTGAAAGCATGGTTAAAGCATTAATCAAATTGTGAAACTGTGACTGGACTTAAAAAGATTGTTCACTCCTGATCCCCATATACGTATGGTGGGGAAAACTGCAGTACTGAGCTCTACTGACAAAAACCCACATAGATTCAAGGCTGGACTAGGTATACTGACTTGAAGAGTTTGATATTTGTAGTTAATACAGACAGCTTTGCAATGATTTGTGTTTACTTTGACATTTCAGAGTTTTTTTTCTCTAAATCAGTGTCAAAAGAGCCAAATTAAATCCACTAATTGTGTGACCTTAGACACACACTGGGGTGGTTTTATGGCTGGGATGAGAATCTGCACCTCCAAGTCCAACATCATAGTTCTCAGCTGGAAAAGAGTGTAGTGACCTCCCCAGGTTGGGAATGAGGTGCTCCCTCAAGCAGGGGAGTTTAAGTACCTCGGGATCTTGTTCTTGAGTGAGTGACTGAGAGGTAGATGAAATCATGTGGATGTTTTACAGGGCAGACGCTGTGAAGAGTGATTTACTGGTCAATCCACATTCCTACACCTTACCTATGGTCATGGGCTGTGGGTAGTCACTGAAAGACCTAGATTGTGGATACAGGCGGTAGAATGAGTGTGGATAAATGGGAAGAGCTCAAAGTAAACCTGCTGCTCCTCCCCATAAGAAGGAGCCCGTTAAGGTGATTCAGACATCTGATTAGGACACCTCCTAAATGCGTCCATGGGGAGGTGTTTTGGATATGTCTAACCAAGAATCATTGGGGCAGATCCACGACTATATCACTTGGCTAGCCTGGAAACAACTCGGTACTCCCCCCAAGAGGAGTTGGAGGAGGTGGTGGGGAAAAGTGATGTCTTGGCATCATGGCTTACACTGCTGTCTCTGTCGACTCGGACCCAGCTAAATGGCAGAAAATGGATGGATGGATTCAATGATTTATAATATCAAAAGGCACTGTACATTCAAAACAATCTTAATTAATTAAAAAAACATAGAAATTCCAAACTCTAATTGAAAATTCAAATAATAGAAAACAGTCTAAAATGACAAGAGCAGGAGAAGGAAGAAATAGAACAAAGAATAACTGAATCCTCTATCCTTAACAAAACAAAACAGGAGTTTATCTTGAAGTGATGAACTGCTACAGTTAACAAAATCGTTTAGCCAAAAGTAATTAACAAATAGCAGTAACATATTGAAAAAAGAAGGTAAGGCAAGGAATGGGACCAACCATGATATATGTAAGTGCTGTCAACTAAACAACTTTTTTAGCGCCCACTTTACAAACCCTCCTCTGTTAGAGGTCTCTCCTCAGATGTAGTGTCTCAATAAAGTGCTGTCTCCCAGCTCCAGGAGTCAGGGTTCATATCCCAGCTTGGTCACAGTCTTACAGAGTAGATTTTGCGCATTCCCCTTGTACTCATGTGGATATTTTTGAGTCTCTCTATTAAGTTAATTAACACCTGTAATTTGTCTAACTCAATATTAATGTATACATTCATTTATCAAAGGCAACACTTCCTGGTTTGATTCCCTCCTTGTGCCTGGTCCTGCCAATGTAAGTTTTTTGCTCCTTCAAACTTTAACTAAAAGAAGCACACAAGAAAATTAATAGATAATTGAATGGATGAACAAAACAGGACAAAACAATCATGGTAATGTGGCTGTTTAGTGTTGTGAGGAGCAAAGGGTTCCAGTTTCCATTGTTTTAACAAGCTTTACTTTGAGTGGAGCTGCGGTTTGCAGATCAGTTTTCTGTCTGTTGCTCCTCTGTGATTCCTCTGCAACTTGCAGTTGATGTCTGCCTTGCAGTGGTCTCTCTTTGCCTCTGACACCAGCTCTGAGCGATAGGACCTGTGTATGTCACTGAGGGAGGAAAAATTAGTTAGCTACTGTGAAAGAATCAGTCTCAGCGCACGAAAAAAGTTTGGGGCAGCCACCCATATATTGTCCCTGGCTGCAAAAAGGTACAGAAATAGGCTGAGGTGTGTTCTCATTGAGGTCCAAACTGAACTGACTGTGTTTAGAAAAGATGGCGGCTTTATAAGCCAAAACCGGCAGTGACATCGTCTAGGGCCGGAACTGGAAGTGACATCTGTCTGGGCTCTGAAACCTGAAGTGACGTTGTTGATGTTTGGCCTGCAGAGATAACAGAGGTAGGTTTAGTGTAACCCACCCTCCCCTGGCCTGGAGGATAATTACCTCCACTTGGTCCACTCAGCTCCCTCCTAATCATACAGTGTGATACTACTAACTTTCCAGTTGCAATACGGAAAGTTTGTAGACTGAAAGCCTCATGCAACATAGTAACATTATGGATCTTTACTGCATAGTATATGCCTATGGCTTTAGTTTTATGTTTGTCATTCTGCCAACTGAGCTCATGGTTCCAGTCAAGACATTTGAGTGACACGGTTCAGTGTGCACTTTAGTGTTTAACTACAGCCTTACAGGGATGGCTGGACTCTGTAGATTGAGTCTGGCATTGCAGTCTATTCATGTTGCATGGTGCCAGGATGTAGATTTCTCTCTTGGAGCCAAGCTTTGCTTTATGCCTTTCATTTGGTCTGCATTGATGGCACAGAGAGAGACTCTCAGGGCATACAGGCACAGACAGACACACACAGACATCAAATCAGCTACATTCTAGGTTTTTTTTTTTAATAACAGTGCAATATTTTGTGTTGTGTCATTCGTTGTCTTCAATGAGCAGATGCCAAATGTGCAAAAATATATATTTTTCAAATATGTTTTAGCATGTTTGTTTTTGAAAAATGTCAAATGTTCCAAGTGTAAGTGATTGATTTAAAATTTAATGTGACCTTTATTAATTTTTTATAGGAACTCCTGAATGGATTTACACAATCTATTCTTTAATAGGCTACGGGGAATTTAGAATTCAATGACTGTGATTTTCACATCAGTTTTTGTGTTTAGTATAAATTGAGAAGGTTCAAGGTTTTTCTCATGATGTTGTGATGCCATCTTGGTTTCTTTCAGCACCAGTGTTTTGGGGTTTTTGGCATCATAGTAATTCTCCCACAATTCTGTGGGATGTGCGCTGCCTGTGACATCATTGGAGCGATGGTTTAAACGTCACTCCAAACATCCCCATACTGTCTGAGTTTTACATATAGAACGTACACTCAGACCTTTTGAAATTGTTTGTTCTCTTGCTCTTGATTCTCAGTACTGATTTTTGATGTCTCCAGTTTGTATGAAAAACAGGACTGATGTTCAGTTTTGACCTTAGCCTGCTTTTAGTCTATGCACATCTCCCTGTTCTCTACATTAAAAACATTACTGTTTCAGTCTGGTGACTAGAGTGAGATGGTGATTAGTTTGAGTAACTAAAGTCCAGAGTAAATGGCAAATGTTAATCCTAAATGCCATATGCAAATCAAAATGGCAAATGTTAAGCCTAAATGGTAAAAAAAAAAGTTAAAGAGCAACATATGAAGTTCAATCGTAAACATTAAGTTTAAGTTAAGTTTAAATTGGTAGATATCTAAGTTTAATATCAAATGTTGGTTAAATGACAAATACAAGCATACATCTCAAATTTGTGCTGCACGTAGCATTGATATGTTCAGATCCTGAACACAAATTATGATACAGACAATTTGGGGCAAAAAATGAAATAAAATTATGTTCAAAAAGAAAATACCACAAAGACAAACAGACCAAAATAATTAAGCCTAAATCACTGAACAAATTGTAATAAAGAGGAACATGCAAGAATTTTGAAAACCAGAAAATCAAGGAGAAATTATACCCGCAGTTCTTTGTTAAAAAGTTTTACTTCAAATCGCAGACAGTGGAAGACATGCCGCAGTGGTATTTAACTTTCTGCGCAACTAATGTTAGACATCACATCACCCCCAAAAATACAGACCCCCAGCAACTGGAAGCTGCAACCTACTGACAGACTCAGGAAATGGTAGTATTTACAGAAAAATAAAATGGTGACACAATAATGAAATTGAACAATCAATCAATCAATAAATAAAAGTTTCCCCTTAAAAAGAACAATTAACACAAACCACAATATTCTTTAGAGGACAAAAGCCCATTTCCCAAAAGACAAAAAGTACAAAGCCTTGGGGGCTCAGGAAAACCTAGAATGCCCATGATGTCACAACAGGCATATGTGATAAGTAAATGGCAAAACATAAATGGAAAGCAGTAGGTGTAAATGTTAAATGCAGTGTCTAAAAGTTACATAAAATAGTTTAATGTTAAAATGTAGGTCTAATGGTTCAAAGTTAATTTGAAATTTGAAATTCAATTCAATGTATTGTTGTATATGCTCTTCATTGAGTGCAGGTACAGAGCATCATGACAGATTTGCAGGTAAAATGCAAATGTGAAGCTTTACAAATTACTAGGGCTGGGCAAGTTAACGTGTTATTATCACATTAACGCATTAATTAATTAATTAATGCCGACAATTATTTTATCGTGCGTTAAGGCAGTTTGTTATTATTATTATTATTTTGAAAGCCTCAGTCACACTAGCGATCGATAGAGATCAGTGATCTTCTTGTTACAGCGCTTTTCAATGCGCTTTTACTAGAAGGAAAGTTAACTTTGTTGATTTGACCTCAATTTCCTGCACGTGCATGAGTAGCAAAGAGCAAACAGCTTCTAAAATGGCATGTGGAGAATTACAAAAGTGAATTCTCAAAGCAAAATAGTCCATGGATGACTTTTTTCGTATTATCACTGAATCAGACTCTGAATTGTCTGACTCCAATTTTGATGCAAGTGATCTGGAGATGTGTGTCGAAAACAAAAGTGAGGTACCGGCATCAGCTGATCAGTCCCCAGCTGATCATGGTGCTGAACATGTTCGTGTAGCTGATGCACCAATGGCAACGTTCACCTGGGAGGACAGACACTTACGATGACAGGAGGTACAAACCATATTGCATTTCACTGCACCTGGCAACCCCGCACACCTGTGTCACAAAAACAGCCAGCCCACCGAGCATTCCTGCTGGCCATCGAGTCGCACCTGCTGCAAACTGCAAACAGATGCCAACAGCAAGTACAACAGGCAGCAACAGACATTTTATGTTGATTTATGTGTGAAACCTTTGCTTTGTGCGCTTTCAGAAAACTGAGTTTTTTGGAAAAAATTAGCCCTCAAAGAATTGCTACTGAACATAAACTGTTTATGCTGTTCCCTGATAAAAGAAAATCTTTCTGCTGGTATCAGATTCAGAAATGTTAACTTGCTGTTGCTCAGAAGGTGCCTGTTATAATGTTGTGATTGTGGCTCTGGACTCTGAGTAGATAAAATGTTAATGCCCTGGAAGTGGCAGACAGCTTTGGTTTTATATTTGATTTGATTACATTAATGTTTAAGTTGAGATTTACAAGAAATATTTCAACTGCTACTATGTAAAGGGAATACTGCTGTTAAAAAGCACCTTATTTGTTTAAAGTGTTTGCAAACCAAATGCACACAATACCCTACTTTTGAGTTCATTATTGAATTTTGCACATAATGTGATTGTTGTTATTGTCTGTGATTAATCACGATTAATCACAGACAATCATGTGATTAATCCTGATTAAAAATTTTAATTGCTGCCCAGCACTACTAACTATATAATGAGCACATATACAAACACAGATTTGTTTAAAAAGACAAGAAAACAGTCTAAAGTAAGTACAAAAAACAAATAAAAAATGTTAATTTTAAAGGCCAGAAGTAAATGTCCTATTTTAAATCTAAATGATTTGAAAATTATGTATTCATTATTCAGATCTATTAGTTAGATTCCTCTAATTCAGCATTAGCATTCTGCTTACAAAAGAACTTCAACAGAAAACCGAAGTGCAGAGCTGTATTATCATGAGATGAGTGGAACTTACCAAGTTCATTATTACATTAGACTACTTATATGTCCCCTGAGATTAACAAACACAAAAAGCCGCACACACACACAGAGACCCTATTGCACTTAAGCACTGTTTATGAGTGATGCCTACAATACCTGTCATTCATCAGTGCTCTTCATGAACAACACACGGGTGTCCATGGATATAACCTGCACCTAAAGGTGGATATGCTTTGGTCCTCAAGAAGAACTTAGACATGTGGAGGCTGATATACCTTGGTTAAGCTTGCTTACATGTCAGTGATGTGTTACTTCTATCATGCCACTCTCTATTGGAAACGTCTTTCTTCAGCCTGCTAACCATTTAGGAAAATAGAACAGCAATCTCCCCAAACCCAAGTGTCCTGTTGTCACTTCATTACTCCTGTCACTCCAGATATAAAGACAAAGCATAGAAATTTAAAAGCTGAGTGGTATTTATTAAAACAGGATAATAACAATTGTAGATACGTTTATCCAAAATTACCAAAGTTCGGTAGCTCCAGCTTGTAAATGGGATTCACCAAAAGCCTGACGCGTCGAAATGATTCCACAGACAAAATGGCTTCGTTTTTTAAAAGCTTTAATAAAAATTCAAAGTAAAAAAGTTCACACAAAAAAGAGAAATTTGATATTGCAAAAAAAGAAAAGTTCTTGTTAAGAAAAGTTTTGTTCAAAGCTTAAATCATATTTAATTTCTAATTGTTACAAATTACTTTTAAACGTTTCTGAACCATTTAGTGAGAAGTCAAGCAAAAAGGTGTCATTCTACTACATTCATAATGGCTAACAAGGTATAACAACTTAGTACTACTGAACCATTTAGAAAACTGAATGTCTATCCCATTTCTATGCTGAAAAAGGGTCTTTTAGTCCCTGCTAGCACTGGGACCTGTTCTAAACAACAACTGACTCAATTATCACACTATATCTTAATTATAGCAAGAAAGTTCTACTAACTTACAGTGGGAAAAGACTATACCATTGTTTATGACTATGAAAGAAATTTATATTCTATTCAAATTAAGTGTAGTGCTTTCTTTACCCTTTAGCCATAGGATAGCGCTCTAAGTTTGTAAACTCTAAGCTGATTTATGAAAACCCCTTTAATTTTAAATATGTGTTTTTAGAGGATAAAGTAGAATCCCTTAACTAATACCTACTCTCCAGTAATAAGCTGCCAGCTGTTTCACAATTAGTAACTTGTAACACAATTCACAATACAAATATGTTCCCAAAGTATAACAAAATTTATTGACTAAATTGGAAAAATATCTAATAAAAAAAAACTATTTATAGTTAAGTCCAATCAAAATTACAACAAATCATAGATTGCAGAAATTAGAAAACTCACACAAATTGCAGTATATTTACCCTTTATAACAAATACCTATAGGTTCAGGCAGTGTACTTAAACCTTACAAATGTACTTTTAACTGTTTGCATTTACCAGCACTTAAAACATCCTACTATTAAAGAAAACACAATAACTAAATCTAATAATAATAATAATAATAATTCTTTGCATTTATATAGCGCTTTTCTCACTACTCAAAGCGCTCAGCAATTGCAGGTTAAGGGCCTTGCTCAAGGGCCCAACAGAGCAGAGTCCCTATTGGCATTTACGGGATTCAAACCGGCAACCTTCCGATTGCCAGTGCAGATCCCTAGCCTCAAAGCCACCACTCCACCAGCTATCTATATATCTATATATATTATAATCTATAATATGAGCAAACTTAATTACTCAAACCTCACTTTAACTTAACAATTTTAGGGGACCACAGACACACACACACACAAGCCAGCGGCCACCAAAATAAAAATAATATTAACACAAACCCCCCTCGTTGCAGGCCTGGTCGATGCTCGGGAACATAGTGGCCAAAAACGTTAAGGCCTGTTCACTCTAACGAGCCAACATAAAAGGTCACAGTATTCACAAATAAGCGGAGTGAATATCAGTGAGCATTGTCCAAACACAGCACGTCCACGCTGTGGAAAAATGATGGAGTTGCCCTGCAGGCAGGCTCACGGCAAAACGCTGCAAGCAAAAAGGAGCTAGTCCATCCAAATGTGGTGAAACTTGCTGTTTTTTCCTCGTTGCCAGAGGAGCTGCCAGGCTTTCTTTTGATCACCTGGAGTGCGATCCAAAGTATCCTGTGCCTCTTCGCAGGCTAACTCAGCTAGTTTGCCTGTGAGGCTAATCTCAGCTACACCTTTTCTTTGACGACGGCTTCTTCCTGTCTTCCCGTCCAACAGGTTCTCACGTGTACATCACCTAGAGCACAAAAGCCTCCGAAAACAATGTAAATCCCAACCTCTTTACTTTTTTTTTTTCAAAGTCTCTGTGTAGTCATCCTCCTATCCGAGTATGAGCCCCGCCTATCCTCTCACCCACTCAATCACATTACAGAAACACTGACATAACTAAATAATAATTTATAAATATATATATATATATATATATATATATATATATATCCATCCATTATCCAACCCGCTATATCCTAACTTCAGGGTCACGGGGGTCTGCTGGAGCCAATCACAGCCAACACAGGGCACAAGGCAGGAAACAAACCCTGGGCAGGGTGCCAGCCCACCGTAGGGCTCGCACACACACACCCACACACCAAGCACGCACTAGGGACAATTTAGGATCGCCAATGTACCTAACCTGCATGTCTTTGGACTGTGGGAGGAAACCAGAGTATACGGAGGAAACACACACAGACACAGGGAGAACATGCAAACTCCACGCAGGGAGGACCTGGGAAGCGAACCCAGGTCTCCTTACTGCGAGGCAGCAGTGCTACCCACTGTGCCACCGTGCTGCCCCTATATATATATATATATATATATATATATATTTTAAACAACCAGTAAACACTATTAAGGGGAATATTATACGAGCCTAGGGCAACATAAGCAAACACTAACCCAAAGCTTTAACTTAATAAGACTAGCTCTTACACCAACAGAAGAAAATGTAATAAAAAATATAAATAAGTAGCAAAAAGGAGTTGTATATACAGTATATGGTCTTAGAAACCTTACTGAAAATTAGCACTGTCAAAAGTTAATGTTGTCCTCGGTGACTTTTAGATTCAGCAGTTGAGTGGATGCAGGAATTATGATCTCCGATGTCCAGATGGAATGGTGTCTTTTTCTCTGACATATCATTGTCTTTGACATCACACTTTGGTCTCTTGGTCGCACGGTTGTTTATTTTAAAAATTCACGTGTGTTTCGGGACCTTGTGATGTTACCCACCGATCATTGGTTAGCTATTCTGGTGAAGGATAGCTCTGTCTGAGAGCGTCGATCTTTGTACTTTACCTATGCAGTCTCTCGATGTCTAAGTTAACTTCTAAATTTACTTGATCATGAAAGGATACGCAGATGTACTTAAATAATAAATTACTGGTCACTTTGCACTTAGATAACAGGAAAGAAAGAATACACAGGTTTAGATAAACATACAGAACTACTTACTGTAGGTGTTAAATCAATGGTCAGTGTGCACTTAGATGTAATTAGGTTATAAATTACTGGTCATTTTAAACTGAAGAGTGTGCACTTAGCTAACACGAAGAACAAATGCAGATGTAGTTAGGCAAATTGTCTTCAAGAGACATCATGGTTCATCACAGTTGTCTGAGCAAAAAACTTGTAATTAAGGAAAATTGCAGCTTGCTTTTTAATATAGCATCTATATTTCCAAAATTATGAATTTATCCCTCCAGAACAAGATCACAGTTTTACATATTATTATTATTACTTATTATTTGGCTGACGCATTTATTAAGTTGACTTACAACATTTGAGACTTGAATGGTGTGACAGTAGATGGCGCTATACCAGCGCTTAACCCAACACAGACAGACACAGGAGGCACACTAATAAAACACAAATGATTTTTATTTTTCTTTTCTTCGCCTGTGGGAAACACCTTCCTCATTTCCCACAGGCACAGCCCAGTCCCTATAAGCACTACCACAACAATACAAATAACTCTTCTACTTCTTTCTCCTCCACTCCTCTCCAGCAAGCTTAGTTCCTCTCGTCCCGACTCTGGCTCCCAGAGTGGTGGCTTCTGGCTCCTTTTATAGCCCACCCAGAAGTGCTCCAGGTGTTTGATGACCTATTTCCGGCTGCACTTCTAGGTGGGGTGGAAGAACCGCCCACACAGGCTCAGGAACAACTGCAGCACCCCCTGGTGGCACCCCCGAATCCCAACAGAGTTGTAGAGAACTCCCATGGAGCCCTGCGGGAATGTGAGGCACCACTGCCACCTATGGGGGCTGCCATCTAGTGTCCATGCTTGGTCCCCTCAGTGAAGAGGCATCCTGGCCAGACAAGGACCCCAGCCATCTGTAACAGTGCATAATGAGCTGAAATCATTGTGCTTATGGGGATGACTGCAGGCTTTAAATGAATACCTGGAAGAGGATGAGAATGATTTTTAATGTCAACTGTAGGCTCTGTTTTTTCTTCAACTGGTAAACTTGGTAAAATTATCTTTGCTTCCTTGACAAGTTTTAGAACTTTGAGTTTGTCAAATTTTGTGATGTTTTTACTCAGCATCTTCATTACCTGCAGCAAGGACGGTGCTTACCGCAGCTTTAGTATCACATTCACAAGTGTGGCATCCCCATCTGATGTATGTGTTGTATCTGTTATTAGAAAATTCAAGTTACTGAGTAATGCATTGTACATTATAGACTACTTTGTAGGCATGCATTATGACAAAGGTGCTTATAAAAAAAAAACAATGCATGTCAAAAAATGCTTAGGAATCCATCCATTCCGTTTAATCCACAGCTGGCATCTGCTTCACCAAACACTGGTTTGGTTTGCCAGGAGAGACTCTGCTGGACATGTATTGTAATTGTCTGGAGATGTGAGTTTCCATGCCTTTAAACAATGCAGACAATTCTGAAAGATCGGAGATTAGTCTCCATTGATTTAAGGAGCTTTACGGCCAACATTGAGTGGAATAATTACTGTGCCACACATCTGCTAGGAGGGAATATTAGCATTTAACAAACCCGTCGTAAAGAGCCCAGAGCATCTACACATCTTGTTTTTCACACCTGTGTTTTTCAGTCTTTTCTGGCAAGATTTTGCTTTCACTTAGTATTTTGTGGCCCGTACACCACAAAACAATCATCACAACAGAAAGCATTGAAGAAAATAGAAAGAATATAAAGCAGACTTGTAAATTATATATTTTAATGGGATTCTGTTAGAGCAATTAGAGTGATTCAAAGTCATTCTAGATAGATATTTTCAAGATGCCTTATTAGTAAGTGAATAAAATTTGTGATTTTATATGTAACATTAGAGTTGGAAAGCACACTTTTACAAAGACATTAGGAAAAGTAAGACAAAAAGTCAGAGTGGGAACACCCTAGAGAAAGAAAGATTGTGAAAGTAGTGTATTCATTCAACAAACACCTTAATGGGGCCTTTCTGATGGTGAGCAACACCCCAGTGTAGTTTGCAAATACAGAAGTGTAGTACAATTGTTAACATCTCTATTGACGTTACTATGTTTGTAATCTTACACCTGATTTCAAACCTAAAAAAGGCTTTAATAAGGGCTAACACTGCAAATTTAGCATTGGCTTTTAAAAAAAGATCATTCTCCTCAAGCTGCCAGGGCTTTGTAGTCCAGAGAAGCCTGGCAAGACGAGTCCTTATTTTGAGAGTAGCCAAAAGAAGTTCACATAAGATTAAGCATCCAGAAAGTTCTGTCACTGTGCCCCTTGATTTCCCAGTCATAACAAGGTAAATTTAGCAGAGGCTCCAGTCCTGTATAAAGAGCATAAATTGCTTTATTAAGAACTAGCTGAAGTTAAATTCTGTTGCCCGGGAGGAAAATAAAGTGTTTTTTTTTTTAATTGTTTGAGACAACTTTAAAAATAAAAATAAATTAACAAACAATGAAGACTCACTAATGTGCTTGTCTTGCGGTCTTGTATGTATGTCATCATCCAGCTGACGCTCAGAACCGGCCAACTCTAATTTCAAAAGCAACGGGCGCGGTGCTGCTCAAACATAAAGAATGCTGGCAGTCACCTCCAATTCGCCCTCTGGTGGTCATTCTGAGTGTCAACTGGATGATAACATGCATACAAGACCGCAAGATCACCCCCCCATCCTACCCAGAAGGGGGTGGGTTAGGGCTGATTTCATCCTACAGTATTTTTAGTCAGCCAATGAGAAACATGTGTACCAAGTTCCATGAAAATCGCTCCAGCTGTTCGGGAATGATGCTGGAACATACATACAAACACACACGCATACATTGACTTTTATATATATATATATATATCTATATATACTGTATATATAGATATCAGTTGCCTTTGCTGGGAATGCCTTATTATATAGAAATATTTAGCAATCTTGTGAGGAACCATGTACTACACTTCTGTGCTTATCCAGGTAAATTGTAATAAGGTCACTAGTCTGTCGGAGACATTCAAGTAAGAATTTCATTGTACTGTGTACACTTGACAAAGCCTTGAACTTAACCGGCACAGTATATATAAATGTAGGTGTTTATGTATACATAGGTCAGTCAATCTAAATCATCAGAACTACGACTTTGTCTGTTATTGCTGGCTGTGGACCAAAGAGGTCCTCTTCTAAAGTGGTTTATTTTCTTCAGGACTGTTGTTGAGTGGGGTTTCTGTTTTCCTTTTACCTATTTATGGTTTGTTTTTATATTACTTATTGAAGCTGTGTATTTAACATAATTTGTATAGGTACATTTTGTGTGGTTTGTAATTTACTCTTCAGAGTCTATACTCAGTAAAAACTGCTTTGAAAAATGAATTACATATTATTTAAAATTAAAGCTCAGACAGGTTATGTATCCCGCTCAGGTGAAGATGGGCAACCACTGGGTTTAAGGTTCAGTGTCTTAGCCATCACACCACACCGCACTGGTTCTTCTTGTGGTCACAAATGTTTCATGAGGAACACTGTAAAAGATCAAAAAAGTGTATTTAGTAAACATCTGAATTCATCCTGATCTCCCCTCACTGGAACTTTTTCAGGCAGTCAGCCATGGCACCAGGGGCAGATCTACTATGAAACTAATGAAGGTTAAGCTTCAGGGCCCCAGAAGTGACTTTAAACCTAATCCTCCCCAATACCCCAAACTATTAGGCACAGGGCATTTTGAAATGTGAGATGATTCACTGCAGCAATTTTAATCCAAATCATTCATAGATAGATAGATAGATAGATAGATAGATAGATAGATAGATAGATAGATAGATAGATAGATAGATAGATAGATAGATAGATAGATAGATAGATAGATAGATAGATAGATAAATCATTCATAGATAGATAGATAGATAGATAGATAGATAGATAGATAGATAGATAGATAGATAGATAGATAGATAGATAGATAGATAGATAGATAGATAGATAGATAGATAGATAGATACTTTATTAATCCCAAGGGGAAATTCACATACTCTAGCTATAGAGGTTAAATTAAAAAAATGCTGATCTGTCATGGAACACGCCTATTGAAGACGATAACAGTGGTTACCCAGACCCTGTTGCTAGTTATCAGGGGGCCCCATAACAGTTCAAGCTTCGGGGCTCCAAAAATGTAAGCGCCATTGCATGGCACATGCGAACTATAGTTTCATTCAAAATGACTGTGGGTTCCTCACTCCTGTCTCCTGTAACTGCTTATCTGCATCTTTTGGTAGGGAAAATCAATTATGAACAGTGTTGACTGTTATGAAATCTTTGCACATGAAGCACAAAAAGGGGAACAGGCCTTTATAAACTCACACAGAAGGCCAGACCTGTCATTATGTCGTGTCTAAGCCCTCTGAAGTGGCCTTTACCTAGACAGCAGGAACCCAAACTGACAAGGCTGGCAAAATGAGATTCTTAGATAATACAATTCTCAAAATTTTCACAAAAATAGAGAAAAGAAAACCATGAAACCCCTGATTCAATATAAACCAAGGTAAGTTCCCTTTATATTTAAAGATTTATTAAGGAGATTTCATGGGATAACAAAAAACAGAAGGCAAGACAAAAAGGAGTATAAATTGGGTTTTGTCAAAAAGGAAAAACCTAAAGCAAACACATCCAATAAACGCCAAACATTAAAGTTCAATTAAAATTTAATTTGTCCTTTGCAAGTTTTTTTTTTTTTATCTGCCACTGACTTTGGTCTTTTTACTGTAGCTTTCTCCAGGTGACTTTGTTCAGAGAAAAGACAGAAATTACCGGATGTCTGTTGATTGCATGGAATGAGCGTCAAGTGTTGTACCCCAGAGTCAGAAGTAGCAGCGGGGTGTGGTGTTTGCTCCTTTTAGCTTCATATTCTTGTGGCTAACTTTTGGTTTAATTCCCTATATTTTACTTCTGATAAGATTGTCACACCCTGTCACACACGTGCGCATAGGAGGCAGCTAAAGGGCTTGAATGAGAGTAATACCATGTCAGACCAGGGGGTGGTGATGTGCATTGACCCTTTCTCTCAATTTTCTGCAGAGCAGTTACGGGAAATTCCGCCTGGCCCTGATGACATCACTTCCGGCTCCAGCCCCATGGATAACCTCACTTCCAGTTCCGACTCCAATTACATCATTTCCTCTGGTCTGCCTTAAAACCGCCATCTTTTCCCACATGTAATCAGTTCTGTTTTGGACTCGACCCTGTACACAGCAGTGTGCTTAATAATTCATTTGCAGCCAGGAATAATATATGGTTGGCTGCCCCAAACCTTTTTTTTGTCACTCCTTGTCTTGTCTTTGACAACCCGAAAAGGGTTATACCTTTGGATGGTCCTCACCTCAGTTTACATTTTTCTTTTTGTTTGTAGGTTTGCCCCTCTCATTTGTGTTTGCTTTATGTTTTACCTTTGTGTCACTTGTCTGCAGGGGTAGCATCTCTAAACAGAAGAATACCCCCAACTGTTACAGTCATTTAGGCCGTAGTTACCTGAGGAAAATTTAGCAACCTGTTGTCCCAGCTTCTTTGCTGTGCTACTGGTTATGTCTGGCCTCCATGGTCTGCAGCTCTCTCTTTGTGCTTCTATCTTCATAATCCTTTTTTGTAAAGTTTGGGGTCTTTTCATCTTAAAATTGTTGGGTCTTTTCTGGTTTCTGTCAATACGTTTTTAGCTTTAGGAGTCTGATTTTTGGATTATGAAGTTTAACTAGTAGTGACAGTTATTAATTCTTAATTTCAGTGATTCTGTTTTGTTATTTTTGAATTTCGAATTGGGTATTTTGCATTGGGGGTTGTGGATTTTTAATTCTTTAACTAAAGAAATTACTTACCTTATTAAAGTTCTGTTTGAGCAAAGTTTTGGTGGTTTTTGCCTTCCTATCTGAGCTCACATTATAATAAAAAGGAGATCATTATGTACAGCTTAAAAATACCTTTTTTTGATGTGGACAGCATCTGATTTTAATAATTTTGTTTTCTGTATATGTTTTCACTAAGTACACATTTTCACACGTATGAATTGGCCATTTGAATTTGTCATTGCTTTTCTTGTGTTTTGACCTCTATTTGGCTACTTTTCCTTATCTTTTCTGGGATTATGCCCTTAAAAATATATTTTATATTTTTGTTTTATGAGCAATGCTATTTTTTATTTTCAATATGATTTTATTATGTCACTTCAACTTTATCTTGTTAAGCTTTCAGCCTCAGTTTTCTGTTGGTTATGGCAGCTGCCATATTGGTGTTACCAATGATACTGGTTGCAACGTATGATATAAACTTTGTCACATTATAAATTTTTGATTAATTTATTAGATAATCTCTCTTAATATTATTTATTTTTGTTCTTTGTGCTGATGCATTCTCTGTTTTTATTTATCAGTTTTTGTTTCTGTGTGGTTAACCATGTTCTACTAAGCTCCTTTTATTTTGTGGTTGGGACCACCTCTTGAATCACTGCTAAGGACCACCCCAGCCCATAAAATGCAGTCTGAGAAGTGAGTTCCTTGTGGTTTATTAAGTGTGCTCTTTGAAGATAACTGTGGGTATTGATTTTCTTACTGGATTTACTGGTTTTGCTGAAGTTTTGCTTCTGTTTTATAACTGGATTGTGTTTTTGGGATTTGTTCACCTTAGGATTGCCTCTTAGGTAACTCATTTTTGCTCTTTTGAGCCTTTTTTGTATTTCCTTCTTTTGAGAATAAATATCCTTGCAATGCCCCATGCACCTTAGACACCAGGACGATCATTCCCTGGGCATCTTGTAGTTCATGACCGAGATGTGGTGTAGCAGAATGTGTCACAGACTGGATAAGAAGTGAAAAAAATCTGTGATCTTTTATTTATAGTGCGCCAACAAAAAATGAAAACTCCATTGTCATGTCAATAACACTGTTCATATGACAAAAAAAAAAGAATCAAAAGAAAAAGGAAAAAATATTTGCAAACACAAAATGAGCCATCAACTCACCTGAATTTAGTCACACCACTAACACAGGTCTTACACTCACCAGTCAACAAAAGACCAAAAGCTAATGTTCTCTGTGTCTTTCTGTAACATCGTGGGGTTAGCACAACCAATCCTTGTTGACGTACACCCAATTGGGGATCACGCAACAATGACGGCTAAGCTATGCAGTCCCTCCTAGCCAGGACTCTTCAATAAAAAAAAGCGCTGCCACAGTCGTGTGCACGTGTTTGCAGTGAACAATTTGTGCTGTCACTCTTATTCACTCTCTTTCTTTCATTCTGTCTCTCTGGATATGCTACCATCCCTCCAGTAACCAAAATTCCATCAAAATTCAGTTTGAGCTGGCACACTAATCTTTCTGTTTCTCCTCTATAAACTCAGACTCGCACAGGCTGCCATCTTTCCTTGTCCCTAGGCACATATGATTTGTGTCATACCCCATGAGCCCCTATGAGCCTGAGGCATGTGCACAGCCATCTGCTTCCCAGAGCTCCAAACACACTCTCTCATTTACCAGGTTAGTGTCATCAAAACTATTAATGAAGAAACGAAATACACTCTAAATAGTTCAATTTTATTCGAACCAAAATACCGTGACACTAGCCCATCACAATCCTCTTTTATAAAGATTCATTGTTTGCCTGTTCATCTACAAGCCAGGGGTTTACAGTCATCCTCCCTCTTATGGGGCTTGTGCTACTGTTTGGGACCTCTCTTATGATTTTTTTTTTTAACCTTAAAGTCTGTTCTTAATTTTGAGGTATAGCTTGTCCTGAAGCTTCCCATTTACCTGTAGTCAGGCTTATCTTAGAAGGAGATCTGTTTTGGGTAAACCAGTCAGGACTCTAATCTGTTTTTGTTGATATCTTTATACGCCTTACCCGTTTGAGCTATTTTGTTGCCAAAATCCAACCAACTACAATCAGTGTTCAATCTTTTGGATTCCTGTGAAAAATACTACTTGCGTTTATTTTGAATTCTGAATTCCAATCAAATCAATTTTTATTTATCACTTGCATATTATACATAGAGTACAATATGTGCAGGAATGCTTATTTGGTAAACTCCAATGACTGTGCATTTAAGAACGATATAAAAGGACATTAAAAATAATACATGACATTAGAAATTCTTAATAGTGGTTTATAAGTATTGCTTTCTCTCTTTGCCTTAAATTTTGCGTCTTGTTTTGAACTTTGCCAATCGTTTTTTATCAGTATTTTTGATATTCTGACTACATGGAATTTAACCGACAACTCTTACTGTATCCCACATCAGCTTTTCATTTTACATTCCATTTTTGCAATCTTTGTGTGCATTCATTCCTTCATTATTCACAACATACCAATGCCTTGTTTCCTCATCTCAGCTCATCATAATGTACTATTTCAAGACAGCATCTGCTGTCTTCCAAGCATGATGGAACATCTCTTTGTCGTCTGTCCTTACGGCTCGGTTTCTGTCATGAAGTTATGCTGAGGAAGCTGTTGTGTCTTCAAGTGGATTCTGGTAATCACTGCATGCCTGACACCTGATCGCTGACTATGGTTTATGATTGAGAGGTTTAAATAAGCCTTCCCGCTCTGGTTTTCATCTGCCAACTTCTTATACTGTAGCCTCTTACTTAAGCTGCATCCCTGCCAAAAGAATTTTAAGTGTTTCTTACATATGAGCCTTTCTCGTGTAATCTTTTGGTAGCAGGCATTGTCTAGACAATTTTCTCTGACAGTCAAAATGGTCTTGTCTTCATTTGTCAGTTCTAATATTTTATGCAAGAAAAATGAGAACAGAGTGAAACATTGATCAGATGGTTACAGAAACAGAATTCTGTACCAAGCCTTGTTAATGGCTTTTTTATTCTGTGGTGAAAATACTGTTTTCTGCTTTTGAACAAAGGCTCATATTTACAATCTCTGTTCAGTTGCCTAGTGAGGTTTCCCTATGGTAGTCTGCTTATCTTATTCCCACTGCTAAAGGACACTACTTAAAGGAGTATTTTAAATTCGGTTATGACTCAACACATTCCCTTAAAAGTCTGGCAATATCTAAATTTGTTGACCTTTCTCATATTTTACACCTTTTTTCATTTTGCCTTTTCAGTAACTTCAATTTGCCTCATATTCATTTAACACTTCCTTGTGGGCCATTTGTTTTACAGAGCAACCATTTCTTATGTACAGCACCTTTTTTTAATAGACATCTACTGTATTTACATACTTCTTTTTGAGGTAGCTTGTGTCCGTCCAGAATTGGATTAAGCAGGTTTGAAAATATATTCATGAATTGATCTTTGGGGCAGGGGTTTCTTAACTATGTATTTGGTGCTTTACAGTGCTTATGTATAGAGATTCTTTGACTGCTCTTGCCTCATTCACCACTCTGTAATTCCATTCTGCTAATGGTATCATGCCTGCAAGGTTTAATCAATATCTTTGATTTTATCCAGTCACAGGCTAGCAGTACCAGTTAGGGTCTTCTATGCTTACATCAGTCAAACACAAAGTTCAGCAGGGATTTCCCTCTCAGCATGACCCTTCAGCTGTGAAAATTGGGTGTAGACAACCTATCATGCGAAGCAGACTGTGTAAGCCGAGGTAGGTAGGGGGTTGCAGAATAGACAAGCATAAGATAACTTAATGTTCTGAAGGACTGGCAGAGGGACGGGCGTTCAAGAGCAATTTCAATAAGGGAGAAATGGACCTGTAGATAGAAAGTGTAAAATGGACTGACTGGTAGAGGAATAAACTAAGTGGGAAATCAGTAACCAAGAATCTGTGTGAACCAAATTGTTAAAGCTAAATCGCGAAATCAGAATCAAAGTCAAAATAAACATATTAAAAGTGGTGTAGTGTTATTCATTTTTTCTGACCTTGATAATTTTTTCTAGAAGTTTTGATCATTTTTGCTGAGCTTTTGAATGTGTAAGAATTATAGAATAAATAATATTTTCTTTCTATCACCTAGTGTAATCTTTGTTTTCATTATGGTATTAAAATTAGGCAAAGTTGTCATGTTTATTTCTGGACCACCTACTGTACATGGTTACAATGAGGCAACAACTCATTGTAACGAGTGCGGTCTAGAAAGTCATGCCAGGAAAGTCATCGCCATTAGCACGATATTTAAAACCAGTGCTGGCAATTCAAAGTATCCTTCAGGAAAAGATTTCCAAAGCAAAGACAAAGGGTTGAGAGGTGAAGAATAGAGACGAAAATAAAATGTACCTCATAAATATTCTTTTTATGACATTTCAGTGAAGGTGCCACTTTATATCAACAGAAAGCCATGCTAAATTTGCCTTTCTTAATTTGTGCATATGCTGTTTGTGCTGTACTTTGTCATGTCACCTCCCTGACTATGCATATAATACTGGAAAGTTTGTGTCCCAAGGAAATTCTGAGGGCCAATAAACAGCATATTATACAACTACTGACGATAACTGGCTATGGCAAAATGACAACTTAGTAACTCTCAGAGCTATGTAAACAAAAGCATCCCATGGCAAAACTCTTCACTACGGCATTTGCACAGTTCACCAACAACAAAAGGGCCCTGTCCCTAATGTATCTCTTACTAGCCCCTGGAATGGCTTCATTAGCACCAACCACTTCCCACAGCCTGAGAAGGACCCCCTGACACAGCTAACAAGGGTGCTGTGCACTGCATCAGAGGATTGCTGCCAGCTCCACAATAATTCATTTTGTTCTGCAGTGCTGGGAGATGAGGGAAGCATTCATGCCAGGGGTCTGAGATTGTTTAATTTCACAGATGCACAAATATTGTGTGATGCCCTCTTCATCTTTTAATCTCTTGTTCGTTGTAAAATATTTCCCAGAGTAAGCTGAAACTGAAGAAGTGTTGTTGTCCTGGAGGTTCTCTTTGACATTGCAATCCCTGTGTACTGTTTCTAGAAGACATTTTATTGCCAAATCAAAGCTCCCTGGCGAGCTAATTAACAGGCCCAAACAGTTATAGCTTGCGGTGTGTTCTTCCACTCTGCCATTTGGGGTAAATAGTTTTCTCTGTGTATTGGGAAGGTTAAACCAAGACTGCAAATACAGTAAATCTTGGAATCTTTTTTTTTTAAAAAAACCTTCAGTTCTGACATCCAAATTTTCCCCCTAAAATGGGATTTCCTTCAAGAGGTTGATTTTAAATTACAATTCCCAGTATAAGGTTTTGAAACCTGGAGGCTGCTAGAACAAAAATCAACTCTCAGCACAGGTGTCAGTTCAGCTTTGCATTGCCCACTGACTCCCAGTGTGGCTAAAGAAACAAATTATTTAAATCCAGTAAGATCCAAGGTGGTCCGCTTCCCATACTCCCATTACATCCCAATTTGTAAATATTCTGAAACTACTAATGCTCCAGCGTTTAAGCAGTTTAAAATCAATAAGGCTTCAGTCCATTTTATTGTTCACCAAATTCATTTTAAGAATAAACTAATGAATATAAATCCCAGTTCATTTAATTATTTCTTAAAAGGGTTTGATACAAGACCATAAAAATTCCTATGTGGAAACATAGAACAACTCATAAAGATGATGTTATTTTAGGTCATTAAAAATGCAAACTAAAGCAAGCAAAAATCAGTGCACAATCCTAATTCTTATCCTTTCACAAACCGCAAAAATTCAAAGACTGGAAAATCAGAAAAGTACAAATGATCCAAATACGGTGTATGAGAACTTTAAATCCAATACAGGGGTTGATGGCAATCTCTGAGCTGCTCGGTCAGAGGGCTGGTGCTGCTTAGTTTGATTCATTATTAAGTGTGCAAGGCACATAGCACAAGGAAATAATTTTAACATTAAACTATAACTATTGCAGGATGTTAATTAAGAAATAGAATATAAGAAAAAAACAGAAACATAATCAATAGCAACTTGTACAAAATACTATTTTAAAGGAGATCAAAAGATTAAATGAAAGGAACAATCACTTTTTCCAGGGATAAAAGCCTGACTGTTACATAACAGTAAGGTGCCAGCAGGGAGCCATACTTGGAATTCCGGACAGAAGTACTACTTCCATTATAAAGGGGAAAGGAAGGAGGCAGTGGGGAATTTGATAAAGGACCAGAAGCTACCCTAATATGTAAGGTGTAGTGAACAGGGAGCTTGGTTGGCTGTCTCACTGAGCAGAGCTCAATTCCTGGCCCCCTTGCTCCTGTTATGAAGAAGAAGACACTAAGTGGGGTTGGGCACCATCACAGAGCACACACCTGTTGCTGCTATAGCTAATTTATTTGCACTGTTCATCAATTCAATGTTTTAGTGGCTGCCTTGTTTAGAAGAATGGCTTTTCCTGATTCTGACCCTGGTCATGACTTGACATTCCCCTTCTGATTAAGACACTCTGGTCTTTGCTAATTGCTGTTTTGACTCAAGCTTTCCTCTGACAGTGACCTCCACTTTAAAAAAATGAATGTTTTGATATGGATGACGATCTTCAAGCATCATTGTTAAGATGGAAAGTTCAAGTTGAAGATGTCAATTCAGATACACTCAAGGGTATAGAGAACACTGCAGGGCCAATTGGTCCAGCTCCTCCTCCTTGGCTGGTACAAAAGTAAGAAACACTGCCTCATAATCAAGAGATTGCGGGTTTGATTCTCGGTCCTTCTTGCATTTACCAATACAAATAGTGAGCTGCTCTTATTGTTACTATTATAGAATAAAAACATACATTTGATTTGTGTCTGTAACAGCTGGTGTAAATTTACGGTACTTGTAAAGGTTAGCTTTTTTTTTAATATTTGGTTTTATTATCTCCATCACGTTCGTGGTACCCCCGATCTGACACTGTTAGTTTTCAAATAAAGACGTGCTATAACAGAGGTGAACTCAGATGAGGACGAGGGTTCTACATCTGAAAAAAAGAACAGAAGCCCTCCCCACGAGAAACGTCAAGTCACACATAAGAACAACACAGCTGCACCAGGCGTAAAGGTGAAAGATGGCACTGTTTGGATATAGCAAGAGGTAGGACGTCATCCTGCCAGTGAATCTGCCACACCCATGTCCTTCAACGAAACAACAGGGCTTACGGAGCTCACCAAGGTATCCTGCAAAGTTCTGTTTGTGATTATGTTTTTTGATGGTCTTTATATAAAAAACATTATATGTTACTTATGTAAAAGCCAGATTGAATGTTGTTTACTTATATTTATTTACTTATCTTCCTACAGCATAAGTCACAAGTAGACTGCAGAGATTCCTGTGTTTGATTGATACGGGCATGCTCACAAAGTACTAGTACAATGGTCATAAAGCAGTGACTGTGGTCATAAAGCTTATGGAACCATTTCTGAACAAAGGCAGATCCGTAACAACAGACAACTTCTTCATTTCATTTTCACTGGCTAATAGACTGCTGCACAGCAACACAACTCTGCTTGGCACCATAAATAACGTGCAACGGTAGCTTCCACCTGCAGCTATGGACACTTCAGTACATAAGCAATGGTACCGAGAATGCAGACAGATTTCTTCTTGTTGGATACATACACCGCCAGCATGCCACTGCCAGATCTAAACACTAGTATGGAGAATAGCTCGTGTACTGAAGTGACTGTAGCTGCAAGTGGAAGCTACCGTCAGACTTTACATAACTGGTCATTTCCTAAATAAGGACTGGCATTGCATATGTACTTTGTCAGCATGCCTATGTCACTCAAACACATGAAGCTCTGCAGTCTTTGGCTTTTATATAAGTAACATATAAATGTTTTTATTTAAAGACTGTCAAAAAACATAATCACAAACAGAACTTTGCATGATAAATTGGCAAACTATGTAGGTCCTGCTGTTTCGTTGAAAGACATGCATGTAGCAGATTCACTGGCAGGATGACGCCCAACCTCTGCTGCATCCAAACGCTGCCATCTTTCACCTTTACACCTGGTGCAGCTGCGTTGTTCTTAAGTGTGACTGCACTTTTCTTGCTGGGATGGGAGAGCTTCTGTTCTCTTTCTTCGATGTAGAACCCTCATGCTCATCTGAGTTCACCTCTGCTATAGCACGTCTTTATTTGAAAACTAACAGTGTCAGATCGGGGCAAACATGACTGAGATAATAAAACTGAATATTAAAAAATGGTAACCTTTACAAGTACCATAAATTTACACCGGCTGTTACAGACTCAAATCAAATGTATGTTTTTATTCTATAATAGTGAGAATAAGAGCCGCTCACTACTCAAAACAGTAAATGCAAGAAGAACCCGGAATTGAACCCCCAACCTCTTTATTACAAGACAGCGTTTGTTACATCTGCTCCAGTCAAGCAGAAGTGGCAGCATTGTACCCTAACCCAATTTATTTTTCTTCGGTTATATTCCTGGATATAAGTGTACTTGTTTTGTTATACCTGTACCTTTTGTGAAAGTGTTTATTTAATATTTGCACTTCAGTCTTCACACATTATACACTTCAGGTCAGCATTTTGTCAATTATTAGTAGAACATGAAAAAGGTGTCTGTTTTAGTTATGTGTTCAATATTTCTTGCCTTGCATTTTCTGTCATCCTAAATTTACACAGATCATTTTATACACAGAACACACATGAAATGTATGCATTCCAAATAAGGATATATTATTTACCCTAAACAGTTCAAGCTTAAACTTAAGCCTGGAGAACTTCAGCTGTGTCGGTGGGGGTTGGGACAGCAGGCTGCTTGCTGCTTGTGCTGATCGACACATTTGCAAAACAATGATGCTAATGGAGAGGTGCGAAGCAATTTAAGGTGGCCTGGGATTACGACTTTTTTCATAGGCTTCAGGGATTCTAGTGTTAAATAGGAAAAAGACAAAATATGTGAGGTCTAATGATGATCAGGATTCAGAAGTTAACCTACAGGGAGAGCTATTGAAAAGAGTGGATACATTTACATATCGAAGATCAGTGGTAGCCCAAGATGGAAAATTAGATGCAGAGATAACTCATAGAGTTTAGTGAGGATAGAACAATTGGAAGAAGGTATCAAGAGGGTTGTGTGGTCGAAGAATTAAGGCAAAGGTTAAAGGTAAGGTTTTTAAGACAGGGGTAAGCAATAATGTATGCAGCTGAGTCATGGGCAGTAAAGGAGGTGCAGGAGAAGAGGTTGGATGTAGCATAAATGAAAACTGAGATGGATGTGTGGAGTCACAATGAAGGACAGCATAACAAATGAGACAATCAGAGGTACAATAAAAGTGGGAGAGATATCTGAGAAAGTACAGAAAAGTAGATTGAAGTGGTATGGACATGTGATGAGGAGAGACAATGAATATGTGGGCAAAGAGTGATGGGAATGGAGGTACAGGGGATGAGAATGTGAGGGAGGCCAAAGCTGAGATGTATGGATAAAGTAAAAGAAGATTTGAAGAAAAGGGTTTGATTGGGGAGGAGGTGTAAGACTGAGCGGTTTGGAGAAGCACATTGACCCCACATAGAAGTGGGAAAAGATGAAGAAGAAGAAGAAGAAGAAGAAGAAGAAGAAGAAGAAGAAGAAGAAGAAGAAGAAGAAGAAGAAGAAGTTACAATGAGCACATTTTAATAAACAGTTAATTACTGAGGAAAGCATATTATTTTTCACAACAACTGCTGGAGCTGAGCCCCCTTAATGCAGAAACACCACAGACCACCTCAGTGCTTACATGCCAATTAAGAACATAATTTGGGCCAGGTGCTTCAAAGGCACTTGACTAGTGGATAATTAGGAGGTTCTACCAACCCTCTGGCTAGTACCTTTAGAAATTTAAACTGGAGAATTCAGGTTTGAGGTATCACAATGCTAAAGGTCTCAAAGAAACTATTATTGCTGCTTGTCAGCCTCAGAACATTTATAAGGAGATTTCCAAAGAAATTCACTGTACTTTTTAAAATAAAGTTGTCCTTTCTTTTTTTTAGTTAAAGTTCAGATCCCACCACTGAAGTTATGCTAGTTGACAAACACGTCTTTAATTCTGATTGTGCTGTGATTGTCAGGTGCTTTAAGCCAAAAATGACAATGTAAGATACAATATAAAAACTTGCCTTCATTGTGGTGAATAAGTTTTGAAATTTCTCTCATTTCTGTGAAGTCTCTTTTTACATGAGCCATTTTGAAATGTGCAGTGATGTTCAGTGCTATTGATAAAGCTGCTTTGTCCTCTATTGATTATGTGTTGTAAATAAAATGTTGCTGTAAAACTGGCTGTTGGGAGAATAAACAGTAAATAATGCACACACAATATAGATTGTAAGTTGACTTTTACTTACTGTTTATGGGTGAGATGAATGGCTCATTATATCCAATGGGATGCCAATCTCTGCTCACTTATTATTAATAAAAAAATGTTTTTTTTTTTGAGATGGTTAATTCAGGAAAAAGTAAATGTCTGCCTAGTGTAATTGTCTTGTACCATGTGTATTACTATGAGTAAACATATAACAAGTCAAAGCTACTAAAAAACTAAAATAAATGAAAGATCTAAAAGTATCAGTGCATGATAACGCATACACAGCATGCAAATGGAAATAATTCAATTTTACAGTCAAGTGAGTTTCAGAAGATAATTAGAAAACACAGTGAATATAAGATGTTGAGATCTCCTCCAACAACGTGAACCCTTAAGCTAATTCGACCATAACCACTCTCCCTTTAAAATAAAGAACCGACCGATTGCTGCTCTAGTTAAAATATTAGAAGAATTTTGATGAGAGTGGATCGTTCAGGCCATTTCTATTTACATGATTTCTCCAAAATAATGTCATGTCAAATTTTGAAGATCACCAAAATATTATATTCTATCACGCGACTCGATATGTATTCCATGTGTCTGTGGTCTTCTATGTGAAGAAAAAGTTTCTAACATTTGTGAGAAATCTACTCTTAACAATTTTCCATCTGTGTTCCCATGTTTTTGAGGATGAATTTATTTTAATGTAACAGCTGGAATAAACTGTACTAATTCCTCTCATTATTCATTAATGTCAGATTTTAATCTCCATTTTCTTAAACTAAAAAGTTTCAGCTCTTCAGTCTTTCTTCTTAGCCCATACCTTGTAGTCTTGGAATCAGTCTGGTTACTCTCATGTGTTTCCTCCTCTAGCACTGTCATTTTTTACAATAGAGACCATCATCTGTGCACAGTACCCTAGTTGAGGCCTCACAAGTGAATCATGCGGCTTTAGATATAACTTGTCTTGATTTATACTGCATGGGTTGGATTTTATAAACTAACACTCCATTAGCCTTCTTAATCACTTCAGAAAAAGGTCAGGATGTCAACAATGAAAAGTCCATTATGACTCCTAGGTCCTTTCCATAAGATTTACTTTCAGCTTTAAAGACTTTCATTGTGCATTCAAATACAGGCTGTATTCTGTCCACGTTTTTTGTAATGATTACACTATTTCTAAATTTTCTGTCATTCCACAAAGTTTAGCATTATCTGCAAACATATCTAGTTTTTTTTTTTTTATTTGGATTCTTATCTGGATTGTTTTTACGCATGGGACATGACGTTTGACTTCACCTAATTCTGAAAAAGTTCCTTTTATCATGGCCCTTTGTTTCTGATATTTAAGTCAATTTTGTACCCATCTACACACTGCTCCATACATTTATACTTGTTTTAGTGTCATTACTAGTCTGACATGTGGGACCCGATCAAAAATCTTTTGAAAGTCAAGATAAATAAAAACTTACCTCTCCGATCATATACTTTTGTTACTTCCTCATAGAATCACAGCATATTGGTGTAACACAATATTCTCTATCTAAACCTGTGCTGACTATTCCCTAATACGTCTGTCCTTGACATGTGGTATTCACTGTTTTCATTGCTAATTGCTTCTGTTAATTTGACTGTGGTGTACACTCTTAAAAATAATGGTTCTTTAATGGTATTTTATGGGTCCTTGTTGGTTTGTGCTGTTTCTTGTAGAATTATTGCTTGACAAAGCACTACTGTATTTCATTCTGCAAAAGGTTTTCTACATATGAATTAGGTTCTTTGTGCTTTAAAAAAAATCCTAATATGTAGAAAAAAAAAAACGAAATCTTTTATGTATGGTAGGCTACCTAGCAGGACACTGACAGATTAGGAAAACTTGGACTTAGCCTGTGTTAGTGTATGCAACAAGAGTCCCCCTGGTATCTCACAAACTTGTTACCATCTATTCAATGTTATTTATTATATGGAGCCTGTTACAGTTCTAAATAAACTGAGGTTCTTTCTGGAATCTTCATGTGAATGGGTCTTTTGGGAACTAAAAATGGTCCCCTGACGGCATTGCTTTAAAGAAATACTTGGGCACCTTTCTTTTCCATCCATCCATCCTCCAAACCACTGAATCTGAACACAGGGTCACGGGGGTCTGCTGGAGCCAATCCCAGCCAACACAGGGCACAAGGCAGGAACCAATCCTGGGCAGGGTGCCAACCCACCGCAGACCTTTCTTTTTAAGAGTTTATATTAATTTTATTGGCCTGTAATTACTTGGATCAGCCCAACTACCTTTTTATATATAATGGGATAACAATTGCTAGCATACACTCCATAGGAATTTCCTCATTGAGCAGTGATCTCTTAAAAGTATGCATTAAGGTTTTATATGTGCACTCGCTAACAACGTAAGCACTATACAGAGCTATTCAAAATGACAGAGCAGATTTCAAAAATGTATTTCAAACAAACTGTATAAGACCGAAACACATTCCACACATAACTTGATAGAGGAAAGTTCAAAGTCATGGAGCCCAGGAAACCTGCACTTCCGCCACACCTGGGAAGGTGGAGGAAGGACCTTCCAAGGATGCCCTGAGTGCTTCCGGGTGCAAGGGCAGCACTTTCGCCACACCAGGAAGTGGTGCCAGAAGAGTGTCATCGGGCACCTGGAGCACATCCGGGTGGGAATAAAAGGGGCCGCCTCACTCCAGTCAGGGAGCTAGAGTCGAGAGTTGGAGCAGGACGAAGCTCCCGTGAGGAGAGGAAGGGCGGCCCACGGACACTGGGAGAGAGGTCCGTGAAGAGGGTGATTGGTGCTGGGAGCACTGTGTGCTGTGCGGGACTGTATTTTATTAATAAACCGTGTGTTTTTGTAAAGTGTTGGTGTCTGTCTGGTGGTGTTCGGACCCGTGTCTCACACCCCATAGATAAAAATCGCAGGGGGTAAGGTCTGAAGACCTGGGAGGCCATAGACGATGAGCAAGATCTTGTTGTCCATGTCATCCAATCCATCCTCCTGGAATGGCGTCATTTATGGCTCAGCTTGAACGCACCTCAGATACGCTCGACATTTTCATCTGACGTGCGTGGACATCCAGTGCTTTTACATTTGCATGTGCAACCTTCTATGAATTTTCTATGCCACTCGTAAATCTGTTTTATGAAGAGGCGGCTGTTTGTTGAACCGTCGGCAGCTTTCACATTGCACTTGAACAATGGATTCACACTTTGTAAATTGCGGTACGTAAAATTATTTCTCGTGATATTGTCGCCGTTTTACTATAAATGAGAAACAGTGCTCGGTGGCATTCACTGGTACTTTTAGGCGGGCTTTTAAACTTTGATCTTTCCTATATCCAGTGATGTGTTTCTGTGAATGTGTTTCTGTCTTATACAGTTTGTTTGAAATAAATTTTTGAAATCTGCTCTTTTATTTTGAATAGCCCGGTATGATAAAAGTTATCTGGTCCCAATGATTTGTTTGATTTCAGGCTTTTTAATCTAAGCAGCACTTCTCCTTCTACACTTTCTAAATTACTCAGCATCTTCTTTGTAGTTCATGTAACTGCTTGGAGGTTATTAACTCCTTCATATGTTATTGCCAAATTTGCAAAGTTGCTGACCAGATTTATAGTGCGATTTTTGCATCTGGTCTTTCACAGATTAATTCCCCCTGACCAGACCAATGTCGTCCTCTCTCTTGCCATGCAGAAAGGTAACATCCATTGTTTTGTGCACATGCTCACGTGAGGCTTTTCACTTCATGTGCTAGAATTTTTTTCTGACAGATTCTGTACTCAGTATACATTACCAATGCCTCACATTTTTGTAAGAGCTATGCCATGGGTCTGGCTCTCATTATTAACTGTCATTTCTGGTACTCAGATATCCAGACACCGTTTTTTACAAGTTTTGGAACTGTTCCCTGGTATCTGCTTTATGATCTATTGTGTCTAACTGTCCATTTTCTATTTTCACTTCTAGCATTCATTTTTTGCTATGTATACTGTATATTCCTTCTCCTTGACTTTTATGGTTTTTCTTTACCTCTGCAACAGGGATTATTCTCTGTAGGCCTGTGCCAGATTAGAATTGGCATGTCACTCTAAATCTTCAGAATCTATCTCATTAACATTTTCGAAGCATTCTTCCTTTAACCTAGTCATACTTGAACTTTTTACCACAGAGATTAATGACTTCTCAAGATTCAATATAAAGACATGGAAATCTTCAGGTTGACTAATCCAATTCTGGATGGTCAGTAGTGGGCACCGCGATTCCAATGTTAATTTCTGATTTCTGTTTTTCAGACATATTTGTCTTCCAGGTTTGCTGTGCATGCCATGCCTTTCTCTTTGAAAACACAAATATCTTTGAACCTGAATCCATTGAGGACCTTTGTTTATCTTTTAATTTGAAAAAGGTAGTTATTACTGCTCTTGTTGTGTTTCTTGTTCATTTTTCATGTTAGGCAGGCCATGAACAAAATTTGGCTCAGCTGCACATTGTCATTTTTTTGTTTTTTTACAGGTTTTTCACATACTTTTACATAACAATCTCTGCCTCTTCATAAAACTTCATGGCAAAGGTGTTTTCATTTTATGGAGAAGTCCACGTGGGCAGAGAAGGCTTTAATAAAATTGTCATGTCAGGTTAATTTCTACCCCGCTTAATCCAGACCAGAGTTAGGAGGCAGGTGCTGGAGGCTATCCCAGCTAGCACAGTGCATAAGGCAGTAACAAACCCTGGACAGGGCACCAGTTCATCACAAGTAATCACACCCACTCACATACCAAACACACAGTACGGCCAGTTTAGTGTAGCCAGTTCACCTTACCTTCATGTCTTTGGGCAGTGGGAGGAAACTGGAGCACCTTACTGGTACCCAAACAGACAAGGGGAGAACATGCAAACTCCACGCAAGGAGAACCTGGGGTGTGAACCTGGGTCTCCTTACGGCAAGGCAGCAGCGCTACCACTGTGCCACTCTTCAATAAAATTGTAACCTCAAAAAAAGATTAAACAGTGAGTTATAAAGAGCTGATATCTATTACTTTACTTATTACTTTATTACTTACTCATGTGTTACTTTAAAATAAGTTCAACAAGAACACAGGGACACAATTGTAATAATTTGTTAAGAGCAAAATTCTCACAAATATTAGAAAGTTTTTCTTCACACAGAGCACCATATATACATGGAATCAATTAGTAAGTATTGCAGTAGAGAATAGGACTTTAGAGACTTCATATCCAGACTTCTGGTCAATAGCATGGAGTAGTTTGTTGGGAGGAATGGCCTGTTCTTGTCAACATTTTTCTAATATTCTACTCACCATCTGAGTTTCCCTGTTTAGTGCTGGTCACTTTCCTTCTTATAAGCATTATGATTTCTACTTTCTGTTCTCATTTTATGTGCCACAGGCAAAAGGTGACTTAGTACCCCATCTTAAGGCTAATTATACTGAACTGATGTTCTTCCTTCTGGTGGCTCCAGGAAAACAATGTAGCCTTGATACAAGATCAAACTGTTTAATAGGTCAGATATGCAGTTCACTCTTCTGCTGCATGTACGCAAAGTCAACTCCATTCCCACTGTGGTCATCTCTGATGCAGTCCACATGAGGCAATCTCCACTACAAGGAAGGTCCCTGGAATGTATTCAGAGAATTTAAAACATTAAACAACCACCCATGAGACTGGATGAATGTTCCCCTTCACCCTTGAAAGAAAAGATCGCATCTCATCTCTCTAACTCTGAAGCTTATCCTGCACTCACTCATTTCAGGCCTTCGATTTATTAGACGAGCCAATGCAGCAACTTGGAAGTGCAGTTCATTCTTAAGACTTTTTAGACTTATAGTAAGGGGCACACTTGTTTGCAGATCTCCCCCTTCACATGGATTTCCAGTCTCCATTATTAATTTTTCTTTGGAGTAAAGGAGGCCACTTAAGCAGCAACAATGGCAATTTGCGTCACTACCTTATAATTGCCTTTAAATGTGCTGTTAATCAAGTAGCCTTTTGCATTAGACACCCACCAATCTGTTAAGAGCCTTTTTCCAGATTTAAATGAGGATGAATGCCTTTTATTCTATGCAATATTAAAACTGTATTTGAGGCAAAATCTATGCTGAGAAAACAAGTAAAAGTGGTAGAGATCTCTGCAGACAAATGGCTACATAGGCTAACAAAATATTGAAGAAATAATTTTGAACAAATGAACAAATTAATAAATGGATGACTGAATAAGAAAGCACAAGGATGAATGAAGAAATAAACACTAGTAATAAAACCAGAGATTATTTGACTGGCTTATGTGTTTGAATAAGCAGAGGGCAATTATAGCATCTACTGTCATGTTTGCTACAGCATGGGGACTTGTTAGAGCAGTTGGAATGCATTGGGGTAACTCTATTAAATGAATACAGCCATTTTTCCAGTATGGGTTTATTATGAACAAGTCATCATCCAATTGTTCCTTAATAAGTGATAAAGTTTATAGGTTATACTTTATGCTTAGAATTTCCTCCCTTTCTTAGCTGACACTTTCCCCCAGCTCTCTCTGTTTTGTTGTTTGTCACATTGGTGTGATGACACTGAGGGAGAGATGTTGTCCTTTGACACCCTCAACTATAGGTACCTGCACCTCATTTACTGTACTCCTGATCTTTGTATGATGGTCCAGTTTGTGTTTCTACATTTAATAATTTAGTTTGAACCAGCTAATCTTTTCCAATGTCATTGAATCATTTGATGTAATCTTTGTGATGTTCCTCATGCTTTTCCAAGTCTTTTTTTGTTACATTCTCTATTTTATTTCTTTTGATACCTGAGTTTATTTAATTTTCATTGCTTCCTTATTTAATTCCTTTTCTCCATTGCTATTTTCTTCTTTTGCACCTTTGCTTTGTGATAAGGTCTTTAGTTCCTTCGATTTTAAGATCTTTATTCTCACATTGGTGTTGTATCTCCTACGCCATGGTACTCAGCTCTGGTCTTGATGGTTCTGCTATCTGAGAAATATCCATCCATCCATCCATTTTCCAACCCGCTGAATCCGAACACAGGGTCACGGGGGTCTGCTGGAGCCAATCCCAGCCAACACAGGGCACAAGGCAGGGAACCAATCCTGGGCAGGGTGCCAACCCACCGCAGGACACACACAAACACACCCACACACCAAGCACACACTAGGGCCAATTTAGAATCGCCAATCCACCTAACCTGCATGTCTTTGGACTGTGGGAGGAAACCGGAGCGCCCGGAGGAAACCCACGCAGACACGGGGAGAACATGCAAACTCCACGCAGGGAGGACCCGGGAAGCGAACCCGGGTCCCCAGGTCTCCCAACTGCGAGGCAGCAGTGCTACCCACTGCGCCACCGTGCCGCCCTCTGAGAAATATGATTATACTATAGAGGAACACCTTTAATCTCTCAAATCAAGGTGGTAGGTGTCTGCTCAGTTGCCATCAAGATCTGCTTGTCTTATTATCTGGTGATAACAAGTTTCTTTTTGGCAATTGTCAATCTTGTTCAATAAGGGTCCCTCAAACTGTTGGGTAAGAAACCATGTCACAAGAATATCAAGCTGCCATGGCAAGGGGCAACAGCATAGGAATAAAGGTAAATCTGATCACTTTTCCAGGTTGGTCCAGTCTTGTGGAATCTTTGCTCAGCATCATCATAATCTTGTAATGCAAAAACTGTGTAAAATGTATGATTATCCATTTTGAAACTGCTCTTTCTAAATGAATGTTGTGATTCTGCATACGGACACTGGTGCACAAATGTCTTTGCTTATTTGGAACACAAGTTTTTTAGTTTTTTTTTTTGCTTCTCTAGCTCACCATCCCAATACTGCAGAGAAACTGAAATCAAAATGCAGGCCAATATCTTCCTATGTTTATCCCATCATTTATGAACGCTTTGAGGTCATTTCAGTTTTTTTTTTTTTTTTTTTAAATCCAGCACCTCCCGACTCACTAGTAAGAGAAAACCCTTATGTATTATATACTGTTTGACTCATCTTGATGTCTAGTTAGGCAAGACATTAAGCTCTTTGGGGTTCCTCCTATTTTTGGCCCTCTAGACCCAAACATCTCTCATTTGTAGGCCATTTTTGAGCAATATTTTGTGCAGAAAATTATACCTTTATGATAAATAGTAACCTAATTGGTGTCTTCAGCAAAAATGATCAGAAGGACTTGAAGTTGTGCGTGCCACATCAACCGACCCGTGTTTCATCCCCTGATGGGATATGAGGGGTCAAAATCTCAAAATTTTGAAAAAAGTGGTGATTGGTAATATAGGCATGTCGAGTGTTATTTTATACAATTTTGAGTTTGCTGACCACGGATATGATAATACTGGCGATATCTCATTCTTTACCAGTGATTCTAGCCTTCTAAAGGCCGGTTTAT
Organism: Erpetoichthys calabaricus; assembly: GCF_900747795.2. Classification (NCBI taxonomy): domain Eukaryota; kingdom Metazoa; phylum Chordata; class Cladistia; order Polypteriformes; family Polypteridae; genus Erpetoichthys; species Erpetoichthys calabaricus. The sequence goes on along the minus strand of NC_041406.2, from coordinate 115,083,137 downwards.
ACTTCACACTCAGAATGCGTACGCACATGCATCATGGCTGCCAAGTGTTCCCTGTGTTCATTTGACGTGTCCTCTGAGCACATCTTCAGAAATTGACATGTGTTAACGCGTGTGCGAGTTGCAGTACCAGCAAAAACTTGGAGGGCGCAGTGTGAGCAGGTCGGAATATGACATCAGAGTCTCTGTTTACTATCTACATATGACAGAAAGCCGCTTTACGGATCCTATAGGATCGATGGGTGTTCTTTGATGTTTAATGAATGGTAGGATGTGGTGAAGCAAAATGGTGACATATAAATGCATTTGTGGTGCTTTTATATTCAAGTGTCGCATATTCCTCAACATAATGACACGATACATTTTAAAAGTCTCACATATCATCTAGTGTGCCATCTTCTTTTTTGCACTGTCACAACAGCATCAGAATGTACAGCAGCTTATTTGAGCCACAGAGAGAGAGACAGATAGATAGATAGATAGATAGATAGATAGATAGATAGATAGATAGATAGATAGATAGATAGATAGATAGATAGATAGATAGATAGATAGATAGATAGATAGATAGATAGATAGATAGATAGATAGATAGATAGATAGATAGATAGATTATTAATCCCAAGGGGAATTCACATACTGTATACTTGATATCACTTTCATGATGAAATGCATTAAAGTTTGTATGTTACATTTTACAGGTAAATCGTTAACTTCATTTAAATAATGAATACTGTTAATAATTACACATGTGTGGGCGGCATGGTGGTAGAGCTTCTATCTCACAGTAGGTAGTCATGTCCTTGGTGTTCCCTGCCTGGAGTTTGCATGTTTTCCTGATAGGTTTCCACAGTGTGCTCCAGTTTCCTTCCAAAGACATGAAGGTTTGGGGATTTGGTGATGCTAAAATGATGCTCGTGTATGTGTATGCTTGTGTTCAACTTGCGATGAGCTAATGCCCTGTCCAGGGATTTTGTTTCTGACTCACACCCGATGCTTGCTGGAATGGGCGCATCCCTGGATTGATGGATGTAATCAATAAGCATCCTTTTCAGATGCAGGAAACAAACCCTGGGCAGAACGCCAGCCTACCGCAGATGAAGAATATCATTTTAGACTATTTCAAGGTGATTGATTATTAAGATGATGTTATTTTTGATGTTTGATCCTTTACTAGTGATCAAACCTTCTATGAACTTCTACCAAAGAGTGATAAATGACAATTTTTTTATTTTGATTTGTTTTTATTTGATATACTTTATTAAATCCTAAAGGGAAATCATCTTTTTGCATGAACTTTGGAGGTTAGAGTGCAGGGTCAGCCATTGTCCAGCACCGCTGGAGCAATTTACTGGTTGAGGGCCTTCTTCAATGGCCCAACAGATTAGGATCCTTTCTGGCAGTCGCGGGATTTGTACCAGGAAAATCTCTATTACAACCAAGAATATCTAGACTTTAAACATTTCAAATGAAGCCCACATCTGATGCAACTATTCTTGTTTCTTATGTCCTTCAACCTCATGAAAGCACTAGAGTTGTTATGAACACCCCATATTAGGACAGTTTACACTAATTCTGACATTTTTCTAGTAAAAGGGAATGCTCTTGAGCTTTCCTGTTTTTTATCTCTTAAAATTCAGTTCAGGCTTTTGGGAGGCCAGTGTCTATCCTGGCAACACTAGGAACAAGGCAAGAAGTAACTTTTAAATAGAATGTCAGTCTATTAGATGGCACACTTTCACCCTGATGAATGTAGAGAAAAGAAATCTGAAATGAACATTCAGGACTGAAAAATGAATACATATTAAGACTGTCAAATTTGCCAAAAATAAGGTTTGGACATTCAAAATAAAAATAAAAGACAAGTAAATATATGAAAATATTCAGACTTAAATTATATATGTGATATATATATGTTTGTACATGTATTTTTATACTTTATTACTTTGTTAACTTATTAATGGTGGCAGCAGCAGCAACATCAAGAACAAATGCCAACCCATCTAAGCAGTAAACAAATCCTAGCCTTACAGAGACCATCATTATGGAAATAGAAGAGCCATCAATATCTCGTGTCAGTGCGCCCAATAAAAGGAAAAGTTCTGCACAGCTGTCTTGTTTTCAGTCTAACAGTGATGGCTGGGTGAGCAAGTCCTTGTTAGAATAGCAATCCATAAAATCAGCCATAAATCCTCGTATCCTTATATTGCTACATTATTATTAATATTTTTATTTGTTTTTCCTCATAGTGAGTCTGCAAAGCATGAGGCAGCTTTGATTTATACATTGGTAAGTGAAAACTGCAGCCTTCAAACAAAAGGCTGCTTCAAAACACAGCCCTTCACAAAAAAGAGAACAAAGTGACATGATCAAAAAGAAAATGGAACTGGACACTCTTAGCATTGCATGTAATTGACATATAAATCCCAGATAAAATCACCCATGATTGCTTAAACATGCCAAACATGGTAATTTTGTTTTTCTCCAGCTAATTGGATTTTTGATCTTTGTGTTCAAAACATGTGAGGTCACTGTCCATCTTTCTGTAAATGAGGCACTGTGTCAGTTTTTGTTTCCCAACTAAAGTAACCCCATGTACTAAAGTTTGCATTATAATGATCTTTAGTCCACATTATAATTTTTATTTAGTAGATATTTTTATTCACAGAAACTTTAGAATTCTGAATAATGAGTTTGGATGTTTATTGTTTGCTGACTTAGTAGCTTCCTGGTAAGGAGAAAATCTTTAAAGCAAATCACAAGAAGTGTAGGATGTAGTTATATGAAAAATAAAATAAACACTAGTGCAAAGTAAAAAGAGTGTGTAGCTCCGACTTGATAAATTTGAAGCATGGGATTACTGCAGACAAGTAATAACAAGACAAGATTAAAGTCTTTTTCTTTTTTTTCTAATTTGCAGAAGCTGCAAAAATGTAATAAAGCTGGCCTGGATGTTTAAATATGCCTCATTGTTTTAGACATTATGGGCCAAGTAAGAGTAATTGTGTGACACTGTAAGTTGGCCGAAGTAGCTAAATGTCTGCTGCTGACACTGAAAAGGCTCCTTAAAGCAGCTATTTAAAGTGTTATGATGATAAAAGGAAAATGAAAATTATGGCAGCATTTTCCGTTTGCATTACTGAGAACGTCTTAGCATGAAACAGTCAAGGATCCCAGGTTTAAGAGTGAATCAGAACAGGATCTAAAGCAGAACGATGCTTTTTAGTGCACCAGGAAAGTGTTCAGAATCTGCCCTGAGCACACCTTTAGATCAAAAAACAAAGAAGTGGTGTAAAAAAAAGGATCAAAATATGTTGCAAAGGAGTGTTGCTGTAATTTTAATAATTAAGAAGACAAACTATCCATTCAAAATTATGAAAAGGCTCACTGTGGAAGTGATGCACAAAAACACATCATCACAATGTTGCAGCATTGCACAGTGTCTGGTGTAGCACGATGACAAAATTAGTGCTAAGTAAAACAACCACTGGTTGCCAGCTTTTGCCTTCAAATAAGACCTTTTTCAAATACATTTATATTTTATTTGAATAGTGGCATTCAGTCTGACAGCCCTAATACACACAACCCAACATTTGCCAAATACCTAGTTATCTGCAGCTGCAATATCAGGTGACCCATTTAAATACAAGCACAGATGCGATGCTAACACTATATTTAACAAGATCAAAAAAAAAAATGAATAGATATCGGCTTCACATATTTATATCATGCTTTTGTGTTATTATTACTGTATACTTCATCATAAGAAATGTATATAGAATTTTTGCAGACAAACTCTGCCCATTTCCACTTGCACTGGAAATATATAAAAACTACAGATCCTCCAGGAGAGATTCATAATAATTGTATGTTGTTATTTTTGTACTTTTCTCATTGTGGACATGAAATGCCTCTAACTGTTTTAACATGCAGTATTGTAATCTGACATTCAGTCCATTAGCTCAGCTCATTGAGGGACTCGGCAGGCTGAGGTGGGATGACGACAAAGATGAGCCTACTCTTCTACAAAGCTGTCTCTAGTGAAGCACCCTACATTTTGCATTCATGTTTGAAATATCTATTTAAATTTCTGAATTTTGCTAGTCTATGCTTGGCAGCATTTTCCTCTTTTGAAGCTTTGTTCATTCTCTCGTTTTCTACCACAGGCTTGCATGGGTAAAGCAAGCCTCTCTTTCTACTTGCATTATCCATGCAAATCATTTTAGCATTTCTCGTCTCCTCTCCATTTTGCATGCTTTGTCAGCCCCTTATCAGCATGTTACCAAACGGTGCCACCATTTTTTTTTTTTTTTTTACTCATTATTAAGAGAATGTATATTTTTCCCCTGGCCTCGGAGGGAGCTGTTCTTCAGACCTGACCCCCCGGTCGTTCTTCATATTGTCCCACTATCAGTAAAGATGCAGTCCATCCCTTGAGTAATTGTGAAGCATAAGAATAGAGGCGGAAACTCTGAATTAAACGGCACAAATTGAAAAGTGCAGGGGTGCTATTTCTTTACATTTTTATGTCAATGAAAAACTTTTTCCTCTGTGAATATAAGGATTGGTAAATCAAGGTAAGGGAATTAAGTTTCTCTGGCATGTATGCCCGATTATAAACTCATTCTCTCAGCAAAGACGTTTTCAGACTCTCAGACCCCACCTGCTTGTTATTCTCTACTCCAGGTCCCCGTTAGGAATGTTTTTGATTCTTGTGATGCTTTTAACAGACCTCATGAATATTTATAATGATATTTTTGACCTGGCACTGAATAATATAAAATTATAAGATTAAGCTTTTTGACATTCAGTTTATAATGAAAATACCTTTCCCCACAGCAAAAACATAACTTGTCTTATTTCCCTGTCAGATCTAACTAATGTTAATTGAGGATAACAACAGAGAGCAAAAATATCACTTTAAATATAATAATTAATATCAAATTAGCACCACCATGCAACACAATATATATGAGACTCAAAAATATTAAAACCTTTGCATACGAGGTCCCTGCATCCCCAGTCACTGCTGTGCAGGTATGAACGTGTTATGTCAGATCATTTGTAACTGCGGTGCGAGAAACAATGGCTTCCCCTCTTGTGCTTTGCACAAAAGAAGAGCAACGTGATTTGTTTTTTGTGGTCTGAGGGTGTGCCTGTTGCCGATGTTTATTGAAGACTTTGTGCACAGTATGAAAAAAAGTGTTTTGTCACAAATAAGTGTGTATGAATGGGTAGGGAAGTTCAAGGAAGGTCGCACAAGTGTCAGCCATGAAGAAGGAGCCGGACGCCCGTCCGCATCCATGAATGATGACAACATTGAGTGTGTACGTGATATGATTCTGTTGAACAGACGAGTGACAGTAGATGATGTGGCAAATCATTTGCAAATCAGCCATGGCTCTGCCTATGCAATAATCCACAACAGACTTAGGTTTCGAATGAAGGCCTACAAGGACGAAAATTCATGTCTGATGAAGAGGTGAAGACAGCGGTGCATTCATGGCTCACAGCTCAGCCTAAAATATTTTTGAATGAAGGAATATGAAGCTTTGTTGACAGATGGACAAAGTGTATTGAAAAGCAGGGAGATTATTTTCGAAAAATGATGTATTTGTGTTTTCTGAAAGTTGCTTAAAATAAATTCTACAGCCTGAGTACAGATAATTTTTGACTCACCCTTGTAAAACATACAACAAAACACTCAAAACGACAAGTTTACTTACTTCACAAAACCTGTCCATGTGTCTGTCTGGTACAATGCAGGTTTAAAAACTGAAGCAAACCACATTGTATGATATGTACGAATGAGGTGCTGTGAGGCTCACATCTTGTAGAAGCTTCTGAAACGGTTTGTGAGTATGACCCACCTTGGTTAAAGTCTGTCTTTCAATATTAGGTCATTCTGATCTTAATTTAAAGGAATAATTCATGTAAAAGGTACATGTTTAATTACTTATCCCATGTGGCTTGTAGTCAAAATTGGGACTGTCCCTGTCATTGGGACATCTGGTCATCCTAGTAAATTATATTGTCAGTGAAACAGTCATGCCAGAGGGTACTTCATTTATATGTAGATAACATTTTGTTTTCCTTGCTATTTTATGCTTTTACAGTTAGGAAGATAATATTCTTTACAGTGGTTTTTAGGCTAACACTTTTTAGTTAGAGAATATCTTCATGGACTGAGGTGGTTCTCCCAGAAGTTTAGAGCGGCTCTCTTTATTAACGTTTGACCAAAGAGTGATAGAAGACTGGGTTGCTTCAGGGATTACTAGTGGTGGAGCTCCGTGGACTAGCAATAATGCATAGCTATCTTTTCACGGACCAGCTAGGTAATAACACCATTAATATGCTTGCCATGCCTACCTTTTCATTAACCAGCACAATATATCTACTGAGTGGTGCAGGTCCTGTTGAAACACTGGCATAAATCACTGGGAGGAGTGAAGTGCTGGTGCACTGGCTCTCTGTCATTTGCGTTCAAGCCAGTGGAGACAACTTCATAAAGCAAAGACTACTTGCTGATGAAAACGTTTCTGCACGTGTCTAGCTGGACTTGTAGATATCAGATTGACCACCCACCCAACTTGTATTGTGGATCTCTTGCCTTCAGCGGCTATCAAAGGTGAAAAAGAAGAAAATATACAAATTATACAAGATGGTATAACCGCTGTCAAGGTAAAATTGAAACAGTAAACTAATTTGAAGTTTAAGTCATACAGAATGTTTATCTATTGTCACACACGTGCGCATGGGAAACAGCTGAAGGGCCTAAATACTTGTAATTCTACGCCAGGCCAGGGGGCGGCGGAGTGTACTGACTATCTCTCTCAGTCCCTTGCAGACCTTTCCCGGGAAATCCCGCCTCTTGCCAGCCCCATAGATGACGTCACTTCCGGAGACGAGGACGCCACTCCCAGTTCCTGCAATGCTGACGTCATTTCCTTTCCATGCCTTTAAAACTGCCATCTTGCCTCAGTACAGGCAGTTCTGTTTTGGACTCTGAACTATACACATCGTGTACATAAAAAGAGCAATTTTGCAGCCGAGCATAATATACGGGTGGCTGCCCTAACCCTTTATGATGTCTCCAATTCATTCTTGTGACACTGTTTTATGACAGAGTTTTGCCAATGCTTTCCAATAAGAGATTTTGAAATTTTAGCGTTGATCGGTTTGAGATACAGTATCTCAACGCAAATTGAACTGTTTCAACAATTTACTTAAAGAATTAGTGCAACACATTTCAACAAAATTGGTCCACTGGGGGTCGAGTTGTTTCATGTGGACAGATAGACATGGCTATTGCAATAGGAACTTTGCACATTTATGTTAATGCAGCAAAATATAAAAACCTATGGAATTTGTGTTCTAATTCTGTGGTTCTCAAAGTTGGGTGGGAAGAAAAACCTATGAGGCACCTGAAGTGATACAACTTCTCTGTAAAAGTGTATACTGTATATTAGCACAGCATAACACCACACACGGGCACAATGTATCAGTAGAAGCTTATTGCATTAGCAGCTTTTTTCTGCCAGTTAGTAGACTGTGGTGTTATGTTCAGTATAGACATTTGTTTCTTCAAATTCACAACTTCACCCATTCTCTGAGCAATCCATTTACAGTATATATACTTAGTAATCAAGATGGAAAAATGGCTTGGGTTAAACAAAATAACAAAAAGGAAATCAAGGGAAAGATTACATGTCATCTTTAAGTGAGAAATCTAATTGATGGATTGGAATGGTTTGGTCAATAAGATAATATACTTAAGGCAAGGAGCAAGAACTTATCAGACATATAAGTGAAAAAGCATAAATATCAAGCTGATTTACTGCACTATTGAGTTATGAGGTTGATTATCGAATGTCAGCCCCATCCACTGTGTCTTTTATTCACAGAATTCCTTGTCCATGACAGCTTAAAGACTGCTAAACATTTAGTAACAAGGCATCGCACACACAATAAAACAAAAAAAATCCGTAAGGACAGTGAGTTACCAGATCAGCAGGAAATCAGAACTAAAGAAAGGTGCATTTCTGATCAAGCACAAATGGTGTAATTTATAGACAAGAGTCTCATTTGTCCACCTGCCATTGCAGTGAGTTAAGTCCTACACGGTGATATGTTAGCTTGCCAATTTGAAAAAAAAAAAATCCACTTTCTGTGATACGGCTGCACGACACATTGATGATCTGACACAAGACATTAAAGGTCCGTTGACTGAACGAGTCTTGCAGAGGGAAAAATTTGCACTCCATTTAAATGAATCAACTGCTTAACTACTTGGATTCACACAATTGTTAAAAGAAGTAACATTTAAATGAGAGAAATGGGGAAGGTTTGAGTGACCCCTTTTATGATCTTCATGTTACAAGGGGGCACAGGAGAAGATGTTTGAAAATAGCTGGTCTACTTGGCCAATTTGAGATGAGCTCTTAAAATTAATTTAATTTTCTCTAATTGTCCTCTTCGGCAAGCTGTCATGTTCTTCAAAGCATTGAGAATCTTGAAATTGTGCCTCTATATACTTTGCAATATGGAATATGTTTTGTTATGTTTAGGACAAAATTTCTGATATAACATACCACATTAAAAACAATCTATTAAGTGTAACTCAGCCTAGTACAACTTTATTAGTGTGACTCTGCTTGTTGCATTAAAAATTCTTCAGATCTTGTTTGACGGATGATACACATGGACAGGTGTCCTGGCTGGGAAGGAGGCCAGTCCTATGCCACTCCAAGAAATTGAGCAAAGAAAACCCCTATCTCACCCAGAAGACAGCCATGGGACAGGCACTGGCACCCTGGCTGGGTTAGATCCAGGAACAGTACCTGGCCAGGAGGCCTGTATAATGAAAGGACTAGGTAGGACATTCGATTTGGTAAATTTTCTCCCCCAGGATTTTAGGGGGCAACCTCCCTGGTTTAAAGTTCCCACACTGACTCCTGCAGGACATGCGGGAACCTGTAATGTCTTGGTGCCTCCCTGTGGTGTTCTGTGGGGGCTACCAGGGGGAGCTGAAAGGGTTAACAATCCCTAAATAATGGGACTTCAGGTTGACCCAGAAGTACTTCCTTCGGGCTATGATCTAGCACCGAAAGTACTTCCGGATCTAGGATAAAAGAAGTCACTCAGCCTCAGCCAGGCAAGTCGGAGTTGGGTGGAAGTGGACAAAGCTTGTTTATTGTGCTTGGAACCTTTGTTTGTGAGCTTGTGTCTGGGGTTAGGTTGCTGCATCGCCCCCTGGTGGTTCCTCCCTCTTAAAAATACAACCACAGATTTTTTGGGCTGACAGCAATTCTTTTGGAATGGTCAGGTTGGGGCATTCCATTCAAAAAGAATAATTTGTTTGTGTGATTACCTCTCCCCATGCCCATGTTATTTTAGGCTTCTCCTCACTTAATAATGTAACATAACCCCATAATTAATTAGAATTCTAAGAAAATATCACATTGGAGCCCATGCTGGAAGCAAAATTGCTTGAATTCAATCATTACACTTGTGCTTCATTGTAATTGCTGTTCTGCCTAATGAATATCAGAACTGTCAAGTTTATTTAATAATCAAAAGTCCTCAATACTACCTCAGCACAGAATGGACAATTTTCCCATTGATTTATTTATGGCAGAAATTCAACTGACAACCATGCTGTTTAAAGTCCAATGCTTAAACCACAACAGTACACTGTTTACTGTTCAATGCGCTCATTGGTGTCCTTGGGGTAACATGCACAAGCACTCATTTCATAAATCTACCTCTTCCAGCCCAGAGTTCGTGATAGAGCCGTGTATTGGCAGTTTATTGTGCAAGGCAAGATCTGACCTTATGATATTAGTCAATTCTATATGTGTAGTTTTGTCTGTTTTAGTTTTTTTTTTTTTTTCCTCACTTGATGTTTTAATTTCTGATATTTATTTCACATTTGGAACTGAATTTACCGAGTTTTTTTTTATTTTTTATTAATGCCTATTTTTCGTTATTATACATGCTATCCTGAATTATGAATGTGACATTACAGGAAGAGCCAAGATAAATATGACAGTTATCGTACACTGTTTTACCTCTCAGTGGGTGCACCACTGCACCTTTTAGTAGTAGCTAACTAGTTTCAAACCCAAGTAGACCCTTGCAGTAGGATATTGCGGTTTTGAGAACGATCTTCCTTTGTCTTTGACTTACAATTTGTTCTTGTCTGTATGGTTTCTGGTTTCTCGGTTTTGTTTTGCTCTAATGGTACGCTGGTTTTTGCTTGTCCTAACTACATCTGTTTGCTGGTTTCCTACATCCTGGTTTATTTATGGTCACTGTAACCCTCAAGCATTGTGTGTGTCATTAACAGGTGCTATACTATGTACAGTGACAGACAAGAAAAGGTTGAAAAGGACTAGGAAATATGAGACATGGACAAATGATAGTAAAGGACAGAACAAGAGGACCAAGAGGAGTGGATACTAGTGCCAAAATGTAACCCAAGGAGTAGTAAGCAAAGGTGCATAAGGATAGTAGACAGAATTTCAGTAACTCTTTGTTAACTCATCTTTTCTGTTTAGAGATTTGGTATTTTCAGAATGCTGACAGACCTGCTTTTAATACTTGCACCCCTGGCAACCTGATGGTATGTCCTGACAACTGAAACCCAAAATGGCATGGCTGTAATAAGCATACATTTAATATGTCACTGAACTCTGTGTAAATATATTTTATAAATCTGCCTTTTTCTACTCACGTGCACTGCTGACACAGCCAGATTTAGCACAGGGGTTCACCATATAGAACTGCTAGGCAAGCATTATAATATAAGACAAGACAGATAGAGACAACTGGTAAATAGTGAAGTCAGATTGAGGACTGTTGTATACTATTTCTGTGTGTTAGAGTCAGTATGATATTGGATCTTCTTTTCCTTGTTTGGAATGGCATGATACACCTAAGTGGGGACCTGCACGTGAAGAAAAAGTATCAAGTCTTGGAACATTGCCCGGCACACCTTTGAAGACGATGGACGGATGGGAGATAATGTCATCTGATCCTGAAAATCTTTCCATGGCAACAGCGAAAATGTACACATCGGGCCCCCACTCCCAAACTGGGTATTGCCATTTGCTTCCTTCATCTGTTATGCAGCGTAAGCCGACATTAAACAAAGCTAAGTTATTTCTCCTATGTGATTTCTTACTGCCGCATCACTAAGGAAGGGGTGTTGCCTTTTTATATTACATCTGTATAGTTTTCAGGTTATGTAACACGCCGCAATTACAAAAGAACTCATTCCCAGGGAGCTAACATCCCTTGCTGGATACAGTGGCCCATATCAAGATAAAGATGGTGTCATGGCATAACGCTCAATGACAAAAAGTTGACAATTAGAAATGTGATGCATAGTATTTAACTCAACACAGGTAAATTAATAGATAGATAGATAGATAGATAGATAGATAGATAGATAGATAGATAGATAGATAGATAGATAGATAGATAGATAGATAGATAGATAGATAGATAGATAGATTAGAGGCAAACAGCATACCGTCTATTGCACACTCTGCCAATTTAAGATCACATTCAACTTTACCCACATGCTTGCGTGATGCAGACGGGAAAACTGAATTACCAACACAGACGTGAAGGGAACTAGCAGATGCCATGCAGACATTACCCATCAGTAACTTAAACCCAGGCCTCTGAAGCTGTGAGATTCAGCGACAATCCATGTCATCATCCCAGTCACCATTTTTCTTTGTTGTATTATTTTTAAAAATGTAAGTTTAGGGCTGATTTCAGAAGAAAATCTAATATTTACTAGACTACAATATTTTTTTCTAAATTTTACACTGGCAGGTCTACTAACCTGAGTGGTGGGAGTTTTTTTTTTGGGAGTTTTTCCTTGTCTTCTTAGAGAGTCAAGGCTGTGGAGCTGTCAAGAGGCAGGGCTTGTTAAAGCCCATTGCGGCACTTCTTGTGTGATTTTGGGCTATACAAAAATAAATTGTATTGTATTTTATAAAGTCCAATTAAGAGTGGCAAATTGAGGGGTCCCTTATGTCACTAAAATTGTGTTTTGTAAAATTAATTACTTGTTGTAAAAAAAAACACCTGTTCTTTGAGTGAAATGGTGTTTGTATATGATGAGTGCAGGTTTTTAATCAGGATGCTGACATGCTTTTCATATTTCAAACTCCTTACAGTGAGCTGCAATAATTATTGTTTTATATGTTATTGTCAAATGTAAATCTTCTGTTGTTTATTACATTGATGAAAAGTGGAGCAGAAACACCTTTGAACTGAGGTAAAAATCCTTCATCAGTGGGTAGCACTGTTTTAATGGCTAATTATAAAACCGAATCGTCTTCATGTTTTGATTAAATGTAAGCTTTTCTTTATAGTTAGGTGATATCTTTTTTTATTTGGAGTACAAACTATTTTGACTTATCTTTTATATCAAGGCATATTTGAACCAGAGAAAAAAGATGGAAACGATGAAAAAGTACTACATAGCTGCCATTAACTGGTGTGAAATAAATTAGCCTCGAACACAAAGAAAGGTTTGGGGCAGCCACCCATATATTATACCTGGCTGCAATGGTTTTTAAATAAGCACTGACGTGCACAGGTCGAGTTCTCAAGTTGAACTGAATCACTTAGTTATAATGGCGTCTTTATAGATCAGGTCCTGGAAATTATGTCATCTTGGATGCTGGGATCGGAAGTGATGTTTCCTGATGGTGCAAGAACTGGAAGTGATATCTTTCAAGCTGCCGGAACTGGAAGTGACGTCTTTGCAGAGAAATCAGACAGGTTTTCCTATATATGATCTGCAGAGGAAACAGAGAAGAGTTTAGTGCACCCCGCCACCACCTGGCCTGGTGTGGAAGTACCTTCTTTCGGTCCACTCACCGTCCTCCTATTTGCATGTATGTGACACTGGCTTCTAGTTTTCTTGTGGTGTGGTCTAAGCTGTGGCACTAAAGATTAAACCCATTTCTAATGTGCTACAAAACATTCAAAGTTAACATTTTCGAATCAATGAAATAAGTAGATGCACAGTTTTGTAAGTCAATTTAGTTCCCTTCAATATGCACGACGCCTTAAAATGTGATGAAACAGCCACCTTGGTCCTCCTTGTGGAAATCTTGGGGCCACCACCATATTCCTTTTGAAGGCTAGGGATTCAGTGCCAGGTATAAAATGACTTTGGCCTTCATGAAACCCTTTCCACTTTAAAGAAGTTAATTTGATTAATTTCTTAATTTTTAATAATGAATTTAAAATTCAAGACACAAAACATCCATCCATCCATCCATCCTCTTCTGCTTATCCGGGGCCGGGTCACGGGGGCAGCAGCTTCAGCAGAGATGCCCAGACTTCCCTCTCCCCGGCCACTTTTTCTAGCTCTTCCGGGAGAATCCCGAGGCGTTCCCAGGCCAGCTGAGAGACATAGTCCCTCCAGGGAGTCCTGGGTCTTCCCCGGGGCCTCCTCCCGGTTGGACGTGTCCGGAACACCTCACCAGGGAGGCGTCCAGGATCCTGATCAGATGCCCGAGCCACCTCACCTGACTCCTCTCAATACGGAGGAGCAGCAGCTCTACTCTGAGCCCCTCCCAGATGACTGAGTTTCTCACCCTATCTTTAAGGGAAAGCCCAGACACCCTGCGGAGGAAACTCATTTCAGCCGCTTGTATTCGAGATCTCGTTCTTTCAGTCACTACTCATAGCTCATGATCATAGGTGAGGGTAGGAACATAGATCGACTGGTAATTTGAGAGCTTTGCCTTATGGCTCAGCTCCTTTTTCACCACGACAGACTGATGCAGAGCCTGCATCACTGCGGACACCACACCGATCCTCCTGTCGATCTCACGCTCCATTCTTCCCTTACTCGTGAACAAGACCCCGAGATACTTGAACTCCTCCACTTGGGACAGGATCTCGCCTCCCACACTGAGAGGGCACTCCACCCTTTCCGACTGAGGACCATGGTCTCGGATTTGGAGGTGCCGATTCCCATCCCAGCCGCTTCACACTCAGCTGCGAACCGATCCAGAGAGAGCTGAAGATCACGGCCTGATGAAGCAAACAGGACAACATCATCTGCAAAAAGCAGTGACCCAATACTGAGTCCACCAAACCAGACCCCCTCAACACCCTAGCTGCGCCTAGAAATTCTGTCCATAAAAGTTATGAACAGAATCAGTGACAAAGGTCAAAGGAGCAGGAGGTGGTGAGGCTAAGGAAGTTTTCACAGTAGTAAAATTACCGGGGAAACAAAATTACAAAAAGTAAAAACCAAATGATTCCTGAACCTGCGAAGTGAAGAATTCTCTTAAAACTTATGCTCTTTTTCAGTTATTTCTTTGACAACTGAAAACCCGGACATATAGTGGAGACACTAAAGTGAATGGCAATGCGCATCGTAGCTATAAACAACATGGCGGAGCTCATGATTAAATATTACATAATGGCATTCAAATCAATAACACTGATTAAATAAATATTTTTCTAATTAAAATGAGCATTAAAAAAAAACTCAAGACAGTGAGAGTAATAATTCAACCAGAGGCTCACCACATGAAACACTAAAGGATAAGGTGTCAAGTAATTGAGTCTTCAGAAAGACAGAATGGGAGTGGGGCCTCCAAAATTAAGCAGAGAATCAGGTCAGGATATCCACTAACCTGCCTAGAAGAGGCTCACCAGCTCCAAATACTATCTACTACCTTCAGCCGGAGAAGGCCCCAAAAATCGGAGCAGGCAAAACAACATGAAATGTCCACAAAATGTCCCACAAAAGGGAGACTAGCATCTAAATCCCCAGCTTGTGAACAAAAATGTCAACGAAGGATCTTAATAATCAAAGAGTTTTTTTTAATCAAAAATAGAAAATTAGGCAAAAATTCTTACCACAACAGAAAAAGGACAAAGGGACTCGCCTGAAAGAAAATCGATAGTAAACAAGTCCCAGTACACATTCCATAGGCACAATCCAAGATAAACAGGCTAGTGATTCACAAAAAACAGTAAATCCAAACAAAAATAGTAATGCTCACAGAACTACACAATGAGCTAAATGATTTCTCAGCTGACTTACATAGCCAGAGGGAGGACATAGAAGTGATGTCAGGGTGACCCCATCTTCTGGGGCTCCACCCACAAAGAACAAGGAACATTATAATGTTAAAAGAGACATACATAATAAAAAACATAATGGAAAATTCTTAAAAATATGACTGACACATTGTAGCTCCGTTAATCCAAAGTTATCAAAGTTTTGCAGCCTTTAGTTTGCTTCATAGGAAGTTTCAATCACCAGTATAATGTGTGATCAAGTTCCACAGACAAAATATCATCATTTTAAAAAATTTAGTAAAAATACAGGGCAAAATAATTCACACAAAAATAGAGAAAAAAATGATAAAGCAAAGAAAGGAAAAGTTCTTATTTTAGAAAGTTCTGTTTAAGGCTTATAAATCTTGTTTCATTTCTCTAAATTTGTGTCATACAATTGCACTTGAGGCATGTTAGAAACGTTAAATATGTACAGAAAACTGTATGCCATCTCCTATTTGGAAACATATCTAACAGTCCTTGCTGGCAGTAAGACTATTTCCTCACTGAGTTAATTAACACTCTGTTCTACAGATATAGCTAAGAAAGTCAATCTCATGTTAATTTACAGGGGGTAAAACGCTATACCATATTCTAGGTATCTATAAGAAACAAATGTTCTATAGGAATCAAGCAAACACTATATGAATTTAGCATCAAACATTAACTTTCTATGATTGGCCCTTACACACATAATAAACAAAAATATTAATAAAATACATAAACACACATTAATACGTAACATAAGTAATCAAGAAAAGAGGAATACATAAAATGTAGAGTAAATAAAAGTAGGGGCACTGTGGATAATGATAAAAACCAAGAAAAACAAACCCGGGAAAGACATTGAATTAAACCAAACATGGGTGGGAATAGATTAGTAGACATAACTTACTTATTGTTGTTAGGAACTGGAACATCCACTGTGACAGGTTGTGAAATTGTTTGAGCTTCACAAGATTTTTATATTTTGAAAGTTTAATTTATGGGCTTTGTTTTTATATATGAGTTGGAATTTTATTTTGCTGTTTAAAGAAGATTTAACTTTTTCTTATTGCGTGACTCTGCCAATTCAGAAGCCACAACAGCAGATGATGGGTTTCTTGGGGATCTTGCCTGGTTGCTGGGAACCTCCTCCCTGACTCGCAGCATGAAGACTTGCCAATAAATGACAGTGTAGCACAGAAGCCTCGTCATCCAAGACATGAATTTGATCAGTTAACAAGTGCGGTTAGTTAGTTTTGATTACAATATTCTGGTTTTGACTTGTAGCCCTTTTGTCTTGACTTGTTTTTTAGGCTCTAGTAAAATAATAGACTTTTGGTGAGTGACTCTTTGTTATTCTTTTCCAACTAAAATGATGCTTAAACTTAAAAAAAAACACCTCAATATCTTTAGAATAGACTTCTGCAGAAGACAGTGTCTCCAGGATTATTGTGAGGAGCAAGGAGATGAGGAGATATCATGTCAAGCAGACTCGTTATGAGAATCAGGCAAAGGTCAGAACTAAATAGGTTATCATAACCAGAATGGAAAACACAAGGGCAAGTCGAAAGAGAAGTCAGGAACAGAAGGAAGCTGAAAACCGAAATGAAGCCTAGTGCTACACCTACTTGATAAATAAACCTAACTATTCTAGCAGAATTAAAGCGGAACATCCTCATATGTCATTGAAGTGCTGCTCACAGTCATGTGACACAAAACTGCATGTTGCTTAAACAAAATAAAAATTAAACTTTGTCCAAATAAATAAAAAGTTGCTTAAAACACCCAAACATATAATATCCAACACACAACACAAAAGAAATAATGTTTACTTATGGCAGCTTCCTTCTGTTTTTGTTTTTATTTTCAATCTGTGTAAAAGACTTCTTTTTGTTTTTGATATTACTCTAATAAGGAACATGTATCTCCTGCTTAGCTTCTTTAAGCAACATAGCAACCGCTTTTGAACATTTGTTGCCAAAAGATTAACTGGGCCAGTAGGATTGCCGAAAAGAAGGATGGTGGATGTTCATGTAGTGGACCTGTTGAGCCTCTTTGTGTTCAAAAACACCGGCATAACAATTGTCGCTGTACTGATACTGTCTCCCTAAGAGCTGGTGCCTTTTAAGATTCTGGTTGCTTTTAAATAATAAATCACTTTTAAAACTGCCATTTTTGATAGAACTTTGAAATCATTAGTCACCTTAAAAATGTTACATCTGTTCTGTTGGAAGATAAATAAACTGTGATTTTATATATTGTACAGCTGTTACCATTACTTTTGGTTATTTATAAATCAGGGGTCGGCAACCTACGGCACATGTGCCAAGCTTGGCATACAGAACGATTTTAAATGGCACTCTGATTGAATTGAAATATAGTAAAAAATATATATTTTAGTTACAATGCACCCATTTGCGCCCTCACCTAGGTTGCGTATGCGACTCACGTGTAAATGGAAACCATGTGTTCAGTGCAGGCTGTGGAATTTTAAAACCAACCTTTTGTTATTATATTTTAATTACAGGGCATGTGTTCACACTCCGCGTCCCCACCTACGTTTTGTGCATGTGACTCAAATGTAAAGGGAAAGCACGTGTTCAGCACAGGCCATGGAATGTTAAAACAAACCTCGTTATTATTAAGTAATATACTGTCCTAAAATTACTCATAAAAGACAAGCAAAATGACACCTTTTATTGGCTAACTAGAAAGATTACAATATGCAAGCTTTCGAGGCAACTCAGGCCCCTTCTTCAGGCAAGATGTATGATTACATCTTGCCTGAAGAAGGGGCCTGAGTTGCCTCGAAAGCTTGCATATTGTAATCTTTCTAGTTAGCCAATAAAAGGTGTCATTTTGCTTGGCTTTTCTCCACATTCATAATGGCTAACACGGTACAACACCCTAGTACTTCATAAAAGACAAAAACTTGATGTTCACTCTTTTTAAGATTCATTGACGAATGAATATAGATTTGTCCAACAAAAGGATTGTGCTGTGTGTGCATTATGCTGTGAAAGTGTTGTGTGTTGTGTGTCATACGTCAAGTGTACAAAGACATTATCAAAATCAGTCCATGTTTAAAAACTCTGATGAGAAAAGTGAAGCTATGCTTTAAGAAACAAACAACTTATTTTAGTCAAATAACTGGAACCAAAAATAAAGCCACCGAATGTAGTTATAAAAAAAATTGACAAAACATTCTTTTCACATATGATCCTATGTATTTTAAAATATTGAATTTGCAATAAGAACCTATATATAATACTATAACACTGATACTATATATAACAAAATTGGTAGAATTATGTCAGCACGTGGAATAGCATTGTAACATAGGTTCAGCACGTTACTGTTGAAAGGTTGCCGACCCCAGTTATAAATTATTAAAAAAAAAAAAAACCTTTAAATATAAATGCAGTCCAATTTACAGTGGAGCTACAGTCATGTGAAAAAGAAAGTCTACATGGAAATCCAAGCAGTACCTATAGATAAAGGTTATACTGTATAATTGAATAACAACACAGGGAAAATCGGGATAGGTCAGTGGTTGATCTGGCCTGCTTTGGTGGCTTAAATCAGCTGGCCCTAACTACTACCTACAGCCTTTGCAAGGGAGAAAAAACATGAAAACTCTAGCTTGTAGAGACACTCTGAAGTCAAGATTGTTATAAAAGAAAATATTTACTCAGAAAAATGAGAAAACTATAACAAAATGTTTGAAAGAACAAAAGGACTCCAAAAAACCTTCAGTAAACCGCTTCATTTCTCCAAAAAAGTACAATAAATATCTGTGTGCTGGTTGTGTTGGTTTGTATTACGTTATAAGGTGAAAGGCAGCTGCAACTTTGCTTATAACACCAACCTTTCCCGTTGGCTTGTTACGGTTATTAGTGACTACTTACTGCTTTGCACACACTGCACCATATGTTCTCAACTCAAGCACATTGCATCCAAGCAGAGTATCGTAAAACTGCAGGCATCTGTGAGTGTGTCTGCTAACTCTGAGGGGAATAAAGGGCTCTGATTCTGTCACATGATATGAGCTCATTCAGGTCAAGTGTACTGATAAGTGTTGAGACTATTTAATTCAGCATACACCTGCCCAAAGAATAGTGCCAAAGAAATGCTGGATACGTTAAACACGTTTGATGCTAACTTAGTGTTACCAGCGCTGTTCCAATTGCTACAAATCTATGACACGTTGTCTGCACCAACACCACTTTTGCATAAAGTTTCTTCAAGCTTGGTAACCTATGGGGACAAGAACAACTCTTTGATTGTCTGATTCTGTCTAATGTGAAAGATATCAGTACTAGCAAATATGAAATTGTTGCAATCTATCAAAAATGGGATTGAAAAAGAAGATTTTGCTATAAAACCCTGTGACAGATGGCCAGGGCCCATGTCTGGCTGGGATGCCCCTTCACCACATCTGCCAGGGGGACACAGGTGGGAAGCCCAGTATCTCCCCCTGGACGCTAGATGGCAGCCTCCCTGTATTGCAGCAGTGCCTCGGACTCCCTCAGGGCTTCATGGGGTTGGAGTTCTGTGCAGCTCTCTGGGGTTCCGCAGGCACCGACAGGGGGTGCTGCAGCAGGAGCTGCTGGCCCCTTTTGGGCACTGGTTTCACCTAACCCGGAAGTGCAGCCGGATGTCGCCAATCAAACACCTGGAGCAGTTCCGGGTACCCAATAAAAAGGAGCCAGCGACCACCACTCAGCAGCCAGAATCGGGAGGTAGAAGACGAGGTTGCCAGGGAGGAGTGATGGTTCGAGAAGGAAGTGTTGTTTGTGTTTATTGGGACTGTGTTGTGGCTGGGGCGTTCATGGGGAGGACGTGCCCTCCAGCTGAAGAAAAATAAAAGCCTTTGTGTTTTTTACACGTGCCTCCGAGTGAGCCTGTGCTGGGTCGGGCGCTATACAGCGTCTAATTCACAACCCATAAGTTGACAACAAATGGAAAGCTAAAGGCTATTATTATTTTTCTTTTATTTTTTAACTGAAAAATCATGGTACATGTACAATTAAGAAAGATAATTTCACATTGTACTTTAGGATTCTGGATCATAATAATTTTACTTTTCCTTGCTAAAAAATATAATGCACAAAAAAGAATGGTGTGTAAATGAATGGATGCTAGGTGGCACTATTGCCCACCTTTTTACCAACAGACAGACGCAGTACACAGGTTAAAAGCACTAAGAAGACTTTTTATATTTTCTTTCTTCTTTGTATAGTGTCTCTAAAGCACCACAGCCACAATAAACACAACAATAAAGCACAATATTCTTCTTCTCCACACCTTCTGGGCTTCTGCCCACATGATCTGCTAGTACTTCTGGGCAAGGTGAGCACTCATGGTACCCAGCAGGGCTGTGTTGCCGAACTCCATGTCCCATAGTCCCCTGCAGGAGCCTGGGACACCACTGCAGCCCAGGGGAGCAGCCATCTAGGGTCTTAAGGGAGGCAGTGTCCTAGAAAAGCTGCCTTCCCCCATCCTTCCATCTTAAGAGCGTCCCAGCTGGGTTGAGCTGCCAGTCATGTCGTACAGGTAATATATGGTACAGTGATCAGTTCATGTGGGTTTTTGAATATGTGACCCACAATAAACACATTATGGAGAGAAAAAATTTGGATTTGCTATATACTATGATCTAAAGTCGTGTTGTTAAGGACTGTTTAGAATTTCATGGAAATAGAAGGGAATTCTATTATGAGCTCGTTCATCTCGTTAAGATGTTTTTTATTGGAATTATGGACAAATGTTTTTGCTACTTTGTGAATATTTAAATGCCCCTAAAGTAAATCCTAATATCTGGTGAAAATTCTAAAATGGCACCTGGATGTGTGCAAGTCATGTAACAAACACAGGGATGCCCATGGCTATTTATAGATTATCGTATATATAGTCACGTATAAGTTGGGTCTTGAAACCTGAAAAATCAATCATAAAATCAGACCCCGACTTATATGCCTGTTCAAAAATGCGACACTTACATTTTTCTTTTTTTTTTACATCTTGCCTCCTCCAATCTTGCATCAGTTTCTCAGACGCATCGAATTTTGTTGGAGCAGCGCAGTTACCAATTTCTTTCACCACTTCAACGACTTTTAACTTAAAATCAGCTTCATATTTTCTTCTGAACGAACGCTCCATCGTAGATTAGGGATGCTCTTATGATAAAGGTGTATGAGGGTGTGAGATACAAAAAACACTAAACAGTGCAAACATTGCTTCAGAATAGTTTGGGTATTACCGTGTGGTCACATTGGCACAATACATAGAAAAAAAAGGCAGTGTGCTCCATGGTTACTCTCTCAGGTGGGCGTTAGCATATCATAATCTCTTGGACCAATAGCGTGAGTTTTCCACATTCAACTTATACGACCAACATTATAAAATACCAGAAATTATACAGTAAAATCAAGCCCCAACTTATCCGTGGGAGAACTTATCCGCAAATATATACGGTATATGCAGAATTTGTGTAAAAAGTTAGAGTTTGTTAAACACTTACCTCAGTGGATGAGGGAGGTGAGGGTCCGGAAAGCAGATGGCACTACAGTTGAGAAAATGCACACGCTCAAGAGAAATGAGGTGGGCTGATGTAGCCCTACATGGCTCATGTGCACCTCACAGGGCAAAGGAAAGCTGGCAGCTGCAGCAGAAGTATTTTTTTATTAGATTGTGTCAGCCATTAATAATGCTGTAAGTGAGAAAGGCCCCGGGGTAAAATTGTTACCCGTTTGTCTTACCAGATGAAGAAGCAGAGCTCGGAAGACGACGTGGGAGCAGACGCACACATAAGGGAGTGAAGCACTTTAAAGAGAGACAAGTGCTGAGTTCCTGTATAGGAACATGCATATATTGTAGCTGGTGGTAATGCGTGATCCTGGATTATTATATGAACTCCACTAGGTTCAAAAGACTGGAAGTTTCAGTTGTATGGTGAACTTAAAAAATGCCTCCATCTGGAGGAGTGAAGGGAGCAGAGACAGAGGGCCAAAATTTTTGTTAAACAAAAAGGAAAGGTTTTTGTACATTTTGCTAAATTTTTCTTTACAAACACTAAATAAAGGATCCATGTGTTTTTTTTCATTCACGTTTTCTTTCTTGCCAGTGACTCAATCTTGCCATCACTTGTCTTGTGTACTAGCTACAAGATACCCAAGGTTCAAGAGCACGTCTGGGTGTGTGCAGACACAGGGTATCACACTAGAATACCATTCTCATTCAAAAACAATGGAGTATTTCTTGCAAAAACGATATCACATCTCTTCAGTATATTTACCAGCACTTTGTAATGCCAATGCCATACTGCACTGAAGGGCTCCAGACAGATTTTACTCAGACATTTAGTTCATTTTGTCAGCTACCCATGCCTCTGGTCTCTTGATATTATTTTGGATGTGAAAATAAGCCTAAGATTAATCTGTTTTCTTGTCTTTTTAGCATACTTGCTTTCCACAGTGTCGCCCCAAGTAACCTTACTTGTTTAATGTGCTGCAGTTATTCGCACTACTCTTTACATTCATTGCCCTATTTATAATGAAATAAAACTTTAGTAGTAGTACAGTGACATTCTTACTTGCATGTCAAACCAGCTTGAAACACAGCACTACTCACTATCACCAAGAAAGCAAGAATGAATTAAAATACTATGACTTTACTTCATTTAAAAGAAAATTCAAATTAGGTTACCTAATATACTCTTTAACCCTGAAGAGAAGGGATTCTGAAAATATTAATCAGAAAATAAATTTATATGGACAATTATTTTTTCAGATCCTGTTTACTCCAGCCAAGGTCACAAGGAAAGAAGACGTGAAATACGAAATTTGGGGTATAAACAAAAAAATGAAAAATGAGAAAATCTAAACCCAAATACGCCTAAGTAATTTTGTTTAATTGAAATAATTGAAACCTTAATTCATTACCACTGCACATATATCTTATCGTTTTTTCCCTATACCTCTTGCCACTCCTTATATACTGTTCCTCCTAAAGAAGCCCACCACTCGCTTTTCTGAATCCTGAATTTTTTTTTCTTGTCCCAAGTTCCCTTTAAAGAAAATACTCAACAATCCAAGTCCTTATTCTTATCTATTTCCATTTTCTTCTTAAATTTAGCCCATTCTATAGCAAGCCTAGACACTTTTCATTCCTCCTCGAAAACTGAGTTCTAATTTTTAGCATTTTTTTTCTTTTTTTTTTAAGGTTTAAATGTGGCCACAGCTGGTCTAAAGCAAAAACACTTCCAATAAAGCGTACCATGATATCCTCTCCAGGTTTAGATTAATTATAATAAGCCTTCATTCTCCTGTGAACAGCTGTCAGGTGAACAAGGTGCCACAATAATCACCCTTTTCTCCACTTAGATTTCTGAATTCGCCACATTTCACAGTTTTTACACTCGACATTCACACTTTAGAGTCTGAATGATCCAAATACTTAGGTAATTGCCAATGGAAGGCACTGAAAACAGAATTTAATATGCTTTTTCTTTCAATTAAATGGTTAGACTTATGAAATGCATAGTATTCTCTTCCTTAAATCTATCTATCTATCTATCTATCTATCTATCTATCTATCTATCTATCTATCTATCTATCTATCTATCAAGACAGACTTTAGATTATAAATCTGTTTTTCTCAACCCACTTTCAGCTTGCAAGCTGCCCAGGGTGGGTTGTGAGTTGCTATTGTTATAATGGTAGTGTCGATTGCACTCAATTCATCAAAGGTGACCAAACCCCCATTCCCCTACTAACATGACCATGCTCAGTTCACCAAGTGGGTCCCCCACTCTCACTCTCACAATCACGCTAGCTTCACCCCCTGCTCTTCATGATTGCATTCTGTCCGTTCAATGGGGGACCCCGCATTGGTAGTTCGCAAAGACACTTACATGGGAAAAAGTGGATTGTGACACCAGAAAGGTTAGTAGACACTGATGTATAATCTTATTGAACTACTAGGAAACCTATGAACCTCTAGTCCTTAAATCAAAGTGGTTCAAATAGAGCAAGGTGAGCTTTTACATTTTAGCATCCCAGTGTTTTGTTTTCACCATGAAATAAATACAGCTTCATGGGGATCACGTTTGTGATGTAACTTTCCAAAGTAGTGCTCATTTGTAGGCATGCATTTCTCTCTTGTTCTTCCATTCCATGTATCTTGTATTAAAGTGCATTTCATTATGTGCCTGACATTCAGCAGATGTTGCTGCCCTTTTTTTCCCTTTTTTGTCACAGTCAATAATGAACAAACACAATAGTTACTCTTGATTATGAATTTGGAAGATGCATGTAGCATGTCCTTGGGGATTATCAATAGATAGACTTGCAAAGATCAGGCTTTTATAACAATAATTTTTTCTGCCCACTGCTTAGATGTTTAGCTGGTGGAATCACTTTTATTTCTTCTATGTCACTTTGTTGTTCACTTTACTTTTCTGATGTCACCGCAACCTCAGCCATGCTATATATACTTGACATTAAGCAGATGCCACAGCTGTTATCCTTCTTCTTCCTGTTACCTAATTACCTTCTGCAATTTGCTTCATGCTCAGGAGATGTTACTGCTCTTGTTTTTTTATATGTCATCATGTTTGCCTGTTGCTCAGTTGTTCTACATGTAGGATTACTTCTTTCTTAACAATGTGCTTCAGTGTCTTGTATTCTTATTTTTTCTTATTCTTGTTCACTAAAGTGCCTACTGCAATCTGTTTGTCGCTTTTCAGATGTTGCTATCCTTCTTCTGTTTTGTGGCATTATAGTGGTTAGCACATTTTTTTTACTGACTCTGAATGTATCAGGTCAGAATTGTTATCAGGACATCAGCCTTAGCTCAAGACCAAGAGCAAGGTTCAGTCTCCTCTAATTACTCATGGACCCATGTTCACATGCATTTCTTCATTTTTCTTGTTCACACATTCTTTATCCCATACTTGATGCTCATCAGATGGTGCGTGTTTTGTTCTTCTTCATATTCCTATTGTGGTCTTCCTCATCACATCATTGCCAATGCTTCCAGCTTCCTATCTTAGTTCTTTGAAACACATCCAGGTCACACATGAACCAGGACAGTCCTCCCCGGGCAGTTTAGAACACCTGCAGTGTAGTATAGGAATTGGAGTCTGGAGATGCAGCCATATTGGGGTCTTTGGGAATCACCAGAGGGTGCTGCCAGGGGAGGACTGCTTTGGTTCATGTATGACCTGGCAGTGCATCAAAGAACTGAGACAGGAAGCTGTCTGCTGCACTTAGGAGAGTCAGAGCCAGGAGGCAGAACTCAAATGGAGAATGAAAGGAGGAAGATTTGTTTTGATTTACTATTTTTGTGGCTCATCTTGAAGAGGGTGATTATTGTGATGGTGTTGTGGATAAATACATATCTTTTCCTTTATTCTAAAAATGTGTTGGGCATTTCTGTGTCTGAGGTTTGGGCTCAAGGGTACCCTCTTGTGGTTACAATGTATATATCAGCCACTTTATTAGGTACACATTGCCAGTATTCCCATGGGCTCACCACCTATGGGAGGGGCCAAGGAGGTCGGGTGCAGTGTGAGTTGGGTGGTGGCCGAAGGCGGGGACCTTGGTGGTCCGATCCTCGGCTACAGAAGCTGGCTCTTGGGACGTGGAATGTCACCTCTCTGAAGGGGAAGGAGCCTGAGCTAGTGCGCGAAGTTGAGAGGTTCCGGCTAGATATAGTCGGACTCACCTCGACGCACAGCTTGGACTCTGGAACCAATATCCTTGAGAGGGGCTGTACTCTCTACCACTCTGGAGTTGCCCCTGGTGAGAGGCGCCGAGCGGTGTGGGTATACTTATTGCCCCCCGACTTGGAGCCTGTTCATTGGGGTTTACCCCGGTAGACGAGAGGGTAGCCTCCCTCCGCCTTCGGGTGGGGGGGACGGGTCCTAACTGTTGTTTGTGCGTATGCACCGAACAGCAGTTCGGAGTACCCACCCTTTTTGGAGTCCCTGGAGGGTGTGCTAGAGGGCATACCTTCTGGGGACTCCCTCGTTCTGCTGGGAGACTTCAATGCTCACGTAGGCAATGACAGTGAGACTTGGAAGGGCGTGATTGGGAGGAATGGCCCCCCCGATCTGAACCTGAGTGGTGTTTTGTTATTGGACTTCTGTGCTCGTCACAGATTGTCCATAATGAACAACATGTTCAAGCATAGGGGTGTTCATATGTGCAGTTGGCACCAGGACACCCTAGGCCTCAGTTCGATGATCGACTTTGTGGTTGTGTCATCGGACTTGCGGCCACATGTCTTGGACACTTGGGTGAAGAGAGGGGCGGAGCTGTCAACTGATCACCACCTGGTGGTGAGTTGGCTTCGATGGTGGGGGAGGATGCCGGTCAGGCCTGGTAGGCCCAAACGTGTTGTGAGGGTCTGCTGGGAACGTCTGGCAGAGCCCCCTGTCAGAAGTAGCTTCAACTCCCACCTCTGGCAGAACTTCGACCACATCCCGAGGGAGGTGGGGGACATTGAGTCCGAATGGGCCATGTTCCATGCCTCTAATGTTGAGGCAGCCGACCGGAGCTGTGACCGTAAGGTGGTTGGTGCCTGTCGTGGCGGCAATCCCTGAACCCGTTGGTGGACACCGGCGGTGAGGGATGCCGTCAAGCTGAAGAAGGAGTCCTACAGGACCCTTTTGTCCTGTGGGACTGTGGAGGCAGCTGATAGGTACCGGCAGGCCAAGCGGAATGCGGCTTTGGTGGTTGCCGAGGCAACAACTCGGGCGTGGGAGGAGTTTGGGGAGGCCATGGAGAACGACTTTCGGACGACTTCGAGGAGATTCTGGTCCACCATCCGGCATCTCAGGAGGGGGAAGCAGTGCAGTGTCAACACTGTATATGGTGATGATGGTGCGCTGCTGACCTCGACTCGGGACGTTGTGGGTCGGTGGGGGGAGTACTTCGAAGACCTCCTCAATCCCACTAACATGCCTTCCAATGTGGAAGCAGAGCCTGGGGACTCAGAGGTGGGCTCCCCCATCTCTGGGACTGAGGTCACCGAGGTGGTCAAAAAACTTCTTGGTGGCAGGGCCCCGGGGGTGGATGAGATACGCCCGGAGTTCCTCAAGGCTCTGGATGTTGTAGGACTGTCTTGGTTGATACGCCTCTGCAACATCGCATGGACATCAGGGACAGTGCCTCTGGATTGGCAGACCGGGGTGGTGGTCCCCCTCTTTAAGAAAGGGGACCGGAAGGTGTGTTCCAATTATAGAGGGATCACACTCTTCAGCCTCCCTGGAAAAGTTTATTCGGGGGTCCTGGAGAGGAGGGTCCGTCAGATAGTCGAGCCTCGGATTCAGGAGAAACAGTGTGGTTTTTGTCCTGGTCGCGGAACAGTGGACCAGCTCTACACCCTTAGCAGGGTCCTGGAGGGTGCATGGGCGTTTGCCCAACCAGTGTACATGTGTTTTGTGGACTTGGAAAAGGCATTCGACCGTGTCCCTCGGGGAATCCTGTGGGGGGTACTCCAAGAGTACGGGGTACCGGACCCCCTGATAAGGGCTGTTTGATCCCTGTATGATGTTGTCCTGTTTGCTTCATCAGGCCGTGATCTTCAGCTCTCTCTGGATCGGTTCGCAGCTGAGTGTGAAGCGGCTGGGATGGGAATCAGCACCTCCAAATCCGAGACCACGGTCCTCAGCCGGAAAAGGGTGGAGTGCCATCTCAGGGTTGGTAGCAAGATCCTGCCCCAAGTGGAGGAGTTCAAGTATCTCGGGGTCTTGTTCACGAGTGAGGGAAGAATGGAGCGTGAGATTGACAGGCGTATCGGTGCGGCATCCACAGTGATGCGGGCTCTGCATCGGTCTGTCGTGGTGAAAAAGGAGCTGAGCCGCAAGGCGAAGCTCTCAATTTACCAGTCGATCTATGTTCCTACCCTCACCTATGATCATGAGCTATGGGTAGTGACCGAAAGAACGAGATTGCGAATACAAGCGGCTGAAATGAGTTTCCTCCGCAGGGTGTCTGGGCTCTCCCTTAACAATAGGGTGAAAAGCTCAGTCATCTGCGAGGGGCTCAGAGTAGAGCCGCTGCTCCTCCGCATCGAGAGGAGTCAGATGAGGTGGCTTGGGCATCTGATCAGGATGCCTCCTGGACGCCTCCCTGGTGAGGTGTTCCGGGCACGTCTAACCGGGAGGACCCAGGACATGCTGGAGGGACTATGTCTCTCGGCTGGCCTGGGAACGCCTTGGGATTCTCCCGTAAGAGCTAGAAGAAGTGGCCGGGGAGAGGGAAGTCTGGGCATCTCTGCTCAAGCTGCTGCCCCCGTGACCCGACCTCAAATAAGCGGAAGAGGATGGATGGATGGATGGACATTGCCAGTACTGGGCTGGACCCCCTTTTGCATTCAGAACTGCCATAATTCTTTGTGGCATAGATTCAACAAGGTGCTAGAAACATTCCTCAGGGATTTTGGTTCACATTGACATGATAACATCACACAGTTGCTGCAGATTTTTCGGCTGCATATCCACGATGCCAATTTCCCGATCCACCACATCTCAAAGGTGCTCAATTGGATTGAGGTCCAGTGTATTGGTAAGTAATTTATTTTGCCTTGGTGGAGGCTAGTACGATGAAATCACCAGGGAATGCTATGCTATGTAGATATCTTATGATCCATGCAAGGGCTACTAATTTAGGCAACTTTAGCTAAAGGCATTAAATGTGTCATGGGTTTAAAGTTATTACATTTCCCCAGGATGTTAGAGGGTAAACTAGCCAGCTTTAAACTGATCAAATAGGTTAAAATCACTGAGGGTATAAGAGAATGATCTGAAATTACATACTTCAGAGGCATAGAAATAGGTGTTTTTCTGGTTGGGAAGACATGTATTTTAACAGACATCTAATAGGTGGCAACAGGGAGGGTGGTTATATTACAAGTAGTCCCCTATTATATAATATTAGCTGGCACAGACTCTTGGCCTAGTGCTTAATTTTAAGTGCAGAAGTGTCATGTAATTAAAAGTAATCTACCAGAGTGCAACTGCAGTCCGCATTACCTACAATGTCACTTGCGACCTACTCACTCAAGGGCATTATTCTTGACATGGCAATTTCAAGGAATTTAACACGTGTACAAATAAAATGCATTGCATATTCACTATACCCTTAAAAAGAAAACTCTAAACAAAAGAAAAATGATGAGAAATAAAAAACTAATAGAGGAAGATGGAGCCCACTGGGAGTTGCACATAGGAAAGCAGCTGATGGCCTGGCTGCAAGGAAGTCAACTCAAGCTTTGGATGGCCAGTGTGCCCACTTTATAGCTGTTACTTATGTGATTTATTCTTGCTTATTTTCACACATTATTAAAGGTAGATCACCACAATGTTTAATTAACTCCACCATTATTTTTTATTACTTACATTTTTGCTATTTAAATTTTCCTTGATTAAGTTATAATACCAGTTTGTCTGTTTCCTCAATTATATGGTGTCTGGTAAACACTAAAATCCCTGAAGCCTACGAAAAAACTTGTAATCCCACCCCACCTTTAATCCCTTTGCACCTCTCCATCAGCGTCTTTTGTTTTGTAAATGAGTCGATCAGCACAAGCAGCCTTGCTATCCCATCCCCACCTCGACAGAGTTCAACTCGGGCAAAACGTTCTCCCAGCTCAAGCCAAGGTTCCATATCTGCGTGTGAGGTGCCTGGTGTTGAATAGGGTAAAAAATATGTTGTCATTTGGAATACATACATTTCATGTGTGTTCCGTGTCTACAGTGATCTGTGTAAATGTAGGATGAAATGTGAGGCAAGAATTGTTGAACACATAACTAAAAAAGAAATGTTTTTCTTATTTTAGTTATAATTGCCAAAATGTAGACATGAAGCGTATAATGTGTGAAGACTGAAGTCCAAATATCAAATAAACACTTTCGCAAAAGGTACAAGTATAACAATACAAGTGCGCTTTTATGCAAGAATATAACCATAGAAAAAGAAATCCGGTTAGGGTAAGACAATGACATGACAAGCCATGACACGACAGCTTGGGTGGTGCAGTGATAAGAACAGATGAAGTTTAACAAGTAAACAAGTGTAATTAAGGAACTAAAAATGTTAGGTTTAAGTGCACAATAGAAGATCTGAACCTTGGAATTTCCCCTTATAAGAAGGACCCAGGAGTCACAGTGGACTCATTACTTTCTAGATCAGTGTACAGAAGTGATCCAAAAGGCTAACAGGATGTCAGATGTTATAGAAAATGATATGTAGAGTACAAATCAAGGGAGGCTATGCTTCAGGTATATAACACACTAGTGAGGTCTCACCGGGAGTACTACATAGACTTTGGTCAACATATTACAGAAAAGACATAGCTGTGCTACAGAATGTCCAGAGCAGAGTGAAAAGGCTGATTGCAGGACTGAGAGGTATGAGCTATTAGGAGAGATTGAAGGAGATTAAACTTTTCAGTTTAAGCAAACAGATTAAGAGGTGGCATGATTAAAATGGTTCGGGGACTTAGTACAGCTGTTACTTTAAATTAACTTCTGGAACAAGAACATGGGGACATAGTTCGAAACTTGTTAAGAGCAGATTCTGCACAGATGTTAGAAAGTTTGTCTTCTCACAAAGATCCAAAGATACATGGACACATAAATTACCACGGAGAGTAGGACTTTGGGACTTAAAAATCTCAGCTTGATCTTATTTTGGACAATCTAAGTGAATAGGAAGGACAAGCTTGTTGGGCTGAAATGCTTTTTCACATCGCCATCGTTCTAATTTTCTAATGCTCTAATATAAGATAACAAACAAGCGGTACGGACCTAGGGGTCTATCTCTATTTTGGATGCCTTCTTATGACATGATGTGATCAGATAAGGCACATGGAGTTTGCCAAAGACTTCATGAAACATCAGTTTGTGTCAGCTATAAACTTCACAGTAAGCCATTTAGATTGAGTGGTCTCCATTCATTTGCCCTTGATAGGTTTATGACCCCCTTTTTCCCAAATACTAATACTCATCTAATTCTGTCTTAAATATTTGTCAAAAAAAAAGTTTTTCTCATGTATGGGGCCACTATGCCAGTTTCAGATCATTAGCATTCCTGTTTTACATTTTAACTTAATTATGCAAAGGAGGGCCTAATTGCCTGGCTTTTGTAATGCAAGATTTTCACACCAACGTCACTTCATTTTTCATGTGAGCGATAAGCAGGAAAGTGCGGCCAAGGGACTGGCATGCAAATGAACGGCTTTCCTGAGCTGCTCTGCCTCCCATGCCCTCAGTCTGCTCTGTGTCCTTTTGTTCGCATGTCACCTTGTGCCTGCTATTAAGGCAACAAATGTAGGAAAATAAATCTACATTTGCTTAAAAAATAAAAAGATCTCTATGTGCCAAACACACAGAAAAAAAGCAAAGAAATATTTATTCGAAGTGTAGGGTCTCTTACTTTGTGTTGAGACGGACTTTTAAAGATTGGGAAGCAAGATGGTTGCCAAGCATCTCATGAGTGTGTGTAAATCAAGACTCCTCTACTCCTCCTGCCACCATCTGTTTCACAGTCTTGAATGCATTTGTTTTACAAAATGTGATCCCCAACAACTCAGCCGGAAAAAGGTTCCCCAGACAGTAAATATATGTCATGGATATTTTCGAGCTTGGAGACTTTAGAACAATCATCTATGTTTTTTTCTTAATGAGCCTTTTGGGTCGCTGTGAAAGGGAGCTGGTAAGTTTTCAGGCCATTACAAGTAGGAGCCATAAATTCACAGTCAGAATGAATATGGTGCTTTTTTCCACACAAATTACCAAGCTGTCCTAGTCGCTGTGGGAGATGGGCTCCAAGATTAAGTCATTTTCAATCTTGGGACTACTAGGTTCCCAGTTGTGGGTGTCTGGCCAGAGGCATGCTGCTCTCTAGTCCAAGTTGAACGTTGATCCTTATTTGTGGTAATTGTTTGACATTAATTATTTTTTATTTGTCTGATAATATTACTTGGTGGTCAGTAGTTAGTAATGCTGCCTCACAGTTCCAGAATCCTGGCTTCAAATCCCAGTCTACTCTCTGTTGCTGTGCATTTGGGACCCCTTTCCAATATCTGTATGGGTTTTATTCACTGGATGATCCGGTTTTCCTTGACATCCTAAAAATGTGTGTGTTTGGCTTATTGGTGACTCTAAATGAGACTGAAATGAGTCAGGGTGCCCTGTAATTGAGTGTTACTCCATTCACAGCTGGTCTTATAGCCAGGAAGACACTGGTCCCTGTGTACTTGAACTGGAGGGTTTGATGAACGATATATGAACTTAGTTACAGAAATAGGCAAGCTACTTTTCTCCTCTTATTTGCATATATCCTATTTTAGCATTAGAATTGTAAACCTAGCAGTTTTGTGACAAAGGATGTAGTTGTTGCCCCATAACATCTTGTTCCTAGATTTTGTTTCATCCAGAAATTGATTGATGGTGTCAAAGAACATAACCGTTTATGGCAGTGATGAAAGAGCAAAGCATTAGAATCTCAAACTCTCCCCATGCCTGTATGGTTTTCCTCAGGAGACTCTTGTTTTTATCAAGCCTACTACCAGTTTGATCAGCAACTCAAAACTGTCCTAATGTGAGTGGGCATTGTTGTGATTCTAGATATTTTTATGTCCAGTTCTGTGTTTGAAATTATGCTTTTTTTTCATATCTACATAAATGTATGGAGTGAGTCAAAATTATGTTAACACTAATGGTACTGCTACTGTATGTATATATTTATATCACTAGAATTACCAGAGCCAACAGAAAAACTCGTAAATCCGGCCCACCTTAAATCCCTTCGCACCTTCCCTGTCAGCGTCTTTTGTCTTCTAAATGTGTTGATAAGCTCAAGCAGCAACAGCCTGCTATACCACTCCCCACTGCCTCAGAACGGGCAAGAAGTTCTCCCAGTTCCTGCCTTGATTGATTATCTGGGAGTGAGCTACCCAGAATTGTAAGGGGAAATAATTTGATGTGTGTTTTGTGTCTACAACAATCTATGTAAACACATTGTTAAAACAGAAACGTTTTTCATGTTTTAGTAATAAATGACAAAATGTAGACATGAACTGTATAATGTGTGAAGGCTGATGGCCAAATATCAAATAAACACTTTCATGAAAGGTGCAAGTACAATATGACAGCTTCTGTGGTGCTGCGGTTAGCTCTGCCGATTTATAATCTGGAGGTCGTGAGTTCGAAACGAGCTCCTCTGCAAATTTACCATTTTGAGTAGTGAGCTACTCTTATATTTGATTTGTGTCTGTAACAGCCAGTGTAAATTTATGGAATTTGTAAAAGTGTTTTTTTTTTCACTTTTATTGTCTCAGTTGCGATCACGATACAACACCCACCCCTGTCCCAGATTTGACGCGGTTACTTTTTATCTGAAACTGGGAATAACTGTAGATGTGAGTGGTGTTTTGAGACAATGGAACTGGACATTCTCTGATCTGGAGGGATAAAAGCTGACACACAAACTCTGGTGAATCTGCCTTCTTCGTATCTCACCATCACATGATTTTTTTTTTAATTCAGTTTTATTGAGTGTTCCTGCTCACCTGAATTAGTATGTACCTTATGGTCCATGATGTCAAAACTGCACTGACAAAAAAACAGAGACATAGGTATATATGATATTTGGAATAACTCATTTTATGACCTGTATAGTACATTTCAGAAAACATTGTGGCACTGATGAAATATTATTCATATTATTCATATTCATTCTCATGCCTTCTTGCACTTGTAATCAGTGACCATGTTTTTTTTTTTTTTTCCGATCTTGCCCATGCAGTCTGCACATGTTGCTGTATGGTGGTGTTTCTTTTGTACTCCAGGACATACAGAGGAAAGAATAGTACAGAGAGGTCAGTTCTGCACTATATGTAATCATCAGATTCAAATGTTAACAGTTCACACACAACCAAGGGCCGTCCTTTCTACTTTTACGACATTTGTACCTGTTGCAATGTACACACTTCTCTCTGTGCTGTGTTACTATTCCACTGAAGGGGCTGGTCAAGACGGTGGTCTTGGAACAGAAGCTTGTCGATGTTGCATTCTCTTTTGCTTTATCCATTGCCTTTTCTTGTAAGAAGTGACTACGAATCTCCTCTGCAGGGTGAGCCATGAACATTCTTCTTTTTCTCAGTGGCCCCCATACATGCCTTGTACAGTACATGTGCGTTCATCGCTGCCAAGTTAAGCATGTTATAGCACACAGCAACTGGCCACCTGCATGCTCCTTCTCATACTGAATAAGCTTACGCCTTCAGGTCCACTATGTCAATGCAGCACTGGGAAAAAAAGAAATAGACAAATATATGTGACATTTTGAAGAAATCATTTTATGACCTGAATAGTACCAATCAGAAAACATCGTTGCGCTAATGCAATATTATTTGAAAACGAACAGCGTCAGATCAGAACGGGGGTTAGAGTGTGAATGTGACTGAGAGAATAAAACTAAAAAAAAAGCTAACTTTTAGAAATACAATAAATTTACACCTGATAAAGACGTGGTATAACAAACAAACTCCAGAAGATGCAGAGGACAGAAAAGTACAGAGAGGTTGGTTCCGTGCTATATAAAATCATCACAATTATTCCCAGTCAAGTACACGTCTTTATCTGAAAACAGCGTCAGATAGGGGGAACTGACCTCTCTGTACTTTTCTGTCCTCTGCATCTTCTGGAGTTTGTTTGTTATACCACGTCTTTATCAGGTGTAAATTTATTGTATTTCATGAAAACACTGACCAAGATCGGAAAAAAAAAAAAAAAACGCGGTCACTGACTACAACCGCATGAAGGTATGCAAATGAATATAATGTTGCATTAGTGCAACAACGTTTTCCGAAACGTACAATACAGGTCATACAATGAATTATTCCAAATGTCATATATACCTAAGTCCCTCTTTTTTTGTCAGTGTGGCTTTGACATCATGGATCAGAAGGTGCATACAAATTCACTGTGAGCAGGAACACTCAAGAATAAAACTGAATTAAAAAAATTCACATCCACAGTCATTCTCAGTCACGCACACCACTCACATCTATGTTCACAGTTTTCCCAGTCCCAGTCTCGTTCACGCACAAGATCAGACACGGTTTTCAAATAAAGAGGGGGTATAACAACAAGTTTGTTTGTTATACCACGTCTTTATCTGAAAACGGCGTCAGCTGGGGTGGTTGTGGGAGCGTGAATATGAGTGAGAGAATAAAACTGAAAAAAAAAGCACTAACTTTGACAAGTACTATAAATTTGTAATCAAATGTATGTTTTTATTGTATGATATTAACAATGAGAGCAGCTCACTACTCAAAATGGTAAATTTGGGAAGCAGCTGGTATCGAAACCGCGACCTCTTCATTGGAAGGCAGCAGTTCTTAGCATTGCACCACGCAAGCTGTCATATCAACCGCCTACCGTAACCTGCTTTCTTTTTTCTTCAGTTAAATTCTTGAAGAAAAGTGCACTTGTTTTGTTATACTTGAACCTTTGTGAAAGTGTTTATTTCATATTTGTATTTCAGGCTTCGCACATTATACATTTCATGTCTACATTTTGTCAATGATTACTAAAACATGAAAAACATTTCAGTGTTAACAACGTTTTTACATAGATTGTTGTTGACATGGAACACAAATGACGATGTACTTTTTTGCCCTATAAAGCTCCAGCACTTCATTCAAAGATAAACACTGAGCACTGAAAAACTTCTTTGTGAATTGAACTGCGGTGGTGGGATGGGATACCAGGCTGCTTGCTGCTTATTGACACATTTATAGGACCGCTGATGGAGAGGTGAGAAAGGATTTAAGGTGGGCTGGATTTACGAGTTTTCTCGTAGGCTCTGGTAATTCTAGTGATATACAATTTTTGTGGACAATTTATGTGCCACAGTATGGTACATGTGTTGAACATGATAGTGAACAGGTTGAGACATTCCTGTAAATCATTTTGCACATATGAAGTATGTTTTGTGAATAAATTGTTTCTGCCATTCAAATATTAACATAATTTTGACTCGCCCTGTATATTGTAATGGATGCCATGCATGGATGGGCGTCCTCTGCCAGAATGGGTCAAGGATCCTTATGTTGACTGGAGGCCAATGTAATGGAGTGAACGGGGAAGACAGTATGGTCTTCAGTATATTTTCCCCCGAAATATTAGATGGCAGTATCCCTGCTCTTTGATATCTGTTCGGACACCTGCAGGGTATGCTGGGAACTGTAGTCCCATGGGGGAACCCTGTTGGCTTCCGTGTGGAGATTCTTAACCCCTGCTTTACGGTTCTTACGATTAGCCCAGAAGTGCTCCCTGGCACCGGAAGTACACCCGGGTCTCAGATAAAAGGAGATGCTCTGCCTCATCCAGGCAAGTTGGAGTTTGGAGTGGAGGACCAAGCTCATCTGAGAGGAGTGGAAGAAAGAACAAAAGAGAATTGTACTGTGCTTGTGTTTAACTACAGTTGTGAGAGAAGAAACCTGTTAAAGGTATTTTATTTGCACTAAAACTTCATATCTGAACCCAGGACTTGTATCTGTGTGATTATGTCTGGTGTTTTGGGTGCTAAAATGCCCATTCGTGTTTACAATATATATATATATATATATATATATATATATATATATATATATATATATATATATATATATGTATATATGAATGGAAGAGAAGGTCTGTGATACGGTTTGCATATTTGCAGCTGGAGATCCACAAAGGGAGAAAAAACGAATCACGTATCATAAAATAGTTTTATTCCTGAGCTTTCAACCCCTATCAGGGGTCTTCATCAGAGGATAATGCTTAGACTTACAAGAATCAAAGGCAATATATAGCAACACATTCAGTAGGGGGGGGGGGGAGGTGACTAAGTCAGTATGATCAGGGGGGGGGGGGGGGTTGTATAGTTTAATTAATGTGTATATGTCCTTCTTAAGTTGGCCGAGTCTTGGCTATCAGATGAAAACGCCATCAACAGACACTTGGACATAAACCCAGCATATGCCAACTTAAGAAGGACATATGCACTTTAATTAAACTATACACCCCCCCCCCCCCTTTGATCATACTGACTTAGTCACCTCCACCCCCCACTATATATTGCCTTTGATTCTTGTAAGTCTAAGCATTATCCTCTGATGAAGACCCCTGATAGGGGTTGAAAGCTCAGGAATAAAACTATTTTATGATACGTGATTCGTTTTTTCTCCCTTTGTGGATCTCCAACTGCAAAATATATATATATATATATATATATATATATATATATATATATATATACAACCCCTGGCAAAAGTTGTGGAATTACTACTCGTGGAGTATGTTCATTCAGCTGTTTTACTTTGTTGCAAAAAAAAAAAAAAATCACAGATATGACACAAAACTATTTTATTTAATAGCTGAACATTCTGGCATTGTAGAACGTACCTCAAAAAAGTTAGATTGAAATTGTTGTAATTAATGGTACATTTTTTTATTCAGACCAAGTAGAGGAAAACATTATGGAATCACTCAACGATGAGGAAAACATTATGGAATCATTAACCCAAAAAAATTACAATTAGCATTTTGTTGTACCTCCTCTGGCTTTTATGACAGCTTGAATTCTTTGAGGCATGAACTTCATTAAAGAAAAACAATATTCTTCATCAATCAGGATCCAACTTTCTTGTATAGCAGCTTTCTAGGAAGGAGCCTTGTCATGGACCATTTTTTTCAGTTTCCACCATAAATGTTCAGTTGAGTGAGACCTGGACTGATTGTTGGCCATGTCATTCAATTGATATACCCTTTCCTGAAGAAACGTTTTAATGCTATTTGCTCTGTGGCAAGATGCGCTATCATCCTGAAAAATGATTTCTTCATCATCAAACCTACTTTAGATTGTTGGAATGAGTAAAGTGTCCAAAATATCAGTTTACACCTGTGCATTTATTGTAGAGGTAATGATTGCCATAACCCCTGGTCCCATACCTTACGTCTAACCCCATATCATCAATGAGTTTGGAAATTTACTTGTTTTCTTCAGGCAGTCACCTTCATATGTTTCATTGGAACAGCACCAAACAAACGTTTCAGCATCATCTCCTTGGTCAATGCAGATTTGTGATTCATCACTCAATATTACTTTCATCTGATCATCCACAGCCCACGAGTCTTCTCTTTAGCCCACTGTAACCTTGTTTTCTTCTGTTTAGATGTTAATGATGGTTTACGCTTGGCTTTTCTATATGTAAATCTCATTTCCTTCAGTCGGTTTCTTAGAGTTTGGTCACAAATATTGACTCCTGTTTCTGCCCATTTGCTTTTCATTTCTTTTGTGCATTTTTTATTTCCCCGGCATATTGCTTTATGTTTTCTGTCCTGACGCTTTGACATCTTCCTTGGTCTACCGGTATGTTTCCCTTTTCCAACTTTCCCATTTTGCTTGTACTTGCTTTAAATTTTAGACACCGCTGACGGGGAACACCAACATCTTTTGCCACACTCTAGGTTGAATTACCTTCTGGAAAGAGTTTTATAATCCTTTCCATTGTTTCTACTGACAGCTCTTTTCTTGGGGCCATGTTGCTTGTCTATTCAGGTTCTTTTGTGGTGGTGATCTCCACCACTACCACCTGAACAAGGCACCATGCAGACCCCTGCGTTTATGGATTGAAAGCGGGTGTCCAAGACCAGCATCATCAGATGTTATCATATGAAGCCTGGAAACAAAGAGAAGAGAAAGATTTAAGAACATTTATGTTAAATGAAATGCAGAGTGGGGGCTGGTGGTCTTTTTGGCCTTGGAAACTCTGCTGATTTTGTTTTGCTTTTTTTTTCTACAGTTTAACTAATTTTTTTTTTTTGGTTTTGTTTTTTCTGTCCTCCCAACCATCTGACCTTACCTTTTTCTTCATTACTTATTCTTTAATGCTATTGCCTAATCTTACATTCTTATAATATAACATTCTTTTGCCATCTTATAAAGCACTTTGAGCTACACTGTTTGTAGGAAAATGTGCTATAAAAGTAAATATTGTAGTTGTTGTCAATCAGCTGGGTGAAACAGCTCATTAAGGTCTACAAGCACTCTCTTTTAACTGCAGACTAATTGGCCTATTTAGACTTGTGCAGGTATTTGTTTTAGAAATGCAAATTAACAGGTGATTATATAAGGTGTTCCTTATCGTTGAGTGATTCTATAATTTTTTCTTCTACTTGGTCTGAACACAAAATGTGCCATTAATTTCATCAATTTCATCTAATTTTGAGGTATGTTTTATAATTCCAGCTGTTAAATAATATAGTTTTTTGTCATAGCTGTGATTTCTTTTTGCAACAAAGTAAAACAGCTGAATGAACATCCTCCATGAGTAGTGATTCCATAATTTTTGCCAGGGGTTGTATATATTGTGACCACAAGGGGGCATTGCAGCACCCAAAACCGCAGACACAAACCACAAGTCCCAGGTTTAAAATATGATACAACAAGAAAACACAAGCAGCATACCAAGTATATTGTAAACATATTTTGGGACTCAATTCATTTCTTCTTCAGAGAAAAGTGCTCATGAAGACTTTCAATATAATGCAAAGTCCCTAGCTGGGGGATTGCAAATGGAGCATCAACCAAAGAAGACTGAAAATTGTAACATAAATACCCATGAATTAGTCTAAAGATGACATATATCTTTTTATGATTGTGTGAAGGCAGAAATGTATTAGATAAAAATCATATAAGAGAGTTCACAACCATTGCAGAATGTGTGAAGGACTTCTAGTTCACCTTCCAGCTGGGATACCAGAACTATGAAAAGAATTGTAGAAACAATTTTCACTTTCTCTGTTTGTGGTTCGCATGTGGTAAGACTATTTTTCAATAAATAACTCAAACACCCTTGTTGCAATAAATCCAAATTATACCATTTTTTCATGACTTAAGAATAATAGAAGATATAGACAAAGGCCAATAACCAAAAACACAAAGTACAAATTTAAGCTAGCCTAGTTAAACTTTTTCTATTGTATAGGAAAAGGCAAAAAGTTTTAAATTCTAATCTTTCAATTAATGTGATCAAAATGGATAAGTTGTTTAGCTAGTTATTACGTTTTTAGCATCTGCACCGTCATGCTGATGTTGAGTTTCTCACATGTAGCCTGCAATGGTTTAACACCCCACTCCTCTGTATGTGTATGTGAATCTGAACTTTGGAAGAGATGCTTATGGCAGCTACAAACTCATCCTTCACAAAGGTTATTACTTTTCAGTTACAGTGATACCAACAGTCAGAATATATTAGCTGGCTTTACCCTAACTACTGAGTTAAAACAAATTCTTCTTGAAATTAAATTTGGCATACTGGTCCTTTTGACTCCAGGTGTAGTCGATGCTTTGTTCCAAACCTTCTGGGTTGGTTTTCTTCAGCACACATGGATGTTCAGCACATTTTTTCTTTCTTGGTTCAGAAGTTCTTCTCCTTGTTTGCCTTGGTTGCACGTTCTGGTTTTGGGCAGGGGTGCAATTTTCTCTGAAGGTTTTAACTGTGGTTCTCTTTTGCTAGCATACAATTTACATTTGCTGGATAACTGGTGATCAGTCAACTCCTGTCTTTAGCAAGATAACCTGTGGCTTTCATATGGTTTCTCTTATCTTACTACAACTTGCTTTACGTTAGCAAAGTTTGGACTTGTGGCACCAGGATGCCCTTCAGAATAAAAATGATACCTCCTGGCTTTGTTGGGACCACGCCCTAGCTATTGAGCAGAGTTATGGCCAGACCGTGAGTTCTGAGCATTTACAAGGAGCACAGACCTAGTGCTTGCAATGGGTTATTAAGGAAGGAGTAGATGTTTTTCGGTGGCACTGTGGGTAGCGCTGCTGCCTCGCAGTTGGGAGATCTGGGGACCTGGGTTCGCTTCCCGGGTCCTCCCGGCGTGGAGTTTGCATGTTCTCCCCGTGTCTGCGTGGGTTTCCTCCGGGCGCTCCGGTTTCCTCCCACAGTCCAAAGACATGCAGGTTAGGTGGAT
Organism: Erpetoichthys calabaricus; assembly: GCF_900747795.2. NCBI lineage: Eukaryota > Metazoa > Chordata > Cladistia > Polypteriformes > Polypteridae > Erpetoichthys > Erpetoichthys calabaricus. Next base: position 115,041,997 of record NC_041406.2, on the reverse strand, counting down.
TGGCGATTCTAAATTGGCCCTAGTGTGTGTTTGTGTGTGTCCTGCGGTGGGTTGGCACCCTGCCCAGGATTGTTTCCTGCCTTGTGCCCTGTGTTGGCTGGGATTGGCTCCAGCAGACCCCCGTGACCCTGTGTTCGGATTCAGCGGGTTGGAAATGGATGGATGGATAGATGTTTTTACATTGGTTTCTGGGGGGTACATGAGCCCAACCTTTTCATTGTCTGTTAGTGCAAAGATTTGTCCATCAAGGTTGTCAAAGTTGAGTTATTGCTCTTTGTTTGCTAAGCAAATGTTTAAATTGTTAATTGTGGAGACATCTCTGGGTGTCAGTTGTCGGTGATTGATCAGTCTTATTAGATGAGACCCAGAAACTGCATTCCAAACCAGCCCTGTGGGGAGAGAACTGACACTTGAGCTGAAGTTAACTAGAGGACTTGTGTGCCAAAGCAAAGCAAAACAGACTATGCCAGTCCATCCTTTAACAGGTTGTGCTTGAACAAAGAATCACTGTCAAAATTCTAATTACAAGACACTCTAGGAGAAGTGAATAACAGGCTTATAAGAAGCACATCTTTGTCTCTCAGTTTAATAATAAATAAAAAAATCATTCTGGCCATTATGCCTTGTATCACAGACTTACATTTAATTATCTCATTTTTATAAAACAACACACTCCAAATTCAACCCCCTTACAGTCAATGATGAGGACATCAACTTTAAACACTTCTGCAGAACAACTGCCTCATAAGAATAGAAAATTACCCAAATTACTATTTTCTAAAAGAGTTCTAACTGCCTAGACAACCACAATCAGATTTAACAATGAAGTCTTTAATATTATGGTTATGTATAAGAGGAAGATCTTGAAAAATCAGATTAAGTTGTAAACTAAAGCAGTATTTCTTCTCTTTTTTATAATTCTAATTAACTGATTGAAGTAACTAGAGTACTAGAACTTACACACAAGTCTGTTAGTGTAATCCTTTTGTCTGAATGCAATCAGGTTTTCACAGTCCATGTATATGAAACTCTCACTTATATGTTTTCACATATAGGAATAGATTGTACCCTACTAAAATAAATCAGCAGAGTCCCTTATAGAGGATATGACTGACTGCTAATAACGAGATGTTATACTGTATATGAAAATCTACAAAATGGAACAGAGGCTGAAAAATAGAGCCATTACCTGAAATGATACAATGCTTAGTTCATTAATGTGTCCTTTTTTGGCACAGTTTGTTCAAGCCGGGTGTTATTATTAGTGTATTTTTGAGAATAATGGACATAGTACAGTTTGATTGTGCCAGCAAAATAGTCTTTAAACTCCTCTTGGCTTGGATCTCAGAACTCTGCATTTTAATTTTTCTATTAAGCTTTGAATATTTACAGTACATAGGTTTGGTATTTTTCAAGTCAAAGTTATTTCTTCACAAAGAGAGAACATATACCTCAAGAAAATAGCACCAAGAATCTGTGATCAAATGTATTATTTCCAGTTTACTTTTGATGTCACACACTTGTATCATAAACACAAGAGGCACATTTCCAATTACCAGAACCTTTAATTTATAAAAAAAATCCACACTTTAGAACACAATTTCATGTGTCAGGTTAATGTATACCATGATTATGGAAAAATAATTTTGACTTGAAAAATACCAAACTTAACATTTAACTAGTGCAATGGAGAGTGTAAGTTTAAAATCTGTGTCACGTTGTTATGAAGTTTGCATATTGTCCTCATATTGGTGCCTTGTGTATTAATTGGCTGTTTTAAATTACCCTTGATGTTGTGCATGCTTACGAGGACCTTGAGATGGACTGGCACCCAAACCAAAGTTAGTTTCTGCTTTTTGCCCAGTATAAGCTCTGGGCCCCATGACCTTGAATTAGATATTCACATTTTATATTGTAAGATCATGTGACATTTAACACCCAACCAAGGACTGTCTTGAGAATAGCTGAGAAAATATTTCAGACTTCAAGAACACCTTGTTGTAATTTTATTATTACTATTATTCATAGAATAAATTTGTAATACTCTGTACCCGCAGCCAGTGGCCACCAACCCCTAGTGAAGCATCTATTAATTTGTAACTGAGATCCCCCGTGAGAGACTAAGACACTCAAACAGCAGTATTTTTATTGTGAACAGTCAACCCACCTTCAAAAAAAGAATAAATGTCTGTGTGTCCATCCGCTTGCAGTATCTCTGACATTCCAAAAGATGGCACATCACAGACATTTTAGTAATAAGATGTATTGCAGTTGTCATTCCCATAGATGGTGCATCATAAACATTTTTCACTGCTTTTACGAATCCCATACCAAATGACAAATAACTGCACTGCCAATGTTAATATTGAGGTCTACGTTGATTATTTAGATTTCAACCTATCTTAGATGGGTAGCACAGCTAGTAAATAAATAATTCAATAAATATTGCATTTTAAAATCCTCATAGCAAAGCAGTCAACTTTGGTAATTGAAGAAAAGCATATTTGAAGTGTAAGTCAAATTTATATGAAGAGTCCCAAGCAGACAATGAACCTTTAGAGTTAAAAGTATTTGTAAACACACTGAACCGAAGTAACTGCAACAATTCCCGAAGTGTCATCATCTGATTTTCCCCAAGACTGTTTCCACACCTCCCTTTCAGTGTCGCTGGGGGCCCAATCCAGAATGGTGCTGTTTGAAACTCGGCTTCTCAGACCCATTCTCTCTCTCTTTGTTGCTCCCTCACTGTTTTCTCTCATTCCCTTGGATGAGACACTCTACATCTATTCCACACTTCACTGTTGTTCAGGGACTGAATCATGTCATGCAATCTCCTCGTCTTCCTCCACACCGTTGAGTTCAGTAGGAATTAACAACACCAGAATTTACAGAGACTACTCCTCCTTCTCTCTACAGTAGCTCTGTTTAACACTAGAATTACCAGAGCCTACGAAAAAACTCGTAGATCTGGCCCACCTTAAATCCGTTCACACCTCTCCACCAGCATCTTTTGTCATCTAAATGTGCTGATAAAGACAAGCTGCCAGCAGCCGGCTATTCCATCCCCCCAGCGACTTAGAACGTGCACGAACTTCTCCCAGCTCATGCCTTGATTGATTATCTGGGAGTGAAGTGGAGTTTTAGAGTGGAAATAATAGATCGTTATTTGGAACACATGCATTTCATATGTGTTCCGTTTCTACAGTAATCTGTGTAAACACATTGTTAAAACAGAAACTTTTTTATATTTTAGTAATAAATGTTACAAAATGTAGGCATAAACTACAGAATGTGTAAAACCGGAGTTCCAAAGATCAAATAAACACTTTCACAAAAGGTTCAAGGATGATGCAACAGTTTCCGTGGCGTAGCACGCTAAGATTTGCTTCTCAGAGCACAGCAGGCTTGCCATGCCTCATAGACCTGAGTTCGATTCCCTGCTGGGGATAAAGTGTTACTTTTTTTTTTCTTTTTAACCTCAAATGGACATAAAATTTATAAATTGGTATGCACTGTCAGTTAATGAGATTGTTATATTTTCATGTAGGATGCTCCTTTTAAAATATTTTTTTAACAATTGAGACTGCAATTAACATGAACAACTGTCCTTATAACTGTTATTTTTAAGATCCATAACACACAGACAGACAGAGCACTGCGTAACAGAGAGACAGACAGGCAGAGAAGTCACTAGATATATAAATAAACAGGGAAGGCACATGTACTGAAAGAAAAAAAAGATCAACATGTGTGTTGTTCCTGGTGCACTGAGTAAGCTCACGCCCTCTATCACCCCTCCCCCCGATCTGACTCTCTAAGTAACAGCGCAAGTACAGATCCGAGATGAATGCGCGTGCCGTGCTGATTGAAAAGCCCATATATATTGAGTCTAGAAAACATGATCAGCAAGTCTTTGATAGGCTGTAACAAAATGACGGAAGAACAGGCGCATTTGTTTCACACAAGCGGAGCAGGACCTTTTATTCGAAGGACATGAAGAATTTCAAGATTTAATATGCACAAAGGGTAACACTACAAAAGCAGCCCAAACCAAAAAAGACGGCTGGCAAAAAGTGGCTGACAAATTAAATGCTAAGTAGTGTGCATTGTACTTACTGAATGCGTTTCATTTCCTATGTTTCAGATTAATTATTATTTAATATGTCATAATTCCAGATCAAATGTGAGCACAAGGAGAGCATGGGAACAGGTTAAAGTGAAGTACAAGAACATACTTCAAACTGGTAAATATTGGTATATAACTATTTAAAGAATTGTTGACATAAATAATCATATATAATATAAAAAAAAACATTAATTTTAAAGCTAATAAGAAGTCAGACAAGCAAAAAACAGGTGGAGGTCCATGCGGTCCAGACCTAACCCCTGCAGAAGAGTTGGCTATCCAGAAAAATGCCCATCGCCCTGTTTCTGAGGGCATTCCAGGGGGAAGCTCCTCCCCAGAACCAATGGCAGAATGCAATGGTCACTTCATTTCAGGTAAAGGATGGTCATTGCATATATTTGTCCTCAATGTGTGCCATAGGTATGTTCCATATAGCCCTCTTTTTTTTTGTTGGGTCAGTTGCAGAGAATGTCATATCCCTAGAACTTGTGTCTGACCAACGAGATATTGACGAAGGTCAAATATTTGATGAAGACACTGTGTCTGATTATTCATCAGGAGGAGAAGTACATTTTCCAAATAATGTTTGATCCACTCTGATCAGTCCCATGTGCCCCAATCACATTTGAAAATCCTGGGTAATGAGAATGTTAGGCTGATTGTGAGATTCTTCATGGAACTGTGGGTGTTTTTGCCTGTGTATTACCTACCTGCAATGGCATGAAACGTCTCTTTTATTGTCTGCACACGCAGGTGTCCAGGAAACACTATGAAAACCCGAAGGAAATATTTCAGGGCCAAACAGACTTTACAAATTGCCTGACAAACTGCACTTTTAGATAGATTTTGCGCATCGCCTACAGTATGTAAAAAAGTGCCGCTTGAAAAAAACCTCAAAGCAATGCATACTGTCTGTGTGGTTGTGAGAGCTCATTTTTGCCTAGTTTGACTTCGAATATAAGGTGCTAATAAATCTTTGAGGTACAATATTCCCCCTCGGCTAAAGAGGTATCTTTCAAAATGAATTTCCTCCGGGAGCAATAAAGGATCTTGCCAATCGTGCAAAACCCTCTCTATATGAAATTCTCTTATAATTTGTGCACCGATATCAATTGGTCACTCATTCATGAACAGCGAAGCCACAACTGAATGAATTCCATGCACGGACACTGATTAAGTGTGTGAGCTAATCCTTGTTTACATAGAACAAATGTACTCCGAGCAGGTTTGAGGATTTGGATGTGCTGCTATGACAACACATCCAGAAAGAGTTTCGAAAAACCGATAGATCCATGATCATGCCAAATCGTCAACAATTACATCCGGCTAAATGAGTAATCCATGTACGAAAAATACCCCCCTAAAGGGAAGGAGAAATGTTATATGCCTATTGAATAAAGAAAATATGCGAGTAAACCGAATAGAACCCAAAAACTGAGGAACATCATCATTCGAGGACTTTCTATCTGTATGTATAGAAATTATAGAAAGGTATGTATCAAAATTTTAATGAAGTTCTGAAAAGAAATTGGTTAATTAATACAAATATTATTAATAATGATTACTAGCTTTGCCCTGTGATGGATGAGCTGAGATTTTAAATCACCCACCTAGTCATGAAAATATCTCTCCACATCAACAACATAGGAGCAAACGCGCCAGAGAGAATCAAACTTGCCTGGCAGTTTGACTTTTCATTCAGGTTCCCATAAACATTCCTCTTTTGTTAGCCTGGAACCCTATTCTCAAACTATACTAAAAGTCAGAGGAGAAATAATCCATTCATCCAACTTTCAAATCTGCTTATCCAGAACAAGGTGATAGGACACCTGAAGCCAATCCCAGCAAGCAGTGGGTGCAAGGCAGGAACAATCAGGTCTGGGTGGGATGCATTTATGCCAGATTAATTCATTATCAAAAGGTGAAGACATGGAAAAAAAGAAAATCTGACATAAAACCGTAGAAGGAACTAGATTTTATAGAATATAATTTGACTTGTTTCCTTTAAAAGAAAGAAAGAGGACAGTGTCCTGACATTAAGTGCTAGGTGCCTACTCTTCAAATGCTGTGCAGCTGGAGTATCCTTTACTCCCTGAAATGAATTATCTGAGGACTCCTTTTTCTATCCTTAACATGACAATGATGTACTGATGTTATCTGTCATGCCCTGCATATCCAAGCCCTCAGAGATAAACACTTCATTAGCATCCAACTTAAGAACATAATCATCAATAAACAATTGTTACATGATGCAGTGCCCTTTTACACAATTACATGAGAATCAAATCTGACAAGACTACCATCAAATTTTGGATGGCCATTGATATAAATAGCAAATATATGCTAAATATTATTTCTCTTTGGAGAAAGATCCCACTCAATGATGAGGGAAAGACAGTTTACGACTGTGGTGCTGCAACTTGTTGAGCCTTTCACAGGCAATAATGTCACCACTGATAACATTTTTACACCATTTTTCACTGCAAACAAGTTGCTTACCAAAAACAAATGCATACTCGGTACTTTGACTAAAATTCGATGGCATTTGACACCCCCTGTTGAGAAAGGCAACACAAAAGATGGTCAGATGCAATGCCAGGTGGGACAATGCACACGCAATTAGACAATGGCAAGGTGTGTAAAGTTCCTCCATTATGGCTTTTGAGCAGACTACAGGAGTCTGTGCGGACTGCTGATGTCGAAGTGCTTTTGGCCTTTTCCTGCTTATGTACATATACTGTGAAATATGTGAGTGTGGTAATAAATTTTAAACTACACATAAAAAATTTAGTTTTTAACTAATTTGACATTTTATGTGGCGAAACATTTTAATAAAAACATAAAAACACTAGATATTTTGTGCAAAGAAATGATTTATTTTTATGTGCAAGACTGTCAGTGGGTTTTGAGGATAACTCTTCAGATGCCGGCTTATGTGCAGTTAATGAGAACAAAAGGACACAGACCCCACTTGCTGTAGCGCTGCAATTTATTTTATCTAAAAATGAATGGCACTTCTAGAATTAAGGCATGTTTTCAGATAAAAGTAGGACCTTTCATTTCACCACTTCAGAATAACGTATCGAAAGAGAATTTAATAATTACTGTCATTTTTGCACATTATGAGAATAATTTTTAGGTATTTTACTAATGCATATGGCTTACAAATAATATTCTTTCTGTAAATTTGATGAATCCAAAATAGTTACATTTTAGGTAATACAAAATGTAAAACAACACAGTACATCAATTTTAAAAACTATGATTGTGAACAACTAAATCATGTTGGAGTGACATCTTAATAAGAAGAACACCAAATATTACAAATTTGGAATTGAACATAACATTTTTAAACTTGTTAGAATTGGTAGAAACCAGCCTGGACGGGGCATAAGACCTCTTCAGTGTTATAGAGGACTTTTTACTTGATTGCTTTGTGAGTGTTCTGCATATTGCTTGGGTGGTGTGTTTTTTTTATTTTGTGGTTTTTTGTTTTTTGATTGGGGAATCCATTTTTTATTTTAGTTTTTTTGTTAAGAATCCCCTAAGAAAAGTTATAATTTTTTATTGATATTTAATTATGCTCTTTTTGTTTTATTTCAGATTCCTTTATTTTCTCTTTTTTAACTCTAAGGCTTTTATGGGAATTTTACCCAGAAGACATTGAGTGGTGCATTGCATGTCATGTCACTGGAGCAGCAATATAAAGTTGGCGTGCACATCCCTTAATTATCAGAGATTTGGATATTAAGAGTTTTCAGTTTGTTATTGTTTTGGTGCATTTCTGATGTCAAAATACTTAGCTGTGTTAGAGTTTTTTGATTTTTGGCCCAACATTTAAAATATGTTCAAAGATCATTTTGACTTTCCTGTTTACAACATGGCACATTTTGTTACTGCAGCTCCTCTCCCCGTCCTTCTCATTAAAGAGCCCCCCTGTCCTTTTACAGACAGAACAGTCAAAGCCCATTCATGCACAAACCTATGTATGGCTAATATGCATGAACCATTTAACTTCCCCTGCATGTCACTGGCGATATGGAAGAACCCATTCGTGATGCGGTAGAGCCTTTTGTGACTACACAGAGCACAAGTCATCGACAAACTTTGAAGGGAACAGTAGCCCATTATGGGACGCTTTTCCTCTTACAAAGTTGCTTTTTCTTATTGGGCCTGTTTAGATCCACTACTCAACATAAGGTGCACAATTTTAAGGTAGGGGAACGAGAATAAAGAAAAAAAACAAACAAACAGAGCATGGACAAAAATCCACACAACTTGGTAGGAAATACAGACACTGTCTGGGCCAGAATTCAAGGCAAGTCTGGACTAGAGTTGTAGGGTGCCTGTTCTAATATATTGAAACTAAGATTGAAATTTGTAACTATTTATGTAAATTTTATTTTTCTATGTGTAAAAAACTAAATTTCAAAAATGTCAATACATTCTGTTTCAACCGATTTTAAGAAAATAGCACAAAAATATGTTATTAATACTATTTTTAATTGTGTGCAATGAAAAAATATAACGAAACAAATACTTTGACAGAGTGAACCACCTCAAGACACATTTCAAAACAAGTAAAAATATGATACAAAGTAGTACCATCTGCATAGTCAAGTCACAAATAGTATAGGAGCAGCAGATTTAAATATTTGGAAAGAAAATGAGAAAATTTGAAAATTGCTCGATGTTAGACCTAATGAGAGCTTAACATTAGAATAAATGAGCTTTTATTCAAACATATAACTGCAAAAAACAACCCGCGTTTACCTGCGACATTGACATGCAATTGCAATGAGAGATTCAGTGGCGCAACGGTATCAGCTGCAGACTTGTAATCAAAGCTTCGCGGGTTCATTTATTCTGTTATATTTGTACCTGTTGTGAAAGTGTTTCTTTGATATTTGGAATTCAGGCTTCACACATTATATACTTCATGTCTACATTTTGTCAATTATTACTAAATCATGAAAAAACGTTTCTGTTTTAACGATGTGTTTAAATAGATCTTTGTAGACACAGAACACACATGAAATGCATGTGTTCCAAATAACGATATAGTATTTATAAAAGGAGTCATTTTGCTTGACTTCTCACTCTATACAACTCCAAGCTACTGACACGCAGGTAAACCGATTTGAGCTGAGAAAACTGTGTGCCGGTGGGGGATGCGATAGCAGGCTGATTGCTGTTTGCTGCTTATCGACACATTTACAGGACAAAAGATGCTGATGGAGAAGTGTGAGGCGATTTAAGGTGGAACGGATCTACGAGTTTTTTCGTAGGCTCTGGTAATTCTAGTGTTAAGCAAGGTGATTCCTCAAAGTTTTTGCTGAAAACAGAGGAGTGGTTCTTTGGGGCCAAATCCCTTTGTGGTTGAGTGAGGTACAACCAAAGAATGAATGTTGAAGTGCCAGCTGGATTGCCAGTTTTAATAATGGTCTTGAAAACAAAAGAAATAGCACTTGTGGTGCAGATTTAAATATAAAAAAAATGATAAGACTGCAGTGCCTTTTCTAGATAAACAGATGGTCATCTGAGCAGTCAGTCTGAGGTAGAACTCTGTCCTGTGGTGGATCTACGTCCAAACGAGACACCACTTTTCTGGGAACATCTCAGATTTATCATCCTCTGACCAGAAGGGGTGATGCCCAATGAAGTCAACTGACATCGTCTCAGAGCTGTGGACAGATAAAGAGATGTCACAGTTAACGACTGCTCCCCTCATGTCCCTGGGTGGTATTGCTTACTTCGGATAAGTCAGGAAGGTGACCCTCTAACTCACATGTGACACCTTATTGCTTCAAAATGTGTTTAGCTAAGTTTCTTTATTGACCAATGTCACAAAGACAACAGAACTGCTTGTTCACACCTGCTTTTAGTAAAGCAAGTAAACATGTAATTTATGAAAAAAAACTATAAATAACAGTTATGCATAAAACATACACATACACTATTCGGCATCCTTTCAGGACTGACTTGGATATTAATGTGAGGGCTCTTCTGTTTGAGCTGATTAAAGCAATTAAAGCTTTGTGGAGACTGGCTCGGACTCAGACAGGCAGACACGTTCATGTCACCCAACACACGTTTATTATACATAATATTTACAAGTCCAAGTGCACAAACCCAGTGCCAAAGCACCAATCACCCTTTTAAAGTCCTGGCCACAACACAATGCCTTTCTCTTCCTGGTCCGCCTCCACTCCTCTCCAATATGCTTTGTCTTCTTCCTCCCGACTCTCGCCTTGACTGGAGGGAGGCGGCCCCTTTTATATGCCCCGGATGGGCTCCAGGTGCATCATTAGGGCCTCCGTGGCCACACCCCTGTGTGGCGGAAGCTCCCAAGGTGTTTCCGGAAGTCCACCAGGTGCTTTCAGGTTTCTTCCCCCCAGCACTTCCCGGTGTGGCAGAAGTACTGAGGGCCAACACTCCCAAGGCATTGGGGCGCCCCCTGGCGGTGACCACGGGCCCCTACAGGGCTGAGCTTCCAAGCTCCGTACCCGTGGTCCCCAAAGCCACCAGGGAGGACGCCCCCTCGTGTCCTGGAGGAGGCACAAGCCCTCCTCCACTCCTCCTAGGCGTCCCGGCCGGGCATGGATGCCCGCCGGGCACCACATTGCCCCATCGCCAGCGAAGACCCGTTGGTCCGAGCGACACACCCCGTTAGGGCGGCTCGACCCCGAAGTGGGTCCTACTCTTCGTCCAGGGTGCAATCCGGTACCCTGGAACTCTCTTCTTCGGCACCCCCTCCGAGATCTCCTCGCCCCGCTGTTTAGTGCCGCTCGTGCCTTCGCAGCCTCCGCTGGTTGAGAGGCTGCCCCATCGCCAGCGAAATGTCGTCCGGCCAGACGGTCCATCTGATGAGGGTCGGCTTCCCACGAAGCAGGTCCTACTGCTCGTCCCGGGCCCAATCCTGCAACACACAGAAACACAGGGGCAGAGCCGCTGCCTGGACACCCTTCCCTGGCGTCCCTCTGTGCCACGCACTGGCAGCGCTCCCCCCTTTTACAAGGACCCCGGAACTTGCCTGTTCGGAACCTTTTCCGCGGGTTGCGTGTCCCTCTAGCTGACGGGACCGCCTGCTTTTCTCTCCCTTCAACTGGCTCAGGGGAGTGGCCCTTAACTGGACGTGTGCACCCAGCAGCATATCCTTTCCTGTTGGAGGAATCGGCACACAGCCCTCGATCCCTCCTTTCCCTCTTGGACGCCTTGACGGTTTGAGTCTGCGCATGACAAACGTGCAGCCTCGCTCCCGTCTGCGTCCATGCAGAGCGACGGGAGACTGCCGCGGGCTCGGGGCGTCGGGCACTAGGACCCAGGGCACTTGTCAGCCCCTGTCCGCCCTGCTCTCTTGTTGTTACTCCCCTCACCACGCGAGCAGCCTGCACCGCAGCATCCGCTGTCGGAGATCTACCGACATGGTCCTGATCACTGTATTCACAGTCCCCATCAGTAGGATCTCCCTTTCTTTGTACGGGGGCGGTTCCACTTACCGTCTCCGCCGCGTCCCTCCGGCTGAAGCCTCCAGCGCCGCGCCGATCCGCCCACTGTCACAGCGTCATCACGGACGCGGCCGCTTTCACCTCCAGCTCCTTCAATCCTCTACGGAGGACACGCATCACCTGTAAAAGCGACTCTGCGGGCTGAAGGCATTCCTCCAGCTCGCTCAGAGCCGCTGGCAAGCACAGAGAGACAGTCGGCAGTTGCCTTACCTTTCTGTCAGGCATATCCGCCGGCTGCTCTCTGAGGGGCCTTCCCACCGGCCCCGTCGGGTCCTTCCTCAGCCCGAGATTGACATTCTGTGTGCCCGCCTCCATCCAATCATTGGCGGACACGTCAGACACACCGCCCAATCCCGGACCAGTCTCTGGGAGCGGCTTCCGGTCCGCGGCCATTTTGGCTCTGTTTCCTCGTCTCCTGATGCGGCGACGTGCCTTCCTGGATCCCAGCAGCGGCTGCTGCTGCTGCTTATCGAGCTGCAGCGGCTCCTCTCTCGTGGCACTGCTTACTGCCACCTCGGCGCCGTCAACAGCCTGAGGCACGGCTTTACGCTGCCACTGACGCAGTCCCAGGTAGTCCCTGCCTGCAGCACAAAAGGTAAACTTGCCCCCACGGGGCCAATCGCCATTGGGCAGGGTACTCACCTCCTGGGACTCGCCTTCTTGTCTTGCCGTCCTCACCGCGCTGCCGAACCGGCCGTCGTCGGCGACAGTGTGCCTGCTGGAGCCCGCTGCACTCCGGCAACGTCCCTGGATTTCTCCCCGCACCAGGAGAACATGGCCATTTAAAGGACCGGTGGCGGGCCGTGAGGTGAATCGCTCCCGCGGGGTTGTGCATGCGCCGCTCCCGCGGCGCGTGTGTGGGCGCACCTGCTGCGCCGAGCCATCCACAAAATATTTATTTTGGGGTCCCCGTCTTGGAACAGACAGAGGGTCCCTGTTCGGGCGCCATTGTGGAGACTGGCTCGGACTCAGACAGGCAGACACGTTCATGTCACCCAACACACGTTTATTATACATAATATTTACAAGTCCAAGTGCACAAACCCAGTGCCAAAGCACCAATCACCCTTTTAAAGTCCTGGCCACAACACAATGCCTTTCTCTTCCTGGTCCGCCTCCACTCCTCTCCAATATGCTTTGTCTTCTTCCTCCCGACTCTCGCCTTGACTGGAGGGAGGCGGCCCCTTTTATATGCCCCGGATGGGCTCCAGGTGCATCATTAGGGCCTCCGTGGCCACACCCCTGTGTGGCGGAAGCTCCCAAGGTGTTTCCGGAAGTCCACCAGGTGCTTTCAGGTTTCTTCCCCCCAGCACTTCCCGGTGTGGCAGAAGTACTGAGGGCCAACACTCCCAAGGCATTGGGGCGCCCCCTGGCGGTGACCACGGGCCCCTACAGGGCTGAGCTTCCAAGCTCCGTACCCGTGGTCCCCAAAGCCACCAGGGAGGACGCCCCCTCGTGTCCTGGAGGAGGCACAAGCCCTCCTCCACTCCTCCTAGGCGTCCCGGCCGGGCATGGATGCCCGCCGGGCACCACATTGCCCCATCGCCAGCGAAGACCCGTTGGTCCGCGCGACACACCCCGTTAGGGCGGCTCGACCCCGAAGTGGGTCCTACTCTTCGTCCAGGGTGCAATCCGGTACCCTGGAACTCTCTTCTTCGGCACCCCCTCCGAGATCTCCTCGCCCCGCTGTTTAGTGCCGCTCGTGCCTTCGCAGCCTCCACTCCTCCTAGGCGTCCCGGCCGGGCATGGATGCCCGCCGGGCACCACAGCTTTAACAATAACATAATAGCTCAAATTTAAACTGGTACATAGAGAAATGCAAGCCAAGCAACAAAAAATCAAATAATAAATTAACCTCAAATCTCAAATTCATGCTAAGCAAAGATCAACACCCTAAACAGTTTCCTTTTGATGAGTGTTTGTTTGAAATGAAGTCCCTTAATTATTGTAACAGAAAGCAACATTAACCTTAATAAAAGACACTTTGTTCTTTTTGTTTTTTGAAGTTGCATGAGTACAGCTCTGATACAGTAGCAGCCAACAGGAAATGACTGCTACCTGGCTGTTTTTATAGTATGTCTTCTTTTCTATAACTTGGGTCACTTGGATACATACTCCAGGCAGCATCACTTTGCAAATCTGAGCAATCAAACTGTCTCATAAAACATTAATAGTACAGTCAATCTGTTATTTTCTAATCCCCTTAGTCCAGAACAGGGTCAGTGGGATCTGCTGGCGCCTATCCCAGGTAGCATAGGGCACAAGGCAGGAACAAACCCTGAACAGGGCGCCAAGTCCATCACAGAACAAACACAACCACCAACCACACACTAGGCCCAGTTTAACACCCCCAATTCACCTAAACTGCATGTCTTTGGACTGTGGGAGGAAACCCACACAGACACAGGCAGAACATGCAAACTCCATGCAGGGAGGACCTGGGACGTGAACCCTGGTCTCCTTACTGGGAGGCAGCAGCGTTTGCACTTTGCCACTGTGCTGCCCTATTAATCAAACACCTTTGTCAAAACTTTAATTGTAGTAAATAATTCTTTAAAGCACCATTGATTCAGCTTACAGACATTTGGAATTGAAAGAGATGTATGTAGAAGCTGCACTGAAGAGCATTCTGGGAAGTCCAGCCTCATGATGTTACAATTATTTAAAGTTCTGACACATTCTTCTTTTATATCATGGACTCCACAGTGTCACTGGTCACTTCTTACATTCATTACGTTCCTAATAACCACACAACATCATAATCATAGTGACTAGATACACAAAATGGTGTTGCCCATGAAAACGTCTAAAAAAAGGTGCTGAAACTACATCAAATATATTGACAACTAACATAACAATTAAGAACAAAAAGACATTCAAAATAAAGCAAACTTGATTCCAACAAATTTCTAACCCTGGCAAAGTTCAATAGCAGAGCACAAGCTCAGGTGCAACAGTTCAGTTATCAGAGGTCATCTAACCAGGCGGTCCTGAAGTAGACAGGTGTTCTTGACATTGATGATTATTCTGTTATTTCTAGTTAAAAAATTATTTACTCACCAGTGTTGCTAGCTGTCAATGCAACATCAAAAATATTGCAACACCCTGCAACCCAAGCGATATAGGGGAGGACTGGCACATGCTTGCAGTCATAGCTGTGTATCAAGTCAGCCCAACTCCTTAAGACAACATCAAACAGCTCTTACCTGAGCCTACTTAACATTTCTATAGGTGCCTGGGAACCCAAAGAGAAAGCGATCTTCATCAATTTGTGACCATGATGTGTTTCTCCCTCCCGATGTCTTCAGTGATATACTTTATTAAGTGTCATTTCTGTTAATTCTTATTTTAAATGTGTTGATTTGCTGTTACATTTTAATGTATTCTCTTTGAAACTGGTTACATTAAGGGCCAGTCTGGGCAAGGTGTATGTACTTCCCGTTCTATGGAATCTTCATAAGATTAATAAAGGTAAGGCTATCACAGTCATGACCCTAGAGATGGATGAGCAGCACCTACATTGCTGAAGAAGGAAAACATGAGGTGTTACAATTTTAAAGCAATTCCATCTTATGGCCTTTCTGAATTGGCATCAGAGATCTGAAATGGTGCTTTACTTGAGTGGAAGTTAATGTAGTTAATCCAGTGACATGTCAGATTGTTAGTATACTGACTCAGAAAGAGACAATGAGAATTTGATGTAATAACCAGAAAAAAGATATAGTCAAGACAAACCGAGGTTAACGCCAGAAAAGCTACCAATCAAATTGTTCAAAATAAAACTGCTAATCAGGCTTGTAAACCAAAAGACAATATCTAAGTCTGAAATACCAGAGGCCTAATATATAAACGGTGTGTACACACAAAAATGTTGCATACTCCCGTTTCCACACTCAAATCGTGATGTATAAAACCTAAACTTGGCATAAAGCCACACACATTTTCACGCTAGCTCAAACCCTGCCGTAAACAAACTGGCGGCACAGAGCGTCAAAGCAGTGCTTTTGTTCCAGTGTGGTTTCCCTCTCTTTTTTAGATCCACATCCTTGATGTGGCTTTATCATATACACTGAAATGAACCGCATGTTGTTTATTAGTTTAAGGCATCTGATTGTAATTGACATGTAACAATATAATGGTCCACGGAATGGCCAAACTATACCAAATACCATAGCTGCTATAGCGTTGTTACTCTCACTGCACCTTCTTCTTCTTCTTCTTTCAGCTCCTCCCGTTAGGGGTTGCCACAGCGGATCATCTTTTTCCATATTACTCTCACTGCACCACTCAGAGTATTTATATCACTGTATCTGAATGTGGAATCACAGCTCTACAGCACCTAGCCGGAAGGAGAATTATCGATATACAGTAATCCCTCCTCCATCGCGGGGGTTGCGTTCCAGAGCCACCCGTGAAATAAGAAAATCCGCAAAGTAGAAATCATATGTTTATATGGTTATTTTTATATTGTCATGCTTGGGTCACAGATTTGCACAGAAACACAGGAGGTTGTAGAGAGACAGGAACGTTATTCAAACACTGCAAACAAACATTTGTCTCTTTTTCAAAAGTTTAAACTGTGCTGCATGACAAGACAGAGATGACAGTTCCGTCTCACAATTAAAAGAATGCAAACATATTTTCCTCTTCAAAGGAGTGCGCGTCAGGAGCAGAGTCTGTCAGAAAGACACAGGAAAGCAAACAAATCAATAGGGCTGTTTGCTTTTAAGTATGCGAAGCACCGCGGCACAAAGCTGTTGAAGGCGGCAGCTCACACCCCCTCCGTCAGGAGCAGGGAGAGAGAGAGAGAGAGAGAGAGACAGAGAAAAACAAAACAGTGCAAAATCAATACGTGCCCTTCGAGCTTTTAAGTATGCGAAGCACTGTGCAGCATGTCGTTTCAGGAAGCAGCTGCACAAAAGATAGCAACGTGAAGATAATCTTTCAGCATTTTTAGACGAGCGTCCGTATCGTCTAGGTGTGCGAACAGCCCCCCTGCTCAATCCCCCTACGTCAGGATCAGAGAAAGTCAGCGCAAGACAAAGAGAAAAGTAAGCTGGGTAGCTTCTCAGCCATCTGCCAATAGTGTCCCTTGTATGAAATCAACTGGGCAAACCAACTGAGGAAGCATGTACCAGAAATTAAAAGACCCATTGTCCGCAGAAACCCGCGAAGCAGCGAAAAATCCGCGATATATATTTAAATATGCTTACATATAAAATCCGCGATGGAGTGAAGCCGCGAAAGGCGAAGCGCGATATAGCGAGGGATTACTGTACAGCATCAAGCACACGCTGCCTCAGCCATGCTGTCTATTCAACTGCTCCCATACGGCAAACACTTCAGAGCCTTTCCTGTACTGACCTCGTGGTTCAGAAATAGTTTCATCCCAAGAACTATAAACGCAATCCATCGGTCCATCAAGTTTTTCTTGTAGAACTGTTTTTACTTATAAGTACAATTACCTCACTGTAAACTTGCGATAGTTAAAATATTGCACAACCTGCACCACTTTATAAAGTGCGTATTTACATATGATGACAATATCATTTTTAAGATGAAATGCAACAAAATATGTTTATTACATTATACAGATAAAATGTTAACATCATATAAATAATCTATATTGTTAATAATTAAACATGTGAAGACATGGTGTCGCAGCGTTAGCAAGAAGCTGGTGCCCCATTGTTCCTGCCTCACGCTGTATTCTTGCTGGTGCTGGTGCGACACTGGAAGGATAGATGGATAGCATAATTAAACATGTACTACAAAGATATTTCAGT
Source organism: Erpetoichthys calabaricus (assembly GCF_900747795.2). NCBI lineage: Eukaryota > Metazoa > Chordata > Cladistia > Polypteriformes > Polypteridae > Erpetoichthys > Erpetoichthys calabaricus. Next base: position 115,024,577 of record NC_041406.2, on the reverse strand, counting down.
GTTCCTTAAAAATTTTGAAGAATCGGAGTTCTAAGCTTACAGATGGCTTAACATCTATTACTGAGCTGATTGTGTGGCGATTGGGGTTAGTACGTTTGAAATAGACAGTACTACTGCAATAAATTATTTAATCAAAGGTTGTGTAGAGCACAGCAAGCATCTTGTGTGAGACAGGAACAATCTCTGGGTGGGGCGCCAGTTCGTCACTATTACTGCGCCACTGTGTTCCCATGTTTAATACATGCTTTAATTGATATGATATGAATACTAATATTATATCAAGTATACATCTCAGTATTTAAATTATTCAGAGAGGTGTAATATCACGAATGTAATGGATTCTGTGTCCTGTTAGAGGAAGAGAAAACCCATTTAAGAAGCATGTAGTGATTCACACACACAGAGCACATAGAAGAACATATATAATACAAAAAGCATTTAACATGGTACTTTAGTTACAATGGGAGTTGAGAAACTAGTAAAGTAAATGATTTTAAGATGAAGTTTATGATGTTTTACTTTAATGACAAAATAAACTACATGATTAAAGTGGAAATTTCAAGATTAAAGTTGACATTTTGAGGTTTTTTTCACTGTGGCCCTATGATGATATATTTGGATTCTATTACCTGAAAAAATCCCTAGTTGGACATATGTCTCAATTCAAAATGTCCAGTAATTGAAACAATTAGGTTACACCTTATCCTATCTATATATTCTCACACTCCACCCATTTAGTTATTTAAATGAATGTGCTTGTTTGTTTGTTTGTTTATTTATTTATTTTCTGTCATGATCCTAGTCCATGTGTAGAAGCATTTACTTATTGACCATGTTCTAGAATGAGCTATTTCAAAGTTGATT